>NC_087513.1:30674502-31300077 GCF_963921805.1 Phalacrocorax carbo
GACCACTTTTTATATTCTCTGAAGTAAACCTTCAGCAGTTACAAGCTGCTGACGGTGGTTATAGAGGTTTTCTATGATAAATGTTCAAGTATTTTTGTACATAATTGGTAAATTTTAATAAGGAGTGTACCATTATGTGAAAAAGAAGCAAACAGTTGTGTATGCAGTAAGATTGTTATAATTATGCCAAATACTTTATGTATGGAAAAAAAAGACTATTTGTAAATATGTGCTTTTAACAATAATTCTGCCATATTGACTTTACAATTTTGAATGTCAGAAAAATTAATATATGTTAAAATATTTATGTTTTAGTGAAAGTATTCATAACTTGAAAAGGAACATACGAATTTTAGCTTTGTATCTTGCTGATTTCAAAGTCTGAAATTCCTTAAATTAGCTCTTGCTTTCTACTATAACATTTTTGTGTCTGTAACCACATCATAAAAGGTGTAGAAGGCTACGTATTTATGCCGATATAAAGAGGTAATGCCTGAGATTTAAATAAGGTGTCACAAGTAAGATAACAAAGCTGCTTTGATTCTTTTTTTTTCCCCCACCCCGTGTAGTTTACTAGATTTTGTTAACTAGTGCTTGAGCACAGAATGAATCAGTGTTATTTGCTCCTGAAGCCATTTTTTTATTATTTCTAGCAGTGAACAGAGTTGATGACTTTCTCATTTGCGTGCATTACTGAAGTCAGCTTTGCAGCAAAGCACTTCATGAAGTTTCTGTTTACCTAGACACTCATATTGGTTGCTGCATAATGTTAATATGGAATAAAAGGACTTGATTAATCTTTACAGTACAACTTGTTTTCTACAGAATGAGAGATGATAATTCAGTTTGTTGTGGAATTAAAGTTTTGACTCTTCGTCTTGCTAAATCCCACTGTCCTTCTGTTAAAAATCTCCTGATGGAACTAGTTTTCTCCGTCTTTGGATCTGTAATTGCTTTGTGAGACAATGGGGAGAGTATTGACCTGCTCTTCTGAACAAGTGAAGAATGTAAAATTTACTAGGAGAGTTCACTGTAAATTAACCTGCATGAGTGCTCTGTTTTTATAACCATGGCATCAGGAATACCCTGAACGATAGCAGACGGTGTAAAATTGACAGAGTACTCTAAAACCGAGCTGACGCGTTTTCTGCTTAGCCAGTTTTGACAGATCGATTCTGTAGATCAGCTTCTTGACCTGATTTCCTATTAAAAAATGTAGTATGAAATCTTATGTATGTTGCAACACCCAGCGCTTGAAAACCTAATGTAAATAAAGGTCTTGTTTGAATTTTATGTATTACTCATAAAATGTAGTTTTATCACTTTCTGGATGACAGTGAGTAATTCAGAAGCTCATATAAGAGGACCTATGAGAACAAGTTGCTATCACTACTCAATAGCTTGAATGTTAGTCAACGTATGCTTAATAGTTAGGATGATTTTGTATTCAAATACTGCATTTGAGATGCTGGCACCTCTGGGAAGCCACAGAAGTAACTGCGAACTCAGCTGGCTGGCTTTGAAATGATGCAATTCAGACCGGTTCTCATGATGGGCTGATACCCCTGTAGTGTGAGTGAACTCAATTATCACGATGCCTCAGGTCAGATCATAGCCAATAGCCCCTGTCCCGAAAGAAGTACAAAGCTGAAGTTACCCCTCAGTAGCAAAGGTGTCAGGGCAGTGCAGTTATGGCCCTGTTCACATGGAATGGGGCATAGCTACGTGTAAATCTTCTCTGTATGAAAGTGGCACCTCGCCCTCCCACCTGACCGTTCCTCCTGTTCCCAGATTGTCCAGCAGCATCTGCAAAAAGCACAGGAACCAAGCAAAAAGATACCAATAGGCAGGAGTCAATGCCTGAGGTATAAATGATTAAAAGCATCTTGTTCTGAGTGTCACTGTGGTCAGTGAGGCATGTAGCAGCGTTGTATCAGTAACCCCAGGAGCTGGCAGACACAGCTCTTTGCTCCAGAGCTCTGTTGGTAGACTACAATGCTCTCATGATCCAGGTAGAGCCTTGATATGTGCTCACCAAAGGTCAAAGCCCCATCTGCTGGGACAGCGTGAAAGGATTTCACCACTGGAGTCTTGAGATTCTGAACTTGGACCAGATTCTGTAGGAGAAAGCCCTTCCCATATTAATTTGTTTTTGTCTTCTCCCTGTCATTTTAATTCAGCTTTTGACATATATTTCATATAAGAAACTAGCAAGATTAGGTGCTCTAAACACTAACAAAAACTCTTGTGATTAAATGGCAAAAATACGCAAGCCTTAGAAACGTGAACAGTTTAAAGCCGCATACCTCACGTGTGCACTAGGCATCAGGATGGAGTGGCTCTTCCTGGGTGGTAAAATAAGGCTGCTGAAGAAAGAACATTAAATATGATTTAAAATTGGACTGTTCAGTAAGGAACTCGGTGTGCTTGCAATGACAGGCTGATGGCTTTGCAGACTTCAGTGGGGACAGAGCCTCTGACGTGAGCCTCCCAGGCACGGCTGGGCAAACTTACCCAGGTTAGAACTTGTGCCAGGGATACAGTTTGTAACTCCTCTCTAACTGATGGATGCTGGGTTCATATTTATTTTAGGAAGATTGTGTTAGAAGAAGGGAGAAGGTGAACAGTTGGAAAAAAAAAAGGGGGGGGGGCAAATAAGAACTAGGCAAAATCGTTGATTGCTAGATAATTAATCCAAGTGTTTTCACCCACCCAGTAAAAATAATAGTGGGAGAAATTGAAATATTAGCTGGAATTGAAGTATCAAATTATTTTTTTAAGCTATTGTAGCATCATTTTATACCAGCTTAACTGCAGCTTGAGCCGAACGGGGCAGAAGGGAAGTTGGAAGTCCTGACAAAATACAGGAACTTATTTTATTATACAAACACTTTGGGGTTTGGTTCCACACACACACACACCCCTTTTACTATGGATTACCAAAGGAAAGGTGCCAGAGGACAGGGAAGTCTGACTGCCATGAATCACAAGGGCAAAGAGTTTCTAAATCCCAAAGCCCTGCAAAATATTAACATATTTCCCTGGTTTTGCTAGATAGTTTTTTTTCTTACCCTATGGTGCATAATTGATAGTGTATTTTGCAATGAACATCTTGGTATTTTAGGGAGCAAATCCATGTCCAAATTTCATAGGAAATAGCTGCTCTGATAGCTCATAAGCTGCTGAAATGTTGGTTATGTATTTAAATGTTTTACATCGTTGATTCGCTATTGGTATTAGATCCACTAGTGTATTTCAATTTGTTCCATTTCCTTAGAAATTATTTTGCAGAGGGTTTCTCTGCATTACATTCTTTCTTATTTGTGACAGACTGCTGTCGCTGCTGGTTTTCCTTGACCTCGCTGACTTCCCTTGAAGTGTTTCCTCTTGCTTTCTTTTGAAAAAGAAAGGCCATTAGCGTGGAGCTGCCTCAGCCTTTCCCGTGGGGAACACTTCCGAAGCGCAGCCCCAAGGGGATGCCGCACGGGCACACATCCGCTCATGGGGGGAGGATCACAAGGGCCTTCAGAAGAAAAGCTGCGGGGGGGGGAAAGTTTACCTGTAGAGCACCCGTAGGAGTCTGTGCTCATAAACAGCAATAGCTCAAGGACAGGGACTGAACAGATTTACTAAGACCAGGAGGTGGGGTGTAGCTAATGTCTTGCAGGGACTAATCTTTGCCAAAGGGTGAAACTCAGTCCCAGCATACCCCGTAACAGGAAATCCTTTGCCTGGTTTCCTAATCCTCTCTTCACAGAAAAAATAGGTAGATAGATACACTTTATTTTTTAAAAGAGTTGTTGAGCATGGGATAAGGGGAAACAAACTTCTCCTGTACAGGGAGCAGAGAAACACTGAATCTACACTTAAAGCCTAAGATGATGTGAGAGACCATTGCTCTGGGTCTTTGGGCCGGCTGCTATTCAACGGATGTATCTTGCGCGATGATTTGTCCTTACGCTCTGAATGCGCTCTGGTAGAGCCAAAGCACAGAGCTCTGCAGAGCCAGCTGCCCGCACTCTTTGAGCTCCCATGCCAGTCTCATTTTTGCCATCTGTTGCAAGAGGAGGGCTTGCTGCAGGTGGGCTCTCTGGAGCAGCCACTCTGCTGCGGCCTAACCGCTCTGCTTGTTTTTGAGACATCCAGCTGACCTTTGTAAATATGGTGCTGCAGTAAATCCAAGGATGCGATACAACACCCAGTGCAATGGTTCATATCGGTGTTAGAAACTGGCTTGGGCGAAAGTAGCGCAACCTAATTAATTTAGTCCCACCTCAAGAAAATAAAACAGTCCAAATAAAACTGACCAAATACACTTTACGATGAACAAAACACATCAATAAACTCAGCTTTTTTTTTTTTTTCAGCTAGTGCATTAGATGAAGCAACAACTCTTACTGTGCTATGCTCTTCTCAGGCCGTTAAGTGCAGCAAAGGAAGATTGTGCACGCTGGATAGAAGCTTTTTACGTTGCCAGGGAGAGTTTTCCTGCATCTGCAGTCCTCCCTCCAAGTTCTGCCTCAGAACTGAAGCACACCCTGTCAATACCCCTAAAGCTATAATTCAGTGGAGTTTTTATAGCTGTAAAACCTGAGCTGCATGTTGATAAGCAAGCAAAATCAAAGCAAGTCATAACCTGCTACTTTGAACATGCAGATAGGGTCTATAGGGGAGCAGGCAGGGAGAAAAACAGAGAAAATTGTTTTTCAGGTCATAAAGATCTATTTTGACTTCTGGAATATTTGCTACTTTTTGAGAAGTGCTGAATTTTTATTACATACTTCACTGAGTTTTTCCCCTCTGTGTGAGAGAATGCCTGGGGCTGGCTTTCTCTGGTATCCATGTAGGTTTGAATGTTATTCTTCCTGTACCTAGAGAAAATGGTGGGGGTTTTTCTCAATCTTGTGAAGAGAAAGGGTAGGACAGGACAGAAGAAAGAAGATGACAGAAAAGACTGTGGTCAGTGCTATGTGACCTCTTAGCTCAGAGGTGGTCAGAGAAGTTCTGTAGCTGGCCCTTGATCCTGAAGCCCTTGATTCCCAAACCTTCAAAGGGTAAAGATCAGCTCTAAATTGTGAATTTAGTGCTTGTTTGAATGTAGATTAAAAATAGCTTCCCAATCCGAGAAATGAGTCAGCAGCACTCCAGAGAAAGGATTGTGTTTATGAATGAAGCCAAGCCTGCAAGCACCTCCAGTGTTTGCTGTAACACTCCCATAAGTATCTGAATGGGAAAGGAGATCTGCTGAGAGACAGAGGTTCACACGTTCCTTAAGAGATGTATTTACTTTCTGCTCCCCTTCCCCCCATGCCCAAACCTGCCTGGCTGAAGGCACAAAGAAACATTTCGCAGAAGCACAGAATGTCTGAGGTTGGAAGAAACCTCTGGAGGTCGTCTGCTCCAAGCCCCTGCTCAAGCACAGCCACCTGGAGCCACTTGCCCAGGACCGTGTCCAGAGGGCTCTTGAACATCTCCAAGGATGGAGACTCCACAGCCTCCCTGGGCAACCTGTGCCAGTGCTCAGTCACCCTCACAGTGAAAAAGTGTTTCCTGAAGTTCAGAGGGAACCTCCTGTGTTTCAGTTTGTGCCTGTTGCCTCCGGTCCTGTCACTGGGCACCACTGAAAAGAGCCTGGCTCCATCCCCTTTGCACCCTCCCTTCAGGTATTTGCATACATTGATGAGACCCCCCCCGGAGCCTTCTCCGGGCTGAACAGTCCCAGCTCTCTCAGCCTCTCCTCGCAGGAGAGATGCTCCAGTCCCTTAATCATTTTCATGACCCTTCATTGAACTTTCTCCAGCATGTCCATGTTTATCTTGTACTGACTCTCCATGAAGTGTCTTGTAACCACAAAACGGATTAGACAGAAAAAGTACCACCTTGGCAACAATTTCCTTTTTCATAGCCAATCCTATGGCGTACCTGTGCTGGCCACACCAGCTGATCTCCCTGAAGGCTACGTGGCTGGCACGGGCAAGGGGAAAGGACTTAGCAGAGAGAGGGAGCTAACGTGGGGAAAGCAGGGCTTCCAGAGCCAGCTCATCCGACCTGGATTAAGCAGCTTCCCACGCAGCTCTGGCGAAGCAGCGGGGGTGCCCGGAGGGGCTCCGCAGCCTGGCCGCTTGCTGCTGCCCCCCATGCCCACGCGCAAGGCCAAAAAACGGGGGAGCTCCATCTTGCTGTGGAAAGTGTGCTTCCGCACGCGCCTCAGATGTGATGAGGTGGGGACAGAGGTGTGCACCACAGCACGGTGTCCTTACTCCTGCAGCAGTGACGTACCTGTGGTATGTCGAGTATCGCAGCTAGCTGTCACTCTTGTCTTACCTGCAATGAGCGGCAGCGCTGCAAAGAACACAGAAACAGTTTAAAACGTGTAATTGTAAAACAAAATTGCTACTTATCATTCTCACCAACCCTACATCTATTTAGCCTGAGAACTGAGGAAACTTAGTGGATTTTGCAAATTCTCTTAGCGAGCTTTTTGTGGTTCAGTGCTATTTTTATTGAAGACATCACCAGCCCATCTTGCAAGCGAAGCTTTCAGCAGTTGTGCTAGATGAAACCAGGCACAGCTTGAATGACAGGTCTTCAATACTGCGTTGGCTCATTAGAGAGATTTGTATTCCACACTGAGCTGAAGGAAACGGAGTGACCTGGGAGACACTGAGCAGGCACTAAACCGCGGAAGCAGCAGTAGAAATGATGGCAGATGGCAGGGTCAGCTCGTTAACTGCATTTATCTAATTGAAGACTTGCCATATATTGTCAGGTAACAAGAAAAAAATAATCTGTCAGAAATTCCACCTGGTCATAATTGATCATCATTAATAAATCTGTTCCAGAACAGGCTGCCAAAATCTCAGCTATGATCGCGTAACTCAAACTAATTAGCAAATGACAATTGCTGAGATGAGTTGCTTTGGTTGGGTGATGAAAG
This sequence comes from Phalacrocorax carbo, assembly GCF_963921805.1. Taxonomy (NCBI): domain Eukaryota; kingdom Metazoa; phylum Chordata; class Aves; order Suliformes; family Phalacrocoracidae; genus Phalacrocorax; species Phalacrocorax carbo. The sequence continues at coordinate 30,681,440 of NC_087513.1, forward strand.
GAACCAAAGCCGTGGCTGCTGTTGGCAGAATGGAAAGCTGTTTTGTGAGGGTTTGCTGGGCTGTCAAAACATCTGGCTAGTTTGCTGGTGTGGTCTTTCTCTGATAATTTGTGTGCTGTGGAACACAGGGCTGTAACACTTTTCTCTAGAAACATTGATTATACGTAAAGGAATAAATACTGCAGTTAGATTAACCTGAATTTGCTCTGGAAACCACAGGTTTATCACTGATTTCTACCTTGTTCTCTAAAGAAAAAGGCAATAGTAGGAGCCTAATTCCCAAAATAAAAAAAGAGACTTTGTTTAAACCATATTATGAATTCATTTTTGACATAATATTGACAGATTTCAAACAATAAATTAACCTTAGGTAGACTGAGCCGTGCGGCCCTCCTGCAGGAACACGTGGCGCACCGGCAGGCTGGCTTTGCCTGGCTCCACACCTTCGTTTTGAGGGGCCAGCCAAAAACCGGTGCTCTGAAACGTGCGCGAGTGCGTGCAGTGAGGTAGGATCCCATGAGTAAGAAAGCACCGTGCCACGCTGTCCTTGTACAATGTATCGAGCAGCACTAAAAGTAAATGAATTAATAATGACAGACAATGACAGTTTTTTAATCTCGCTGCTGAATCCTCAGTCTGGCTGTGGTGCAGGCGGCGGCGCTTTGCAAAAAGTATTGCTACGGTTGTTTTTATTTTTATCTGGAGCAGGCAATCTGCTGTGGCTCCTTCTCGGAGCCTTCTGTAGATGTCTTACTCTGTGCGCCCTGCCTGGAGAGCAACGCGTTGACAAGGTCACACAGCAGTCAAGGGCAGAATGAGTGATCTGCCTTAGCTGCTTTGCCCGCATTTGAGTAAGTGCCTATTAAATGATGCTTCTGCACAGCATAGTCAGAATAGCTCGATGCGAGCAGAAGGGCAGGCTCCCATCCTTAAGCACGCTTCCCAGTGGGAAACCGTGGCAGAGCAGAGCCAGAAAACAGGTGAAAAAAACAACAGATCAGAAAAACTGAAATACTGACACCACAGGGGAGACTAGTCCTGGGTGATCTCGTTATTGAGTTGTGTGCGTTCCTGTACGAGTTCTCAGCACCCAAAGAAAAATGTATCAGGTAATGTTCAGGTCAAAAAGATGTTGAGTCCTTCAAAAGGGATATGTTTTTGCCCAAACTGGTTGTGAAGGGACCCTAGTTTCTGATTTTTTTCTAAATGTGTTTGGCATAAATAGCCGAGACTAGTGGTGGATAATGAAGGGGTTAAGAGGATGTGTTGAAGAATAGTTTATTATTATTTTAATGACCTTATAAAATTATTTAAGCAAAACCGGTTTTCCAGCGCTTGTATTCTCACTTTTTGCATTGGTTTCTCCCTTGAGACTAAAGACTGCTTTAAATTTAGTGCTTTACTAATAAGAGGGTTTTTGTATAACTATGCATTATGCAATTGGGAGTAGCCACTCATTTCTGTGCATACTTGGAATTCTTCATACAATTGGAACAAAAGAAGTATTTAAACTTCAATATTGGCTCACTAAAATATTTTTTCTTTAGGCAGATTGCAACCTACATAATGTTCCTTAAATTCCTTGCTCTAAAATCACTGTATCTAACAGAAGTATGAAAAATGTATATATCGATCCAGCACCTACTCAGGGTGAAAGTGGAAGTTCTTTAAACCATTTACAATCAGATAGTTCAGAGGCAATCATCTTCAGCAGACTAATCTTGAAAAGCTGTGATGTGATGGAGAATTGAGGCAATAAAATTGCAATTACTACGTAGTTGTGTTTTATTTCTGTAATGTCTTTTAAAATCGAGTGATGCTACACATTGGAACTTCAAAAATCCTTTTTGATATACAGCATGCAATTAATAAAAATACAGAATAAAAGAATTCATATTCTTTCTCAGCTGCCAGAAATAAATTATAATAATGATGTGGCATGTTACAATCTTCCCTTTTTTTGTTGCCTTTGGACAAAATCTGTCAAGTGTACAACCTGAAGTAAATTGAGAAGCCTAAAAGCGCAGCTAGCGTACTAAATCTCCCAGATTCAATAATTGCCAATGAAGTATTACATACAACATTGCTGGAAAAAAACATGTTTTTAACCATAAAATGATTATCAGAATAACTTTCAGAAAACAAGAGTTCGGATTACAGCGACATCCGGATTTCAGACTACTTATTCCCAATTTGCAAGAGCCACGTAAATAATAAAAAGTTTTCCCTTTACCTCTCCAGTCATAAATTCAGAAAACCGATCACCTTCCCATGCTGATTTCACACCAACCTACACAGAAAAGAATGAAAAATCCCACCCCAAACAAAACAACAACAAAAACCCCTAAACCTCAAACCCACATACTCTGAACTCTACACAAAAAAGAAAAACGTTTTAGAATTTTTACCTTTAATTTATAATTTTTCCTCACACACAGAGAATTTGCCCTGGCAGAGCTGACGGGTTATGTCCTAGGAAGCCCCGTAATCAAAGCTGGAGCGGGGCTTCGTGCACACGATTCACAGCGCTCCCCAGAAAATACCGGAATGTGACCTGATATTTGATCTTAGCCCACTGTATAATCCCTGCGCATCGTACAGAAGTGTGCTTGGTAACTGATACAAAACAAGCGGATGTTCTTGCCTCACTTTTCAAACAAAACATAGAAGAAGGTTTGCCATCGTTATACTAAATGCACAAAATATTCATGACACTTTGACAAAACTGGACTAGCATTCATGGAGGATACGCTATTTGATGTTTTTCCAGGCTTTTGACTTGCTCAGTGTTTGCAAATTACTTTAAGTATGTCACAACAGATGCACTACTCTTTATTAAGAATAAATATTTTACTGTATGTTAGAAGCTTGAGGGTTCACATTTAATGTTTCAGAGGTTGTTTTGTCCCTTTGTTCTTAAATCCTAGGTCTTAGGCACCTGGAAAAAAAAACCCAAAATTACGAATTAGTAATGCAAGCTACCTCTTTCTTTTTAGGAGAAATAGTTAATGCTATGGCTTACTTACAAAACTGAAGTCAGTCATCCAGATCTGATTAGGGAAAAAAAAAAAAAAAAAAGGTTTAACAAGTAGGTTCAGTGGAGTTACTTTGGATTTACAGCAATCTAACTTGGAACGGAACAGAGTCTAACCTGGGGAGAGCTACTGAGTTTAGCTGAATACATACAATACATCAGATGCAATACATTCAAAGGGATATAGGTATCCAACTGAGAACTGGCAGACGCAGGCATCTAAAGTCTTCATATATGAGATTCACCCTTTTTGCTGATACTTAAGAGTCTGTATGACCATATATCTTGGCATTTGGCATTCTCTAGGTTTGCAAACAGCCATGACCGAGGCATGCCTGTGTAACTATGCTGAGTAGCTAAGCATTTAGCTCACACGCAAGGCTCCAGTGCTCAACCTCACAGGAGTTCCCATCGCCCTCCTCCTAGAAAGGGAGACTCCAGCAAAATATGATCAGAAGAGACAGCACTTCCTTTTTTACACCATAGTCCCATGGTTGAAGCATTCAGCCGGTATGCGGCCGATCCATACGTAGTTTCCAGATAAATCTTTGACCACCATGGAGACCACCACAAGGTGGCTGCAGCTGCAGAAACCATACCACAGCGTGGGGTAAACAAGGAGTATATTGGTAGTCTCTCCCCAAATTTCATGTTAAATATTGTGTAAAAGTAATTATGTTAATGTTAGTATAAATGTATTAATACGTAATACACTTTAATTCTGTTAAATATTAGCTGGCGAGCCTGGGACCCAGATTCCCAAATTAAACCCAGATGAATGTCAAGCCCAGCAGAATGAAGAGGTGATTTTGTTCTTTATTGTCACGTGCCTTGTTCTGCCTCAGTAGCCGTTCAGGTGGTAAGTTAGTTTCTCCAGTGGAAAACACCCTGCAGCGCCGAGTCATCTACAGCTTCCCCAGCACGCCAAGGTGCTCTCCCTAACAGGCTACCAGCCCTGGGTAAAGCTCTCCCAGTTTGGGTGACATAATCAGCAATTTGCTGATTTGTCAAACGCAGCGTGATTCTGTTTGTGTGTTTCTGTACAGAGCAGGAAACTGTGATTACATACCTGCCTCCTGCCTAGCTAATCTCATTCTTCATTTACTATTCGCCTGCTGAAGCAGACTGAGAGAGCAGCTCTCACAACTTGTTTAGCTCCCTGGGTAAACATTTTGGTGAGTAAGACACTGCATGTATCACCAGCAGCAGTGAAGCACCACAACACGACTGAGCTCTTTAAAAGAGTTAATGCAGATGCCTGTCCTCAGCGCAGGATTTGAGAACAGCACTGGGGACTCTTTCACCTGAGCACGCTGGGGTACACAAGCCTCAGCAATGGTGGAGCTCCAACCATAGCTGTCCCTGCAGTTTTATTATTGACCAAGAAAAGCAGGTAGCTTTGGCTGGCCACCCTGAGGACCAGCTGCCCTGGGGTGCTTCCCTCAGGGCAATGCATTTCCAGGAGTGAGAAGGAGAAGGAGAAAGGCAGAAACATAAAGGTTGGGTACTCATAGCTGGCATTAGAGCTAGCCTAAGTATATAAACCAAGAGTGTATCACAATACCTGTCTCCCTGCAAGGGATATAAATAGGCTTACAGACGAGTTTGCTGAAGAATTCACCTGGCCACCATTGAACGCATTTTCACATAATCTTCTAAGACACTTACCAGGAAACATTATGTTCAGAGTATTATCTTTTGATCATGAAGTTCCAAATTATTTTTTGCTAAGCCTTAAAAGTTTCATTGTCTATGATCTTTCCTGGAGGTCTGAGAAGAGCTCTGAGGAAGAAAATGAGCCCTGTAAGCTTATCTGTGAATATACAAATATAAGCACATTAAAAACATGGCTGTTTTTAAGCGAACGCTATCATTAAGGTCCATTTTAATGTGACCCAAAAACCTGCAATGTAATGCCTTCATTTGTCCAGGCAAGGGGATATATGCATATGTGTAACTGAAGTCTGGGAATAGCTTTAGAATAATTTCCACTGATTTCCCTAATTTCTACCTCTACTTTTCATATTTCTAGCTCCTGAGAAGGCTGTTGTGAGAGTCAGCTGCAGTGGCTCATGCAGGAATGTTACGGATTAGGGCCTGAAAAATGAGTTGATAAATGTTTAAAAATTAAAAACAGAGACCCTTTCTCAGTATTGAAAGAAAAATCTTGCATCTTAACTGGCTTCAAAGCTCAGTGGTGTAGCAACAGATGGCTGCATTAGATTTGACTAGTTTATGTGCCCTTGGAAACTACATACGCGGTGAACTGCTGGTGAGCTTATGAAAGAATGCAGTTCAATATGCCGATGTTACCAGCAGCCAGAGAGTGACAAGTGAGCCGAAGTCTTAACTCCATCACATCTCCTTTGCCTGTTACCCTCCTGTAGCATGGGAAGGGCTGGCACAAAGTTAGTTTGCCTGCCCAGAGTACTCAATCTGTGCAGAATGGATGGATCGAGGTATGTGGGATGGACAAAAGTGGTCAGACGGATGAACGGCCAGGTAATTTACATCCAGAAATGTTATTATTTTATATATATATCCAAAGATACTGAAGGAGCAGACAGTAAGAAGGGACCAAAACCCACTCAGCATAACCTTAAAGGCTGAAAACTTCTTTCCAAAGAACGTACGATGTGCCTCAGAGGTATGAGTTTAGGCTACAAAGCTGAGAATTGCCTCCTCCAGAGTACCACAAGATTAATTTTACAGCATCAAGTGCATCAGTGCCTGAATGTATGCCAACCTGATCAGGTTTTGGAAACCTTGCGTTTCGTCTGCAGCCCTTGAGGTCTAGCAGGCAATTTTAGAATATGGACTGAGCACTCTGCATGAAGTAGGAGCTGTACAAATCGCAGGAGTAAGTCACCATCTCTTTTACATCTCAGACAGCAGTCAGCATCCTCCCTTGTACAGGGGGCCAGACGGTACCTTCAGCGTGGGATGTACAGACCAGCCCTAGGAACTCCTGAGCTCCAGAAACAGAAACTGAAAGGTGAGCAGGAAACTGGGATCGAGCTCTTCTGCTTCCCAGCAGACTTGTCTAACTCCATTCTGCTTGTATACTAATCACTGTTATTTAAAAACAAGTAGCCACATTTAGATCTCTCTGAGAATCGCAGTCCTTTGGGGTATGTGTAAGTTGTGCTCTGATAATTCACACCAGATTTAAAAGACTACTGTGTTCAGTGCCTCAATTTAGCTACGTGCAACCGTAGCTGTATGCGTGCAGGAAAGCATTTCACAAAGAACTTGCAGGTCAAACGAGGAATTATCCACAAGGTTAAACAACAGCTGAGCAGTAGGGTTTGGACCATAACTCTGGATTTACGTACGTCCATTCTGCATTTGATGCCTTAGTCTTTTATTGGCTCTAACTTCATGTCTTTCAAAGGGATTTTTCCCCAGGGAGGTTTAGAAATGCAGCTCTAAAAGAATGCAGCTAGCTGTTCTTTGAAGATTTTGGATTCAGAAGGTACAGATCTAATTTAAAAAACATTTTAACTCAGCCCAGACTATCCAATTAGAAGTAAAAATTGATTCAGCAAACAAGATGTGCTCAGAGCACAGTGACCTGACAACCTGTAATAAGGCCTCCAAAATAAATACTAACTAGAGGCAAATGGAGATGCCAATTGCTCTTAACAGTGACACCCACTGCTCCTCTGTAACATTGTGTCACGTACTTGTTTTAAATACATTAATAATGTCGTCCATTTGCTAAACTAGCAATAAATGGAAAAACAAAAATTAAGTTCCACATAGCATTAGTAAAGAAAACCTTTTAAGACTGATTCGATGCAGCCACCGCCAGTGCCACGCTGCTGACTAGGAACTAATTATAAAAGCCCCTCCAGCCTTGTGTTTGCTCGCAGGAAGGTTTAGATTAACTGGCATTGTGCTGTTGTGACTGTCCACGGCCGCCAATGCTGGTGCTCGCACGGAAAACAATGGTATCACATATGCTGCTGCTGACTGAAGGGGGGAGTGTGATTCAGAAACAAAAGAGAGAGAAAAACTGTTGCCTTCCTCTTCAAAGTGCTGCACTCAGGGTATGTGTCCATTCAGTAATTGCATAGGAGTTCAGTCGCAGCAGGATTTTGTAATTACACAGCTTAATTGTTCCTGCCTATTATAAATGGCTCTTTGTTTCTGCCATTTGTCTTTCATATTCACCCACACTCTCTATTATATTTCTGCTTGCTTGTCCCCCACTTGTCCCCTACCGATCCCTCCAGATTCCTATTTGCCATTTCTGTGCACTTTGCCATGCATGCCTTGGTTTAATTTCCTCCTGCCTCTGCTGTTCGGTGTTTCTGTCTCAGTAGCGCTCAGCCTGCTCCCCTACTTTCCATTTCAGCTCCCACTCTCTCATTTAAAACTGCTCATGCTGATTTTACTTAATGCAGTATAATTAAGGGTAGGGTTTTTAAGAGGGAAAAATGTCACTTTTCATAGACCAGAATGGAAAATTTCACAGGATGATCTCAAATCTTGTGAACAGACTTTAAGATCCTGACGATGACTCAAATAATGTCAATTTACTTGGGGTTTGGGGGCATTTTGGGGTTGTTTCTTTGAATTGGTATGGACCATTTTTATGCTTACTTGAGAACCACCCTGAAGGCCAGTATATCCTACAAATTTGTTTTAAAAAAAAGAAAAGCTGCAGAGACAGAAGACTGGCGTTTAGGGAAAGATATGGCCTTGGCTTGCTTGGTATGATTGCTTAGAAAAACTGTAAATATTTGTATACAAACAATGTAAATAGTAAAACTATTACAATTTTTTATAGTGGCTGCCCCTCCACCACTTCTAGTGCATCCTTGAGGCCAATTTCCTGGTCTTCTGACACTGATCAGCTCTTGGAGCAGCTCCTGTGGTATCCTGTCTGGCAGCTGCAAGGGAAAGGATGGGAAACCTCAGCTTTGTAGGGCAGGTCCTTACAGTGCAGTTGGCTGGATCAACCCGCAGGGCCTCCTGGCTCTGCCTGAATCTGCTAATACAGCTCCCGCATGTCTGTGCAACTTGACTTGGACTGCCATATTCTTCTGTTGTCCCTGGATTATCACACATGGCACCAATCTTCATTAGCTGTGGCACAAGCAATGTGCATGGTGCCTCCTTCCTCTCTATAATGATGCCATTTATAAAGCGCCCAACCTTACTAAGGCCTTCTTCTGAATCTGGCATCTTTATGAGGAAATCACTGCTTGGATGGCCCAGGATGTTCACAGATAAACTGGCAACTTCTTCTGCATTAAAAGAAAGGAAATTAAGGATGCCTGTGCCATCCACTTGAGATGATGGCAGAAGCGCTCCTGCTTTGCAGTTTTCCAGGAAGATTTTGATAATGAAGCAACTTAATATGAACTTTTCATGTTGATGTTTGCTGCTGGTGGTGGATTGTGATAAAAACTCCTTCGTTTTCCAGGAGAAAGCAAAGAGGAAAAGGAGGACATTCAGGCTTTGGCTTTGAGAATAGTGAATTTGGCTCTGAAACTTCTGGCATGACTGCATGCTTGTGGACTGCCTCTGAGCCCAAGCCTATCACTACCACTGGCCAGACTTTCCATGAAGCACTGGGCTGCCTTTCCCCAAGAGCAGCTGCATCCCCAAATTCTGGCTGATGGAGGAGGAAGATTCGGACTTCCCAGATTATCTGCTCCAGGCATTGACACCGGAGCTATCACAGAGAGCAGGTGCATAGAGCTGGTACATATATTTTTTGATCTTCTCAGTCTGAGTGGTGGCTGGGAGAGTCTTCCCAATGTACTTCCAGGTGGGGTAACATAGATGGCTTTGACGCATTTACTCTATAATGGAAATCAAGCATACTCTGTGTTTCCAACCTTACGTTAGTACCTTCACCAAACTTAATGAGCTAGCTAAAACAGCAGCAACATAGTGTGGCCTTCAGCACTGCACCAGCAACCTTGGGCCTTGCAAACACACCAGATGCACCCAGCAACTGCCTGCCATGACCCGCCATCCAACCAGAGCACACAAGCTACATCAGCCTTGTCCCATGCTTTCCTCACAGGACCATCTACCTCAAAGAACAACAGCAGCTTGCTCAAGCCTGTTCCCTGCTTCCATACCCCAAAACACAAGACTCATAACTCTTCCTTGTGTTTCATCTGCTTTCCTTTGTGATTTACATGAGTCCTACTCCATAAGAGCAAGGAGGGTAACCCTTTCAAGGCACAGTTATTCATGTTGCTCATCAAAACAGTTCAGGCTGACTAGTCACTGGACCTGACTCTCTCCCAGAATAGGCTTAACGTGTACAGCATGGGTATGAACTCTTGCAAGGTTCCCTATACAGATTCCTTAATGTAGAAGGGAATCTTCTCAGGGGAATAACTTTGCTGGTCTCGTCTGTGGGAAGCATCTGTAGCCAGTTCCTCAAAGGCAGCTGCTCTGGAAGCAGTCAGTGAGGGTGGTGCCATGAAAGACCTGTACGTCAAGTGGCCAACAAGCAAAGTTCTGCATAAGGAAGGTACACAGGACTGCCTTTTGGTTTAATTTTCTTCTTTAGAGTTATCATTTTACAGAAGGGTCTTTTTCAATCTGTGATAATGCATTTTACTGAGGGCAGAGGTCAGCAACTCAAGTCTGAACTTCAGGCCAAGAATTTTAAGGCAATTAGACCCAGCAATGCTTCACCATGTGTATTTTTATGGTCATATGTTGTTGTTATAAACCTAGCCCAGACTATGGTCCCAAGTATTTTGCAGCTGTCCATGATCCATGGAGGAGTTTTAGACACATGTGGTCTGAACAGACTCTGTGGGACTGCAAATGTCCATGCTAAGCAAAAGAGCCTGTGTGTCAGGAATGTGTGCTTGTTCTTAACCTGCATTTGCAACAGTGAACAGAAGGTGCCTATATGTAAATATGTCCTAGCTGGTGGCTCTGAACACTTTAGCCTGCAAGATATATACTGCAATATATATATTTTCTCCAGAAGAAGGTCATCAGGATGGTCTTGGTTCTATTATACTCTTTCCTGTTAGCAAACCCGGAGAGGTTCAAGCACTGCCTGCTTGTGTCACAGCCCTAGATATGAAGACATGGGCCAATGAGATCTACTTGTAGCAAGCTGATAACCTCTCATAAGATAAAAAGCACCTTCAAGGCACATGCCTAGAAAAGATGCAAGAATTCAGGCCATGCAGTAAAATCTAGCTTGGAAGTCAGGAGAGATGCATGGGAAGGAAAGCTGGGAAATACATGATTAGCAGCCATTGAGCAACTTTAGAGGCTTAGTACATGGACAGCTGTTCCCCTTTCCTTTATACTAAATACGGCGCATAGTATCAGCTCTCTGTTCTGTCCTTTTTTCATCACCCTTGCTGTGGTTTGAGTACTGGAAGACTGACTGAGCAGAGATGGCTGTGTACATGGTAGTGTGGACCTACAAGGCAGCTCATCTCTCTGAGCATGACAAGAGCATGTTCAGACTGGTGCATTTTGCCATCACATTTTAAGCTGACGGTAAAGAATATAGGTCCACAGTGTGAGGAGAAAGCAAAAACTCCAGCTGCCTTGCGCAGCTGAGCTGCTCCTGTTGTTACGGCAACAGAGGGAGATGTCTGCTGTAAGAGAAAAAGGTGGAGAAATTTGAGCAACTGAAGACAGGTGGGAGAAAGAAGGAAAAGAAATTGGTTCCAGGAGAGAGGTGGCAGCTGTCACTGACCTAGGAGGGAGGGAGGAGAAGGCAACTCTGCCTATGTACATGCAAATCGTGTCACATCCATCTCTTTCTTTGAGAAGACGCGCTCCTGCAGCACAGAGCTAACAATGCGGGACCCTTCAATACTGTGTGGGGTAAGGAGAGTGCCTGCTTATCCCACGAGGTACACATTAGCAGGCTGAAACAAAGTGAACAGGTACTCTGAAACCATGGGTGGCACTCCCAGAGTTAGTGTGACCTCTCAGCAGACATGAATTACTCACAGTGATCAGCAAGACTCAGAGCGCTGATTACAAGTGTTCTTAGTGCCCCCTCAGTAAATGCAGGGAAAGAGCACGTGCTCCTGCCCACGCTGCTAAGCTAGCTGGGCATGCTGTGTCATCTTGACCACAGTGATCTTTTTTGGCATAAACTAGCTAGTTCGTGATCTTACATAAATGTTACAGAAAGTGCAGAAGCTGGGGTTTTTTTTGAGCAACTGTGCTGTATGAACAGCCTGGAACGGCCACCTTCCAGACAGCAGGTCTGTACCTATGCCTTTCCATCACTAGTGCAGGTGCCAACTTCTGCCATTAGCCATGAAGTAGCTTACTAGTGGCTTCTCTCTCACCTGAAGGTTGACATGGATATTACTGATATGTACACAGAATTGCTGAGATTCAGCAAGCATATACTTCTTTAGAGATCCTCACCGAACTTGCCAGACTCTGCCTTTATCGCTACGGCTTGCTAGCAGGGGAAGGATAGCTTCTGCAAGGAGCCAGGTGTCTGATTCCCATTTGGCTGTGAGTGAAGCTTCCAAATCCCTCCTTTGCCTTGCCTGAGTCCCAGAGGATCAGTCTATCACATCATGCCGTAGCAGTGCTTCAGCATCTGCTGAAGGCTGTAGGCATACTCTCCTATGAAGGGCTACAAGGGGACTCTTGGGTCTGAACATAAAGAAAGCAGAGGGGCACAACGAGAGAAATAGGGGACCCCTGCTGCAAGGTATCAAAGGGCACGGAGGCCAGGTTTCACACCTGAGGATACTGCATCCTTGTAGAGTAGACATGGGCAGCTGGGTGGTGCACCAGGAGCCTACTGCATGGACAAAACCAGAGCACTCTGCTCTGCTCTGCAGTCCCCTCACCCGGGCTGCCAGTGACACCACCGTGGGTTAACCTTGGCTGGCCGCCACACCCCTGATAACCCGAAGAAAATGGAATTTTCCACTAAGCCATAACAATGAACCGTGTGAGTGTGGCAAAACAGAATTTGTCGGCCAGGGAAGGGAAGTGAGAGATAGGGATGCACTTGTTTTATGACTATATCCTTGAGGAGAACTGAGAGACTGATAAAAGCGAACATCCCACCTCAGAAGACACTGAGGACGGGGTGATAAAGTGTATAGTCAAGGAGAACAACTAATTGGAATGTTGATAAGATCTAAAACGAAGTGCCCTTTAGGTGAACTATCCTCATCATAATACTAAAAATCATGCCCACAGGTCAGGACCTCCCTCCTCCACCCCCAAATAAGCCCCTCACTGTCTGAGCATGCATGGTAAATTCAAAGAGAGCTGTACCTTTAAGTTGAAACAAGAAAGAAATTAACCAATTATTAGCTGAGGGGTGTGAATATTAGCTGTGACTCACACATTTAGCTCTATAAATGCCTTGGGGTTTCTCAGTGTGGTGTGCTAGCTTTGTGGAGTTGCCACCTAGCACCCATCTTTGCACGAAAATGCATTAAATAAAACACTTCTTCTCTGTGTGTAGTTTGGTGTTTTGCACACCGGGCAAATGAACCCACCTTTGGGGAGAACATGCCCACCAAACTGCTCTCTCACTCCCCTTCCTCCAGCTATAGTGGTGGGTAGATATAACCAGTGTGACAGGACACTGACATTTTTCTGAAAAAAATATGACAGGAAGGGCTTGGACTTTTTTTTTCATTGCATACTGCAAGTCAGTGTTTGAGGAAATGATGACAGTAAAAGTAATACAGACTTAAGTGTAAAATAAATGATAGTCCGTTCCAATGGGAGGCACCAGCACTACAGGTTAAGGACTCACGGCACTCCTATTTCCTGTCAGGTCAGCCGGCCTGTAGGACCAGTGACTAGACTCCGAAGAAGTCAGAACTCATTTCATGGCAAACAAAATCTGCGTAGGGCAACCTGGAGGCAATCTGGATGCAAAGAGTGTTGCAAACCATGTTGCTCTACTAAACCACAGATAACAACTCTCAGTAGAAGAACCAGGACCGGTAAAAGCCACAAATGTACATGCAAGAGAAGATGGCCTTGTTGGGGTGCAAGCTATTTATTATGCTTGCTAGAAACAATGCTAAAATAAAGGTGGTTACAAACACTTGAGGGTAGACACCTTTGACAAGGGTAGATACTCAAGGGTGGCCTTTGTAAGACCACAGTTTCTCAGGTGATGAAAATGCCTCTCTCTGCCGCTTGGTTGAAGGGTGTGTTGCCCCACACGATTATTATTCTCTCTGGTCGAAACCAGATAGGTGGGTAAGGACTGAGTGCTGAACAACGGGAAGTTCCTAAACCGTCTCGGTGTTCAAAACCAGCATATTTTTAAACAACAAGCTAGGAGTGGTCAGCTGTACTCCTACCATCTGGATTAAAGTAGAGACCTCCTTACCCTCGTTACTTGCGTTAGTGACAGGAGTGCTGCTTTTTTTTAAATTTATTTTTTTATTAAGACTTCCCTGGACACTAATTTTTAATGGAATTTGAGGAATTGCAAATGGCTTCCCAAATCATTTAATCTGATGAAATAAGCAAGGAATAATACAAAGGGTGAAAGAGCCTCAACATCCTGCTCTCATCAGAGTATTATGGGAAACATGTAAATAAAGAAAACAAATCAGTGCCCAGTTCACACTTCATCAACTGCCTAACAACTTGCAAGCAGTTAATTACACACATTTAGAATGCAGGTACAGGAGAAATGATTCAGAAATAAGCTTCTATAATAAGAAAGGACAGCACAGAAATACTGGCTCCACTCTGGTAAATGTAACCCTTTAAAAAGTGGTTTTGTTTTAAAAAGTGTTTTTTAAAGTGCTGAAAGAATGTACTGTATGTAACAGCAAAGCAACTGCTGGCTGCTTTATGCCAAGCATTTAATACCCACTGATCTTCAGCGACAGCTCCACATTAGTTTATTGCTAATAACCTTTGTAACCTCTACTCCTCACTTAAAAGGATGATAAGAGTTTACACATTACACCCAAGAACTGAATGCTGTTAGCTACTGTTGATTAAATAACTTGAAGACTATCAAGCAATAAGTAATATTAGGCTGAGTTACTTTCACATTTCCAAATATTTAGGGCCCATGTAGCCCGGTAGCTCGGTAAGTAGAGTATTGCTATGGCTAGTAGCAGAACATGGGCTTCATACTGACCTTGCAAATTCTCAGGACTTGTCGGGGTTTGCTGAGCTTGCTTTAGCACACCTGCAACTCTGCTTTACCTTGTTTACCTGTAACAACAATTTTCTAATGATCAGGTGGTAACTGTCTGATCTGCTGATTTCCTCTCTCTGGTGACCAGCGATAGGACACAAGGAAATGGAATGAAGCTGCATCAGGGGAGGTTCAGATTGGACAGTAGGAAAAGGTTCTTCACTGAGAGGGTGCTTAGTCACTGGAACAGGCTCCCCAGGGAAATGGTCACGGCACTAAGCCTGTCCGAGTTCAAGGAGCAGCTGGACGACGCTCTTAGTCATATGGTTTAGTTTTAGGTAGTCCTGCGAGGAGCAGGGCATTGGACACGATGATCCTTATGGACCCCTTCCAAACTTGTGATATTCTATGATTCTATTATTCTATATTTTACTTTGGTGTAATTTTATATAATTGTGTCATACAACCATGACATGTGGTCATAAGTGGTACTGAGCAGTTACTTGTCATGGTATGACAGCTGCTGGGGGAGGCGCAAGACGACACTGGAATCTTCAGGGCTGTAAGGAAGCCACTGGCGGTCAGTTAAAACTACAGTTCTAGGGATAACACAAAGAACAAGGAACTGGCAGCACACTGAACCAAACCACCTTAGCACCTGCGGAGGCAACAGAAGCGCGAGCACAACCTCGGAGACAGAGGTGGATGTTAGGAAGATCGTATAAGAATTTTAATTGTAGTATTATTGACATTTCTTTTTTCCTGTAATAGTACTGTTTTCTTTTTCTGTAATTATTAGATCTGGACTGATAATTCTCCATTAGCCTGTCAAGATTTTACCTACATTGACAACAGCTCTTGACTTTGCAAATCCCATTTGCTTCCTTTTTTCCTATGACAAGAATTTGAGGGTAGTAACTGTTCCTAGAGGAAAGCCCACACAATTAAGTTGATTGTTGTAAGTTATTTATTTTTCTGCCCTTCAAATATTATGCCAGTTTCACTGACCGATGACAGGATTTCAGGAATAATTTTCTGATGTCTCAATTCTTCTCCTTCCCCCAGTGCAGAGGTCCCTACAGTTTTATGCTCTGCTGCCTGCCTGACCAACTGGAAGGAAAATCTACTTTATTCTGACCAGGCTGTGCTTCAGTACGTATGAGGCATAACATAAACAACACGTGATGGTCAAAAGAGTATCAACACCAAGGAGCAGAAACGTTTGTCCAAAGATCTTTGTATGGTAACTTCCGTACAGTGTCATGATCAGTCCAACCAGGGTTTTTTCTTTTTCTGTGTAAGTGAAGAGCACCGAACCATGGGTCAGCGGGCAGGTACTAACACCAGTCAGGGAGTTTTGGCCTGTGCTCCTGCCAGGATTCGGTACCAGCCTTCAGCTGGGTCCCTGGGAACTCGGCACAGGCAGGGTGGGATGCCTCTCCTCCCATGGTGAGCACCCTGTATGCACCTACACCTGAGTGAGTCATCAAGATGCACTCAGTAGCAACTGCATTTGAAAAAAACCCACAAAAATGAGTGTGTAATCCTTTATCACAAGCCATTTTCAGAGCCCAAACGCCAGCAGGGATTAGATGCCTAGTCATGCAATAAAATGGAGATGTGTAATACTATAAGAGTACTGAAGAAGCCACGATCACTTTTTTCCCCAGTACAAGAGCAGGTTTAACATTTCTTGCCCTCTTCTGTGCCACACCATTCATTGCTGCCCTTGGGCCACAGGTCCTTCAACCCACCGCTGGAGGGTAGGAAGCGTGCATCTGCAATACCCACTTCAGCAATCAGGCTGCTTGATCTCGTGCCTCCGGGGCTCGTGCCCTTTTTTAACAGCACCTTTTCCACACTCTCAGGTGGCTGGGCCCAGCCCAATATTCTCCTCCAACACACACCTCTTCAGAAGAGTACACTCAACACCACTCAAACATTCATTCCTTCACTATATGGAGGAAGATAAACCGGCCTTAAATAACCTACAGACAGTTGTATCTGCAAATGTACAGTATTTGATTTTAATGCGAAGTAGGCCTTGGGTATCTCCTATAGATTTTCCACGCTCTTAAAATGCAAAATGAAATTAAGCTAGGGGAAACTGAATTAAATGTGTTTTTAGCATAAAACTTGCCCCAGTCTGATGAGTCTTTAAATGAATTTTGCGGTACAAAAGTTTTATGGATAGCCAAGAATGCCTTAATGGTACTCTCAGCCAAAAAGCAGTTGAAAAGGTGGGTGAAAAGGGCATGCTGTTTCTTTACTTCAGCCACTGATGCATCAAAGCATGGAAGCAGCAAAGCATGTTCAGTAGCTATTCGTTAGAGTTGAAAGCAAAATAAACTATTCTCTGCTTCTAGGTAGCAATGTAACTGCAGTAGGAAGACATAAAAAAAGAAGAAAATGATTTGAACATTGGTAATGCATCATTTGCAGCTGGTAACTTCAGTAACGGCTTTGATAAATACCATTTTATCTACAAATAAATGAAGAATAAGAATGGGTATTTCCTGCTAGTTGTTTAGCACATGTGTAATTTCAAAATGAAGAAAATTGCTGACAAGCTGTCGTTTGATCCTGAGAGGTTTACAGCAAGAGTTCCAGCTCAAGAGTTTCCGAGGGAAATATCTCATCAGCTCTGAATGCACAGAAACATTGAGGCACGTTCCCATAAGATGCTTTCTCTAACATTACAGATGAAAGTATAATGTCATGTTTTGCAGCAATATTTTTGAACACTTTGTGAAGATTTCCCAGTTAAATTTTTACATTGTGGGTGATGAAAATGAAGACAGCGGATACCAGCAGCCAAATACTGTATTTATTCCCACGCAATGCACTAAAAGGCTTATCGTAGAATCTTACAGTGAGCCGCAACTCAAATGTGTCAAAGAAGAAAATGCATTAAGGGTATTAAACAACAAAAAGTTAGTACGAATTATTTGATTGTAAAGGCAATGCTTATTTAAAAATGTGTCAAGAGAGAAGAAGAAAAACGAAATAGGGTAACAATCACCGGTTTACACTAGGTAACAAATATGTTGGCATCACATCGTTATTTCAGCAAACAAAATCACACTACAGCTAATTTTATGTTTTGTGAACGTGTTGGTTTAAGCATTAAAAGCTGTAAGCATTGCTGAAAGATTCAGGTTTGACAAGAGGCTGGGCATGTTGTGTTTGGAATAGTGTGTAACTTACAGATTATGTATACATAATTCAAGGGACTTGTACTAAAAAATGGTCTTAAGAGCATGTCTTCCAATTCAGTTCATTAATCAGTACGCTATGGTACTGTCTTCTAAGGTAGCTGATTCCGATCTCAAAAACCATGGAAAGAATATTTTCTCTCGGTAAAAAGATGCGGTCAGGGTGCAGGCAACTACGCATTCATACTTTCATAGCTGGGCTTCAAAGTCAAGGTAATTTCAATTATAAACAATTTTATATTTGACCTTAAAATATAATTTTACTAATGAATTACAAATAACTGACGGCACAGGGTCAGAGAGAGGTGTATTCTTAAATACTTCGACTGTGGCCTGACCAGCAGTAGCATCTCCCAGGCTCCACGTCAGGGACTCGCTGAGCCAGAGGTAGTTGCTCTGTGTGTAGCAACCGTTAACGGCTTTCCCTGCCGTGAACTTGCCCATCGGCTCTCGAAGGCAGGTGAACTCTGAAAAACCTCCGGCTTCAGACTGTACTGGCACCTGCACTTTTTATGGCAGCTGATAAAACCCCCAAACACTCTTGTTACAAACATAACGTATCCATTTGCACTAGACAGGAAAAGACAACCTCCCTTCTTGAACACAGGGTTGGAAATACAAATGCAGCCAGTCCTGATGCACAGCAGACGTGGCTGCCATCACTCCACATGAAATCTGGCATGTACTAGGAAACTCATCAGCCGAACAAAAAACCTGTGTATTTCTGGGTGGATTACGATATTTGCAGTTTACACAAGTGACGTATACTGAATTATTACGGAAAAAGCTCCAGTATTACACATTATTATTCAAACCAGTTTATTTTTGTCCGATTGCAGAGAACAGCCGCAGCGGCGGAGCCCTTGCGCGTTTCGGTCTCCGCCGCCACTGAAGGAAATCACGGCTGCTGCCGCCCCCCGGCCTCAAGCTTTCGCCGCCTCTTGCACAAGCTGCAAACGGAGCCTTGCAAAGGGCGACCAGCGCGAGCGCACCCCGCCCTGCGCAGGGCCCGGCCGGCCCGCGCGGGGAGCAGAGGCACCCCGGGAACCCCGGGCACGCCGCGCTCCCCGCAGCCCCCTCCCGCCGAGCGACCCCTCGCGCCGCTGCCGCGCGGCCGCTGCCAGCCCGCTGTGGGGGTGTGTGTGTCGGGGGGGGGGGGGGGGTAGAGCCGCGGCCCTGCCCCGCTGCAGCCGTTAGCCCACGTGACGCCGGGCGGCTGGCGCGCGGCGGACGCGCTGCAGGGAGGAAGGGGTAAGCGGGCGGGAGCGGCGGGAGGGGCGACGGAAGCCGGGCGGGCCCAGAGCGCGGGGAGGCGGTGGGGGGAGCCCCTGGCGGGGCGAGCGGGTGGCGGGGGAAGGAGGGGGGAACGCGGATCGCAGCGGGGGAGGGCGCGGGGCCGGGCGTGAGGACAGGGAGCTGGGGCGCGGGGGGGGGGGGGGTAAGGGGGAGGGCGAGCCACGACACACACCGCGCGGCAAGCCCGTCCGCAAAGCCGCCCACGCTCGCGCCGGGCGCTCTGCCCCGCCCCTCCGCCCCACCCGCGCGAGCCGCCGGCGGCCATTGGTCGGCGCGGGGCAGGGCGGGGCGGGCGGTGTCACTGGGAGGGGGGAGGGCGCGGGGAGAGAGGAGGGGTTGCAGGGCCGATGCCCGCCCGGGGGCGGGGCGGCCTCGGGAGTCGCCCGGTGGGTGGCGATACTCTCGCGGCAGCGTGGCGTCATGCGGGGAGCGCGGGGGTCAGCGCGGGCACGGGCAGCCGGCGGCAGGGCCCGCAGCCGCCCGCCGCGGGCTCGTGCCGGATTGCTCCCTTCGCTCCCCTCGTTTGAATCCGGGAGGTTTCGCAGTGGGAAGGGACTGGGTCGCAAAGCAGAGGCACGGCGGGAGGCGCTGCGCTCGCGCGTCCTGGCTGCGGGCGGTGGGGGGGAGGGGCTCGTGGCCACGGCGGAGGGTGGAAGCGAAGCGCTCTGAACAGCGCTTGCTGGCGTAGGAAGGAGCAAGGCCTTGAGCGTGACTCAGTGGTTGTGCTCCCCGGTTCGCTTGCGTTTTATCTGCAGCTGGGGCTTACGCTATGCTGGGTGCAGTTCATACTGAGTGTGTTTTCCCGCTTTAATAAATTTGTACCAGATCTTGTATGCATCCTGTGAGGACTATGGTTAATGGCTGTTCCCTGCTATCCTGGTGGAGTGGCTTTCCCATTGCCCTACATCCTGGACATCTGAGAGATAAATTCTTATTTTGGTTTATAGTGGCTTCTTTTCCATGTGTGGTACTTGTCCTTCAGTCTGTTCTTA
This sequence comes from Phalacrocorax carbo, assembly GCF_963921805.1. NCBI lineage: Eukaryota > Metazoa > Chordata > Aves > Suliformes > Phalacrocoracidae > Phalacrocorax > Phalacrocorax carbo. The sequence goes on from NC_087513.1 coordinate 30,701,087, forward strand.
GTTTAATGCTTCTCTGTATGAAGGCCACAATGCTTGAAGCTGGAAAGATTCAGCCAGTTCCTAGACATCTCTCTGGTGTTCTTATCCTTTTTTGAAGAAAATTAATTTTTTTTGGAAATCAGTGAAAAGCTTACATAGAAAAATGGCAGCTGAACACCAAGTAGACTCTAACCTCGTAATATCTTTTAATTAGCCGGTACTCCATTGTGATTTTTTTTTTTTATTTTATCATATCATTGTTGTTCCGTTGAACTGGAATTAATTGAGTACATTGAGATACCAGAAAAGGAGGGAGGTGATCTAGGAAAGCTGCTTTACATCTCTCTAGATGACTTCCTTGTACTAGCACATTTTTGTTTTCTTTTTCTCTCCAAAAACCAAAATAGCAATACTTGTCAACAGAATATGCTTGGAAGACAAAACCTTTCAGGGATTTTCAGGTTAAATAATTTCTCCAGAAGACTTTAGAATTAGACTTGTTTTTTCCAATATGCAGCTTCGTAACTGAATCCCACATGCATTTTGTAAAAGATTTAACATTTTTAACTATGGTGATTGGAAGATTTCAAGGAGTCTTTCATTTCTTCTACTTTTAAAATTATGGATTCTTCTGTGTAACTTGCATTTGGTTACCAAAATAAATTTGGTCCTGGAATTGATGGGAAATAACTATACCCATGGTATAGTAGGGGATGGTATCAAGATCCATGAGAATAGCATTTGAATCATGCTGGACAGTAATTTTAAGATTCAAATGGTTTCGTAGTCACAGTTGGAATTTTGTGTTGTGATCTCTGGAAGCCGGCCAGTGTGCTGCAGCTTCCAGCTACTTCCGGAATACCTGGATCCTGATGCTTGGCTTTTAGTTCAACAGTACATTATTATTTTAAAACAATGTCTCTATACTCCGCATTATCTGCACTGCACGATTTTAAGATCCTTCTGCACCAGTTAAATTTATTTGGAGTTCTACTTAGTGGCCAAATCATACATTTTTTTCTATTAATTGATAAATAAATTTTGGAGGTTTGTCATCTTCACTGAAGGCAAGAATAAATAAATCCTAGTTCCTATGCATTAGAATGCTTTCTCTTAAAAATAAATTTATTTTCACACTTGAAAGTGAGTCGCTGACATTCTAGAACCAAGTTCAGCTGAAAAATATATATTTTAATGTTCATATAATATAAATTATAAAGTTTGGATAAGCTGAACCCCCAAAGTTTTAGTTATCACTGTAAACCCTGTCTCAGTCAGTGCAGAATGCACATGTGTGGTTTTGCAGAAGTCTTTTGTTTGCTTTTCAACTGAAATTATTTAGTCTTTAAAATTGAGAAATAGGATTCTGTTCGTGTATTAGGGGAAAATATCAATTGTAATTTGCTGGAATGTACACTGCAAGTCCTGAACTGCTGGAGAAACCGGATGCTGCCTTGTATGTATAGTGTGCGGCTCGCTCTGTCACAGGGATTTTGTACTTTTAACTGGAGTGTTCCTGAACTGTTATTTAGACTCTTAGGTACATGGGGGAACAGCCCTTGGCTAATCTGTCTCTTGCTTTGTGAAAAAAGTTAGCAGTCGATGCCAGAAATTAATCTGCAAATACTACAATTTTTGCTTTTCTAATGTAGCTATGGATGCTTTTACTGTGCATTTTTCAATAAAGTTTTCAATTATGTGTTCCTCAGAGTATTTGGGATTAGTTGTTTTATTTATTCCTCAGACCTGAGAAGTTTATATGGCAGTTGAAGTTGTCACAAATCCCAGACTCAAAATCAATATGGTGGTGAATGGTTATTACAGAGTACACTGGGTGCGCTCTTAGAAAGTCCCACAGTGACCTCTAATGTTCAAGGATAAAACCTGAGTTGTTAAAATAAAGGAAGTTATTTTCAAAGGCACAATTTTGTGTATTAGTTTGTACATTCAGTTTATTAATACTCCACAGACAGTAGATAGTAAGCAGTTGGTTCATCAGGTCTTACTGCTAGGTTTTCTGGGAATATTGCGTTGGGGAGTCAGTTCTAATTCCCCTGTTTTGAGAAAGTGTGCACAAAGCCTTCTTTACAGTAGTCGCAAAGCTATTTGCTTTTGTAAAGTACACTGAAAATGGAAAATACCTTTCAAATATTAAATACATTCTCTCTATTCTTTCTTTTGGAATTATTTATTCATACAATAATAAATATTATTGTCAGTTTTTATTCTGTCCTTATACACTCAATGCATAGTTGCATTCTTGAAAGATTCTTAACTGAAAAGCTTGTTTATATTTACTCATTTGATTTTCCATTAGGCTAGAAGAAACTCCCCTGTTCCATACTAAACTTATTTGTTCTGAATGCAGAAACTTCTCTAGAAAGAGTTTGTTTCTGACAATATTCATGTTTTGGAGTTGAATACTGATATTCTTAGGCCGCTTATTCAATGTTATATGAATACCTAATGTTATATATTTTGGTTAAAACTGAATATTCCCTTTTTTTTTGGTTTTGCCTAAGTTTGATTCTGGATAACCACAACTAATATGACAGTTTCATGGTGCTTGAAAGAATCATTGGCGAGATAAATGTGCAAATGAATTAAAAATCAGAGGTTATGCTATTGTTTACTGTAAACATAATCTACAAATTCAGTGAGTTTAGAAGCAACACCTCATTTACACAGTCTGCTCAGGACCAAAACATAGCAGCAGCTGGTAGTTGTTTGCAAAGGGCACTTCAAATCAATTTATAAAATTAACTTTGCATGCATTGAATCTTTAAGCTGAAGGGCAACACAGAACTTTCAGTTGCAAGAAGCTAAATACGTGTGATATTGTTCACCTGTGTTCCAAAATTGATCTAGTTTAGTACTTTATGTACAATGTATGTGAATGAGTATTAGTTTCTTTGAAGATACAGAAACAAGAGTGAAAACAATTATTGTATCTTTTCTGTTAGGACAACTGGTACTCTGCCAGTCACCTGGGCATAGTACTTGAAGACTTTACATTACATGTACTGCTCTGGAAAGATCTAATTTATAACAATTACTGACCTTTTTTTGTATCGCAATGCCCATAGAAAAGTGATGGTATGACTGTTCTTTTTCTCAGTTGCTTACATGCATGAAACAAAATCCGGAATAACTTGTCAGAACTGAGGGGTGACTGATTACTCTCGGTTCTGAACTAGTTGTTACTTTAATTGCTGAGAGTAACTTTCACCTACAGTTACGTTTTCTTATGCTTTTGCTTTGTATTTTGAGAGTGAATTATTTTGTCTGGAAATATGCAGTTGTCTATGAAGGTAAAATTCATGTCCTTGAGACATTAAATACGTTGGTAAGAATAAGCAATATGAATTTCTTTCCAGTCACAACCAACATGTGGATTGAGCCTTTGTATGTGGGATGGATCCCAGTGATGGGATGTAGTAATATTAGCTTAAAAGAAGAATTGGTTCTACATTAAACCATTCAGGGTTTTTTTTTTTCAAGTAATAAGTCTGTGACAGATGAGGTTGCTGATTGTTGTGGTTTAAGCTTTTTTGTTTTGATGTGGTTTGTAAGCTGAAGGTCCACTGTGTTGATCTATTTTTGTCTGCTTCTGGGAACTTCTGTGTATGATACAGCTCTGAGAAGATTACAAAACTGGATTTTTATTGTTGCTGTTCTGAATTGTGGTATACTGGAAAATATTCTGCATATTTTGTAGTGATGGGAGCTCTTACATGGAAACTGTAATTGTTTTAATTAAAACTAGGGCATAAGAAAATGGTATATAACAGAGTTGATGCTAACAAAATCTGCTGCTTTATATTCAAAACAAGTAAAACATTGAGGTATCAGGACAAAATGACTAACCTAGGAGAAACAGAAGAGCGGAGCATACCTGTGTGGCTACTGAAAATGCTGATGAGGCTAGGATTTGCTGCTTCAGTAATACAACAGTCATTTCCATCATCTGTGGTGTTTCCAAACTCGTGACAGAGCGGTGTTTTGTAATGACTCTGCTGGGGAATACAGAGAGATTAGTATGATGGAGGAATATTGTGAGGAAAACTTGTGTGTAGTGTATAAGTACATTAATGGAACAGAAATTTCACCATAATGGTGAAATAATACCAGGATGGGCTTGTGTTTAATGAAGGGTAAATAAGAGCTCATTCTGGAACTAGACAGTATTTTTAAATAAAAACTTACATGGACTAATCTGATTCTTCTGTGACAGCCATCACCACCATATCTATGTGCATCAGCCTATGCTTGGGAAATTTGTATGAATTAAATTAGCCTACTAAAAAGTCTGTGTAGTTGCACCCTTACAAAAAATTACTGTAATGTAATAGTTACGGAAATGTATAGCTAAAGTGGGAAGTGAGGGTCAGGCTGCATGGCAGGAGTTCGCTCTGGCCTTGTATCATGACAGATCGGTGAAAAGGCCCATGTTAAAAAGATCACACAGATCCTTATGCTGAGCAGCATCCTGTTCATCACAGTTGTTAGACCAGGTATAACCTTGTCTGCAAGTTGTTCCAGTCTTACTTAAAAGCTTTTGTGCTCAATTTTATATTTCATAGGGTGCAACAGAATTGGGCTCATTCATGGGTTTTGGTATTTTCTGTTACGAAAGCCTTCCTTATTTTCAAACCATATATACGTGAATTCTAGTGCGATGGCATTGATTTATAGAAAAATGCATATTGTGATTGACTGGTAAGTTGGGTATTTCAAAGTATTATGGAACTGTATATAATATAGTAACTGATTTCTGATCTAGATCAAATAGGTAATTTCAAACTAACATAGCAGTCTTGGCTGGGTAGTTGTTTTGCATGTAGGTTGTAATTCCCTCCTTCCTGTTCCCTCACGTGCCTTCTTGTAGAAGCACATAAGGGGCCCTTTTATTTCCTTTGTGGATGACTGCTAATGCCTTGTTTTTACAGCTATTTTTCCTATCATACTTCTGCGGGTAATTTTTAAGTACCTAGATTTGCAAATATATTGTAACCTGGGGCTTTCTCGATGTTACTTGATGGGTTTCTGCAGGCTGTTTGATAAACAGTGTCTTCTAATGTGCAAGCAAGTGTAAGAAAAAATAAACATTTTATACATAGAGAGCTATCTAAATAGCATCTCTGCTCCATATGTTGTAGTACCCACGAGAGGCTCATTATAATCCCTGGACCTTTTGTGCACCAAATACTTCAGTCCAGATAATGCTGTGCTCCATCTGCCTTAATCTCTGAGCTGCACAATGTGAAATTCTTAATGCTTTGACCTGCTATATGCTAGCATTTTTGATCTTGGATTTTTCTTGTCTGTGCTGCCATTTCAAACAAGTTTTCAAGGTTGTTGCTTTGAAGATTATCAATTCTATTGAATTATTCTGTGGTTTTTTTTTCCCCTAAACCAAGGATAATTTATAAATGCTGATAAGTGTATGCATCTCTAAATTATTTTTACTATGTTTTATGTGTTTGATTTTGTTGCGCCATCTTTTAAGTGTTGTGATTTGTTGATTTTATTCAAGGTGTCACTGACTGGGCAGAGATCCAGAAATATGTGGTGGTGAAATTATTTTTTTCAGCAAAAGATCGTTTGCTTGCTCCACTGACATACATTTAAACCTGCTGTATATTTAGCTGCCAACATAAAACAGGCATAGCACTGGATTTCAGAATTTTACTCTGGAAATGTAATGCTTTTAAAATCTACAGGTACTTTAGAAATCTTTTAAATTTTATATACCAGAGAGCTCTACTCAGTATCATTAAACATTGATATTTCACAGAGATCTTATTTTTAGAAAGCACTCGAACCAACTGTTACTTACTGATTTACTACTTGGATGAATTTTCAATTTTTAAGTAGTATATATGATTACCATCTTTTATTATTTATGTATTAGGAAATTGTGTTATGCCTTTCAAACTTGTTAGCATATCTTTATATACCTATGAAATAAGTAGCTTCTTGTCCTTAACATTTTTGTTAGCTGTTACTGTCCAACACTTCTTCAGATTCTATGTAGTTAGATTTAACACTGTTAAAAAGTTGACTATCTGTTCTGGAGGGTATTCTTCATTAAAAGATAAGTAAAACATAATGTAAAGGAGCATTAGAAATAAATTTGTAACCTCAGATTCTAAAAATAAAGTAGATTAGAGACTTGGAAATAATACCTAATTTCAACCTTGTTAAGTTTTGTAATTCACTTTGAATGTTGGACATAAAAATTTTTATAAATAAATGATAGGTACATGTGAGAACTATGCATTTTTTAATGAACCCGTTCGTTAATTTGATACAGAAAAATATAAATAAAAGATAATAGATATATATCTAATATAAATATAAAATAAATGTAAACTAGGAAAATTCTATATTATAAATATAAATGTAAAATCTATAATATAGAGAAAAATATATCAAATTGAAATATTGGAAAGTTATGGCATATTCCCTTCAGTAGTCTTCACAAATTTTCTCAAACTGAACATGTTTTCTAAGAAAATAGTTAATTAGGTTACACTGAGGTTATAAAATATAATGTCTAAGAGCAGAACATTATCTCCAGGAATGATAACTATCAAATGTTTTCTTTGTTTTGAAACAAATACTCCAGACAGAAAATTATTTGTTTTTAAAAAAAATGGTAAGGGTCTTCGTTGTGTCTACCCTTTACTACCCTAAATTCTTACTTGCAACTGCTGTAAATGCTTATAATTACTTTTTTCCCTTCTTTTCTCCTGAGATCACTTAAATATAAGAGAAGAAATCACCACACATTTTAATCAAACAGTATTTATCAGTTGAGGATTATCCATTCATGTGTACGGTTTCTGGTAGAAGGTGTGCTGCGAACTGTCTGCTGCTTACATTCAAGCTCTTCCCCTGTGGCCACGCAAGACAACTTGAAGCCTCTCTTACTGAAAGAGCAATGGGTAACCTTCCTTCTGCCTCCAGCTGGATGATGAACTGTTGTGTCAGCAGTTGCGTGCCAACTCTGTATGTTCATATGCTTATCCTATGGTAAATGCTTGTCTGTGTTTGGAGGGTAAGGCTTATGAAATAGACCTGGCAAAAATGTTCACACTGTTTTGTTATGTGGAAGGACTTAAGGTTATAGACAGATGTTTTTAAGTAGTTGTTCTCAAACTGTTTAAAATGTGTATGCATATGTTCACTATCGTTTGGGAAGAAGGGCTTCTACAGTAATCTACAGGCCTGCTCACTTTGTGTCCTGGGGAAAAGCTGAGGAAAGTTTCAGAATGTAGCATATGACTGGAAATGAAGGATTCATCTTGGTGTGGATGGAAGATAAAACCAGTGAGTGGTTTGATCGGTTGCCTAGTGGAGGGAGGAGGGGAGGAAGGGAGAGAGGGAGGAAGGAAGGAGGAAAAAGGAAGGAAGGAAGGAAAGGAAGGAAGAAAGGAAAAAAATTCAGGGCAAGTAGAGAAGTCCTTCAGCACAAAAGTTGTTGGTGGCTTTGCAAATCGATTGCTTGTAGGGGTGCTGTTGATGTTTTTCCCCTCATCTTTATTCCTACTATGCCTTGTAATGCTGCATGTGTCCAAAAACACAGAAGTAGGACCTGAACTCCCAGCTTTGTCCACAGCTGCTTAATACTCCCAGTGTTGCCTTGGCCAAAAATGGACTGAGGATGTAGCATTTTTGTCTTTACTGGTTTAACGTGGCTGCTAGATTCCATCACTATTAATGAGCTTGTAGTTCCCTGAGCATATGGTTGGTCTCCTGAGGATTGTCTGACCAGTTACTTTTCTTCAGATACTAGATTTTTCTGTAGATACCAGCATGGGGCTTTTGCAAGGAGTTTATAACAAGATCTGTCAGTGGATTTAGTAGAAGAGATAGGGTGAACATTCATGCTTCATTATTAAAGAAAAATAGGTTTGAGGAATTTGAAGAGTAAGTAAATTTGTCTGATTTCTTAGTGTTTTTTTTTAATCTAAATTGATCATATTGTGATACATCTGTCAAGCAATGCCTTACAGCTCAAAGAGTGACTGTAGAGAACATGGTGGATATGTTTGTGGGCAAGGTCTCAAAATTGTGTTTTGAGGTTGACATTGCTGTTAGGGTGGAGGAAATCCGAGATATACCAGATCTCAGAGGAGTAGAATTCCAGCCAGAATACTCAACAGGTGAAATTCAGAATCAATGGGTTGAGAGAAGGGTGTTAAGGTGTATAAAATGGTACAGTGTGTTAAACAGTAGACAAACACCTGATTTTTAGAGATTTTATTTTTGTGTGGAATAAAAGGTAAATCTGTGCCAATGGAGGTGGGTTGGTTCCAATAAGGAGTTCTTAAACAATAAGCTGAAAGTAAAGCATTTCAACATTTGTCTTGAATTGATGAGGGTTTTGATCTGTTTCACAGCCTGTTCCAGATTCTTTGTGAAAGCTGTTGATGCAAATTGAAAATCTTTTAATGAAATGTGCAGAAAGAATATATAATCAAATTACATGCATTAAGTACATTTAGTCTTTTTACTAGCTAAACGTGTGTTATGAACAAGAGTTACAGACTATGGTGAAGTAGTTCCACTTAAAAAAAAAAAAAGTAAAAGGATTTAAAACCTTGTGAACGTGAATGTCACAAGTAGTAATAATCATGTTCCTGACTTTTAGAAGACAAATCTTGTCACTGGAAAGCTATCAATATTTGTAAAGAATTTTAGTGAAGAATATGCTGATGGCTTACTTTGTAGAACTGTGTTTCCTCTCTTAAGTGTAAACCTTTGTGGAATTAAGTAGCAATATCTGTGACAGAAATAATGCTTTCAGTACTATTTCATCAGAGTGATTTGAATTTGTATTTTGCATACAAATAGTTCATCACTTCCATATTTCTGAAAATGCAACAGAGAAAAAAAGATTTCACAATAGCGAAACTCTAAACATTCTGTTGGTAAGAGGATTAAATGAAACTGCATGTATTTATCTTTTCCATTATTTTGGCTGTAAAATAATTGTGTTCTTGAATACAAACACACTGAAAGAATCGAAAGTTCAGGGCACAGTCTGTTCTCTGCTTCTATTACTGTCTGTTGGAGTTAGGATGTGATAGAGGGAGCAGGGACTCCTCAAACTGATCTTGTGCAGGGTCTACCAGGAATTCATTAGGTGGAAACAATGAAACTGCAGTTACATAAAATAGTCTTGTACCTTTGCAGCAATACCTGAGTACTCCGCTTGCTTTTCAGAGGTATAACTAACACAATCAACTTGTCCTTCAGTGTACTTTGTCGGTATTTTTCAAGAATGTTCAGTGGTTCAGGGCTAAATAAATGGATGGGAGATAGCATAATAAATGGTGAGTTGGAGTGGAATAGTCCCATGTGTCATTACTTAGCTGCCTAGCCTGCCAATATGCTTTTAACTTTCTGATGTATTAGTGAACAAAGAGTCATTGTGTTACTGCGTGTCCCTATGATATATGTGGAAAATTTGAATTGATTTTACATGCTTGCAGTTACCACAAGTGTGGAAATAATGCATTTGTGCATTTTTATGTGTGAAAATATTTAATGAAGAAATGGTAATGTGTTGCAAATAGTCAGCTTTCCCTTACATAATATAATCCATCTTTGAGGGTCATGAGTTAGTAATTACCTGTGTAAGGAGAGAAAATTATTTACAGAATTTTAGGATAGGATAGGATAGAATAGAATAGAATAGAGTATTTTAAGTTGGAGGGGACCTACAATGATCATCAAGTCCAACTGCCTGACCAATTCAGGGTTGACCAAAAGTTAAAGCATGTTATTAAGAGCACTGTCTGAATTCCTCTTAAAATCTGGCAGGCTTGGGGCATCAATCATCTCTCTAGGAAGCCTGTTCCAGTGTTTGACCACCTTCTCGGTAAAGAAATGCTTCCTAATGTCCAGTCTAACCTCGCTTGGTACAGCTTTGAGCCATTCCCATGCATCCTATCACTGGATCCCAGGGAGAAGAGATCAGCACCTCCGTCTCCCCTTCCCCTCCTCAGGAAGCTGTAGAGAGCAATGATGGTGCCCCTCAGCCTCCTTTTCTCCAAACTAGACAAGGCCAAAGTCCTCAGCCGCTCCTCACAGGACATGCCTTCCAGCCCTTCTGCCAGCTTTGTTGCCCTCCTCTGGACAGATTTAAGGACCTTCACATCCTTCTTAAATTGCAGTGCCCAGAACTGCACACAGTGTTCAAGGTGAGGCCACACCAGTGCTGAATACAGCGGGATAATCACCTCTCTTGACCGCCTGGCTATGCTGTGTTTGAGGCACCCCAGGATGTGGTTTGGCCTCTTGGCTGCCAAGGCACACTGCTGGCTCCCACTGAGCCTGCTGTCAACCAGCACCTCCAGAGCCTTTTCTGCAGAGCCATTCTCCAGTCACTCTTCTCACAATTTATCCTTGTGCCTGGCATTACTCCAGCCTAGGTGCAGAATCTGACATTTGGACTTGTTAAATTTCATCCCATTAATCATTGCCCAATGCTTCAGTCTATCTAGATCCCTCTGCAGGCCTCTTGTCCCTCAAGAGAGTCAACAGCACCTCCCAGTTTGGTATCATCAGCAAACTTGCTAATGGTGCATTCAATTCCTGTGTCCGAATCATTGATAAATATATTGAACAGAACTGACCCTAGAATTGAACCCTGAGGAACACTGCTGGTGACCAGATTTTGGCTGTAAACTCCAACTGAATTTTTTGCAATTGGTTATTTCATTCTAGTTGATGCGTTTTTTTTTTCAGAAATATATAATTGGATTTTGTCTGGTTGTATCAGTTTGCTTCTTGCTCAGCGGAACTGTTATCATTGAGTCATTTTTATCAAGTAACTCTGCTAGCACAGGATCACAAGAAATGGTAAAATTAGCTAAAGGGTAAATGTCAAGTATCAGGCTCTCTTCTGTGGACTAGACTTTTAAATTCTGATGACGATTTCTGTTCTTTTTCATTCTCATGTACACATTTGGGTTTTTTCACTGCAGCTATTGGGACACCCTAACAGATAATATAATACATTTATTTTTAACTGCTCCTTGTTGAATTGCTACAATTTTTTTGTTACTTAAAATTTGTTTTATAACCACTTTTTTCCAATTTTTTTTCTTATTTTTCAGATTATGGCACAGGCTCAAGGTTTGGGGAAGAAATACATTAAAGCCTTTTTTAAAGGTTTCTTTGTTGCTGTTCCCGTAACGGTGACTTTCCTGGATAGAGTCGCCTGTGTAGCAAGGGTGGAAGGAGCATCAATGCAGGTATTGTTGGAAATATGTTTTGTGCATCAGGAAATTAAAAAATGACTGTCCCCTGGCAAAAGCAGGGTGGAAGAAAATATTCTTCTCACTGCTATTAAATAACTACATTGTAGCATGGAATGGTTTAATTTTGTCTTTGTTAAACAAATACCTTTATGATGTGAAAAGAAAAGCTTTTGAGAAAATGTACCAGCACTCTGTCTCAGTAAAGGGAAAATATATAGATAAGTAGTGATAAAGATATATTTATTTGATTATTCCTAGTCATTTAGAAATAAAGATTTCTTTTTTTGAGCACTACCTTTTGTCTCTTGGGATTAAATTGATTACTCACAAAGAGGCTTTATTAATTTTTAGTAGCTGTATTGTAGTAATTGTAAGGCAAAACTGGTTCTTTCTATACTTGCTCTTACAAACAAGTATAGCATCATTTCAGTGAAGAACACTGAAAATGGTATGAAGCAAGTATTAATACTTATGCTTATCAGGACATAAATATCAGTTCACTATTTTTACTTTGGTTATACTGAATGTTTATACAGTGTAAGCAAATAAATATAAATAGGCTGTGTAACATGTAGAAGATAAATACTCACCATAGTGAAAAGCTACTTTGTTTCCTCTGTTATTGGGACTTGAAAAATACATGTTGTAATATAGTTAGGCAATTTTTATATTGTTATTTTGTATTTTAACTTATATGCGTTGCCTATTGCTGTGCATCACCACTGATAACTATAACTTATTTTCCAATGTTCCAATGTTGCAACATTCCAATTAGCAGAGACTAAGGATTTGGTTCTTGGATGCCAAGCCCTCTTTTGTGATTATCTGAGTAAGCTCAGAGCCTTGAAGAAAGGTTTCACAGCAATCAAGACGAGCTGCTGGAGTTTGAATTATGCAGCATTCATGCAGACAAAACTTGGGCTAGAACGTGGGCCTGGCTGTTTTGTGTTTAATGCTACAGAAGAGCATGGGATGGGGAGTTGGGAATGGCAAGGTGGCATTGTGCCTTTGGTGGCAATCTGTAACCTGGTGTTTTACCTTTGTCTAGAAACCTCAGCTGGTCTAGAAGGCACCTCTTACCTCAAGAACAGGGACCAAAGTAAAATCATTGTACTCCAGTAATTCTACAATCTAAGACCAGAAGTTAGGTGTAACATAAGTTACCTATGCCCTTTTCACGAATGTTATTCTGCATATCATGGATGACCAGTCACAGGTGGGAGAATCTCAGGGCTTACAGTTGCAGAACCAGAAATTTGCTCTACACAGGAGGAGAGGAGTGGGGAACTGGGAAAAAGAGTTTCAATCTCTTTTCACTACCTTCAGACAGGAGAAATTCAAATATATAACACAGCATCTATATAAATAAAAAATCAGCCAGACAAATAACAACTCACCCATTTTCCACCTCCCCATTTTTTGCCTCTGTTGGGATCCAGAGCCCCATCCAGAATTCAAGATACAGAAGCATCTTGAATTTTATGCTTTTGGTGGGTTTTTTGTTTGTATTTTTTGGGGGGGTTTGGGTGGGTTTGTTTTTTTTGTGGTGTTGGTGGGTTTTTCTTTTTTTTTTTTTTTTTTTTTTTTGGTACTAGTGAGCATGACCTGAGCATTTAATTCTTGAGTTGTTGTTTTTTCAGCCTTTCACTGTTTGGTATTTTCTGTGTCTGGCATAAAGTTCTGTTTGATATCCATTCATGTTTGGATAGTTTTAGATAGTTTTACCTCAGTAGCGGAAAGAAATTTTTTTGATTTTCCTATTCCACAAGTCTATTGAGTCCTTTTGATCAAGACCTCAGTTTAATGTTTCCTTTGAAGTCAAAGTCTCAGGGAGTGCTCTGGTATTGTTCTGGAGTGTTGCTCCTGTACTTGAAGGGCATATAGTTAACTGTGGTTTATCCATGGAAGATTTGAAAAACACTACAGTCATTTGCTCAGGTTTATTCAACCTAACAAAGAAGGATATGCACGCTTCATAGTGGCTAGGGAAAGCAATATATTTTCAGTGAGTGATTAAAATCTAAGCTCTTCCCTTGATGTGTCTGTTGACTAAACATTTCCTTTGTTGACTGAAGTATGGGTAGCTTGAAATCTGACATTTCTGATTTTAATGACATCTCAGTGTCTGTAAAATTCTCTCTCTGGTTTTATTCTGGAATATAGCATTGAAATGGAAGTTTGTTTTAAACTTCTGTGCCTATGGATGTTTTTCAGACTACAAAAAAGCACTATCTAGTGCTTTTAATAAGATACTAATTTCCTTGCCAAGATTTATTAGGTACCTAACTAAGTCTGACAGGAACATAATTGCAAGGAATATATCCCTCTCTTGCAGAGTAGCTTGAAGGAGCACTGGTCATTGCATTGCAATTCTATCTATTTACTGTGTTCTCTGAAGAGTGATCTATGTGGAATGTCTCTGAAAGCTATGTGTATGAGGGAGAGTCAAGTTCAGTCAGCATGTAGTCATAATATCCATCAATCACATGCTTCCAATGCTATCTTATTGTTTCAATTGGAAGATATGGTATGATTCACAAGAATTTGTTTGTAATGGACAACTAGCTGGCTTTGTGTACTCATCCTTGTGGCTCCTGCTGAGCCTTGTCATGGTTTAACCCCAGCTCAGCTGGCAACTAAGCCCCACACAGCCGCTCACTCACTCCCCCCTGGTGGGATGGGGGAGAGAATTTGAAGGGTAAAAGTAAGAAAATTCATGGGTTGAGGTAAACACAGTTTAACAGGTAAAGCAAAAGCCACACATGCAAGCAAAGCAAAACAAGGAATTCATTCACTACTTCCCTTTGGCAGGCAGGAGTTCAGCCATCTCCAGGAAAGCAGGGCTCCATCAAGCGTAACCGTTACTTGGGAAGACAAACGCCATCACTCTGAACGTCCCCCCTTCCTTCTTCTTCCCCAGCTTTATATGCTGAGCATGACACCATATGGTGTGGGATATCCTTTTGGTCAGTTGGGGTCAGCTGTGCCAGCTGTGTCCCCTCCCAGCTTCTTGTGCACCCCCAGCCTCCTCACTGGTGGGTGGGTTGAGAAGTAGAAAAGGCCTTGACTCTGTGTACACACTGCTCAGCAGTAATGAAAACACCTCTGTATCATCAGTGCTGTTTTCAGCTCAAATCCAAAACGTAGCTCCGTACTAGCTACTATGAAGAAAGTTAACTCTACCCCAGCCAAAACCAGTGCAAGCCTGAAATTAAAAGTTCTGACAAGAAGCAAGGAATAAATCTATGTCATGCTCCCTCTCCTACCTGGCTCTCTGTTGCATTCTCCCTCTCCCCCCCCCTTTTCTGTTTTTGTTTTGGACCAGTCGCACTGCTGCTTCGTAGTTACTGACTATGGTAATACTTTTTGACACCCTGGCAAGCACAGTGCATAAAGGTTCTAAAGAAAATACAAATCTTCGGATTTATTTTTAGTCATTTAATACAGACTTCATGCATTTCATTGTCTCAAGATGATTTTGTATTTCTACAGTGCTTTCAGCCACCTGTCATAATTCTTTCACTTGTGCTGACTTTAGTATGTTTGAGTATTAACTCTAACCTATAGGGAATAGCAGTGAAGTACTGCAGTTTATAATTTTAACATCTTTTTAATAATTTCATTACCTTCTTTTCTCTTTGCACAATTACTGTATTTTCAATCCTCACGTGAAGTGTTTTTTGTTGCTTAGGATTTTACAGATTGATGTGCTCATCTAGCATTTCGTTAATGGTAGGTTTCAAGTGAGTTGTAATCTGTTTACAACACTGAATGTAAGTGACACAAATAACTGGTACCATGATTTCTTAATTGGCTGTTGTGGATTTTTTGTTGCTCCTCTTGTAATGCTGGATGTGTACTTTAACGTGTTTGCTATCATACGGGCATCTTTTTTACATCTTGATATCCATTTTTTTTCTATTGAGTTTCATTGCTTGTCTGCTATTACGAACTCTTCCTACATAATGATGTGGAAAAAGGAACCCCCCATGGATATATAAATTTGTAAATTCATTAAACCAAATGGACTGTTTTCAAGTGAGATGGAAGATGACAGCATATGTGCAACTTTGTATGCAAGTTCTGTTGCAAACAGTTCAATACCAAGGATTATAGCGAGTAGCCTGACCAACGATCTCTGACAAAGCACACTTGTTTCAGCAGCAAACATTATTGAATGTTCTATTCCATTATGCATAATGGCAGTTGTAATTATTCTGTGGCAGTTTCTCCTAACTTTATTATTGGGATTACTGTACCTAAGCCTGTGAGCTCATGTGAATATTCTTTCTGTTCCCCAAGCTGTAAGCAAGTAAGTTGTGACCTTCTGGTATTCACTAGCAGCATAACAACTATCAAGTTAATCATTATTTATAGCAAAAGGGCATGCTTTTACCCTCCTACTTATGGAACCTCATGTCCTGTGAGGCTTCATCATATGGCTGGGGATCTCAGTTTGCATGCTTTTAGCATTAGATTAGTTAGTAATTGGGAAGAGTGAATGTTTTTGACTTCTGCACTACAGTTCTAAATTAAGACTTGTGTGTCTCATTTGTAGCAGGCTATTATGCCAAGAACTTGGGCAAACAACTTAGAATGCTTCAAGCCTGAGGATGGAAGAAGCCCCTGTATTATTTTGTTTCTTATAAAAATAAAGAGCCCTTGTGAAGCCTTTTTGTTGACTGCTTTTTCAGAAGCTGTATTTCTGTTTTGCTAGACCTGAGACCTTACTACTAGTAAAAATGTCATGGGGAATAAGTTGTCTCTGAACACACTGCATTAAATTCTTTCTCTACCTTTTGTTGTGGAATCACAATTTATGTTATTTACGTTAGAGAAAGACTTGCTGAACGATTTAGGTGATTTTTTTTTCTTACGGAAAACTGTAATTGTTGATGTAAAATGAAAGTTGTCTCCTAGTTTTACTTATATTTCTTCTGCCAAATAGTATTTTTGTCTGTGCATTTTGAATATGTCAGGTTGTTTTGTGGGAAAGAAAAAAAATTCTCTCCATTATCATATTTCTCTCAACCATAATTCTAATGTGTAATGAGTCGGATATCCACTCTCTATGTCAAAACCACATGAGCAATGTGTTGCTTAAAATAGCAAGCAATATGGCATTACATTTAAGAGTGCTTTGGGTTAAAAAGATTATGCAATATCCGCATGTATTTAAACTCTAAAGCATTTCCTTTTTTTAAATACAGAAAACAGTAGGAGTCAGCGAGGATAATGCAACGAGGGCAATACTGTAACTACCTGGTGTATTTCTCTGTAAGATGAAGTTGATCTAGACTTAGTTGCAAGGAAAAGATTGTGAACACTCATGTAAAACTTTTCTAAATATCAGCTGTGAAATGCTTTATCTCTTGGAGCAGTGGGTTTAAAATTTCCATTTGTTTTGACCTTGTCTTTTGGCCTTTTAAGGTGGATACTTTTGAGTACCAAGCAGTTTACTTTGTGAGAATATACCATACATATGATTCCTGCTTTCTAACATCTGTTTCTTTGCCTAATATCTAGTACCATGCTTAGCTTGTGGCCCTTATGTACCTGCATTTGCTAAAATGAGTATGACTGTTAATTGTTTGTGAATTTGTATATAAAGAATTTGTACATGAAGATACTGTCCTTTGGTGGAAGACACTATGAAGGTGGAAAATAATTCTGGAAAGTCCTGATTAAAAAATCATTAGCTTCTAGTTTTCATTTATCTGGCTTTTGCAATGCATAGACTCTAGTAAATAAAATAACGAGTGTTATTGTATGTACTTACAGCTTAGACTTGGACCAGATTTCTGTGTATTTTAATGTGATCTGCTTTGATCTGCAGCCTTGCTTGACTATAAATTTGCCCTACAATCCACAGCTCAACATGTAACTAGCCTTGTTTGCACTTTAGCTAAACATATTGTGTCATTTCCCTCCCCCCGATTTATTCCTTTGAACTCTCATATTCCGTACTGTTCATGTGAATTACACCTACTCAGAACCCCAGCACATTACTTTTTTTGTTGCACATTAAGAAGCTAGTTTTTCACAAGTCCCATTTGAAAAAGGTCTTTATCAACTGATCTGGCTAGCAAAGACAAGGTGATTGAGGAAACTATAGTACAGAGAAATCAGCACTTCTAAATAGATTTTAAAATTAAAAATAAAATCTATCTATACTGGTTTGGGAGCATAGTTTTACTGAATAAAAATACAATGAAATTTAACACTGTGTAATTAATTGTGTTGAGAACAGTTGATTTCAGTCCTATACCCACATTGATTTGCTCATCAAAGGTACAATCAGTCTGGGGAGGGAAATCTCAGAAGTGAATGTCTGGTGGTACATGTGGGGGGCCAAGTTGTATTGCAAGGTGAACGCTGAAAACCTCTTTTACAAAAATAAAATTTTAGTAAATATTGCAGTTATCATACTTATAAATGATGAGCTGCCTAGTCTCAATACCATGCTTTATTAAATATGTCTAGAGTCTGAATTAGAGGTCATCTGCTGGTCAGCTTGGAGATACTGTAATTGTATTTGAAGAGTCTGAAAAAGCTTGTTGAGAAGTAAGCTGTCAAAAGACTTTAGTCAGGATTACTCTTAAATACTTTCTGTCTAAGAAGAGGAGTATTTGTATTGAAATAACGCCAGCGAAAACCAATGAAGACAGCCCTGTGATGGGCTACTTCCTTCCTCTGCCGTTTCTCATGGGTTAACTCAGAGCCAGCATTAACCAGGTATTCTGGTTTTGTACCACGTCACACAAAATGGTTACGTGCAGTTCTGTGTACCTCCTGATACTCTGCACTAATTAATTACTTTGGTTTTTTAAATGTTGAGATTAGTGAACAGTCTTATTTCACTGTATGGTTCTGTGAGAGTTCATGCTTGTTTGTATCCTGTTACGGAAGGCCCACTTTTACTGGCAGCGTCACTATATGCTGTAGGTGTAGGGTTTGGTTTTTTCCCTTTGCGAAGAGTGTTGAGGGTAGTATAGTTACAAGTATGAGTTTTATTCTTAGTGCATAATGCTTGTATAAGCAGTAAGATGCCTGCAGAAAGTTTTGGTGGGGTTTTTTTGGGAATTAGTGTTCTTGGTTCTCCTTTGTTTTTAATAGTAAATGATAAGAAGTAAAGGCAATCACTTCTTTTCATCAGGCTTGTCATAAGTATGTATCCTGTGTAATTTAATTTGCATGCAGTAGTGCACTGAAAGATGTGAACTGCAGGTTGCCAGAAATTAATGACATTTAACATAGCATTTAATAAAGAAATATATTTCCCAGAATACAGTGGATTCTTGGTCCTCTTCTAGTAAGTGGGTATGTTTTTACTGATTTTAATGGATTTCACCTGTTGATAGACTGAGAGTTAGGTGGAAGATTCATGAAGGAAATAAAGATCTAAAGCTAGTTGTTTTTCTTTCCCCCCTCTCTCAGCCTTCTTTGAATCCTGGGGGAAGACAAGATTCTGATGTAGTGCTCTTAAACCACTGGAGCATTCGAAATTATGATGTGCAACGTGGTGACATTGTGTCATTGGTGTAAGTAATTTTGCATACATTTCAATACATGCTTATATAAATGTTGAACCATTAGTATTTAATATTTAATGTAGAATACTGTAAGTATATATATGAACAAGGAATGTAAAATGTTTAATAATGTATTATTGTTATTCCTAAATAAGTTTTCAAAACTCATTTGTACAAAGAATGCATTACCAAGTTTTTACTTGAAAGAAATGTCGTGTAAGATATCAACTGATACAGTATATATGTGCACCAAAACTGCCAAGAAAAAAGAGCTGTGAGATAAGCAGAGAAAGTTGATAAACCATTATGTGGCTTCACGGAGTATACTTTTAAAGTTGTCTATGCAGTCATATTTGCGAGAAAAATAGTGTTTGCTTGCCAGTTAATACTGACTTTTTATTTTTCTGGAGAAATCTGGGTACAGAATAAAATTTTAAATAAGATCACAAGAATTCAACCATCTCCATAAAGGACAAACATAGCAAAAAAAGTTTTACAATTATAATGGAGAGGTTTGTGTGTCAAGCCAAAAGGTGGCAGTGTTTTGCTGTTGAAAATATTGAAGACTACCAGGACAGAAACTCCATTTCACCCTTAATGTAATATAGAAATGGAATGTCAAAGTGTGCATAACTGACACAGTGATATAATACATACTCATACTACATGCTTGGATAGTTTAAGCTTCAGGTTTTAGTTTTGTAAGTGAAATGCACAGTATGTAGATTATAACAACTGTCTTTGGAAGCTATATTATCTGGCTTCCTTTTTGTCTTGTATCTCTTCTAATTGTCCCATTTTTTTGCCTACCTCTTCACTGTAGTGGTTATTTGTATGACAATTTTCACTGCCAGCTCTTAAAGCAAACTCTCTCATGTACTCTTCTTTTGTTACAAACTTAAAATTTATTTTACGATCTGTCTTATTGTCTGGCCTCTGAGATTTTCCATAAATGGTCTAGTTACAAAAACGAATTTATTCATGTTTGCAACACCTAATATTGCAAAAAGGTCTCCAGTTTCAGGCCACTTAATGACTGCTTGTAAAATTTTATTTTGCCTGTGTGTGCATCCCTCTGCCTAAGTCATGCTCTGGTGATTGTTTAAAACAGTGAATGTATCTGATTAGTAATTAATTGACTGAACAGAAGAAGGGCATGTTGTCTGACAAGAAAACAGAATAAATAGTTTCATTCTTATTATACTTAAAGGTTTGTGGTACCATCTGAGCCATCTGCATTGATTGATTTCCCTTTGCTGTATGTTTGGGCATGATAAGTAACATTTTAGATGCTGTGGGTTTTTTTGTATGTTTTGAAAATTTTGCCTGTTACTGGTGGAGCTTATGTATACCCATGTGGAAGAAGTTGCATTGTATTTATGCACTGTTCTGAGGTTTTTCTTAATCTTTGGGGCAGTACACTGAACAATCAGACTAGAGGATTCAGAAAGCACTTTAAGAACAATACAAAGGAAGTTAAACAATGTAAAAACAGTCTATTGAGTAGTTCTCATATGAAAATATTGAAGGATATTTTATATATCAGTAACAACTTTTAGGTTATTAAGTACTTCATGGTATGAGTTTGTCAGAAGCAGCTTTGGCCTACTAGCTTATTGTAAAGTTTTTAATTGTGTTAAGACTTGCAGGTTATAGTATCTGGATGTGATTTTGTATCTGAGTTGTTTGAGAAAACTTTTGGTACAGGAGACTCTTATTGTGTAAACAGATTAATATTTTTATCCTTTTTATTTTGGTTGTTTACCTATGATTCCTATAACTCACTAGTGAATAGATATCCTATATATATGCATGAATTTTACTCAGTGGTCCTCAGAGGATTTGGCTGATTTAGGCAAGGCATGAACAAGGAAGGCCAGTCTTTCATCAGCTGCCGCTTTTTCTGTTCCTGTCAGAAATTTAGATTAGAAAGTGTTGGTGTGACTGAGATGGGCAGATGGATATGTAAACCTTCTTTCATATTCTACTTAGCTGCTTAACATTTACCCACTGTCTCCTCTTTTCTACTATTTTCATAAGCAGAAAATAGCTATGAGGTTCTGGGAAGGTGGTCTTTTGCAGAACAAGAGCTGGGATCAAGTATTCCTTCATGACAACTTGACCAGGGCCGTCCAAGTTCTTTGCTTTCTTCATACCATCAGAAATCATGTCATTCTGGTTGGCTGCTGTTTCTATCAGAACTCTTAAAAGGGATTGTTGAGATCCCAACTGGCAAAGTCTAGTATAAGTAGAAGGCCAACAGCCAAACCTTGGAGCAAAGAGATGAGTTAGTCTTGGTGGACCTGGATGCCCCAGGAGAGGATCAACCAGCCTGTGATTATGCTTGTGATACTGCTTACAGATCCCAAAGTTTTTCTTCTCTTGTTGAATCTAGTTCTTGAACATATCTATTTTTGTTACTTGCTGACTTTGATTACAAATGAGCACCCTGTTCCCAAACACTTATTGGTTTTTATGCCTAGTTAAGGTATTATGTAAACATTGCATGTTTAAGGAAACATGTCATGTGTCTCTCTCATCCCTTTCTCTGCATCTGATCACATCTGCATCACAACCACAACCACAGCCTTGAAATGAGCCACCGTGTAGTGCACACGTGTGCATATACCTGGTTTTAGACATAATGTTTAGAATGGCATTAGTCCTTAAAGGTATCAAATTAGGGTCAGATAAAACCAATGAAGAGAATAAGTTGGTAGGAAAGAATGATTTGTTTGGTGTTCTACAAATAGTTAAATGTTACCTCAGCTTTTTAGAAGATGTTTTAAGTTAACATTTTTCTTTTAGCTTGAACTCATCCTTACTGACACCAGAATTAAGAAAGCTCAATGTTACATGTTATAACTTTTGAACTTACAATTTTAAGTTGATTCAGAACTTAGGGGTATTAATATCATCCTTAATTTGATCACTTGCTTCAGTGCTTTATTTAGATAGTGCTATATTACTGGGACTTAATAAATGAAAATTCAAAGCAGGAATGTATTTTCAATAAATTAAATACTTTCCATTATTATGTCTTCCAGAATACTACCTATGCATCTCTTAAACAGATGCAAAAATAGTGTGTTATTTTCTTTGTTTTGCAAATGCATTCATTTATCGTCAAAGAGAGGACGTAGTCATGTGGCACATGAGGTCATCTTTAAAAGATAAATGAATACAAAATGAATTTTTGCCAGACAGGCCTTGATCTTTCCATAACTTTTGTGGTGAAACAGATATTTTGTTTTATAAGAGCTCTGCTGAGGTAGATCCCAAGAGTTATGTAGAACTTTATCAGATATTGCAGAATGAGTTACAGGATGAGTAGGCTTCTCCCAGCTAGTTTTACCCTGTAAAGTTTGAATGCCAACAACATTGTGGCTGTCGCAGTATGCATCGCAGCGTAGGCTGTACAGCTCGTGCAGGTCCTTGGGAATATATGCTGCAACTGCTTTCCTAGTACTAATGGAGCTAGTACTCTCCTGTTAAGTATTAAAGGACATTTTTGCCAACTTACCTATACATAATTTGGTTTCTACTGTGCACAAGTGCAGGTGGTGTTGTTAAAAGATGTTGCCAAAGCATGATTTATAGCTCTAGAATTCCTTTTGCTTCTCTCTACAGCAAAACTTATATCCTCAATGTAAAATCTTGTCCTCTTTTTATTCCCAATTCCCGTCTTAATGTAAAAAAACTTTTTGCAGCACGTAGAAGATTGCAAAAATCGTGCGTTTATGTAGAATGGGTATTTTATCGATATCACAAAATTTAAGTAAACACAACATTAAGTCATACGTTTAAAATGCTATTTGAGATAAATAAAAGTTTGGACATTGTCTTATTCTTTACTTGGTTAATAGTTTTTTAACAAAGGAGCTAACAATGACTGCAGTATAAATAGGGTTGTTAGATTTTGAATGATGAAATTTCAAGGCTGTAAATATTCATAGATACTAACTTTAGCCTTTGGAGGTATGTCACTTCTGTAATAGAGAACACCTTTTCCAAGGTGTGACTGGGAGTGGGAACCTACTTGCTGGGTACGTTGCCAGGTGTCCCTCCATTTCTAATTTAGAATGTGTGATTATGCATTAAATCAAAATAGCTATGCTAATGTAATCTAGAAGAAGATTGAGAACCAATGCTGGTTTTCCCTACATTCTGAATGGTGACATGCTTCTAAACTTTTGAACTGTAATAGCTAAATGAAAATGGGCTATATATTTGAAAACATGTTTTTAAAGGTCAGCTATAATAATAAGGAAATAAATGTTTTATTTTTCTTGTCAGCTTGTGAGTTCTTATATAAAAAAGCATAGTTGCTCTAAGCACAAAACCAAATTTTTCTGTAGAAAATGTCTTTACATTTAAAAAAGCTTACTTCCTATCTCCTAACCTGATGAAGGATATTAAAGAGCTTCTGTCCCTGCTTCCTCTGACTATAAGGTTACGTTCAGGGCGTGCAGCAAGTTCCTTTACTTTTAGTAACTGCTAAGTATTTTTGTGTAAGGTTATATGTGTTTGAACTCTGAAAAATCCAGTGCAAATCAACACTCTGGAGGAAGAATCAAAGTACAGTGTGTGAGGTTGTCTCTGCTGCTGTATCCATCACTGACATCTGTTCAGAAATGAGAACTGGGAAAGATAGTCGCTGTGATGATTTTATGTGATGGTTCAACAAGTTTCAGCCTATTCACACAAATCTGAATAATACAAATTTTGAAGGAATGTGGTCCTGTTCAGTTGATGGAAACAAGAGAGTTCCCAAATGACGCAAAGTGAATACATACTATTCATAAAACATCACTAATTGACATTTCATTAATAAGACTTTCCTAATAAAATAAAAATCAGTAAGAAGGTACTTATTGAAGGAACTGCATTGAATTTGAATCGGTAGTTGTAATTATGAAAAGACTTCCTATTAAATTCTGGTAGATGTAACATGAATAGATATTTAATTTACTTTTAAGAAAGTTTCTTTCTGACTAAAGTACTGTACAACATTTTACGAATACTTCTGCCTGACCTTCTTAAGTCTTCCAATTTCTATTCTATTTTTGTTTGTACTTAGGTCCCTGTACCAAGTCATCTGTCTTCTGGCAGGTAGGACACTGCAAAGGAGGTTGTGCTGACATAGAAGCTAAATAATCACTTTACTTTCTGTGCCTCAGTGACCTCAGAAAATCTTTTCCTAGTTGTTCTTTCAGATGGGAAAAAAAATCCTCATGTCTTCCTGATAGAAATCAAATATGTAGGTCTACTTTTATTATCTGTGTTACAATCTAGTCTTAGAGTAGATATCATACTATATATGTGTGTAGATACTGTAGATGAAAGGAAGACTCGCATCTTGTATATATAAAGTAAAATGCATTTTCTAAAGAAAGTTTTCAGATACCGTACATGATCCTCAGTTTTATTATGAAGTGCTCAGGATGGGTTTAAGTAGGCAATTATTGTAATACTGCGGAAACGGAGCAGTTGTGGAAGAAAGAAGTTGTTGTCTTTAAAGTTACAGTCATTTGATTTAAAGTCTACGGATGTGAGTAGGAAGTTTACAAGATTTGATTGTAAGAATAATTTCTGGAGAGAGTCTGGCTAGAATCTTTAGGCCAAAAAGTTGCATATATGATTGTTATGGCTTACAGATTCTTTAGTGGTCAAATTACAATTTGGAGAACTAAAAGTAAATATATTTTCTTTTTTAAATTGTTAATGATGTGGAAGTCAGTCAGATGGCTTAGGCCATTTGTGAAAGAGCTGTTAGTTGATCAGTAAGAGTACTGTATTGTTTTAAGTGGTGCCAGTGAGAACTTCATATTTTGGTTGATTTTAATTTTATTGGCTTTGCTATTGAATTAAGAAACAAATCACTGCTTGTTGAATCTTTATTACAGTATTCATTAGAATACTACATTGCAAGTTTACTAAAAATCACTTAATTGATTACCACAGTAACCTGATTGGACAAAAGTGAACATTAAGCTTACATACATTAAGCTAACATAAACCAGAATGCGGCCAACTGGTAATTAAAAAAGAAGAAATTGTCATTCTATCACAGCAACGTATGTCAGATAAAATTATTAAATCTACATCAGGTACTTGATAGGATGTAAGTGGATCTGAAACCTTGCTTATAAGATCAGTAATTTTGACTCTAAAAGCAAATGTTGAGATTTAATAACAGAAGACCATTACTTGAATAATTTTTCTGATTCTAGTTAGCATCCCTTGGATAAATTTATGGACATGAGTGTGGTTGTCAGAAATTCTGTTTAAAATGTGAATTCCTATCAGTTAGAATATAAGTTTAATCTTAGTGACTATTCATAAGATAATTCCATCACTTCTCATCTTATAGTGGCTGAAGGGCACAACTTGGAAAAACACTATTTCCATGTCTTTTGCTGTTGGTTTTGATTTTGGGTTTGGTGTTTTTTGTTTTTGTTTTGTTTTGTTTTCCCTGCATATAGCCCTTGCTTTTAATTTAAAATGCAGCATTGTGGGACTTGACAAAAATAATTAAAATCAGATGCATAGGCTGTGATATATGGTTGAATTTACTACTGAGGTAAGTAGCATAAAATTTCACTAAGACATATTGTAGTGAAAGTGGAGGGAAGTTGTGATCTTACCAACCTCAGTACCAATTCAGATCAAGATGAATTTGAAAAATCAATCGAAGCATCAAGATTAAAGCTATTTTATGCAGGATTATCTATTGATCAGTACCCTTTGTTTTAAGTATTTTTCTTCTTGGCCCATCTGTATTTACAATGGAAAAACTGCAAGTTATGGTTATGTTGCGGTTCAGCCAGATTAGGATGTGAATAATGAAAACAAGTTAGATTTGAAGTTTCATCCGATATATATATATGTCTGATTCTTTGGAATGTAAGAAGGATGGGAGAAAAACTGTTCTGTTGTGATCTTTAAATTGTAAGGTGATCAGATAAGGTGTTAGCAGCTAATTAATATATAAGGAGGATTTACCTTCTGCTGAAGGAGGACTGATAACAGTAATTTTCAATCTCAAAACAAAATTAACTTATTCAATTTAAACAAAATTAATTTATTTATTCCTTCATTTGATTAATTTATTTTTAATTCACTTTTTAGTGATCAAGTGTATGAAGATGAGAAGGGGGAAAAAAAACCTATTTAACAAATGAAATAACTTTTACCTGCCTGTATTCAATGGAAAAGGGAACAGCATAAACCAGGTTTTTCTATTGTTCTTGAAGATGGGCAGTTCCAGTATGTTGGAGATCCCGGGTCTAAGTGGGCAGCTGCTTGAAACATTGCAGAAATTACAGCCATTATTTGATTGGCTGGAAAGCTGTCTGTGATCCTGTAACTCCCTGCCTTACAGTGTGATGGCTGACTGCCCTGCGAAGGTCATGTTGAGCAAAAGGAGCTTGAAACCTGCCTTGATTTAGAAAAATGTCACTTTTACCTTTTGAAATATTTATAATTTAGATGCTAGGAACTTGCTTAGCTTTCAGCAGATGCTGGCAATATAAATGCCCGCTGCGATGTATGTACAGAAAGGTAAAAGTATATTTTTCCAAAACTTTTTGTTTTCTTTAACCATAAGAAAATTTGACAACTCTGATAGGGAAATAGTTGATATATTTTTTTCTCAGTACACTTTCAACTGCTGAGAAGTAATTACTGGTTATTTATGTCTGACATTGCTTATGACTTAGAGCTAGGAAAGGTTTTACAAGTCATTGAAATAGTCTACACAGTCTCATTGCTGGAAGAAGCAGGAAATACTATTGTTTCAGCAACTAATGGGGAATTCCAGTGCTCATTCTTTATAGGGTATTCTTAAGTAAATTCTGACTGAACATCTGGGATGGTATAGGATAAAAAGTCATCGGTATTCATATGGTTATCCTTGCACAAAAATAGCAAGTGTGTTTTTGATTATGATAAGTTTAGATGGATCATAATTTTTGAATGTGTACTCAATCTGTTGAGCAAATACCTTGAAGCTTTAGAGGATTGTTAAACTGAAAGAAAACTGATAGTTTGTTGAAAGTAAGGTAATTTCCTTCCCTTGAAGGTAAAGGACTTGTGAGGAAGCCAGTGCACCAACTATGATTCCTAAAGAAGATATGTATTGAAGTACTTAAACTTAGGTCCACTGAACTGATGAAATTTGGAGTGCTGAACTGATGAAGTACTAGATTCAGTTTAAGATAAACTTCTCACTAGATCAAGATCTTACCTTTCACATTGCTTTACTTGAGTCGTGAATGATTCAAGAGTAACACATTTTGGCTCTAAAGATGCTGTATCAACTTCTACTATGAAAAGTTTTTTCTGTACTTGGAGGGAGCAATGAAAAATATTTTTTGTAGAACTGTGGAGATCAGCTTACCCTTTCTTCTCCATAGGAAACCATTCTCTTCCAAAGATAACCAGTTCCGTAACATCAAAGCTTGCATTTTCCAATGCTAAGTTCTGTTACCTGCAATAGTATGAAAGCTGTAACAGAGAAATGTTTGTAGCATGTTGTAATATGATTTAACAATGCTTGAAACCTAGAACGCAGTAATTTTTCTTACGCAATGAAGCTTGTTTATTTTATTGTTTTTAAAGTCCTGGCCATAAGCTATTAAACAAATGAAATTGGTTCTGTAGTTTTGAGTACACCAAAAGGTATCTAAATACATTTTAGCCTTTTGTGCAGTTAGGCGGCTTTTATTTTGTGTACAATCTGGGAAGTACTAAGGTGATATTTTATTATACAGGATATTTCATACAGTGTGTTCTTGGACAAATTATAGTTTAAATGCTGCCACAGCTGACTTCATATCTTTTAGTAATAACTTCCCCTAAGCCAGTTTAGTCAGTTGTATTATGAGCAACCATAAATATTAACGGCAGAATGTTACTTCTAGGAATCTTTCAATGAACTGTACATATGCTGACAAAGTGAATTCTGCTTACACATCAAAAATACTTATTTCCAGTCTAATTGGTGAAGTTGGAAGAAAAACCATGGGTCTTGACCTGTGCTGAGTATATTGTGGACATGAATATTTCTGCATGTAATGAGCAGACTCTTGGCCTTGTTTTCTGTTTTTTTTTCAGCCTGTTAGCAAAGGCAAAAACAAGGGAATGGCAAATTATCAGTTTTAAAATTATAATTAACCTTATCATCACTGTATTTTCTAGGGAAATTATATTAGGCTGTATTAATGAATGTAACATTAGTTTTTTATGTGCAATCAGCTGCTCCTGCAAAGTGCTGTTGAACAAAATGTAGCTTTAAATACATGCATATATATTTGTTCAGCTGAGAGGGGACCTTACTGCTGCTGTCATGTTGATTAGCTGCAGAGAAATGGAGTCAAACCCTTCTCAGAGGTGCACAGCAAAGGGAAAAGAGACAATGGTCACAATTGAAGCAAGGGGCATTCTGACCAGATATAAGGGGAAAAAATGCACAATTAGAATGGCTAAGTCATTAGCCAGAGAGATTGTGAATCTTCCATCCTTGGAGGTATTCAAAACTTGACTTGCCAAAGCTCAAACACCCTGATCTAGCTTTGCAGTTGTCTCTCTTTTGGCCAGCAGTTGAAGCAGATGACTCCCAGAGGTCCCTTCCAACCTGAATTATTCTGTTTGTCTACATCAAATGGAATTTCAGCAATGGAACTGTTAGGCTATGAGATGTAATTGCTATATCCTTTCAAAGTTAAAAGTCAACATTACCAGTTAGTGTTTAGAATATGCATTATGCTGTTTTTAATTGGTTTTATACCACAGAAGTGGAGTTTCTAAAAACCTCTTATTCTGTAGTTGTGGTTGTGATATTTGTCTTACAACAGCTTCTAAAAGACCCAGTCACGCAATGAAAGCCTGTTGTGTTAATAGCTGAATGTACAGAGAATGGTAAGAATGCATTTGGGTTTTATAACTAGAGTGTAAATTCTCTAAAGCAGAAACAATGAGTAGATTCAGGCAGATGTGTATTGTGAAACAGTAGGGTGGGTGGCAGTCTGCATGCAGACAGCTGAACATTGGGTCATGTTTAACATACTATAGTAAAGAGAACTGCTTTGCTAATGTATGTGGAGAGCAGTTCCCAAGTGAGAAGAGGAGCCTGGAAAAGTACACAAGTAATTGTTTGCTCACTTGTTAAATTTTCAATTAAGTCTGACTGGATTCATTCATAAGGGACAAGGTCAGCATTTTGACTGTAAATCGGAGAGAAATGTGTCAGGAAAAGGGTATAAAGGCCACCTAGCATGAACGCAAAAAAATTTAATATGATAGAAACTGAAAGCAAAGAGAGGGGTTACCTCCAAAATTTAGTGTCATGGCTGTAATTTAATGGCTTGATGTAGGGAGAATCTACAAGAATTTTTTTCATTTATTTCATAAATAGAACTGAAATTGATTTGAACTTGACCTGTCTCCTCTGCCAATATGGAGAAGAACAATCTAGCCTGCTACTCTCTAGCCACTCAGCTCAGATTTTCCCTGGTCGTGTGGGTATCCTCTTTTATCGCTACCTTTGTGAAATGTAAAAAAGTACTCTATAAACAGAACTTTGGACTAGGGAAAAAGGTAGAGGTAAAAACTTAAAATTATTGTTCACTTAAACCCAAGATCCATAGCATAATGCCATTTACTATTTCAGTAATTAATAGTGTATATCTTAAAGCAAGAAAGAGATACCTAGTGAGCATCTTTCTTGTGTTATGTGTTGTTTTATATGTTTGCTTTAAGGGACAAATTAGTGGCATTCTCAGAACAATAACTTTGATGTTTCAAAAACTAGGACAACTGTAATGAGAGAAGTGTGCTCTTGCCCTATAAAGGAAAGTATATTGCCAGCAAGCAAAAGATAATAGCCTCCTGTACACCCAGAAGGCCTTCTGTGATGTTTGTGTCTGCGTAAGATCCCCTTCGCCCTCAGAACAGTCTGTTTTTAAGCTGATGCTGTTTGACCTTAGTAAAGAGATACTCTTGGAAGATACTTAAATGTGCAGTCACACACAGTGTGTTCCTCAGCCCTTTAAGGCACCGACAGTAGTATTTTTCTAGAGCAGATTTGTATTAGTTGCACTTTCCTGGAGCTCAAAGGCTTATCTGTTTAACATTAAAGCGGAAAACATAATTACAAATTATATTCCATATCCTTAATTGATAATAGCTTCGCTGAATCCATGAGACAGAATTAGAGACTTAGTTGCATTGTTCCAAACAGTTTATGAGATGGTTTCAGATTTCTGATTAAAATAGGAGAAGCTTCCATAGAAGATGAAGTGACTTTGTTAACTACATTTTCCTCACTGTGAGCTGTGATTTCTTTGTAAAACTTGTGAAGAATATAGATTGTTCTAGGTCAATATAACCCCTGCTTCATAGGAACAGCATGCACACCTTTGAGAATTGAAGGGGGCTGTTGGTATAGCTGACATATGTTTATTGTAACACACCTTAAAATACCTTGCAAAGCCAGGAAATTGTAAGAACAATAATCTTTCATGGGCCTCTTGTGACCTTCTAGGAAAATGTTTGACCTTTACGTTATCCCATTATATCCAGACTGTAATATTGAAAGTTAGCTAGACTTTTAAAATAAGATGAACACTTGTCACCCTTACTACATGAAACCTTATGCTTTCCTGTGGTCAGACAGTGCTTTTTCTGCATCAGCGGGACTGCAGTACTGCTGCTTAATTGAGAGAGAGGGAATCTCATGCCATATGTTTTAAAACTGACAGTGATGGGAAGGTGTGATGTTGGGAGAAATTTATGGTGTTGTGAACACGTGTTAGCTAATACTAGATCAAACGTGGTATAGCAAAACAAAAGATCTCTGAGTGTCTGAACCCAAATTTAGCAGAAAAGAAGTGCATCTTAGTATCTGAAACTTTGTCTAGATTGATAAAACAGCTGAACACATTCATATAGAATATTTCCTGCTCTTTCTTTTCCTTTCCATCTCTCCTTTTTGGGCATTCTCTCAGTGGTTTTCTTTGAGGAAGTTTTGAGTAGCTGGCTTTCCAATTTTTTATTCTGGTCAGTTCTCATTTGTAATCCTTTGGCCATTTCTGATGTTGAAGAGATTACAGAGTTTGTGAATGCATTAAGGGTGCTGAGGTTTATGTATGTATTTAGACAGTGTAATAGTTGTTTCTGTGTTGTGTTACTTTAAAACTGGAGGACTGCGGTGTGCAGCTCAGGAGCTGTTGTCTCCCACTTTCCTAAAATCTGCCACCATTATTCCAGCTGTCTATTCTAAATAGTTTCCCCTTCCTCCTTTATAACATTTAACAAGTTTTTTGTGTGTGTGTTTGTTTTTTTGTATGTTTTAATCAGCTTTTAGCTGCGGTTAGTGATCAGGTATAACATCTCTCTCTAGTCTGTATGTGAATGAATTGAGACATTTGAAAATACTTAGAGCTTGCAAAGACTCTAACAGTTGTGTTTTGGATTTCAGCGGTGCTATAACTATATGCAGGGCAGCTCAGCAGGGCTTTTCAGTTCACAAGATTTGCTAATGCAGCAGCAGTTAACCGCCAAGGGAAATTTAAATTTGAAGGGACTCTTCATGTCCTGATTTGTAAAAGTCCTCCTGGGCTATTCTAGAAATTTCTGCTAGCAACTACATTTAGCTCTACTGTGTGGCTTGTTTCAATTCCTGTGTGCAGCTGTGTACTGTTTGCTAAAAGCTCATGAGGTATTACATCTCAGCAACAAGTATATTGTCTAGATGGTAGCAGCAGGGCTAGCAAACATGTGTCAGTCCCTGGTGTTCAGACAACATGTACAGAGCATTTGGTCTTATTAGCACAAAGCATTACTTCAGGCTAGAAATAATCCATTTTGGTACCTCTAATCTACCGGTTATACTCCTGCTTTTTGATATGTTAATAGTAATATGACTGATACTGCAGTGGGCTCAGTAAAGATTCTGATTTTTTTCTGATTGGATCATACTTGCAGTTGACAAAGTGAACAAATAAAACACGTCATACTGCTTTTGTCATGAGTTTCATCTACATGAAGATAAAAGTCACACAATTTTTAATGTTGTCTCATGAAGAACCCTGTTTTTTAAACAGGCACTTTGAATGTAACAGGTTTGTGATTCCTGTATTCATATATTCCTGCTAGATCTCCCATGTCTTTTCTAAGAATAAACTGATTATGGAGATTGCTGTGGAAGTTTGATCCAAGAACAAAAGGTGAACAAATGTAGACTAGTACAAATAGCTGATATTCAAAATTATCTTTAATTCAGGAAGAAAATTAGTCACCCGAGGAATTTGTGAACTGTAATAGCAAAATTCTTAACAGGTGTGAATTGATGAGATTACTATTAAAAAGTATCTGTGATATACATGCTGGCAAATAGGAGGCTTCCATAATCATTTAATAATGGTTATTATTCATATGTAATATTTGTATACTGATTTCAGATTGCATAATCCATTTGGGAAATACAAATTATGGACACACAGAGGTCATATTTTGAAACAGTTGGCATGCAGTAGCAGAATGACTGTAGCATATCACTCACACTCATTGCAAAAGTTCTTAAATGTGTGTGCTCTTTATGAAAGTCAGTTATTTTCTCCTTTCCCTGGGTGATTTGGAACAAAAGCAATGGTTGGTGCTGCTGAGAACCTAGATCGTGAAAGGATTTGGAGCCCCTGTTGTTGTAATTCCTTAGAGCGTATGAGGTTTATATTGCCTGTGAGAAGAGAGACTGTAATCCCCATCTTGCTCGTCCAACCTACAGCCCAGGTTACTCTCAACTTTCTGTCTGTAGGGTCTAAATCCAATATATATTTTAAACTGCTTCAAAAAATCAGAAGACTTAAAAAATAGTTCTTAAAAAATAATTCTGACTTGTGTATTTACAGGCAAATGAGATCTCTTCCTAAAGTTGTTTTCTCAGTGTCTTTGGATTGTTATATTAAGGAGGATACTAATAAGCTGAAGGGAATTTGTAGCACTGCAACCAATGTGATTATGAGATTTATACAGAGGGGTGCTAAAGAAACATATTTATGTTTCTCTCCCGTAAATGGTTTTTGGTGCTTAGATTGCATTTGTATCCAAGGTCCTACCCAAGCCACAGATGGTGTGTTACTGGACAATGAACTGCTTTTCAACTCCCACTCAATTTGAGTGTGTAAATCTTGGGATGTCAGTCTTGCCACTTTCAACCAGTCCTAGTAAACACACAGAAACATCAGAGAGAAAACAAGGAAGCTGAAAACAGGCCTGTGATGGAGAAAAACAGTTATATGATCGACACTTGGAGAGATTGTTTTGGTTTTGCTGATCCTAGCTGCATTTTGGTGGAATCTCTATGCAGCAGAGATTCTAGAGGAGTTTTGACATCTTCATTTTACTGCTGATTTGGTTTTGGTCTGTTTTATTTTATCATTACAGACTTCCTTAGACAAACAGGTTACAGTAATACTTTCCTTTTTCAGTGCTTGCAACAGACTAGTTCATCTGTTAAAGTTTGGCCACTAAGCAAATCTATTTCCTCTCTTCATAACATCTTTTGGCTTGTTTTTTTTTTTTTTAATTTGAAGAGTCTCTAATGAAGCCTTAAGGATGAAGCCCCTAGGCTATTATTTTATTCTTATTTATATTTTGCCATGCCTAAGGGTGCTGATTTTAGACAAAAGCATCATCGTTCAAGAAAGTCCACATAGATTTCTTTGTTGCCTCAAGGGGGGTTTCTGCATTAAACTTACTCCAATTATCTCTATTGTTTTAATAGTTAAACATCATAAATCAAGCCTACTCACCAGAATTTCTCTCTAGTTAATGGAGAAAAATGAGCACTTCCAGAAATTAGTTTTTATCAATTATCCTTAGATATTTTATTTTAAATGATGGGCCAGATAGATGCTGTGGATTTTAATTTAGATTAAAAACATATTTCTATATGAATTTTCCACTGCTGTCCCTGAACTAGGTGATGAAATAGTAATGAAATTATTTGAATTTCTTTCACCATACAGTTTTAAGGGTTATTTGCATGGAATTTACTTATGTTCAGAAAAAAATATTTTCCATGTTATATCTTGAATTTCAGGGTGACATCTCTTGCTCTTCACTGAATGTATCTGGGAACCTCCTTTTGTGAGATGGTAATAGCTGACCAACAAGGGCCTTCAATGTTCCAGCCAAATTTTCATGCTGTTGTGATAAAGCATCTGTTAATGAGTTATACTTGCAGGTAATTAAATAGTATTGGGGAGTCTTCCTTACTGTTCTTGTATTTACATCAATATTTTCTTCTTCCCTTCCTTCTTCTCTGTCTGTTAAACCACACGGAAGAAAAACGGTCATAATTTAATGAATGACCCCTTGGATCACAGATGCCGACAAAATGAAGCCTGAAAATTGTAAATTGGCTGGCTGCTGTTATCCTAACAAAGCCCATTACAGTCACACAAGAGAGCATAACTTATGTAGTGAAACTGTGACTTTTTCATGGTTTCTTTGTAAACATGACAAAATTTATGGATGGCATTAGTGATACTAAGTTGACAGAATTAAAACCACTGTTTATGGATACAGTTCAGTAACTTGATTTAATTAGATTCTCACCACATTGATCTAAGAGGATTTTCAAGCAGTATTTTATGACAAGGGTTTAAAAGAGAATGCTGAAGTTCTCACACAAATGATGAATTGAAAGAAATATTTTCATTTATATACATAAATATTTAACCAAATACTTATTGTTTATGCTCTTGCACTTTAAAACAGCTTACAGGGGCTTTAAAACAGTACAGGGGCTTTGGCTACTGTACAATCCCAAACTTCGTCTTTGACTAATAGTGTACTGCATTAACATTGGGTGTGTTAGTATAACAGAGAAAGATTCAGCTCCACTCAAATAGACACATCAGAAGTGGGACATCAAAATGCAGGCTCCATTGATAGTATTGACTATAGTGGGAACTTCTGACCCTTGGGTCCTTTATTGATGCCTACATTTAACATGGTGAATGGAACAGTTTCAGAAGGGAGTGAGGTTATTAGGATAATCAATTATCTCTGATTCTGTCAGAGCAGATAATACCTTTTAGTTTCTTCTTCATTCCTGGTTTCTTCCTGTTCCTTTCCTTTCTTAGGCTACCTGTCCCCATTAATAACCAACTTGGGTGTAAATCTACTGCACTGTATTGTAACTCCTTCCCATTTGATAAGCTTTACCGAAAACAACAGGCAATAATAATCTCTGAGATTTTTAAGATAAAGCTTTGGACACTTAAATAGGGTAGACTATTGGGAAGTGCAGTATAGACTTGTGAACTGAGCATAAAGAATGATAAATTAAATGCCAATTGATGCAAATAATTTGAAAAGAAAAAAATTCATTTATTAAATGAATTTATGGAGGTGACAGTGTTACCTAAAGGCTTGTGTTCCAATAAATATGGTGGGTGGTTGTAAGGACATTGTGTTGTATGCATCCTAAAAGTAGCTGACAGAGATTTTACTTGCAAAAACATCATTACCAAGAAATAGCATTCATCATGTAGAAAAAAGTTTGTTTCATTTTGTTCTGCACTAGAGTGAGATTATAAAATTAAAGTCAACATTCATAACACTTTTAAAACAATATAATTTTGATTCTTGTTAAGTGTTCAAGGTTTAAAAGGAGCAGTACCTCAATCTAGGAACAAATACATGAAAGCTAGCTGAGCCCCACCTTATTGCAAGCCAAAATAAATCTTGAAGTCCTTCGGTGAGGGCTCTGGTAGAAGGGTAGCTAGGAGATCTTTTAAACCACAGATTTATAAATTAAGTTGCTGGCACAGCAATTGCCAAAATAAGATGGGCGGTCAGATATTGGGATGTGGAGGTTTTAAGTCCAATGAAATCTAAGGCTACTTATAGGAAATCTCTGACAAAGAAAACATTTATGCCAGCATCTATTGCCAAAACTAGCAAAAGAAGGTGGCAAGTGTTGTGTGGTTTCCCTGTCTGTGGTCAATTCCCCTTGGAGTTCCTCAGCATTGACAGCCGTTGGATACGCTTCTTTCCATTAATGTAGTCCCTGAATCTGTCCAGCATCCTTTTAAAACTAAACAAATTCAGTGACAGCTAATCCATAAACTGCTAAAAGTTACCTCTCTCTACAACCTCCTGTGGCAACAAAGTGCAAAAATTATCAGGTATTTTTTGTTCTTCATCCAGGGGATATCAGAAATCCATGCATCTGGGTATTAGGTTTCAAATTTGGATTTCAGATTTAGCTGAGAATTGTGCCAGTATTGAATATCTCAGTAGCTCTTTATGTAGAATCCAGGTTGGGATGTATGCGAGTCTGAGCACAGTCTTCACACCATTGGTTAGAACTTTTCTCAAACATAAGAAGTTGCCAGTTATGTGTAGAGTGTGTATTTCTTGGTCAAACTTCACCTTCCTTTCAATAGATATTGTAGCAAAATGAGGAAGTACTCAAAGATGATCTCGTTTCTGCACTTCATGTACTGTAGGAAGGTATGAATAGATTGGATGTTCAGTTCTGACATGAACATTGTGTCTTCCGTTATCATTAGCTCCAAGTTACATGGTTTGTGTCTAGGATTAAATTCATGTCTTAGTGATATCAGGATGTATTTGAAGAAGCAGTTCTGGAAGAGGAAAATGAATGCCATGATAATTTTTCTTCATATCCATGATTATTTAGTGATGGTGCTCTTAGGATGAGGTATATTTATTTGATTTTTAGTTGCTTCTGCCTTTTTTTATACTCCTAACTTACATCTGTGAAGACCATCATTGTGAAATCTATGCAAAATAAGAAAACAGGGGAAAGGTTCGTGTACTTTCAAAATTAAACTTCACTGCTGTATTATAGTGAGAAATGTGCCCAGCCACAATGTATTGGGTTTATGTAGGTTTTTTTTTAATGATGGTTTAAAATTCTGCTATCAAACTTCAAAGTTTATTATGAATGCTACAAATACTACTTTTTCCCAAATGACAGAACAAAAACTCAAAGATCTCCACACCTGTGCTGCTCTTTTTTTATTTCTCATACTAATGAATCATAATGTATTGCCTGAAACCAATTTATTTGTTGTTTACAAAATTATGCTGTAATACATTTCTGCTGTGTGTTAAAATTAGTGGAAACAGTAATGGTTCAAGGAGAGGAGCAAGGTGGATTGAAGAAAATGGTAGCCTTTAAACTAAAGTAAATCTGGTTTTGTACTTTTTATTGCACAATGGATTCCTTTTTTACAGTTACTGGTTTAAGTTTAGAAATTCACAGCCTCTCAAATATTTTCCTTTTACTGATAAAAGAATGTCATGACAATATTGAAGGCTGCTGTATAATGGGAACAAAGACTTTGTTTTACTAAATATACCGAACTCTGACCAACACTGACGTACTCACTTGGTTGCTTTCTAGTTCAGTTATAAAAATAACCCAGCAAAGCTTCTTCTATAAAAGGATTATTCTAGGGAACATTTGCTTTACAAAGAATAAAATATATTCTGTGTTACTACATTTGACAGAACAGAAGATGTGCGGTATTCTTATCTTGTATTTACAATGAAGTGATCCTCTTTCTCTGTTACTAGAATTCAGAGATTATTTTCTTAGAATGATATAAAACCCCCTTCCTTAAGGAATTTCATGGTACATTTTAAAAAATATTTTATTTTTATAGTGTTCTTCATACTAAAATAAATAATAGAATCTCTAAGGCATGATGAAAGATATATGGGAAGAGCTTCTACTGTAATGAAAACCAGTGTAGTTTGAAGGGATTATAGAGTAAAACAGGACTAATCTAAGAAAACACAGCTATAATATTGCTGAATGTTTTCACTTTCAGGCATTTTACAGAATGCTGATGTAGCCAATAAAAGAGCACATTCATCAAAATACATAATTTAATTTAAAAAAAAAAACCAAAAGCACTCCAGTTTAAGCATACAGTACTCAGACTTCACATGAAGGTGAAGAAACCCCCTAGGACGTTTAAAATTTATGAGGAGTCTTGTGATTTCATTCATTATGTTGACAATATGCACAGCTTCTTTCAGAAATGGATTGGACCAAAAAAGGTGAACAGACGTGGTTGTAATAGCTCTTCCCATAGTGTGTGCTGAATTATGAGAGTTACTTCTGGTTATACGTTACCCAGGAGGACTGTTTAATGTGCTTGGTTATATAGATCTGCAAATTTTCAGCTGTGGGCTGGTATCCATATTGAGCCATAAATTTGTAGCTGATGTATTGCTTTCTAGGCAGACAACTCATACTCTGATAGAATTAAGGGCAAGAATTGATTTCCTGCTAAATAAGACCCATTTCAGTTTAAAGTGTAATAAATGGCAACTGGAGTCTCTATATGAAGCAGATATGTGTTGTAAATATTGCATATAGAAAACAAGACTTTTTATAATTATAGATTTGCATATAGATATGGAAAGATACCTTCTGAATGGAAACACTATCTATAATCTTTTTACTGTTTGAATTTTGATTGACAGAAACATTTCTGCTAATGTATCTTTGCTGTGGCTACATCTCTATTCTGACAGTATGCTGTACTATCAGAATATACTTTTAGCTTGGTTTTAGCTTCTATTAAGTACTGAGGTGAATACTGCATGAGCTAGCGGTCTCACATGCTCATAAGTACCATAACAAAAAGATGTTTTACAGAAAAAAAAAAACAAGCCATGATTGCTTATCAGCTATGTACCAGCAAGGGTCTTAATGAAATTTGGAAGGAGGTTGATTCACTGAGATGCATAGCAATATCTTTTATGAACTGAAGCAGTTTTTTTCTAATCAGTAGTTAAGCTGCCAAGCAAGTCTGCTTAATTTCACTTCCACCCTGTGACAAGCAGCTGCTCTTTTAGGATTTTCATGATACTGATATAACAAGTAAAAGAGGAAAGAAACTACCTCTGCTGGTAGAATAAGGAAAACTTCGCTGTGGTATTTCAACTTCATTTATATTTGGAATTACATCGTGGTTCAGAGTCAGAAAAAACTCAGTCTGCCCTTCCCTCATCTCTTCCCCATGCACTCTTTTTCTTTTTTTTTTCTTTTTTTCTGTTTCTCTGTTGTTTTTATGGTGAAGAATGTGCTGTGTAAAGTTTAATGAACTTGGATCATTCCTCATCAGAGAGAGATTTATCTTGGAGGATTTCAAGCCACGTTTTTTCCTTTAGAACTGTTTACTATGAACTTTTTCAGCTGACAAGAAAGAATGTGTATGCTTGTTGAGGATAAAGGGAACATTTTTCTGTAAATATTATTTCCCAGTTGTAGTCTGATTTTGTGTCAAAGCTGTGTTCCTGTCTAGAAGAAGCAACCCATCCATCTAGTTTTTATTTTCCATGTGAATTTCTCATTTAATTAGTTCGTTACTGTATACATGTATAGCTAAAATTGTATATTTACTCTGAAGTAAAGGAAGCAGTTGCCATCTTACGATGTTTTAGCTACCTGGTTAAAGCTACATGCCCATTGTTTTTCTAGCAAGTGCCATAGTTTGGATTTTCTGTTTTTGGGGAAGACTCTCCTTTTTTAGGATGGTATCAGAAATATGTGTTTGTGTGTGGAATGAATTTTCTGAAGGTACATAGTAACTGCTGAAGAAACATCTTGCTTCTGAAGAATGGCATAATTTTTTGCAGTTTACTGTAGGGAATGTAATGTTTTACAGAAATTCAGAAGAATTCTGTCTGGGTCATATCCAGGCTAAAACTCTTGGTAGATTTGGGAGTGTATGCTGAATACTTTAAATACACAAAGCTGTCCATTCCAACTGACACCACTGGTCTCATTGTGTCATCTCCATACTTCTATTCTCCTGACTTAAGCTTTTCCAGAGCATTTTTGTTGCACGCCATCTAATTTGATATGTATGACAGATGAAGTGGCTCTTGTCCACTAACCAGTGGTTGATAGGAGGATTATAAAGGAGGACAGAAGCCATTATGCAGTGGCTCAAATATGCTTCTAAACACAGCATTCAAAGGAACCCCCCCACCCCCCCCCCACCCCAACCACCCCCCCCCCCCCCCCCCCCCCCCCCCCCCCCCCCCACCAAACACACACCCCCCCGACCCCCCCCCCCCCCCCCCCCCCCCCCCCCCCCCCCCCCCCCCCCCCCCCCCTTCAACTTCCGTACTCCGTTGGAGGTTTGATAAACAGGAAGAAATGCATTTCAGTTGGAAACAACTGCAGAAATGCATTTCAGTTGGTAACAACTGCAAGTGTATAGGATCAAAAATCATATGGAGTAACTTTACTTATCCACAGTCTTTCATTTCTAAAGGAAAAAAGACAATTATGAAAATCACCAAATCAAATAAAAAATAAACTCTCATTGTTGGAAAAGAATAACCAAGTTGGTGAGATGTGAGGTGAGGCTACTCTTCCTACTTTTATGCAAATTAGTCTTCAAAACTGTCAAGAAATTCTTAAATTTTGTGTATGACCTTTTATTTGACAGTATCCTTATTTCTTGAAATAAAACCTGCAGAATAATACCATCATATAATGCAGAGAGTAAACAAGTAAAAAGTGAAATGACATTGCTGTTGCTGTAAGTTGATAGAATCAACAAAGATTAAAAACCAGAGTCCTTTGCTGAGAGATCAGTATGATAGTAAATGGTTACACAGTGCTACTAGAGTTGACATGTTATCGTAGGAGTATCTAGAGGTGCTGATGGATTTGATTATTTTTGTTGTAGCACTTATGTCCAGAATATATCTTCTGAAAATCCATGTAATCCTGGTGGTATATAAATTTTCTTGGTATTTAATTTCTATCAGTAAAGTTTCCTTGGGAATGTCCACATTTGGAAGTGTGGCCAAAGCTCCCTACCACCTGAAACTTGTGTGCTGAAAGGCTCATTGCAAATAATGAAACCTACTCAAGATCAGTGAAATAGATACTCTTGCACTTTCCTACGGGGTCCACTCGTTAGACTTTCTTGAAACACTCATCAAAAGTTTGGCGAATTTGAACTAGCTCTCCTGCCTTGTTTAGGGATGTTTTACCCTGAAACCGGTCTACTGTTTTTCCTCTTCCTCACAATAACCTTCGTATCTTATAATCCAGGAAATCTACCTCTTGTGATCCTGTCTAGGCAATCCACCCTTTTGCCCTTCTCCTAATCATGTATCTCTCTTTTGAGCACAGGCTTCCAGTTCTCCCCTTTTCCCTAGCCAATGCTTTGTTTCTGTGGGCAGATAAATAATTTTGTCTGTGGCACTTAAAGTGCAGAAGTGCAGAGGAATGAAGAACCTTCCTCTTATTTCTACTGGTTTCTTTCCTAAAGTGTTTTCCTCCTCTTTTCCTGACAGCCTTGTTCTTGTATCCTGACTGCTCCTTGTTCTAGCTTGTGACCTTCATCTGGAAAGAGGAGACTGTGTCTGGTGCAGCTGTTGTGACGCATTGCTGAGGCCTTTCTCAGCTCTCCGTTTCCCAGAGCAAGGGCATTGTCAGGTTGTCAGGACAACCCAGGCTAGGTTTAATGAGATGGACAGTGGAAGAAGAGGTTGAGGTCTCTAGTCTTACTTGCATTCTCTACAAAATACTACATTACTTTCCTGGAAAGAAAAAAAAGAATTTTTCTGGAGCTTCTGATACCCTTCAACTCATTGTGATATATATCATCCCAATTTACCATTCTCTTTCAGAGGTGGAAGTAGTAGAGGACATCAGGCTAGTTTTGAGAAAGCATATTTTAAAAATAAAGGGTCACTAGAATCTTGATATACCAGCACAGTTTTTTTACTTCTATATTTTTCTGTACTGGTATTTACTGCACAAGATTTAAAGCTTTAGAATTTCTAAAAGATTGTATTATCTCTGTTCATCATGACAGTAAGAAAAAAGCTTACCTAGTTCTGTTTTAGCCACCTTAGTTTGGAGTCATATAATCTTTAATTCTTTACTCTGAGCTCTCAATTTTGGTTGTCTTCTCTATCGATGCTTTGATTCTAGTTATGTTTATAAAGAATTTTCCAGAAATAACATTTACCTGAGACAGCCTAAATTTAGCTCTAAATTCACAAGGCTTTCTGTTATTTCGAAGAAGTGTCCGTTTCCAGGTTGGATCTTGCAGGCATCACCTCTAAGCAGGTTTGCAGTGCTGTATCTGCTGGTTTTTTGATGCATGTATGCTTGCCAGATGTGACTTCTTTCTCCTTTCTCTGAGTTGGCAGCTCTTGGCTGCATCACCTGCAGTTGTACGTTGTTTTGCAAATACTATGTGTGGCCCTACATTCCATATGCTTCTTGTCTTACGCTATTTCTCGCAGTATTTCCTTTGTGAGGGTTCTCCGAAGTTTTCACTTTGTATTCTTCAATTTCTTTTTATTTTCTTCTGTAGCCAAAGCAAGGGTTTTTGTTTGTGGTTTGTTTTGTTTTGTTTTGTTTTGTTTGGGCATTTTCTTTTTGTCCTCAGTGATTTCTGCAGCCTGCCATATCACATATCACTCTTTTCCAAGTGTGAAGTCATATCTTTTGTTAGTTCCTTGCCCCTCGCCCTCCACCCTGCAGCTTTGGCTATCTGAACTGAATTAGTATCTGATCTGTTATAATGAAATCTGCCAAGTGCCTTAATTATAAGTCTGACTTATTAGTTTAAAATGAATAAAAGATTCTTCAAGGAATTCTTTCACTTTTGCAGTTTCATTTGCAATCTTTCAAAAGTGTCTTTTCCAGAGGTTTCAAGATTATTGCAATTTCAGTTCAGAGTTTGTGCTTTCAGTCTGGCTCTGTTTGGAAGCAGGTGAAGTAATCAGTAGGTATAGGTTCAGCAAAAATAAAAAACTAGTTATCAGTGAAATTTATTTTCTGCTTCAGGTGGATTCCAGCTTTTCCCATACAGATGTCAGATACTTATCTGATTTTCTTCCTACCATTCATCACCGTAACACTAGTTTTGGCTTGTTAGTGGCCTTTAGTTCCTGCGCTACTGTTTTTCCCTCTCTGTCTATAGAAAGGGACAGTAATTCTGCTGGAACTGTAGGAATGGCTGATAGAATACAACTCTCCCTGAGTGAAACAGACTGTTTAGCCAGAACCTGACCATTATATAAGGAACATATTAACACCCACCCCAAAACAAAAAAAACCTAAACCCCAAGCTAATCTTCGGGAGGAAATAAATCCCTTTGTAGTCTTTCTGTCTTATTATAAATTATTATTTATAAATTATTATTTATAAATTTATTAAAAATTTGTCTTACTATAAATTTTTCTTTAAGGTCTTTGTTCTGTGATAGTGGGCATTTTGCTGTATTTGAACTAATGTATTCTGTTCAAATATTGTAATGTTACTGGGATCTTAATTTTCAGAATATTAATCAGTTGTTACATATTTGACCAAATGAAAATTGGTGTTACGCAGGGATATGGTGTGGGATGGCAAAGGCTCCTTGATTTAAATTATGAATAGTCCAGAAAAAAGTGGAGAACGGTGTTTGAGTGGGGATGCTTTGTACTTATATATGCCCAGTGGTAAGTACGGAGAGTTAATAAATGCTGTGTAGGAATTGAAAAGAATTCCTATCCACCATTTCAGAAATTTTTAGTGCTGTTTGGAAATGAAGACTATCCTTGAAAGGCAGATGGCAGTTGCATACGAAGCACTTCCTGAACTGTTTGCTGCCTTAGGCTTTATGATAAAATAGGAAAGTTGGCAATATGTACTATATTATCCTCTCATGGAATAATAATCACTTCTTGTAGGTTGCTTCTGTAGGCACTTCATTTTACATAGATAGTTCAGATATAAGGTATTATGTTTTTATAACAAAAAGCATAGGTTCTTGCCTGTGTCATTTAAATGTTTGAGAATAGCTTTCTAAGTAGTATTTTGAAGTTAAAAGTTGTAGGTTTTTTCCTTAAGGTTTCAGTAGTGACTACTCTGCTTCTGTATTCATGTGACTTTCGTGTTTCAGTTTAATCTTAAATATTGAGTGTATGGAATATTCCAATATTTGAATGCATTATAATTGTATTAGTACCTCATCCTTACTTAGAACTTGTTCAGTTTTCATATGCATTTGTACCTAAACCCTTATTTTGATAACTCCATCCCATGCTGACCCTGTATTATTGATAAACCAAAGTCATGTGCACAATGTAACATGCTTCATGAAATAGTGGGGATCACTTTAAAAAAGCTGCTTCTAAAGAGAACCTGTACTTACTACAGCAAACACTGGGACACTGTACACAACTCTTTGTGCTTGGTTCATTTACAAAATCCATTCAGTGAAGTGCTGCCTCTGACATTTCAGTGAAATATAAGACCAGAAGGAGGGAGTGCTGATATAATTACATATTAAGCCTTTTTAGATGGGGTCTTCTGTCCCCGAAGACCTGCTTATGGTTGCAAATTTTCTTTATCGTGACTAAAAATGAGCCGTCCAAGCACATATGAGACCTATCATGCTATAGTTTCCAGAAGACTTGCAAAATTTCCACAAGCTCTGATTGTCTTCCTAGATCAATCACGTAGCCGGATGGGCATATACTGCTAGGAATTTTTCATCCTTTTTCCTTCCTGTTTTAAATATTAACCATACTGCATGC
The DNA here is from genome assembly GCF_963921805.1 of Phalacrocorax carbo. Taxonomy (NCBI): domain Eukaryota; kingdom Metazoa; phylum Chordata; class Aves; order Suliformes; family Phalacrocoracidae; genus Phalacrocorax; species Phalacrocorax carbo. The sequence continues at coordinate 30,745,492 of NC_087513.1, forward strand.
AGATCCCTTTCATATATTCAGTTTTTCCTTGTTCTTATATTTACAGACATTCACCATAAGACACTTACCAAGTTAGAGGAAGCAGTTCAAGAATATTTTTACTTGCCTTTATAAAGCTTGGGCTCTCTAAATGAATTCTGAACTTCCCATGTTGCCTACTGACAAATATTGTGCATAGGAAACTCATATTATTGTAGGTCACTGAATTAATTTTTAAAATGCCAATTGACATGATTCCCTTAGGGACTTGTAAATTGCAGCCTTATATTATGTACCGGCACAAATGTGGAAATTCAGTGTTTTAGAAGGGAAAACATTTGTAGTACTGAAAGGGATTAACATGATTCAGGTGATGCTTTTCTAGCATTTAAATTCTAATAGATGGAAATAGACAGGCTTTCTAGAGATTTTTCACTGTCATTGCATGTTTAACTCTTGGGAGGAAAATTGGAATTGGTGTCCTTACTTCTGGCATCAAACTTCACAACTGTGGTTGATTGTTGTATTTTGCATAACCAAAACTGGGAGTTAAAGTATTAATAATGAATGGAGCTTAGTTCAGTCCAGACATAAGGACACTAAATGCAAGAAGAGAAGGAGCTGAAGATAAGCTATCCAGAGCTATTTGTGTGAGTGATTGTTGATTGGACAGATCTATGGGATGGTACTGGTATTTGTAATATCCTGCTGACATACGGCATGCATTCTATTTCCATCAAATAGTCAAAAATAGAGCATGGTAGATGAGAGATGATAATTAGCCAATAAAACAGGCTTTTCACTTAATTATAATGCTCCCAGTAGCAGTGCTGCACTTAATGGCTTGTCAGCAAGTGCTCTGTATTCCTCATGCACTGAAGTTTATAAAAATGGTAATTTTTATTCTGCGGAATTGTGAAACGTGATATTCAGTTTACAAGTCTGAAAGCAAGGTGCTGTCTTTGGCCTGTCTTCATTATAGAAACCCTCTAACATCATCTTGCCTCCTTGAAGATGATAACTTGTTTGGGACTGTTCAATATATTCATCACTGACCTGGCTGATGGGACAGAGTGTAACCTCAGCAAATTCACAGACGATATCAAGCCGGGAGGAGTGGCTGATACACCAGAATGCCGAGCTGCCATCCAGCAAGACCTGGACAGGCTGGAGAGCTGGGCCAAGAGGAACCTCATGAAATTCAACAAGAACAAGTGCAAGGTCCTGCACCTGGGGAGGAACAACCCCATGCCCTAGTACAGGCTGGGGGCCGAACTACTGGAAAGCAGCTCTACTGAGAAGGACCTGCAAGTGCTGGTGGACAAAAAGTTGACCATGAGCCAGCACTGTGCCATTGTGGCCAAGAAGGCCAATGGTATCCTGGGCTGCATTAAAATGAGTGTGGCCAGCAGATCAAGAGACGTTATCCTCCCCCTCTACTCTGCCCTAGTGAGACCACATTTGGAGTACTGTGTCCAGTTTTGGGCCCCCCAGTTCAAGGACAGGGAACTGCTTGAGCAAGTCCAGCAGAGAGCTATGAAGATGATCAGGGGACTGGAGCATCTCCCTTATGAGGAAAGGCTGAGAGACTTGGGTTTGTTCAGCCTGGAGAAGAAAAGACTGAAGGGGGGATCGCATCAATACCTATAAGTATCTAAAGGGAGGGTGTCAGGATGATGGGACTGGGCTCTTTTCATTAGTGCCCAATGACAGGACAAGGGGCAATGGACACAAGTTGGAACCCAGGAAGTTCCAGGTAAACATGAGGAAAAAATTCTTTCCTGTGAGGGTGCCAGAGCAGTGGAACAGGCTGCCCAGAAATGTTGTGGAGTCTCCTTCCCTGGAGAAATTCAAAACCTGCTTGGATGTGTTCCTGTTCCCCCTGCTCTAGGTGAGCCTGCTCAAGCAGGGGGTTGGACAAGATGATCTCCAGAGGTCCCTTCCAACCCCTACCATTCTGTGATTCTACGTGATTCTGTGACTAATACCAAAATTACCAGAATTAACAAATTGCTTATTGTGAAAATGTTGAGTTTCTACCAGCACAATTGTACACTAGCATATCATTCTGATGTTTTCCAAATCAAGATTTTGCCTGTAGGTATGCTTCTCTGCTTACAGTAGGACTTTTTTCAGTTAACATAGTAGAGTAACAGTGACCCTCTGAAAGTTGTCTGTGATGCTGTTGAGCCATGACTCTTGAATTGGGAATCCTCACCTTAGTAACAGGAAATACACTATGAAAACAGTTAATCTACTTCAACTGGCTAGGATAAACCACTGGATAATACATGATGTAGAAAAAAAATTTTTGGCAGCAAGAAGAAGGACTTCATAGTATATTAGGTCATTTTCCAATTCACATCCCTAATTTGTATGATTTTGTCCGTGAATAAGTAGAGCTGTTTCTGGCATTCTCCAGTGAGAGGTTATATTAATAATGCTTCTTTCATTTTAAATTTACATTTTTTGTAGAGCTGTTTCTGGCATTCTCCAGTGAGAGGTTATATTAATAATGCTTCTTTCATTTTAAATTTACATTTTTTGTCAGAGATCATTAAATTTCTTTTTAGAGTTTGGTTTTCTAGCTTTTATCTGCATGTGAAGCTTTTAATGGCACCATAGCATGTCAAGATATCATAAACTACTTTATACTGAACTTTAAAAGCTGTTTTGTAAGTCTTTTTGGGTGCACACGGTTAATAATGGGTTAAAAGCTAACACCAGCTGAGGGAAGAAGAGAGAAATGCTGTCTTTATATTGTTCAGACTGCACAGTGAATTTACATGAGAATTATATCAGCATTCTTGGTGATATGCCTACTCAGAATGAATTCCCCACAGATGCAAATTTTTTGGACTGGCTTCTTTATCTTTCTTCTTTTGAGATACTGGCTTAAAAGGATGATCTGCCTTTTATGTCTAGAGAATGCTGCCTTGAGACTTACTTGCCATATATTTCAGACAGCCTGTCCAGCTGTTGAAAGTAAAGAGCAATTCTGCAGACAGCTTTGACTTGGACTAGGGGTGAGGTCGAGGCAAAGAACTGGGGAGAGTAGGCACTCCTTTTTACTACAGTTAGTGGAAATTACTCAAAGCACTCCATACTCTGAACATAAGCCTGCCTATGTATAGGAAACCTAAAAAAGTTGGACATGTGTTTATATGTTCACTAAACTGGAAGACATAGATCACAGGGTCACATCCTTGATCATAGGGTAATTCAGTTTGGAAGGGACCTCAGGAGGTCCAACCTCTTACTCAAAGCAGAGCCGACCATGATGTCAGACAAGGTTCTGCTGGGCTTTATCAAGTTAGGTCCTGAAGAGTTCCAAAGATGGAGACTGCATAACGTGTCTGGGCAGCCTCTTCCACTGCCTCGCTGTCCTCACTGGGAGAAAGTTTCTCCTTATATCCAGTCTGAACCTATCTTGTTTTAACTTACGCCCGTTGTCTCTTGTCCACTCACCAAATACCAGTGTGAAGAGCCAGCTGTGTCTTCTTGATAAGCTGGTAAGTATTGGCATGCTGCTACGTCCACTTAGAGCCATCTCTTCTGTAGACTGAGCAAGCTCTTTCCCTTAGCTTCTCCTTGCAGGGCTAGTGCACCAGCCCCTGACCAGCTTGGTGGCTGTCTGCTGAACATGCTCCACTTTACAAATGTCTTTCCTTTTCTTGGAGCTCAAAACTGGAGACAGAATTTTTAGATTCCCTGTCTGTGAGTGTATCAGCTGATCCCTATGATTTGGTGTCATCTGAAAAGTTGATGACAATGCACTGTCACCTCTAGGTCACTGATAAAGAAGTTGAAAGGGTGGGATAGACACGTGTAGTAGTTAATTTGTTACTGTCCCCCAGGCAGAGTACCACCCATGAACCACTACCCTATCAGCCTGACCATCCAACCATTTTGGTTTTTTAGATGTTTGATTTTCTACTCATCCAGGCTGCAGCATCCTGACATGGATACAAGAATACTGTGAGAGATAGTGCTCCTTGTGAGAATCAAGAAAAATTGCATGATCAGTATTGACTTTCATGTTCTTTTTCAGAGTTAGAAAAATCTCAGCTAATAATATTATAGTAAGACTTGCAGATATAGTACCTTAATATATTTTGTAGTGCAATTAAAATAGCTATCCTGTGTAGATGACTAAGTTTCAAGTCATTAACCTAAACTCAGTAAAGTCAAATAGAGGATAACTATTGCTGTGTCTTGGAGGTACTTGTGATTTGTTTTTTTTTCTTCTCCTAGTTCTTTGCTTAAGCTTCCAAGTCTTAGGAGAAGATTTTTAAAACCAGTGTTTTCTGAACTGGATGCCTGCAGATGACCTGGCAAAAAGCCAAAGTGAAAAATATGTTTATTTAAAATGAAGTTTTGATCAGTAAAGAAGGCTTGAAAGACTGGTAACCAGTATGTAGTACAACAGTGTGGTTAGTGCCATTTGTTTTTCTAAACTGAGAATAGTGGTTTATTCTGCTAAAAAGCCATCATTATCTGTATCTGTAAAGATGTTTGCTGGTTTTAATGTGAGTAGAACACTGGACTCTTCATGTAACTTAAAGTAGTTGTGTGGGTTTTTTTTTCTAGCACATGAGGAAGACAAATGATTGCATTAGGATGCATGTTTGCATGATTGTTATAAGGTTTTTAATGGTATTTTTGGTTTGTGGGTTTTTTTTTTTAAATTTTCCTCTTCAGCTGGAACTACTGTAGGAGGTAGCATGATTTCATGGCCTGGTTGGCACTGTTCTCTCTGGAGAAAATGCTGAGGACTACATTAGGAGAAGGTATAGAATTTGTTTTGTATAATATTGTGAAATCAGAAGGCTGACATTTTAAGCTGTAGGCACAATCAGCAAAGCCCAGAAAAGAAATCATTCTGCTTGGTGTAGTCTGGGATTTAATGCATTACCTACTGCATCACAAAAACAAATCATCATTTATCAGTGTAACTGAAAAAGCACTGTTACTTCAAGGTAGAGGTGTGTCAGGTAGCTCTTGCACTATTGCATGGCACCTGGAGTTCTCAGGATAGGTAGTGGTAGTGACACGTATTCTGAAAATTACATTTGTGTTATGGAAAAAACTGTGGTTTCTTCCTTTAAATCCAAGCGTCATGAGTATGACATAAGGTTCCTCTCTGTTTTGGTAAATTACAGAAGTTATAACGTCCTATATCTTGCCTCTTGTTTTGTTACAGGAGTGATACCAGAGGGGGAAAATGTCTGCTCTGGGCAAGAAAATCCAAATGGAAATACTAAATCATTTTATAGTGTAGTTAGCATGTGCTATCATGGGCTTAGAAGAAAACCTGAGGATTTAGGTTTTGATGTAACTTTTGACTGTATATATCATATACCTTTGAGAAGTGTTGTGCAACTTCCAAATATGCTTTGTAAGTAATAGTTGTTCTTTTTCATTTTAAAGGCTTTTGTGTCTGTGTGTACTACTCATCAGAAAAAAAACAAACCCAGACTTATTCAGTCAACTACACTGTGTTCAGCTCTTTATCTTTTTGAGCCTGAGACAATTTCAAGGAACTCAATATTTGTCATCCTCCCACACACACCTTTCATCGCTTTTTTTTCACCCAGCTGCAAGAAAAAGTAGCATGTGTGATATCTATGTATACATATGTATATATGCATGTGTGTATATATATGCAAAAAATATTAGTAGTGTCACATAATATTATGAAATGCTGTAAAATCATCAACGCATTTTTGATCTAGTAAGTTTGTTACCAACCACACAAAAGCTTTTTTTCTTCTTTTTTTTTTTAATTTGGGACAGCTTCTTAAAAAGCCATACTTATCACTGTGCAGCTTTGCATACTAGAATAGCCTGTAATTTCCTCCTTTTACTGTAAAGAAACAAGATATGTGCGTTTTCAGTGATAGAAAAAAATGTGCTTGAAAGAAAGCCCTTTCAGCATTATTGCTTTTGTAACTATCTTCAAACTACTTTGTACTATGAGGGACAGTTTTGAATTTTTTTTGTAAATACTGTCTGTGGAAACCTCATTGTATGTAGAAACTTGCTTTAATGTAGCATTATGCAGGCACAAACACTTAATTTCTCTCTTAATGTAAAATAGACCATGAGAAGTGACATATGCGGAACATTTTTACCTGTGGAGTTGACAGGGTTTTTTTTGTGGGGGGTGGATGTTTATATTTTTGTATTTTTTATTATTATTTTAATACTGAGGTGATGCATATTTAAACCAAGTCAGCTGTGACTTGCTTTAAAATATGTATATATTCTTCACTTGCTGGCATTCTTTTTGAAAGCTGTTGACAGACAACATTTAACTGTCACAGTATCAGGTCTAATTCCTGGGGCGTATTGTGACTATGGGATCTCATCTGTACAAAGTTTCAGCGTTTTTGACAAATGCCATACCTGGCAGATTGGGTTCAAGGTTATTGTGTGAGTTCTAACAATTTGTCAATGGTTGGTTGCTTCCACAGTCTGTCGTGATTTAACCCCACCTGCCAACTAAGCCCCACAGAGCTGCTCGCTCAGTCCCTGCCCCAGGATGAGGGAGAGAAGTGGGAGAGTAAAAGTGAGAAAACTCATGGGTTGTGATAAAGACAGCTTAATAGGTAAAGCAAAAGCCACACGTGCAAGCAAAGCAAAACAAGGAATTCATTCACTACTTCCCTTTGGCAGGCAGGTGTTCAGCCACCTCAAGGAAAACAGAGCTCCATCAAGCGTAACAGTTACTTGGGAAGACAAATGCCATCACTCTGAACATCCTCCCCTTTCTTCTTCTTCCCCAGCTTTATAATGCTGAGCATGATGTCATATGGTGTGGGATATCCTTTTGGTCAGTTGGGGTCAGCTGTGCCAGCTGTGTCCCCTCCCAGCTTCTTGTGCACCCCCAGCCCCCTCACTGGTGGGGTGGGTTGGAAAGCAGAAGAGGTCTTGACTCTGTGTACACACTGCTCAGCAGTAATGAAAACATCTCTGTATCATCAGTGCTGTTTTCAGCTCAAATCCAAAACATAGAGCCATACTAGCTACTGTGAAGAAATTAACTCCAGCCAAAACCAGCATGCAGTCTTAATAGCATTTTCCTGAAAGTCTGGCTTTCTGTATTTCAGAATATCACACCTCTATCCCTTTTCTACTATTTGTGTTGTCTGATCACAGGAGTGACTTGCTGTTTATTAGTAATGCATGAAATACACAGAAATCTAAGGTCTCTGTCCATCTATAAAATAGAATCAAATCCAAATGATACTTACACTGCAAAATGATCAAAATAGGTTTAGGACTGATCTGATCTAGTAATCACTGTTCCAGATCTAGTATTTGTGTTCTGTGAACTTGATTTATTTGTAGTTTTCACTGAAATTTTAAAAAGAAATGCACAGCCACATTCTGTTGAGTGGCTAGATTACATGTGCGTGAAATTACTGAATGGATTATCCCATGATTTATCTCTTCAAGCATTGCTTTTGTATATAGCCTTGGAACTGAAAGGTTAGTAAATTTCTTTTCTTGATGATTTCCTTCCTTATTTAAAGTTTGCCTCATGACAGAGGAGTTATGTGGAACATTCTAGTACAAAGGGAGTTTTGGGGCAGAAATAGTAACAAACTGAAAATGATTAAATTTATCAGAAGCTTGCAAATATTATGTTACTTAAGACTGAAACTTTTTTGTTTCTTCTGGTAATTCAGAAATACCTTAGTCAGTTTACAGCTTATTCTGTTCTATGAAATGGAAAACTGGAAAAAACACCTATGCAGATAAACATTACAATTATTAAAGAAAAGTTTGAAGACTCATAACTGACTTCTCAATTTGAGTTTGCTTTTTGTCCTCCTGCACTTCCTGTACTTCCCTACTTCTTTTAGAAATTATTAAAATAATAGTTTATCACAGGCAAAGGCAGATTAATTTTCTAGATTTGATTACTATCATTAAAACCATAATCGTTCTCCCTTATGCTCATAAACACTGACATATATATTGTTAAAATATTCAGTAGCTATTGAAGATAAATTGTTCCAGGAGATCACCTAATTATCCAATTAATTGGGTATTTTCCATTTTTGCTTTGTCATTGTAGCAAATAAGAAATGCAGATTTTTTGGACTGCCTTTGTGAAACACCTGCTTTTATTTATGAAAATGAATATGAAAGGAATTTCTTAGCCTGACTTTGTACTTCTGCCTTTGTACTTTGGATTCTGTCCTCTGACTGAGGCACCTTAAAGGTAGCATTATGCTGCTGAATATCAACAGACTTAATTCCTCTTTACTGATTTTCCATACTTACGTTTAAAAAAGGCATTAAGCATGTTTGCAATCATATTGATGGCAAGTCTTCTGTTAATACTTAACTGTTTAGCTGAACAGCTGTTAAAGAAATTACATTCCAGTAAACTGAAATTTAAAAAAGGGGGGAAAACCTTATTTGAACAATGGCTAACCCTTAGCTATTTTTATTTTTTGTAACAGAATTTGAATTTAATTTATTTGGCATATAATCCTGTCATAGATTCATAGAATGGTTTGGGCTGGAAGGGATCTTAAAGATCACCTAGTTCCAACCCCCCTGCTCTGGGCAGGTACACATTCCACTAGACCAGGTTGCCAAAAGCCCCATCCAACCTGGCCTTGGACACGTCCAGGGATGGAGCATCCACAGCTTCTCTGGGCTACTGTCACATCCCACCTGAAAAGGGGCAGGGAGTGACTAAGATTTGCAAATCCCCTCAGTGTGGGTTAAGGTGAAATATCACTCAAGGTCTGTACATAAACATCAATTTTAATGGGAGATTTCTATAGAACAAGTATTCTGTACTCATTGGCCGTCTCACAATTATATCTACCTAAGCTGTGTGGCTTTATGGGAAATCAAGGTAGGCCTTGCGTTACTTAACAACTTGGGCGTGGGAGAGAGGGGAGAGATCACTAGTCCTGGATCCAGCACTGGACCTGCCAACAGGGGTATTTGGTGTAGAGAGAGCCTGTGAGAGCGTGCCAGTGCCCCTAAATATGGCCACCGGCCGGGTACTTCTAGAACCTTCCACTGCTTCGGCTTCCTGGAGCGGCTGTGACATCAGTCACTCAAGAGGAGTGACACTAGGCCCTGACACTGTTGGGCAGTTTTCCAGGTTCGTCCCTTACAGCCACCTGTTCCTCACCACCCTCACAGTAAAGAATTTCTTCCTGATATGTAATCTAAATTTACCCGCTTGTAGTTTAAAACCATTACCCTTTGTCCTACTGCTATAGGCCCTGGTAAAGAGTCCCTCCCCAGCTTTCTTATAAGCCCTCTTTAATATTGAAAGGCCACAATAAGGTCTCCCCACAGCCTTTTCTTCTCCAGGCTGAACAACCCCAACTCTCTCAGCCTGTCCTCATAGGAGAGGTGCTCCAGCCCCGTGATCGTCTTCATGACCCTCCTCTAGACCTGCTTGAGCAGGTCCATGTCTTTATTATGCTGGGGGCCTCAGAGCTTAATGCAGTGCTCCTGTGGGATCTCATGAGAGTGGAGTAGAGGGGCAGAGTCACCTCCCTCGACCTCCTGGCCATGCTTCTTTTGATACAGCCCAGTATATGGTTGCCTTTCTGGGCTGTGAGCACTCATCTCCAGCTTTCATTCAGTTTTTTCATCCACCAATACCCCAAGTCCTTCTCCTCAGGGCTGCGCTCAATCTGCTCATTGCCCAGCCAGTATCCATGTTAGGGATTGCCCCGAGCCAGGTGCAGGACCTTGCACTTGGCCTTGTTGAACTTCATGAGGTTCGTATGCTATTCAGTAGGAGTTCACAAAAATATCTAGGTTGAGCCTGACGCATTGTCATTCCTTAGCTGCAAACATATGTCAGAAACCAAGGGACTAATGTGCCTAAAAGATTAGGTCATTCTTACATAGTTACCCTCCTTCTGATGTATTTGTAAAGGATAATATTTAAAAAGTAGCAGGCTATCACCCTGTTGGTAGAATTATAAAATATCACATCTGCTATCTTTCTTTTCCTCTATGAGCAAAATGACTATTTAAGCTCAGTCACTAACTCAATTATGAGAAAAGGTATTGAATTTTTTTTGATGAAGTGAGTCAGTAAAGTTTCATTTGCAATATGAATAGAAAACATTGTAAGTATTTCAATTTTATATCTCAAGTGAAAGAGCAGTTATTAAAAAAAAATCATTACACCCTGCAGACAATGAATAAAACTATGTATTTTTTGTAGCATTCTGGTTGCCTTTGTCAGTTTCTGGAATTTTGTGTGTCCCCCTGTTAAATTCTACTAGAAACCACAAATAAATTTTGGCTCACATAGGTTTTTATCAGACAGGTTTCCTTCATACCCTTCTGATTTAAGTGGAAGTATTAGCAACATGAGTGCATTTTCTTTTGAAATAAGATAGACTTCTGTGAGTTAAGTATGTAAATCCTGTTTTTTCAAGTGTTGTGAAGTTAGAACACTTGTTGGGGAAAGAATAATAAAACGTGAGGCTAGGTAAGCATTAAAAACACATAATCACACGGTTGATAATAAGGTAACAAATGCCCCAAACAGAAAAATTACCAAGACTTTCTCTGAAATTAATTGTATATGTAATCAGGCAGCTGATGATGATTCTTAGTGCTAATATGAGCAAATATTATGACATGGTTCAACAGAAAGATGTGCTTTCTCTGTGCTTTCCTTAAAAATACTTAAATGTTTGTCAAGTAAACATACTTCAATGTTTGTCAAGTGATAAATTTGAAAATATTTCATTATATGAACAATGAACCCTTTCATAGTTTAAAGTATTTCTAATTAGCATTCTACACGAAGAGGCAATTTAGCTGACTTTTCAGAAGTTTTTAATATGCTTTCTCTGATTTGTCCAATTCTTTGTTGTTTATACATTTTAGCCTGAAATTACTGTTTGGGATGTGTTATGATACCAGCATGCTCGTCTGTGGGTAGCAAACATATTTGAAGTCTGCATTTTCATTATATGTGTCCTTAAATCACTTGCTTCGCTTGAGTTTTGCCTGAAGGGTGGAGTGTGGGTCTTGCCGAGATGTGTTGGTACCTGCCTTCATTCATACTTCCAAGCAGATGATGTTTTGCAGTGTGCCTGTTTCAGGTTTTCTGGGTACTTGATTTCTTCTGGGTGTTAGACACTTGGAGTGCACTTCTTGGCAGCAGGTCCAAAATTTACTCCCATCCTATTTGCAGAAACAAGAGTGGATACAAAGGCATATTCTAAATGAGGAAAAAGCAACTTGCCAAAACTCTCTCCCCTCTTCCCCTCTCCCTCTGTACTCAGCCATGATCAAGGATCCAAGCCCCATCCCTCATATGGCATGTATAACCATGGCTTAGGCTTTTGAGGAGACTGCTAAGTTGAGAGTGCTGAGAAAATGGCTACAGAGTAGAATAATGCAAGATAAGGAAGACAAAATGAGAGATGTGGGTTATATTATTGAGATAGGAATCAGCAATAACTTGAGTTGGAAAACACCAGCATGAAAAGGTATATAAACCTAAAGGCAAAGATGGAGTCAGCAAGAGATGTCAAGTCAGTGCCATTAAGGATCATTTCCAGGTAGGAGTGGAAGATGACCCTTTCTAACATGAATGATAGTAGTTAAGGGGAAGGCCTCTTTGCCTCTTGCCTGGTTGGTGATAATACTAATCCTTAGTCACCTTATGAAATTGTACGTACATTTTGTGTGCTTTAGCCAATAAATACTTTTATAAATATCATATTTATTGTTAAGTAAGCATTGTATTTTAATGGTAGTTTAAGGTTTATTCTGCTTGCAGTGACTTTTTGCCCAAAGCTAATGGCACTTGAACAAAGTGACCCAAAGAAAGAGGGATGCATAACTTGTTAAAGAGTTAAAATGAGGTTTTCTTCAAAATCCAAACCTCTTTTTTGTGGCCAGTATGATATGTGAGCTGACCAGGGAGTTTGTGTTCATACAAGCTTCCTATAAAAATATTCTGCTGGAGCTTGGAAAATTTAATAAATTAAAATTGTATCATTTGCCATACATTTTCCCCCTGGTGGTAATTTGCTATCCATTATTGTGTAACATATATTGTACTCGTTTAGTTCCCATATTGAAAACTGCTTTATTAGCCATTTCTTAAGCAATAGTATAAATTAAAGTGAAATTGAGCCATAATATTACTGCACTATCACAGTAATGTGATCATATTCTTTCTACAGTGGGGGATGGACATAAATCTGTCAATAGCAAAACCTGCTAAATACAATACAAATCCACACCATTGTATTGATGTATTTTTTAAGATCTCAGGTCTATCAACCAGCCAGCCTGAATATATTGAATTTACTTTTGCTGTAGCAGTGAAGAAAATCAATTCCATAGTTTTGCACATAAGTGTCATAAAAATCAGATTTAGGATGTCATTGTGCTGATTTAGAAAGAATTGATTTATTATTTACACTGAAGTTGAAAAAATTGTATGAATGTAAAAAACAGGTGATGTAATGGAGAAGATAATTCTGAATTACAAAAAGCCGTCTGGACATGGTCCTGGGCAACTGGCTGTAAGTGGCCCTACTCGAGCAGGGGGGTTAGACCAGATGAACTCCAGAGGTCTCTTCCAACCATTCTGTCATTCTGATTCTGTGAAAATAGAATTTAGAAGTAACCAAGTGGACTCCTATCACTACATAAGTGTTTTCAAGTAATGGAGGATTGATTTACTTTTTTATTATCCTTGCATATGTTTCCCTGAGAATGTGGGAAGCTCATACTATGTAAAACTGGTAGGAACAAAAAAAAAAAGGTTTGTATTTCTTTTAAAAAAGTCTTGCAAAGGCAGATGGAAAACCTGGCTTTGATTAGTCTAGGAAAAAAAGAAGATGAGGAGCAAACACAGAATTCTTGATGTAAAGACCAAATTGGACAAAGTTCTGCCATGCATAAATCAAGTATTATTGGTTCCACCTCAGTTGAAGAAGGCTTGACTGGATCATCTCCCTCTTTTCCATGCCTAATTTTCTTTGGTCTTAATTCATTGCCTTGCTCTTCCATCCAAAAGAACTGCATCATTGTCTAAGTTCAGAACTGATCTTTGACAATAAAGACTTAAGTCCTGCTTCATCTTGTTAATGATGGTAGCTCTGCTTAGTTAACCTGGAGAGTTGAAACAGGGCACAAGTGCATGTAGATTGCTGGTTGATAGGTTTCTGTTACTACTCAATATATGGGGTAGGGTGAATCGTCATCGTCAGATTTCGTGGTTAAAATTATATTCCAATAGAAGACATGGCAGATGTCACCTCGAATTCTTTGTGTTTAGAAATAATTTTTAAACCACATAATCTCTGTTGCTTAATGGAAATCTGCTTGCCTGGAGCAGTGTAATAAAACAAAGTGCAAACCAAAGTGTTTAGGGTGTGTGGTGACTGCAAATGTACAAAACTGCTTGTGTTCAACTGCGTAACTGTGGGAAGCTACAGTAATTCAGATAAATAGTATAGAAATTTAAAAATCAACTACGCATATTGGCTGGGTCTCTGCTCCTTAATTGGCTTAAAGTATTTCACACTGGATGTAAAGAATGCATTTATATATTAATAGCAAACCTTGTCCAAGTGTTTTACATGTCTTGATGCATCTTAATCTCAACTCAAGACTACAGCTTTTGTCACTGTTATGGAGGAAACTCTTTTAATATTTTATTCATTTCATCTTACATTATTCCTAAATCTATTAGTGTAGCTGACAGAAAAAGAAGGGAAGTTTTTAATCTTCATTAATATTGGAGGAATGTGTATAACTCCTAATGGTACCAAAGCAGGAATTGTATAAATTCTTTGGCCACAGAAAGAACAAGCTGTTATAATTGCTACTGAGAAAAATCTGAATTTTCAGTATACATATTTTAATTAAGTTCTTAGCAGTATGGGTATTTTTAGGCCTGCTTTAAGAAAGTTAGTTATCAAAACAAGGTTAATAAATCCATTCTAGAATTTGTATGCTTTAGAGCTGTACTTGATTTATATATGAGTTGTGAGAAACAACTCTGCTTAACAAATTATCTAAACCATTGTCTATGAACCAGTGGAATGAATTGGGTATACATGCTGTTTTTCCTCTAAGTGGCATACATGTTGGAAATGTTTCTCATTCCTCTAACTCAAACTGTTTATAACTGTTTGTATACAGAAGAAAACAAGTTCAAAAACACAGCAGAAAAAAGTGTTTTTCTGTAAAAAAAATAAATAAAATGTTTAGAAGAGGCATGGAAAGTTAAACACGCAGTAGTTTGTCATCTTAATGTGAGGTGAGCAAAGCAAGCTTTTTGAAGACTTGATACAGTATGGCACTAACATGGCTTGAGTGTTGCATATAGTTGTTGTAGTGGTATTCTGAATTCCTTTACAAAACATTTTATTTTCTTCTGGACGTTTATTTTCCAGTCAGGAGCGTATATGCCTTAAAAAGGAAAGTTTTAATAAAAATGATACTGACTACACAGCAACATTTTTCTTTTGTTCCAGGCTTCTTTTGTTTTTCTTCTTTAATCTTAAATGTATTATTGCCAGGAGTGTTCGGTCTTTTGATGACAGACTTGAGAGGCAAGAAAAAGCAGTATTTGTGAGTCCAGTAGGCATAGCAGAGCATAAGTTTATTACTGTCTTTTCATGCTATGTTTGTCTGATAAGTATCAGCTTTAAATAAAGCTTTTGTTCATTCCTGCTATTTTGGTTGGGACAGATTAGTTTCTCTTTAGAAGGCTGGAATATACCAGTTAGAATTTTTTTTCTAAACACATTTGGTAAGGACAAAACTTCTAACATGTGAAAACATGAACCGGTGCTTAAGCCATCATTGGAATCTGTTCTTGCTTTGACTTCAGAATCAAAGGCCTGGCTTTACAAAGCGCGTTGTTTAAATTCACAAGAAAATTTCCTTGTGCTGTTTTTTGCTACCATCCCACCACACTACCCAGACCTGGGGGATGATGTTTGTACACAGGTCTGAAAGCCAGTTTGTTCTAGCAGAGTGCTCTGTATTTTAGTATATTTCTTAGAACACTTTTAAATGTTTCCTGTGAACTGTTCTAGTTCTCATTTGAAGGTTATAAACTATGAACGCACAGAATAAGCACTAATATCCATCAGGATTCTTTTGTATCTCAGCAATCATACTTAGTTGTGAACTTTTATAATATTCAACTAATATGTTTATTAATTTATTGACTCAGCTTTCTTATAGTTGCATTCCAGGCCAAGCTTGTCATGTGGAGTTTTGCCCAGCATAACTCTGCTGGGTCATGGTAGGAGAAATCAAGCCAGCTCAAGGTGCTGTGCAGGCAACTCTTAGTCTGAATTTGGCTCTGCTGACAGCAAATACCTTTTGTTTGCTTAGTCTGTGTCAATCTGAGGAGGTGATGTAACTGTACTATCAGAAATACTTCTGTTGCCATGTAATGGCTGGATTATATCTTACTTAAATGCATCTGTCTAAAAATGAGATTTTTAATAAACCTTAGGCACCTAGAATTCCTTTATAATTAACACGACGAGGAGGCACCCTGAAAAGAGTGGTTTATCCCATTTTAAAAGACATCTAATACAGATGGATGAATTGTCTTCTTTTCATGCATGTCTGTCCCAATGAATTGGGTGGAGGATCTGGATGATTAGATTAGATTAGACAAACCTATCTTCCACATAGCTGAAGTTAAGCATGATGAATTTGACATGTAGGGTACCATACAAGCAAACATACTTACAGTGAATAACTGCAAGTTATTCTGAGGGATAATGATCACATCGTGTATAAGTTTTTGTTAACAAAGTAATGAATTTTATTATCAGTCTGAAAATTGGAGTGAGCTGTGCGTAGGCGGTTGTATGCAAATTGCACAATCGTATGTAAAATAGATTCGGCATTTTAGAATATTTCACCAAGACGTAAGAATAACATACTAACTTGAAAAGACATGTTGATTTCTACACATAATAAGGCACATGAGGAAGAAACATTTGAATTGTTGGTGTGTGGTAAAGTAAAGGAAAATTAGCATCTCTCCTGGATCATAGCTTTGTATTGAAAAGAGATTCTTGAAAGAGAGAGGGGAGAAAAGCAAAAACCATTCAGCCTGGAAAAGGAGCAGATTCCACTGTGGCAAACACAGTGCTAACCTATGAATTGACAGTACTGCAGAAGTAGTACATTCGCATCTTCTGTTTCCAGAGACTTACAGCACAAATATATGGAACTAATAAATAATAAAAAGAAATACTTTCTCACATACTGAAAAATTGACCAGCAGTATAAGTTTCCTTAGATATATTTCTAGCACAGTAACTTGAAGTGGGCTTGACTGTTTGCAGGAATAACATTGGTATGTAGAATGTAAGTGCTTAAAGCTAATGAGGGATTATTAGAGGGAGAAGAGTATCAGAAATATTTTAACTCCTCATTTAAGTTTTAAGAGCAGGGACGAGAATTTCAAAAAAAGCAGGTGACCTCATGCCAGTTTAGCATTTTTAGTTGGTGTTGAAGACAAAAATTTGCTGTTAATTAATCAGAGAAATAGTTGAATTTGGCAGTATTACTACAACAGAACTTTTTGATTTTGTGTGATCAATTTTATTGTCCATATATTTGCACAGACCTGAGCTAACTACCGGTTTGCACATAACTGTAATAGTATACAGATCATCTATTTCTGTGTTACTTTCTTCAGTGGTTAAGTGGTTAACCTGATTAAGTACCAGCTGATTAGATTAACAGGTTGGCAAAAGTTCCTTTCTGTTTCACAGTGCACAATCTTTGGTTGTTTTACTGATAACATTGGTTTGGGTTATGTGCAATGGGTCTGGTCTATTCAATCCATAAAACCACAGGGCAGAGAAGTGAGGGAAAGGAGCAGAGTCAGGTGACTTTTTTCTTGCTTTATTTCAAGCTAATATTTTGGTTTTACATATTGCCCTCTGCCTCCATCCATTTTCCTTTTCCAGATAGTTGATATTTTGCTTCCTTATGTAACAGCTGGGAAGGTCAAGGAATGAGAGAATGCATGCATTTCCATAAAAATTGATCCAGTAATAGTTTTGCAGCATTAATAGTCAGTCCGTTGGTATCAGACTTTATATTACCAATAATCCAAATAATATAATAATAAAAATGAACAAAATGAAACAAGGCTGCGGAATGTTCATCGTTGTGCTGATTCCTGGTATCTATCAATATTTCTGTGTTCAGTAATCTTTGTATTTTGTGCAGTATTCTGCTCCTACTGCAGTATTGATTGCTGTTGTGTGCTGGAATGGCTTAATATCTTCATGGTGGCCTATAAGAATATCTGTTACTGCTCCACATGTTACTGCTAAGGAGTAAGGTGGGGAGTTATGCATGGAAAGGAGAAGCAGATGGACAATAAAAATAGAAGGTGAGAAAGCAAAATAAAAAGAGGGAAGAAAAAGGTTAGTGGAGCTGTATGAGAATGATACTTACATTGATGGGAGAAGGCAATGACTACAATCCTCCCATTACACAGATTGTTTCTCGGTGATGCTTTGCAAGCTGAATGCAGAGTTTCAGTTAAGGCTTTTATTGCTTACTCTAAATATCTCTATGTTATATGTAGAGAAGCCTTGGTAATTAGTATGTAAGGCCATGCCTTGGCTTTATACAGAAGAGTATTAAACGTGGGAGGAAAGTATACATGACTCTTTGTCTAGATTTGTATATGCATGTACTTTTCAAAAAGCTCATTTGAATGAGAAACACCGAGTGGACTAATAAAATTTGATGGCCTGGAAATTGTTATCTTGCCCTTTACTCATCAAGTATATGACACCTCAAATTATTTCATAGAGTATTAAATAATTTTTGTCTGCAGTGTGTCACACGCTTGCAAAATGCATGACACTTATTTTTCAGTAACACATCTATCCAGTGCCTGGAATTTGAACAGATGAAACCTGTCATTCCCGTCACTGTATTTTACTTAGCATACTGTCATCTTAAGTGTTTCACTAGTATCTTCTGTGTGGATTCAGGGTCAGAAATCCTGCATGCTTTCTGTGTTTCCTGCTTTATGTTTTCAGATAGTTTCAGAAAGACAATCAGAAAAAACAAAATACTCTGCTGGTGGCGTCCATTTTCAGTCCTTTGACTCCCTTTAGACTCTTAAAACTTGACTTAGATTTTATTTCTAGAGATATTTTCTTCTTTTTTTTAATGGTCTGTAACGTTGTTTCTTGGGTTTGAATTTGTTTTCAAGCATTCTCCTCACTGACCCCTCAATTTCATGTGCTTTGCTGTCAAAGATCATCTATATTTCTCCAACTCAGTTATTCATACAGTTAAGAAAAAGTGTTTTGCATAAGCGGCTAGAGTTTCTGGAGTGTTGCTTTTAATCACTCCTGTGTCACCATCTGTGACACCAGCTGATTTTGTTTTTTCTTACCTCTGTGGTTATTCCCAGTTTAGATTCATAAAGCTCGCAAAACACAGTGGCTCATTTTTCAGTGACATGAGAACTGCAGGAAGCAAAATAACTTCTATTTTAAATGTTAGGTAGTAAATATTAAAATTACTTCTGCTATCTTGCATCTAGACAGTTATGCGTCAATAGCTGTTCTGCAGAGGAGCATACATGTTGCATGCTTCTGTCTTTTCTGCATTTTTATCAATAATTCTTTCAATTCCATGCTTTAATTCAGATTTAGGCCCATTGATAATTTTCCCTTTAATCCTGATGCTAGCCTATTGTGCTATTCTTCCTTTCCTCCCCTGAAAATCCCCACACCTCATAGTTGAAATAAGTGTCTTTCACTCATCTTTCACCCATAGATTTCTGTTCATATTCTTTTTCTTCATTTTGCATTATTTTTTAATAAAGGAGATAGGAAAATCAGGCAAGTTGCTTATATTTGCAAAAGTATTCAAGTAGCTGAGTCTTCATTTGGACTTATAAGTCACAGTTTAGAATGCGATGTGTCAGTTCTGTATTCCCTGACTGTTTCCCTTCAATCTTGTGCATGTCCTTCTGTTATTTTTATGTTAGGACTGGCTATTAAAGTCCATGAAATCCTGTAGTATCTGTAGCGTTGAAATCCTGTAGTATCTGTAGCGTCGTGTGAAATGAGTAGTTTTATGGGAAAGGTAAGTGTTAACCTTCAAAGCGTACAGAATAAAACAGTGCTATGTAGGATTGCTGAAAATAATAAGCATATAAATCTTTCTGGTAGATTAAATATTTTACTTATTAAAGCATTGCTTATTATTTAGAAACTAATACATGTTATAACCTTATACTTTAATGAGCTACTAATTTTGTCACTTAGAAGTTTGGAACTTTAGCTTAGTTCATTAAAATGGTACTCTTCTGTTGAATTCTTTTTAAAGCTACCATAGTTTTAAATTTTTTTTTTTTTGGCTTACAGTTTAAGAGAGATGTATCAGTGTTTCATGTGTGGCATCAGAATTCCTATGACACTGAACCTCTTCAGCCATAAAATGTCATTAGGCTGTTTGCATATTCCGTTTTACAAGGTCTTGCCAATTAAACCAGGCAATATTGGTTCAGTTTGTTTCATTCAGAGTGCTCCTTTTGGTGGATTTTCACACTGATAACAATAAATCATTGTTTAGATGCTTATTAATTCAAGCAGTGTTTGATTCTCAGATTGCAGCTTCCAAACATTTTGATGCTTCCAAAGGTGTTGCTTGTCTTTTGTGAGTTTTCTCCTCTTTTAACAAGACTGTAGATGTGTCCAGATCTTATGCATGCACATGCACACACACACACACAGAATCAACAGATCTTATGCATGCCCATGCACACACACACACACAGAATCAACAGTACCAATTTTATAAAAGATTAGCGGTTGCTATAAAAAGGCTTTAATTAATTTGTAACAACTTAGATTTCTGAGTAATGTGGAAGATGTATGTTTCTTTCTTCCATCCGTCAGCTTCCCTCTTCACTACCTTATTGGAATTTTCCAAGTTGAGCTGTTACAACAAACTCCTGGGTCGACTGCTGTATCTTCTGTCTTCACCATCTTTCTTTCCAAGAATCATTTAGCAGGAATCTGTTATGGCACACTTTTTCAGTTGTTTCTTCCTCTGAGGACTGCAAAGTCAATTATTTCCTAAGGAAAAGGGCTTGATGGGGACTATGTGCTTAGTCCAAAAAATGAACAGAAACCTCATTAGGCTTCTGCCGTCATTTGCAAGTTGAAAGCCGGATGATTATGAAGCAATCTGCAACTGTACCTGTTCAAGTGGGAGAGATAGTGTTGACCCTTTTTTTGTAATATTATGACCTTTGTTTCTTAGAAAATACCTTCTATTTATATGGGATTAAAATCACTATAACTAATTACCATCACATCTTCTTATCAGGCTATCCATGATACTCAAGATGTTCTCCAGAGCCCACCCACCTTCCTTTTATTGTTCTGTATATTGTTGCTCCTGTGTATTGATAAGAATCATGGAGAACCAGTGTAGGAGAGGCTAGGGCTGGAGTATATGCAGTCTACTGTCGAAAAGTTTATATGAACTGCACGCTTTAAAACATAAATTTTTTTTTCCCTTACTAGTACAATAGTTTGCCTGTTGGCTTGTCTGTGTAAGAATGCTATAAATATCTCGTACTGTTGTCTGCATTAATTTTGACCAGGTCTGTCAGCTGTTTAAACTTTTTATTGTCTCCTATTAATGTTAAGAGAAACTTCTTACAGCCTTCTTGGGAGTTGACCCAGCACTTTGGATATTGTCAACATTAAACTTTCATATTTGTGCAAGTAAGATTATTGGGTGAAAAATCTAAAAATATATAACACCACTTCCTTAGTCTGAAAGTAAGGCAAAGCTCCTAGTTAGCAAAGCAGTCTGCTTATTTTCTTGTAAGAAGTGGAAATGTATTAGTAGAGCAAGATATCTTGGAGGATATTTTTAGAACATAAATTCTTCATGAGAAAGCAAGCATGGGCTTTAGAGAAGTGATGCATGAACTTTCTGAGCTGGGTATATGGCAAAGATAACACAAGATACATTACCGTGTTTTTATACTTTCATTGTCAACATTCTTTTAAAGTGACACAAATTTAAGGTGGTAATTGAATTAAGGAGGACTAGGATGCAGGAATATAGGGGAGAAATGCAGGTGTTTTTTTCAGAAGATTAATTATAAGTCTATTTAGGCAAAGCAGGGTACAAAAGTAGGTAGAAGTGGCCCACCTTAATATAAAGCCTTCCTCAAATATTTTTTTTTAACATAGCCATCTGTGCCACTGAGAGACAAATGTCAGCTTCTGTAATTGCATGGGTTTGTTTCTTTATATTCTGCATACTTGCTCTTGCAATATTGTTAATTGTATCTGCTGCTAAAGTAAAATTGTTATGCATGTTGCTTCAGGAACTGGTCTCTAGGCCTCTCTAATTTCCATGCTGTGTTGATTTAATCATTCAGATGGACTCACTGAAGTGGCTGTTGTACTGTAACAGTGACAATGAGAGTCAAGAGAACTAATAAATATGGTTAGAAAAGTCAGACTTTTCTGACGGTAGTCCATTTTGTACATCTGATAAAATTCCTAGGATAGCTTCAAAGAAATCCTCAAGTATCTTCCTTTTAAGGATTTTATCTCAGTGTTACCACTGAGAAACAGAATACAGTAGAAAATATAGCTGCAAGTTTTTCTTATGGCATATTTCTTACCTTTAAAAAAGACTGTTCTTGGCTGGCAATCATTTATAGCTTAGGTAAAACCTAGTTTTGCTCCGTAGTTAAAGGTTAGAATTTTGCTGGGAGATTGATGGTTAAATGTGAGTACCTACTTGTAGGTATCTAGGAAGTTAGGTGTTTCAAGTCCTGTGATGTTCAGCGGAGATCTAGTCAAGACCATTAGTAGAGCCTAGAAAGCAGATGAATGCTTACAGGTGAACACCCGAATTCAACTTTCTGAAGTTAGAAATAAAGAGTCTTAGTCTTTCTCTCAAAGAAGGCCTGTGCCAAACATCATTATTCTTTCATAAAAGTCATGTAGGTGTGTAATTGAATTTGTGTTTGAGAGAGGACATTGAAGTTTCTACTGTTATTGGGGTATTTTAAAAATAGATAACTTAAAGTATTTTTACAGCTTTGTTTTAAGAGGGATTGTTTGAATTGTCTATAACACGTTTTGTTCATGCAGTTGTAATAAAAAATGACCAGTGAACAAGTTGAAGAGAGAGCATCTGTGATTACTTCATCAAACAATTTTCATTTATATCTGATGAGCTCAACATCAGTAAAAGGAATATTCCTTCAGAATGTAAAGTGCACAGGAGTGGGAATTATATAAACTATAAGGACTGTTGAATGATGGTTGAATTATGAGGTCCTCTGGGATGTAGTTCTGAAATTTGGTAATCTGACAGAATCTTTGTGTTCCAAACAGCAGGTTTCCAGGGCTGACTAGGATTTTAATTTGAGTGGGCTAACTCTTAGTAAAAGCTTCACCATTTTTTCTTGTTTTGATATGTTGAGGGTGGAGAAAACCTATACATAGCTTTCAGTTTTCTCACTTTTCCTGCAAAGGATCCATATAATTTTTGAAGGTCATATATTTACAATATCATTAAAACCAGCTTCCTTAATTTGCATTGTTGCTGGTGTTTACTTGTATAAAAATAGATGTAATTGTTTTTTAAAACGATCTAAAATGGTTTTTCAGTTAAAATCTCTTAAAAAACGTTTTTATTCACAATCAGTTTTTCTTTCTGTTTTAGTCTGTTTAGACTTCTGTATATCTGGTTTTCCCATACACATCTGCAACAGTTTGCAGACTGGACTTTTAAGATCTTTCTGTATTTATGTAGGATACGGTGAGTGAAGCAGGGACTGGTAGCACATGATACACAGTCATGTCACACCCATGCAGTAGATTGGTACTTCCCAGAAGTGTCAGCTCTCTTGCATGTGCCGGAGCTCTGTACATACGTATAACACTGCAGTTTCCCAGTCAACATCGGACCTGCAAGAGGCATCTTCCTTCTTGGCTCACTGTACATGTAACCGTCCAGGAAATCACAGTGATGAATTGGACAGTTGCCAGCCATTTGGAATGTTTTGGTCTGTTTATTTAGGGGTTTTCTGTTGTTGTTGTTTTGTTTGTTTGTTTTTTAAGAACATTGTAAACCAGATGAGTTCCATAATTCAGGTCTTTGGGGAGCTCTACAAATGCTCTCTCACAATTGGAATGGGGTGTTGAAGGAGAAGAAGGTGAGGGCAAGGAGCTGCAGGGTAGGAGAATACTTTCTTCATTTGCATAATGTTATTTTAGTCTGTCCTTGAAATCACAGCATAAGTCTGCAGTATTTCAAATGGACTAGATGTTTGGCACTTGACTTATGCATATATACATACGTGTGTGTGTGTGTGTAGGAGATTTGGTACTTGCGGAGAATATGGAGTTTCCTGTGCGCATGCTGTGCAATGTAAGCACATGCATTTCTGTATAGGCTTTTCCAACACAATGGGTAACGATTTAAATTTTTTAGTGAAATCTTCAGCTTGATGTATTCTTTTAGGTTTGATTTTAAGCCATATCTCTGCTAGGAGTTGGTTACACATAAGTCTACTGACAAAAGGTTTTGGTATAGTTGATACTCAATTTCTTGCTCAAGATTTGTTGATATTAGTTACAAGAAATGCAACAGATTATCTTCCAGAAAATATTGCTCATTCTTATTTTCCCATCCAATTAACTTGGATTAGTATTTAATCCGTCTTCTAGAGAATACATTCTGTAGTTTAAACATGGTTCATATGAATCAGTAGCTAAAAATGTGCACCTTGATTTATGTTTCCAACAAAGTTTTTGAAAGTTTTTTTCCTTTAAAAACATCAGATTACTGTATTTCTCAATTAGCAACCCTTTCCTCTTTGAGTTTATATGATTTACAGAATATTAAAAATTAATGATAAAATGAGCTGTAAAAATATTCATTTTCCCCTATTATTAACATAGAAATGAAAATTGCACTAACAAAATTTATACAGAATCTTTAATGCTTTCTGTAAACTAATCAGAAAGTTAGAAACTCTATTTCTGATATTTTAAACTTTACCACCTTCTGGATTACTTCCAGCTGATCTATTTCCAGCTGATCTACTTCCAGCTGATCTATTACTTCCAGCTGTGTAATCTTCAGTTTATAAAAACAATTTGATCCCGTGAAATGTATATCTCCTACTGAAATGTCAAGGTTTCTGCTCTCACTATAGTTTTTACTTCAGACTTACTGAATTTGACTTCCACTTCAGTATTGTGTTGCATACAGTTTTTGAAACTTCCCTTGTCAGAAAACCAGCTTTTATTTTTTTGGTAATAATTTTTTTTTGCCATGTTGTCACTGAAGGTTTTTTTTCAGTCTTTTCGTGAAGATAAAATTCTTTTTTTTACATTCATGAACTGAAGAGCCCATGCACTTAGGTTCTCTTTCTCTTGGATCATGACTAACCACTCTGTCTCATGGCTAATAACAGTCAACACAAATTCCTAGTGGAATTTCTTTAGGAAAGAGAAGACATTTTACATGCTTTTTGCAGTCTTCAGTGGATACTACTCTTTTTCATTAGGAACATTTTTGCTCTCTGTGTCAAGGTAGTGGGAAAGTAAAAAGTGGCTATCTTACTTTAAAATGTAAAGACACCCGGAAAAATAAGAGTCGAAAAATAGCATTGTCTGGTGAAAAAAAAGACAGGGTAGGTTATTTACTTTATTAAGGAACTATAGGAATTATATATATTCTATAATATTATATATTATATAAGATAGTATAATGCTATACTAAGGAATTACCCTTTATTAAGGAACTTAAATTGTCTGGGTATGCAAGAAGGGGCCAAGTATCTCATGCACTTCATCTCCCTCAAAAAACATTTTGTTAGAAAACCCTGTACGAAACTATTGACGACTGTGAGTATGACAATACTAACTTAAACTTTCATGCCTCTTATTACCAAATTTAGGATAGACTGTATCTTTACTAGCATACATATATTTGGGAGCCGTATATAAAAACATTAGGACAAACAGCACTGAAATAAAACTAAGAATTTATTCAAAATAGTACAAACTGATGAAACCATGTACAGTGATAAGCAAACAGAATTAATCTGAGATTTCTCTCACACTTCTTTCCTGAATGCCTGGTACTAATTGCAGGCTGAGAAAGGATTTGGACTAGACATGGCACAACTACTTAATGCTACCTATTAAACACTCTTCACGTAAAGTATACAAGTGTTTATACATTTAAGATACATATTGACACTAAATCATTCCTAATAAAACAGGTGCTGTGTGGAAGTAAGATGGCTTTATAAGTTGCATTTATGGTCATTCCTAATTCAGTGGAATAGTTTAAGGCTCTCTGTCAGAACTCTAAATTTTATCTAGCACTACTGTGTTTAGTTTAATCATCACAATAGCCCAAGGGTAAAAGAAAAGACATACTTCATCTTGGTGGCAAACACTTGGTAGGACTTGATTATGCTAATTGATTTAAATTTTGTAGTGCAAGTATACAGATGGGCCTCTGGTACCAAACAGTTTAACTTTCTCACAAATAAAGTGAAGTTGAAAAACATGTTTTCAGAAAATGGGCTTAAACAGGAAAGTTGTTTTTTTCCTGTTCTCCAATCCAAACTAAATGCATTTTACTGTATTAATGTTGTTGCAGTTAAACATGGTTAGAAGCTACATGAATTGGCAAATTTTTAATGGCATTTATGGTCATCACAATTTGATACAGATGACTGAATTTCACTGTCAATTATGGATAGATAGTTCTGTATGGTTGCTTACTAGGAAATGATGATTTGTGCTGTGTCAGTTTTTGCTGGAATGAATGGAAGAATTTGCTAAAGATACTCTAAACAAATGCTAGAGCTTCTTCAAAGAAAGCGCCCCAAGTAGTCTCTGTGCAGGACAGAGTTAAAATATACGTAGAACTTATTTGTCACAGATCAATTTTTCACAAATTTTAAACATTTTTAGTGATTTTCAGTTTTTGAGCAAGAATAATATATGCTAATCCCCAGAATTTAGTAATTTTCTACTGTCTTTTCACATTATTTTTAAAATGCATGATGTGCTATATTTGGTGTGTGTTCCATTTCTGTTATTTGCTAGGTGGATGTCTTATACCTCATTAAGATGTTATTTTATCCTTATGTCAGTGCTTAACCATTCAAAAATAGGTTTATTCAAGTGCATATGTTATCTTTAGGTTCGATACCAAAATTCAGTTAATTTAGCCCTCTTATTCAAAAAGCATCTTTTCTCACTAGTGTGCTTAACCATTCACATTAGCTGAGTTTGCAGTAGCAGTTCAAAAGTGAAGAGTACTGAAGGTGTTATGCTTCCAGTCCTCTCTCCCTTAAACTTGCCATAGTTCAATTATAGAAAAGCGTCAAAACTGTCAGAAGTACTACGTGAAGATGGATCTCTCTTAAAGTAGCTGAGACAAAAACTCTTTTTGCAGTAGTCACAACTACCATTGTGAGAATTTTCTAGTAGCTAAATTGAGGTGGATTTTCTGTTTTGGGTTTTGTTTTTTGTTGTTGTTGTTGTTGTTGTTTTCATTCTTTTCTTTTTCTTAATATTGCTGAGTTATTGTTTCTTTCTCAAAGAGCTATGTGGGGTATCTGCAAAATAGATCAATAGCAAATGCAAGTAGCTAGTAGGAGCCTTAGGTAAACCTCAGAGGGCACAGACACTGTATTACGTTCTGCCTCAGGGTAGGCTTAGTAGGAGGCTCTGCCAAGATAATCAGCTGCTGCAAATTTGGGAGATTAATTTATATACATGACTGAGAGAGAGCTCTAGGAACTCAGGATTTATTAAGGGTATCTGAGATTCATTAGAATTAAAACAAGTAGCTTTTCTGGAGAGAAGTGAAATGGGTAATGCTGACCTGAAAATACAGGAACAAAAAACATATTTCATCAGTAGGACAGCTGAGCATTGGAACAGGTTGCCCAGAGAGGCTGTGCAGTCTCCATCCTTGGAAGTTCCCTACTGGAAAAAGCCCTGAACAACCTGACCTTTCTGGCTGAGCCTACTTTGAGCAGAGACCTCCTGAAGTCCCTTCCAGCTGGTATCATTCTACAATTCTAAAATACCTTGAGTTTTACAGCTTGGAAGACCAGAAGAGGACAATGCAAATATGAATGTATATGAAACTGCTGTTAACCTAATATTTCTATCATAAGACCTGTACCATGAAAATGTTTGTATAGAGAGTTTAAACTCAAGTGTACTTACACCTAATGATTTTCTTACCATTTCCCCATGAGATGAAGTACCAGATCAGGGTAAATGACTTCTAGTTACTAAGGCTAGGCAAAGATAGGCTGCACTAGACAAGGAAGCCAGGAACAAAGTGGGAAGTGACTCGATCAGGAGAAATGTAATTAACACTTGTTAAAAACCCATCAAACAGAAAGCCTTGGAAGGAGTTGAATAGCAAATAAATCATCAATTTAACTTTTAATTTTCCAATTTATTTGATAAGTAAAGACAATCTATATTAAAAATGTGCCTTTGGAAAGACAGAAAAGAGTAGTCCACCTAAACAGAAGCACAGTGTTTAATCCAAGAAATTTTCAGCTTAACCATTTCAGTAACGCAAACCCCTTCTTTCTTCCAATTCAGAGAAGTCTCTTGTAATGTTACATACTATTATGGTACTTGCAATTAATTTATTTTTATATTTTTTCTCTTCTGTGGTTTTGTTTAAATTAATATCTTGAACTGTTAGCAGCCTTTTCAATAGTTTGGAAAGTTGGTAACAAATCTGAAACTGCCCATGACTGGGATTTCTTGTCAGATGAGGGTTAAATATCCCATTCGATAAGGCAGTTGCAGCAGATGGCTCTGGTTGGACCAAAATCTCATAAAAGCCCTAGAGGATTACCTAAAAGCAGTTCAGAAGGACAAATTTAACCATCAGTTTAAAGCAATAGTTTACACATAATCAGAAAAATCAGTTAAGAGCATTTAGTGTGTGTGTTCTGTAGCCTGTAAGTCAGCTGCAGATTCTTCATGGCTCTAAAATACAGACAGTGCAACCCTGAGGTGATAAAGAAGGTGGGTGAGTTAAATGGTCCATATCTGATTTTTAGTTGCCTTGTTCCATGGAAATAGTTAAAACAATTTTGCCCTAAATACTTAGCAGAGAGCCACGAGATAGCTTGGATACGGGAAGACATCTACATGGCTAAGAGGAGTAAAAAGGAACAGGTGCACAGCTCTCACAACTGTCATTTTATCTAATTGCTTTTGCCAGTGTATAAATATTCTTTTCCTCCTTTTCAGGACTAATCTATGATCGAAAGCTCCATTTCAGGAAGCAGTAGATAGGCTACTGAACGGCATCAGGAAATTACCTGAATCAGAAAATACAATAGAAACAAAAGGCTTTTTTGTCCACACACACAGTATATAGGCCTACAAATAGAATGCTTCTCTCCAGCCCCAACTGTTAAAAGTTATCCCTCATCTGTTTCCTACAGTCATCCTGATATATTTTTAAATGTTTTCAGTCCATCACATTTAAATGAAGTAACAGCACGCTTTTTTTTTTAAAAAGTGTTTTTCCCCTGTGATTAACAATACTCTGTGATGTCCTGCAGTGATTCTGTTTGGCCACAGCCCAAGTAGTCCCTTTCAGTGATCAATACTGCATATTTCCTCTTGCTTTCACGTGTTCTAAAATTGTGGTTATTCTACAGTTGTGGTTATGAGGTCAGAACAATAAAGTTGGAAATCAGGTAGCAATGAATACTCATTTCACAATCCACTAGAAGTATTTCCCAACTAAGTGACGTGTCTTATATTCCTACCTAGACACTGAATCTAATTGACTGCAGTCTATAATGGCAAATCTAAAGGCAAAATAGCTTTTTTCCCTATAGACGTTTATTGGGACTTCTCTGAATAGACTGAATATCAGTATATTCTTTCCTCATCAGGGGGCCTCAATGTGAATTTTGAATTGTTGTTAAATAGAAATAACTAAGCAAGTGTCCCAATTTTCAGTTTTAGTTCCCCACTGAAATCCTGCACTCTAGTTTACAAGTTAATTATGTAGTTGTAATGACATTGTTTCCTAAACTCCCATTGTAGGATATCTATGTTACAGTAGTCCTCATTGTTTAGGACATTGTGAAGTTTCTGAGCACTATCTAGGTGAAGAAATGCTAAATAAGCTTAGATTTTAACAATAGAATTCTGAACTCAAATTTAATCACAGCATCCTTGGAGATCTAGAATACAGCGCAATATGCCAGCAATGATACTGGCACACAAATGACTGTAGTCAGCCTTGCATGCTGCATTCACATTAATCACACTTGCAAAGGCTTGGATCCATGCAGAAAAGTGATACAGAGAGTGCTTTACTGATGTAGTAGGCGAGAGCATAAAACTGTAATATGTGCAGATATGAAAGACATTTTTTGACATGACAGAAGGAAAGCTGTCATGTCAACTTTCATTTTATTGAAATGAAACTAATGCTAATATACCTGAACATTATTTCACTGAGATGTGGTAGTCTAATCACATTTGGCTTTATATTAATAAATCAAATGGGATATACTGAGGAGCCGTGTAACAGCTTTCTCAAAAGTCATAAACCTGCAAAGTACGAAATGGTGTATAATGGATGTATAACACAGTTCTGACAAATATGAGGTAGAGTTGTCATTCTTCACTAGCTTAGACTACAGAGGAAAAAATGTAATAAATATTGAATGATTCAAAACCAGCTAAAATATTGTTGACATAACTATGTATTAGACTTTAACATGCTTTCATTCTATGTGTATAGAAATCACTTGCTTTAATATTTGAATTTCATAAACACATTTAACAAATAAGAACTTATAGCTTTTGTAAAAACATTTTTATCTGGAAGCCCAAAGTTGAAGAAGTGTTCTTTTTATGATATTGGATGCTAATTATTTTTCTGGATCAGTGGTACAGTCTGTATGTATATATTATTCTCAGTCATACACTACCTGTTGGCTGCAGTCTAGAATAATATGAAACACTTTTTAAACTGTGTATTTAGTGGTGTAGCTTTGAAAACATTTGTTTATAAATCTTAAACAATAACATTAAATTCCTAGGCTAATTCTGCTTTAGATAAATAAAACCTAAAAGTGACATTCATACTGTTATTGAAAGCCCATAAAACTCTCCAGATACTATTTTAAGAAGCGTGCAAAGACACACAGAAAATAATTTCTGGATATACCCCTGATTCTGCACACTGGAAAAAGGCTGAGGGACTGCTTAAGCAAGTTGTTGGGGAAGGACAGATTAAATTCTGCTGTGTCTTGGCAGTGGCTCAGGTGGGCTGTGAATATTATTCCAAGCTGAGAGATTCAATTTTCTTACAATACACAGTCTAACAGGACCCTGTACTCAACTATTTCTTCTGAAAAGCTTTGTTTTATTATTCCTGATCCTCGTACCTGTATTTAATTTTAACTTTATGACCATAAAGTGAATTTCTTGTATAATTATTTAAATTTTTCTTCTCTGAAGAAAATAACAATTTTAGAGTAGCCAACATTTTATTATTTCTTCTATATTTAACTAATGTATAATGCATAATAGTGAGACACACTTACTGTGTAACACTTGTGTCTTGGTGTAGTTTTAGTCCATAGTAAATATTAAGTATAGTTAAAGGTGCATGGATAATCATAGTCTTTTGCATTATTTTCTATGTGTGTTATCTCACACGTTCTGTATTTTGCCATAGTATTAAATTTGCTCGTTAGGAACCAATGTCCTGTAAATCTCAGGAGGCAAATTTAATGTTATAATCTGTAGCATGGGGTGTATTCAAACATCTGGTTATTGCAGAGCAGTGGACCACAGAATATGCTTCTGATGTCCAGATAGAAAATGATCCTGTATAGGCCGAAACGTGCTTCAGTCTGGGCTTGACTTCAAATGAAGTGCAACCAAAACACTTTACTCTAATAGTGGATCTCATCAGTGCTTTCTTGATATGCCTGTATATACAAATTATTTATGTTATGGTTACAATTACTGTCAGCTGTGTGAAGGAGATGATTAAATCCTGAGTGATCCTTAATTTTTGTACTTATTTTGATCACCTATTGAAAAATATAACTGCTTCAGGTTTTATTTTCAGATGGAAACTGCTAATTTTCTGTCAAGTTAATGCTAAATAAAGCTGTTAATTCTGACAACTAAAATCCTCTCTCATTACATGAAAATTGCTGTTGTGAATATACAAGAAACCCACCAGTAAACGGCTTTTCTTTTTCTTTGGCTGGTTCTTTGCCTTAAGACAGTGAAAGTATTCCATCCTCTGAGATCAAGGATGAAATCAGTATGACAAGACATCAGTGTTTTGAAACACCATACTTGGTTTATGTTTTACAGATTGAATGGAGTTTTAGGAAAGCAACACCTGTTTCCAAAATTCATTGAGATAAAAACAGTTGGAGCCTGAGATAATATGGGGTGAAGGGGCAGAGAGGCGTGTGATAGGCTTTCCCTGTCTTAAACACTTTCAGAGGTATCTCTTTTTCTAACTGCTGTCAGAGTTGGGGTACCAAGATAGAAGAGGTCTTTGATCAGGTTCAGTGTGGCCGTTCAGATTTTTTAAAACATGTTTTAAAAAGATGTTTTAAATGTGTTAAAAAATTATGTAGAAGTGGCACTTCAGGCCATGGCTTAGGAGATGTAGTAGTGTTGGGCTGACGGTCGGACTTGATGATCCTAGAGGTTTTTTCCAGCCTTAATGATTCAATGATTTAAAGTATTTAAGAGAAAAATGGTGTAAAATAGTTGTTGAAGAGTCATACCTTCCTCATTTTGCTTAGTTGCAAAAAAGGTTTTATTTTCCTTTTGTGTATTTCAGACACGCTGGACAACTGATACACTGAAACAGTTATGTTCTAGATTTGAAAATTTCTTATCTGATTTTGTGTTTAGGCATTGTATCCTTGCACAACTTGTCTGTGGAATTGAGCTTATACTTCTAATCAAGTATTGAAAACAAAATCTGTGGTGTAGCTGCTATTCAGTATTTTGTTTCTCGGTGGTTGGAGCATGGCAAAGCAACTGGCTCAATGGGATGCCCTTGTTCTGGTGGGTAATTCCTGTTAGAGGAAATGCAAATGAAAAGGGTCAGAAAACTGGCTTGTGTTCACTTCCTGATTTGAAATGTAAATGTACTGCTGAAAGTCTACCGCTGGCATTACTGGAGATAGGAATCAAACTGCTTTATGAAGTGCAGGCGTAACAGCACAAAATGTCTTTTGAGAGACTGATTTGTAAACTGGAAATGCTGTTTGAGAGTTACAGCCAAAGCGCCGTCCGTCTTCTCTAGAACTGCATGGCATGGTAAGCCAGGGTAAAAGTGGTCTACAGAACTTGTAAAGAAGTGCAAAAGTTAAGGTTAAATATCATCCTGTGTCTTAATCCTTTTTCTCTTTGTTGTGTTAGAAAATACAGAAGTTTTCTTTTTAATCCACAACCTGTTCTCTGTCATAGCCATTTGAAAGCATTGATGTGCCCTAGAATGGAAACCTCTAGTAGGATGTGAAATGCAGTTGGATCTACTAAGAGTTCATTTAGTGAACAGGGGTGTAACCGCCTGGGAATTCAGTCTTTCTTCAAGGAGGGATGGAGCAAAATGGTTCCTATGGAGAGACTGAATGGAGAATTGGGGGTGTGGGTTGCTTTGGAACCATAACAACTACCAACTCAGCAGCAAACCCCAGGACTCACTGGGCACTATGTTCCTTTCTGTTCTTCCACCCACTCCTGCCAAGTTTCAGACTCCTGTTTTAAATGAATTGTAATATAAAAATTGATATCTCTTGCTGTAAGCATACCTTAACATTATGGGTTTAAAAATTAATAAGAGAGTTGGCCAGAGATGTGCTAACAGGCATTTAAAAAGTAATTTTTATTAGTTCAATGCAGTAACGTATAAGGAGTTCAGGACTTTGAAATTCAACCAGAAGGCTTTGTTTCAAGTTAAATGATTTATATGCAGTCTGTACACCAGCATACAATATCTGTATACCTCTTTGAAAAGAGTGTACACCACATGCTGGTTGAAAAGGTCAGATATAAAGAGAAAGGAAGAAAATAAAGATGAATGTTGTGAATGTGGATACATGAGCTGTCGGTTACTCTGACTGATAGAAGAATTGGAAAAATATTTTAAACTACAAATATTCTTTGATTTTTCTTTAATGCTTTTTAATTTAGTTTTGGTACACTTGTATTGTAGTCATATTTATACTAACACTGACTGGAACTACTGAGTTCTCATCATGCCAGCTGCTTCTTCTGAGGTTGGTGATTGTGTACTTGGCTTGGGATTTGTCTTTTGTATTCTTTAGGAGCTGACAGTGATTGTGATCTTTTTCTCTCTATCCTAATCCACCTCTCTGAGTCCTTAGGGTGTACTCACTATTTATTGTCTCCTTACCTGGGTGACTCCAACCCTGTTCTTTACCTTCCACCATCATCTTTTAATGGTTTGAATCTGTAGATCTTTGGTTTAATCTGCAGTAGACTGTCCCTCATTTTAGCCTGTTCTTTGTTTTTCTGTATGCTAGGAGTTTGTGTGTGGAGGGTCTTTAAGACCTAGTAATGTAATTTTCACCAGGACATGCATTCACATAGGCCTTCTTTTGTCATTTCTTTTTGTTATTTCCTTCCGCTACCCTGCATTCCCATTAATTCTCCATTCATATCAATATTAACATTTCTATCACAAATCTCTATGGCTCTATGTTTCTCCTAGTGGGTGATTACTTAAACTTTTTTATTCCTCTGTGTCTGTAAAACAGCCAGGATACTAAAACTTAGAGAATGCTGTTGCAGCTAGTGGTAGATGTCTCAGCTGTCAATATAAGTGAAATGCTGCCATACTGGGTCAATCAAAGTGATATTTTATTCAAGGCCAATATTTGGGATCATTGGCACCTGTAAAATCAATGGAATGATGAGGACCCTAAGATAACAGAAAAGTATTCCGTCATCCTCCAAAACAGGTGTGTAATACAATGGCACATCAATTTAAGAATGTTACTAAAACTTCCCTATTTTTTAACTGCAATGAACTTCTTTTTAATCCGTTATGAGATTTTGGGTCTGCATTGGGATGAAAAGATACATCAAATCTCTGGATCTTTTTTCTTTTTTTTTCCTGCTTCTGGCAATGTATGGCACTAGTCCTCCAGCATCAGTAAGACTGTTGGAAAGCCAAAATTAGTTGGTTGTTAATGGCCTCAGGAGGTGGCAAGCACATCCAGGGATTCCTGAAGCTTGGAGAAATCTCAAAATCATCTCCATCTCTCTTGGTGGGCATTGAATGGCACCTTGCAAGAATAGCTGTGCTTTGAAGCATTGTTTCATGGTAATCTTATGCAGCCAGCTGTGGTGTCTTCATGCAGAAACAACAGGCAGGATAGGGGGTAAGGCAGCAGTTCTGTACCTGAAGGTACAGTACCATGTTTTCCTTTTTGAGTGTGCTAACACAGGCATATGCTTAACCTGTGCAGAACCTTTTTAGCCTGACAGATATGGATGTGGAAGGCAGGGGGATGCCTTTTCAGTTACATTTTCATCTTTTAGACAAAACTAAAGTGGTTTCAAGTTGGCACAGCAATTGCTGCTAATTTTTTTTTGAATAAGTGATTCAGAATGTCTCTCTTCTGTTTTATAAAAGATACCATAAACTATTAATTGTGGAAAGTATCAAACTTCTGTGCTTTAGTGTAATTTTTTAAATGTTACCTGTATCACGTCTCTTTGTGTTTCTTAGCATTAAATTGAGACAAGAAGTTGAATAAAAATACATTTGTGTTTTCAACTAGATTGAACACACTGCCTGATGAAATCTGTGTATGAAGAAGTGCAGGATTCTGTGATGTGACTTCAGCAGGGGGATGACATTTCCCCCCTTTCCAATCCAGTAGTTGAAATGAAAAAGAGCACCTTTTTTGTGTGTGTTTTTCACCTCCGTTTGTAGTTTAACTGCTAATCTGCGGTTGCCCATCATCAGGTCTTCCATTCTGTTGCTAACCTACCTGTAAGTACTTAATGCACTGTAAACTGATCGCGTTGAAGACAGCTGCGCAGGTGCAGGGGGTATAAGCAATTTTATCGTTACTGAACTGGAACAAAGTAGAACTGTTTAAAGATACAGAAAACTCTTGAATTTGTGATTCTGGGTGCAGGAAGTTTTGAATTTGAGGACTGATTACTGCATGAACTATTACCACTTTTCAACTTCAAAGAATCTCCAAGAAAATTAATTAGTTACTCGGTATTGTCCTAGTACATTACAGAAATGAGATGCAGTGATAGAACCTCTGTATCACTTCTCTGAAGCAGGAGTCTTATTTTCTTTCATATTTTAGCCGTGTGTAGCAGATGAATAGCACTATGTAAAGCTCAGTCTGCAATAAGACTGGGTCTTATTGGCAATGTTGTGAATATTTAGCATGCAATAATTCAGTTCTCCGAAAAGAAGCATTTTTGTGTTTTTGACAGGTTAGTAAGATTACCTATTTTGTCGCCATCATCATCATTACTGCCTGCTAAGAATGGATAAGGGTGGCAAACCTTCCTAGCTATCTGGTAAGATTTACTTGACCAATCTCACAAGATGTCCTTCAGCTTGGAAACTATATGATACCTTATATAATTTCACAAATTTATACCATAGTGCTTTTATATTTCCATAGTGCTTTTATATTTTAGTGCTAATCCAACTCAAAAATGCACTGTTAGGTTTTAGCAAATGTTGAATTCATTAATGTACAGTAATGTACAATTGTATATATTTCTTGCAATTGAAAATTTCCATAAAAAATAATACTAAATAACTTTGGCAACTACTTCAGAATAATAACAGATGTTATTGATGCATTATAAAATGAATGGGATTATTTGTCTAATTGCCACATTCTCCTTTCAGTATGCTTGGTTTTGGGGTAATAGCAGCATTTCTCTAATATATTTTTGCATAAATTATCAATATGCCTTTTCAGTTTTAATCCAATTAAGTCTCAGAATTTCATGGATTTTAAATTTATGCTTCCATATGTGAACAATAAACACAGAAATGAAAGTAATTATTTGAGGTTTTAATAATATGCTGATACTTGATACCTTCACTCTTTTAAAAAATACAGTACAGTACATAGCCTTTTGCACTGGTATTGTAAAATACCAGTGAGGCTAAGAGATAAGAGCCAAACTCAAGAAAGGTTTTGGTGACCAAAAATCCCAAAGCAGGTTTAAGCACTAAATTCAGGAAATCACACGCAATGATCTTAGGTGCTTAAGAAGTTAAGGGCAAAACATATTTAGCAAACAGGTCTTTACACATAATATATAATATCAGAAATATCTAGTAATGCCATAATTCTTCACTTGCAGTGTGCTTGTCTTCCATCTGATGGTATTTAAGATTCAGAAAGCATGCATCTTTGTTCTGAAGTGTGGTGAAAAGTTGTTGTTGGATCCAAAACATAAGCAGAGATGTTCTTTTGTCTAGTAGCTTGGAAGTTGATGATCTACTCAGTTTGGGGGTCATAGGCACTCCTCAGCTTGGGGGTGTTTGAGGCAACATCCTAGGAGTAATTCTTTCAGAAATTCTCCATGTCCCTTTATTTGAGACCATAGCTAAGAACAGAAGGATACTTCTGACTCTGATTTGCTTCGTGGGTAGAGCTTCCGTTCCCTGCTGGAAAAGTGAAAAGCTTAATTCTAATCATTGGTCACTTCCCTAGGTCTATATTCTCCAAAGAAGGATTACTTTTTTCACAGTTAAAACATTTTATGTTTCTTGTAATACCTAGAAGAATGTCTTACTAAGACTCAAAGTCTGATTCTTATCTGAACAACTGTTACTAGCATTGTTTGTTATTTGAAATTAATTACATTGAGTAATGAAATTCCCCAAATAAACAGTCTCAGGATAAAGTAAACTATAAATATGGATACCTAGATGTTTCTGGAGATAGGTATTTGCTTCGTATATTCAGTTGGTACACAATTAAGGATGTGCATCAGTGAAGACAAGCACATAATGAAGATAAAGAATGGCTGTGAAGGCTTCCTGATCTTAATATGAAAGAATTAATTTAATTAACAGAAATATAGGAAGCTCTGGCAGTTATTAAAAGGCTTGGAAATATAAACAGAGTTTTGTATGCTGGTGGCCTGAAGAGGCCTGTAATTTTGTATGACATATGACAGATGCTTTCAGATTTTGTATGGAAGATTTGGATATAAAATTCAATAGATCAGCTGCCATCAATCAAATATATTGATGCATGTTTGAGGAAAATCTATTTCCTCCAACTTCCAGCCACAAGGAGGCTTTAGAAAGAAGGGTCACCCATTGGTAGAATTGCATTCATAGATTCGTAGCAAAGTACGTCTGGAGAGACTGTGAGAGAACATATAATTAAGAGTTACTGAAATTGAAGTGTGCTTCATCAAGTCCACAGAACTCCTTATATATTGAGCTGTGTACACTGCTGAGGCATAATGGACACTAATTCTTCTTGCATGAGAGACGGGAGGAGGAAAAAAAAGCCAAGAAGCTGGGAACAGAGGGGATTCTAGAAGCTATGGTGCCTGATATTATATCTGGAGAAAATATCTGGAATTAAATTGATGAAAAAGAAGCAAGAATTTCTCACTCGGTGGTGCAGGAAGCAGCAGGTGATATAAGGTGATGATGTGAGGTGATGGGATGATATAAAATGACCAGACCTGGCCAGTGCTTATGGCCAAGGTCCCTTGAGCACTACAAACAATTCTGGTTTGTAAACTACTGTTTTAGATTACTTTGTAAAACAGGCCGTTTTTATGATTCCTTAGCTTCCTGGGCATACTGTCTCAAACCTTACTTATCATTAGAAATATAAATGTGGGGGTTTTTTTAATTTCTTGTCTTAATGTCCACTGGTGCCATTTCAGCCTATTGCTTTTTATCCCATCCTCAGTGGAAAGGGAGAACTGTTTATTACCCTCCTCTTAATAGTAGCTTTGTGTTTATTTGAAGACTTCAAGACTTTAAGGCTTTATTTCAATCATCTTGTTATATTAAACAATCTCAACTAATTCTATGTTGTTCCTGTAGATCATATTTATTGACCTCTGACTGTTCTTACTGTTCTTCTCTGGACTTCTGGATTCTCTGCAGTTTGTCCAGATTTTTCCAGAATTGTACTGGCCAAAATAGGACACAACGTTTCACTCAAGAACTTAATAGTACTGAATACAGTGGAAAAATTGCTCCATGCATTGTATGTAATCTAAAAAGAGACTGTCCATTGCCATTGGCAAGACAAATGATTGATGGTCATGCCCAGGTTTACTATTGGTAGGAATAATTTTTGCTAGTAATATACTACCTTCCTGAGTTTAGACAAGGATGGCATCTTCATTCTAACAAGCTCGACAGGATTTTGAACAAGTATGTTACAATGTAGTACATTCTGGAGACTTTCCTTCACTTCTTTCTTTGAATATCACTATCTTCCTTGACATTTCACATGGTTTACCCTTTTATTTATGACGTCTGCGAACTCTGTGAGCAACTAGGTCCCAGGATCTTGTTGTTTTTCCCCAGTATGTCCCAAAATATCCCTGTTAAGGGTTCAAACAAACTACATTACAGTGCTGACTCATGTTCCATTTGTAAAACTCATTGCAAATACTTGTTTTTTCCTGTTGCAGAAATAGTGTCTCTATCCAAATGAAAGTGGTAATTCTAATCTCTGATGGCACCCACTCCTCTGTAAAAGAAAATTTATACTTTGACATTTGTGCAATACCATACTGAAGAAGAGACTGTAGATATCAAAGATCTTGAAAGTATGGTCTGAAAGAAGCAGAGACATAAACATAGTTCTTACAATATTAATTGTGTGTTTGCAGCCATTATTGGAGCACAAGATAAATCATTCTATATTATCTTATTTGCTGAGCCTTTTCAGAGCAAGTTTTGCCAGTGGCAACCAGTATTCAAATAATTAGAAGTTTTTCTTAGCTGATGTATTAGAGGCAATGACATTCAGATCATTAAAGATGGATAGGTCTTAAGTAGCTCTAGACATCTAGAAGTAGTCTTCTAGGCTCCTGTAATACTCAACAGAGAGGAAATACCACCTTCAGGGGTTAATTCATCACCCTGTAAGATTGCTAAGTGAAGCTGCATGAATCATTTTGAAAGTATTTTTCTTTTTCTTCACCAACTGAAGAGGGGATTTAGATCTCTAGCATAAACCGTGTGTTGACTTCGGATGCTTAAGGCATGCTTGAGGTAAATCCCCATGTGCTTTAGAAATTGTTTACAAAACATCCATGAAGCCAGGGTAGCTAAACATCTCTATCCTGATGAAGTTTATATTAATTTATTTTTTTAAAAGTGAGATTATGGATTTATATGTATATGGTAATGTCACATACGAACAGATTCTCTAAAAATTTTTAGTGTGCTGATAACATTAAAATGTAAACTTCTAAAGAATATGTCATATTGTGTGCCAGTTTAAGGACATTTTCAGTATCTCCTCTATATATTTGGGGAATATTCTGATCCATGAGACCTTTGAGTATTTGTTGAGAAAGTTCACACAATTAAAGAACATGATTATTTCCTGTTTCAAATACACATTAGCTGGTACTATTTTTCAGAAGTTCATTGTGGTGAACAAGAAATGATGATGGATCCTAAATAAACAGTTCTTCAAGTATGCATCCAACAATTAAAACAGCAACTAGGTTCATTAAAGGAAATTTCAGATATTCGGTCAGGCTAATTTTGCAGCCAGTGCTTGCTCATTACTGAGAGCTTCTTACACATAATGAAGAAGGAAAGAAATAGGAACTTGGACTCAAAAGAATTTCTGAGGAGGTGATACTTGTTTACTATTGCTCTTGGCACGATGATATCTTTTATCTTCTTCTGCTGCTTTGCTTGCCAGTAAGGAGTGATAATGAAGGCCTTTTTTTTTTTAAGGGCTTACTGAATACCCTGAAAAGTGTGAGGATAAAAGATTGCAGATAGAACCAGTACATTAGTCCTTTCATAAATGCACTGTCTTCATTATCTTATGAGTATAATGAAACAGAAATCACAGAATATGAAATGTCATAGCTAAACATTTAATAGAGACTGGATTTGAATCAGTATGTTTTGGAGTTCTATTTCTGACCAACACATTGAATCCTTCCTGTGAGTCTATTTAACATGACACCTAGGTTATAATTTTGACTGTATTTGTGCTGCTTCATAGGCAGGACATAAAGCAAATTATGCACATCAAATTATTAGAAAAAAGTTGGGTTTCTGTTAATTAAAACAGGCACTAAAATGTGATATGCCTTATTGCCACAGGAAATTAAGGAAATTTGTAACTGCTGGGTCCCTTTGAGAATGATCTCTTATTTCTATCTGTTTGTAAAATATATGAATTTGGGTAATTTCTAAACTTCATTCTGCTGTCCAGTTGAGGTGTAGCATACTCTACCACTTGGGACACTCCTGAATCTGTCAGGCAGAATCAGTGGTTATGGTTTTGCGTACTATATTTTTTCATTGTGGAGTGTTCATCTTGGATAAATGTATAAGTAAAGCAAGTTGAAGGGCATGTTAAAGTTGCATATGAAATGGTTATGTGGGAATTTGTTGCAGTAATTTTTACACTGTTTAGCGATAAACAGTTATGCGCATCAATTCCCAGGCTATACATATTGTTCTGGCCTTTCAGTATTATATAGAACCCACCCACAGACACACACATGAATTCTGTCCAAAATCCAACTTTTACCTAATCCAAGAAGCAGTATACTTCTAATTTATCTGGGTCATTTCAAGACACAGGTCATAATAAACGCAATGTTGCTTGTAGTTTTCTTTGGGCTTTTTGTTTGTATGGGGTTTTCAGGGGTGAGCTGGAGGGTTGGGAAACTTTGCCTTGTCCTTGAGTGCGTAAGTTTTGAATTACTTTTAAGACATGTAAATGCTTCAGCAATTTTCCAATTCCTGCTTGAGATAGAAGGTTCAATCTGGGACTCTGACATGTCATAAGAACTATGAGGTATTGCTTTCTGATTAATATTTTAGGTTAATAATCTGGTTAGCAGTGTAAGGCATATAAATGTGCATTGTGATTAAATCCATTTCAATAGAAAATTTCAGATACAGTTTTTTAAAAAAGGCCAGGGGAGCATGTCAATGAAAGAAAAGAATATATTCCAGAATGTTTAAGTCTATATTAAGATCTTTGCAAGATTTAACTTAGATTCAGGCAGTGATTGAAACATTACGATGTGCATTTGAATTATAATCTTTAGATACCCTTTGCCAAGTAAAATTAAATATCCAATTTTTATATAGAGTGTATGTGAAGAAGGGCCAGGATTGAGATACGAAATTCTTGCACAGTAGGTAGGCAAGGATTTAAATTGGTCAGTAATGGCATTAACCTTTAACTCCTGGGAATTTGGGCATCTAGTCTAAACAGCAAGGTAGCATCTGTATCTTCTCAACATCCTAAAATTTGGCCTTAAACTTTGCTTTTTTTTTTTTTAAAGAGAAGTCCACCTTTCAAAAATGGAAGAATGATGGGTAAACGGAGTGAATTAGTACTGCTTTCCTCTTACACTGATGGCCCCCTGCCTTGTGGGGGGCTGCGGCTCATGCTTTCTCGGACAGAGGAGGTTTGGTACCCAGGAGTATGCCATAACTACAGCACCACAGGTTATTCTGGGACAAAGGTTTCTTTTCTTCTGCAAGCTTTAGCAACATAATTTTAGGCACTGAGTGAAGTGAGGTGCCTGCAGGGCTTTGTATACCACAGAAATGTTTAAATGTTGGACGTAAAATCAATGAGGTGCCTTGTCTCCCATGTTCTTACTTTAAATTTCTCTCCCTTTGAGTACACAAGGAAAAATGAAATTACAAATGAAAAAATTGCTGTTAGTTTAAAAAAATGCAATTTTTTTTTTACACTCTTCCATTTTGGTGTTTTTATAAGTAGTTAGAGTAATATCTTTAAGCCATAGATTTTAGAACCCTAGTACTCAAACTAATTTTTCAGATTTATATACTTTTAATGGACGTCTACCATTACAAATGTTATGTTTGAATCAACTCACATGTCATCTTTTCTGAGAGCTAGTTATATGTCAAGAACTAAAGCTCAAAAAACTCTTAAACAGATTTCTGCAAGATTCTCAGGTCATGCAAAATGGCCTTTTATCACTGAAATTAATGGAGCTGTACTGATTAATACAAGCTGTAGATTTGGTTTATTGCTTCCAGGTATATTGAGGATGATCTTGACTGTGTCCAAAAATCCTCACTTTCTCATGTCCAAATTGCTGATGCAGTAGGTAGTGCTCTTTGAACTATATTCCTGAATATGAATTTCCTTTTTCATTTGCTGAATGTTCTCTTTAACTTATATTTAGAGGCAGAAAGTCACAGATACAATATCATAAGTTATACATACTGTTGAGATCCCCACTAGATAGAAATGGTTAGTACTGCCCCTGATTAGAGCAAAAGAGATCCTTTTGTCCTCTTTATTCAAGAAAACTAAGTTCTGTCTGAAAAGCCTTTCAAATAATAGTTCTTTCATTTTCTTTCTCTTGCTTTAACCAGGAGTTGCCTGAAAGAGGTGATCATATTAAATACCATGCAAAAAAATTTATCTGTATATTCCTAATCTTTAAAGAAGTTGTCCTGTAGTTTCCTCTCTACTTTTTTTACTTTCTCTATTAGAAATAAGAATCTTTTAATAATGAATGTAACACATTGGGAAGTAAAAAAGAAATTGAAAAATATTTTCTAATATTTTAAATATAAATATAATACCATAAGAGGTTTTATTTTAAGCGTAGCTTGTTTTAGATACATTTGTGTTGAAATAGCTAAAGGAAGTGACTGAGAAATGAGAAATTAGAAAAGTTTTTGTCTTTTCGGTATTGATGTGTATTTGAAAATGTCTACTCCATTCACTTGGTATACTTTCAGATGCTGGAGAAAATACACTTAAGAAGGATATATAAACTTACCTTTATTCCTATTGAAAACTGCGTAAGTTTTATATTTAAATATTGTGTATTTACTAAGAATTACTGCTTTTTTATCCACATACTTAGAAAACAATTGTTTGAAAATGCATATTATCTGTAATATGGTAATGCTTACATAATTAATAAAATTAATTGAAATTGTTCTTTAATTTGTAGGCCACCTAAAAAAAACCACATTAGAATTGTATGGTCCCTGATAGAAGTTGTTTTAATCTGTAGTCTAACTAAAATGTCTATGGTTACATGGGGTTAAATAGTCTTGAGTAATGTATAAAATAGCATTAGAAATTCTTAGAGAAATAGCTTTTTTCCTGGTAATTTTAAAATAATGCTGCTGGAAGAGTATTTCTCTTGGAAGAACAATTTACTCAGCAAATATATTGTGACTGAGAACTAAATGTTGTTGGATTTAATTATTCAGCATACGTCTAATGGTGGAAAGCTGAATTTCAGATAAATGTTTTCATATTCTGTGAAATCATTTAGAACTTCAGCATCCTTGTTACCACAGCCTAGGATAGATCCTGGTGTTGAAATCTCTGCCAAGACACTATTTTGACATATGCAAAGCAGCTGCTGCGTATTTACAGAGAAGAGACGGGACGTGCGAAGGCTGTGTGAGGTACGATGCTGGGTAGATGGCGTGTGTAATTTGAAGAGAGCAAGTAGACAGTTGCTGCAGAATGATGGAGTCTTAACTGTCCCCTGCAGCTCTGACGCTCTGTTGCAGTACAGGATGATATGATGCTTTCAGCAGCTACAATTTAGAATATATACCTCTGCTGTGGCAACTTGGGTGGGTTCAGGTCCAGTCTTTATCCAGGTGTTATCATTAAAAGTTATCCTGCATCTCTTCTGTAAATTTGTAATAGTAAAACCAAACAACTTTAAACTCGCCTATCTTCCAAAAAATCCATATACTAAGTTGTTTCAATTAAACACCTTCAATTTTCCAAAAATAAGAGAAGTTGTGGTTTAATAATATGTAGTACAAGTTACTAACTCTGGCCTCTTTGATGTAGGTGCCCAGTGTGTAAGATATTTGCAGTTACATAGATGGTAATGTTTGAGACTGGCCAGTCCATCTGCTGGATGGGCTCCTGGTTTGGGTAGGATATATGCTGTGAGACTGAGCAGAACATAAGCATGTGTGGGAACAATCAGATCTTCCCAAGTTGTACAAACCCATTTTAGCCCCCTCCCCTCTCCCCAGTAGTTTTCCCCAGTATTTTAACAAATTAACATGTTTACTTTTGCTTTGGAAAGCCTCATTTAATGGAGTGTCTCCATTTCTAGATAATCTCGTTGTACCTTTCCTTCGAAAACCTGTGTATCAACATTATCTTTCCTTTTAGGGCATTTATACTATATTTCTCTGTGTGTGTGGACTTTCCCCATGTTGAATTTAACAGGTCATAATGAGCTGTATTCCATTGAATCAGTAGGCTTCATTTCATGGATTATTATTGAAGTACTGCAGTGTGACGGTTGTCTTTGGTCTGTTAGGTTCATCAGGATAATCTAGCTGCTTAAGAAATATTAAAATGACATACCAAAATCTTGTGAAATC
The DNA here is from genome assembly GCF_963921805.1 of Phalacrocorax carbo. Classification (NCBI taxonomy): domain Eukaryota; kingdom Metazoa; phylum Chordata; class Aves; order Suliformes; family Phalacrocoracidae; genus Phalacrocorax; species Phalacrocorax carbo. The sequence goes on from NC_087513.1 coordinate 30,790,216, forward strand.
TTTGCTGGTGAAAATGAGTGTGGGTTCTCCCCTTGGTAAATAAAATAGCATTTTTTCATAATTTGTTTTTAATACCCAAAGGCAATAATCCACATTATGGACTTAATGGCCTGTGAAGAATTCTGGAAAGTGTAACAAGGACTCCGAAAACAGTAACTTCAGAATTTTTTTGTTTTTAAATTAAATGAGCATAAAAATCAATCTGACTCCTCTCCTTCAAACTTTAGTTTGCTATAGTTCTCCAAGATTAAGGTTTTGAACAATATGCCAAATATCAGCCTGAATATAATTGTTATGTCCAAAACATGGTAAGGAAAATGGGGAGATGATACTGACTAGTAAGTGATGACTGAGATATCTGAAATAACTAAAGCTGCTTTTTTTTTTTTAATTAAATATTCTAGATTAGGCAATAAACAGTTTATCTGAGGAGGTAGTCTAATATTAGAAGATCTCTCAATTTCTTCACTTCAAATAATTTTTATTTTTAATATTATATGGATAAAGCTACATTTTTTAACTTTGTGTAGGTTTTGTATATTTAAATGAAATCTTTGTAGTGCTTCGTAGTGCTTCATAGTGCTACACTTTGTGTTTAGCACACAAATGCTCCATACAGAGTTGTTTTCATGTGACTGAATTAATGCTACTTGTTTTATTTTTTGGGGAAAAAAGTGGTATTTCAAACAGTGTGGTGGGTGTGTAGGTCCAATGTCTCATGGCAGCATTCAGCTCAACTAGTATTGCCTATATACTTTGGAATTTCTCATGAGGTTGAAGTCTCTTATATGAAAACAGTACCATTTAGTTAAGCTTGTTTTTTAATTGGTTCTATCCTTGTAAACAATCAAATGAAAATTATTAAAGTATAAGAAACATTGTTTGCTTGCATAATAAAATAAATACAATGTGGGTTAAATAGTCTTACACAAAACGACAAACGTTATTAGCAAGCTAGTCTCAATAGTTGGTTACCATACTTGCAGTATCTTTGGCTAATGGAAGCAAGTATAGAAACCAGTAATAGATCACATTTCAAGAAAGCAGTTCTCCCTCTAACTGAATCACTATAGAGACTGCTTTTATACCTCTGTGTTGTGTAATTTGCATGCATATGTAAATTATACCTAATAATTGCATAGATGGTAACATCTATGCGTATTTACTGTACCTGTTAAATGCTGGTTAACATCATTCCTATACTGCAGTACATGTAAAGTTTTAGCACGTTAAAAATTAAATTTGCAGATGCATAAAAGGACATTGTTTGAATTTTTTATAGCATAAACTGCTGCTAAAACATTATTATGCTTAGTCTGAAAACATTCCAAACCTAATATTTAACTTACCACAAAAGTAATTGCTCTTGTTACTGCAGTAAGAGGCCTGTATGCTCTTCCTTAAATTAAAATACTAGATAATTATCTTAATTTTATGTGCAGTGTCAAAATACTTTTTCTGCTGTAGACAAAAGAACATTATAATCTGGCTTCTTGAACCCCTGCTTGGTTTTGTTTTATTTATCTCCCTAGACATTAGCACTTAAAAGTCTTTATGCTAACAACAAATACTTCAGTGCACTCATTGCATTGTAACTATGATTTTCTAAGAATAAAAGCTTTACAGGTTTTGTAAGGAAGTGACAATGTCCTAGACTAATTGAAATAACTGGAAAATAGACCTCCTTTTGAGCATGTGAGCCTCTTTAAGTCTGAAATAGCAGGAGAGGTCTTGAAGTGCAGCTGTAACTTGTTATAAGTTTAACCTGTTTACTGAGCTGCATCATCTGAAAGAAAAAGTAATGGTATCTGTGGAGAAGGGGTAGAGTAAGGAGAAAGGATATTATCCAGAGAAGAGACAATAGAGTCATTAAGTTCTTTCAGGCAGGGAGATGGAGATGAATACAAAGCACTCTGTTAGGGATGAGTGATAATTACGAAGCATCAGAATCCTAATGTTTTCTGTTGTGCTTTTTAGCATCCTTTGGAGTTTATGTTTTAGCTCTCAGAATCATCTGGGTTTTCTGAGTCTCCCTCAGAGGCAGAACTGAGAGGTTTCAAAGATTCAGTAAAAGATTTGACAGATTTGACAGATTTCTCTGGAGTGGTGTGTTTATTTAGTTAAGGGTCTGAGATTGCTGAGCTGGGCATTGTGAGAGTACAATACACAGTCAATGTTAGTGGTGTCTGAAGGCTTACTGTATTTTATAGCTTTCATGGGGTGTTTCAAAAAGCACCTGGTTTTATAATGATGGATATGATAGTTTGCATGTTTTCTATGTATAGTAGTTTGTAGGTTTTCTTTTTTACACTGACTACAGTAGCTAAGAAATTGATACTGCTGTAGGTGTGTTTGAGATTCAATTGGAGGGAGAAGTATTGGTTATTGAATCTTGTCACAGGAATTTGAGGGAGTCCAGTAGATGAGAATGTTATCTGGTATTTTGTGTGAATAATAAAATGGTGATACATTTAGCATCTCATTTGTAACTTGGCATGCTGTGGATCAGTCAGTATTGGCAGGTGAAGTAGTCGTGGATAAGAAAGGAATCAGTTTATGTTTAGGCAAGAAATCCAAGTATTGGCCTTGATCTTACTGAAGACAGACCATGATTTGCTGTTGTGGGATTGGCCAAGGTGTTGTTTTTATTTTTTTTAATGTGGAAGAAATCTATTGTGTTTCCCAGAAAACTAAACTATTGAGCAATTGGAGGCTTGGTTATGGTTTCTGTGCATTCTACTGATTCTTCAGTGAGCGTATTCTCTTGCATGTAATACAAATGTGGTAGGATTTCCTTCTATCTGGTTTTTAAATATGATGAGTCTGTGAGTGACAATACATATTGTACAGTTTTTCTAGGAGCTGGTAAGGATGAGATTTGGTGTCATTGTGCATAATGTGAAGCGGGATGCAGAGTCTTTACTAAGACCTGGTAGCAGGTGGGATCAATCTGTTGTTGCTGCAGTTCATAATTATACTATCACATATTTCTGTTGACTTCAGCAGCCGAGTGAGTGATGAAGTCACGAGCAAAACCAGCCATCACAACAACTTTTCTCCCTCTGAAGAAAATCTATAAAGTCCTTGGCTGTGGTTATTAAATCAGCAGACAAAAGGTGAGCTTAGGAGGAGAGGGATCAGATATGAAGATGGACTTGTGTATTGGAAAGATTAGCTCTTCACCTCTTCGCATGATAAGACTCCAACTGAGAGGGAAAGAAACTGTGAGACATGGCCAAAATAAGTAATTCCTGGGATTGGTTTTATTTTTTTTTCCTCATCCCTTTACTTTCTGGGAACAACAGTAACTTTTGAAGTACATTTCAGACAATGATATTGGAAACTTTAACAAGCTGTGATAGTTTAATTGAAAAGTATATACAGATTGCTAAGAGCAAAATTGGATGGTGACTACAGAATAAGGACTATAAGGGTGCTTGAGAAAGAGCTGACTTACACATCCCTCTACATGATCGCTTTTCACTGAAATCACTCTGTGGAGCTTGTACCTAGATATCCCTGTTATGTCAGTGCTGGAGAACTAGGACAGCCAGCAAGACTTCAGATGCCTTTTTCCAGAGGTCTACGTGGAAAGCATCTTAGAGTCGCAGCAGCCAATACCTGCCATGATTGGTCCTCTATAATGACTTTAAATATCTGCACTCTCAGGAACTCTGATCAGTATTGACTCTCAGTAGTTAAACAGCCTAGAGCTAATAAACTACTATCCAATGCTATGAAAACAGTCAAAATGCTATGAAAAAGCCAGAAGGATGGGCAGCCATCCAATGTGACCTAGACAGACTGGAGAGATGGGCCACATTTGGAGTACTGTGTCCAGTTCTGGGCCCCCCAGTTTAAGAAGGATGTGGAACTGCTTGAGCAAGTCCAGCAGAGAGCTATGAAGATGATCAGGGGACTGGAGCATCTCCCTTATGAGGAAAGGCTGAGAGACCTGGGTTTGTTTAGCCTGGAGAAGAAAAGACTGAGGGAGGGGATCTCATCAATACCTATAAATATCTAAAGGGTGGGTGTCAGGATGGCGGGACTAGGGACTAGGCTCTTTTCAGTGTTGCCCAACGACAGGACAAGGGGCAATGGGCACAAGTTGGAACACAGGAAGTTCCACCTGTATATGAGGAAAAACTTCTTTCCTGTGAGGGTGCCAGATCAGTGGAACAGGCTGCCCAGAAATGTTGTGGAGTCTCCTTCCCTGGAGACATTCAAAACCTTCCTGGATGCGTTCCTGTGCCCCCTGCTCTAGGCGTCCCTGCTCAAGCGGGGGGTTGGACAAGATCATCTCCAGAGGTCCCTTCCTACCCCTACCATTCTGTGATTCTGTGAAAAGTGCTGACAATGTATGGGGAAGGTTTAGTAGATTTTTATGTTTGAGGTGTCTTTTTAGCTGTTTTGATTGAGACTAGGTTGTATGTGTCTATTTCTTTTCCAGTAGAAAGCCTTGTCATTTTTCAGTAGAAACATAATTGTCTTTGCATATGCAGAACAAGGCAATGCTTACAGAAATTCAGAGAAGATAGTTTTACAAGATTTATGATGAGTGGGTCTTCAAAACCTGCACTGATTTCTGCAGTGAGAAATGGAATTTTTCCATGAGGGACAGCAATGGCATCGATATTCCTTTGGTCATTTGAAGAACTGAACCATTCCCCTTTCCTTTTCTGACCTATGAAATCTGTTATTCCATTTTTTCTGGATAGAAGAAAAGAAGAGTTTAACGTGAGGCAGTGGAAAGGAAATGTTTCTCTGGAAGACTTGAGTGTAGGAAGAAGTGGCTGGTAAGTAGGTTGAGTGCTGCTGAGGAATGTTTGTCTCCTGACAATTGCTTGCTATGTTTTGCAAAACTTAAGATAGAAAATGACAGTTACAGACATGAAGAGAAGGTTTCCATCTCGGAACAACCAGAGGATAGGATTCTAATAAAAGTTACAGTTACTCAGGGGAACAGAACAAAGTTATGTATTACACTATTTTAATGCCAAGGTCAGGTCAAAACACAGACTTCTGTTGTAGTTCTTACCTGCCTTTATAGTTTACATCTGAATGCAGATCTGTGGTCATGTGATGGCTGTTTGATTTGTATGTGTATTCAATATTAGGAAGGACAGCAATTTTTTTAATACTGCAGTATTTACCATTAAATAAATAGCTTACTAAATAGCAAGTAGGTGGAAATATTTTAAGTGGGAAAAACCAGATGATGTTTTACATATAAAGCGTATCTCTACTTCAATTTGAAAACAACAACAACAACAAAAAAAAAACAGAAAAAGAAAAAACTATTCCTTTAGTAGGAAATCAGTGGAATTAAAAGTATGAAAATGCTATCTCCATATAATTGATATAAAATGAACTGTGGACTTGCATCTAACAGACACTTGTGTCAGTACATGCTTCTTTGTGTTACATCTGTGCATGTTTCTTTGCCATCCAGACAAACTGATTCAAGGTTCTGATTTATAAGATCATATCAATTCACAAAATATAATTACCTAGTAATCAATTATAAGTAAAATGACAGGATATCAGAATTTCCTGCAAGATGATATAGAAATCCTAATTGTGTGCGAGCCTGTTCTCTGCAAGGTGACATTGAATCAGAGTGACCTTGGAGCAGGCAGGTGTTCCCGGTAGTCAGCAGAGCTGTAGGGGATGCTGACAGGAGGATTTGACAAGTGCGAAACATTCGCTGTTGGCTGGGAATATACTTCTCATTGTGTCATGGTTAAACAAATCTGATAACCAAATCCTCCATTTCCTCGCCCCCAAAAACCCTGTTTCAAAGTGGTTTTCTGCATTCAAAGGCTAGATAATACATAAAAAGCCATTTTGTTTATGGGTGGAAGTTGCAATGTGAAAAAGACTACAGTGTCTAGGGGTAAAACTGCACCGTAGACACTTCTAGATAAATAGTGTGATGAGGCATAGTAATGAAACAATCCTGTTGCTTAACAGAGTTGCATATTTGCAAAATAATCAACCCAGTAGCATATCTCACCAGCGAATAGGTCATGTCAAAACATTTAGAATCACAATGTGAAAAAAACCACTTTACAATGCTGTCAATAAGTGAAAATAAAACTTCTTGATCATAGAAATACTTTTAACCCTGAAATTTTCACACTTCTAAAATTTGATCTTCATAATAGAATGTTTTGTTGCATTTTTAGCAATTTTTATTTCTTTTCTGTAGCATTTGCTGTGTTTTCTTCAGAATGTGAACATTTTATTTGCAGTATTTGCTTCAGAAACATTTTGATAGTATGTTATTTGGGTACCTCATTTTATGTCAAGGAAACTAGAGGTTATTAAAGCCAAGATTATGGAAAGCATTTACTACCTTTGTGTCCAGATGTTAGTTAAAGAAAAGTGTTGAATGGTAAAGAATTTTATAATTTGTCTTCTTCATGGCTTTTTCCATAAATCGTTATTGAAGCTGCCCTATGTATTGATAAAGCTTCTTGTTAAAATCTAGGTGCTTTTTACACTGTGCTTTTTCCTCCTTAAAATCTGGTGGGTGACATGAGAAGTTCTATGCATCATAAACCCCTTTTATTAACAAGAAGATTTTTGTTTCAACACAGTAATTTGTTTCAACACAGTAATTATGAACAATATTTACTTTACTGAGAATGTAAAGAAGTGCTTTTGCTCCCTATTCCAGTACTTTGTTTTCATTTCTGTCAAAAATATTTTAAAAGGAGATATCTACATGCATTTTTTGCACCGTAGGTTATGTTTTCTCACAGGCAAAATGCCTGGTATATATATTTTATATATATGTGTATATATATATTAAATTCCAAGCCATTCATGTACATTACTGCCATGCAAATATTATTTAATGCATAAAATACTTCTAAAGCAAAGTTCAATAAATGCAGAATTCTCCATGGAGAGGCAGTTGGAAAACTCATAAATTTAGATTACACAGTCATGTCAGTGAATTCAAATTAATGAAATGGCATCCCACACAAGCACTACAGTAATTTACATATTAATTTCCGCTAATGTTTTTTTATGGCTGTAACAGACTTGTACTAGTCATATTCGATAAAATACAACAGATTGTGAAACAACAAACAGTGAGCAGTTGGGTATGATTTATCTGTTGTTTCATTGGATCCTCATTTTCCCAGGAAAATGCTCTGTCTACATTATTAATGTCTGACAATTTTCTTGTATTCATGCCCTGAAGCAGAATATGTCTGTTAATTTCGTGTAGCGGCTGCTTTCCTAACAAATGGTATTTATTTTTCATATTATGACAATACTAATAAATAGAAAGTAAAGCTAGCTTTGTGGAGTTGGACGCTAATGTGAAACACACATTTCTGTGTGTACAAGATCTACTTGGTTTAGCTTACAAAGATGTAAATATAATTCTCACTGGATTTTTTTTTATGCTTTCATTCTATACCTACTTTTATTCTATCTCACTTTGATATTGAATGTTTTCTTTTTTTTTTCTGTTCTTTTTTTTTTAATGGGTCCTACAAATGTGGGCAAAGAACATACTGTGGCAGGATGTGCTAGCAAGCTGCTTCGCCTCAGAAGATAGCCCGCTTGGTCGTGCAGTTGTAGTAACCTCCTCCAGAACTCAGGTCTCCTATCAAAAGACTTATATTAGTTGTCTTGGCTTCCACTCTGAATGGCAGGGTAGAACAGAATAAAATGTGAGTGGAGGAAGTATTATATTTGGAAGCTCTAGTACTTGCACTAGCTAAGTGGTGGCTAAAGCCACATACAAGGGCTGTCAAAAACTACTGATATGTTAAAAAACTAATGCTGTTAATTTGAATGGTGCCGAAGTATCAGATAACTCTGAAATCAGTGTTTCTTCCTTTCCTTAATGGGACCATTACATGACTAGTCAAATACATACTGACATGTAATCCCAGATCCTAGAAAAGAAATGTCCTGCTAGTATAGAGTTGTGAGCCTTTGTGGGAGAAATATTGCATAAAATGTCTACTGTTGACAGGGTAAGTAGGGATAGTGAGAATGTGTTTAGCATCGATGATTTCAAGGAGCTACAATGTCTGTATCTGTATACTTGTGTACAAAATATCATGCTCGGGGTTTTTTTTTTTCCTTTTCTTTTAATTTTGGCAATAAACTTATCTCCCTGGAATCTCAGAAGACTTAATTTCTCATTTCTTTTTACTACATATCATTTACATTATTCTGTGGTGTATTTTATTATTGACTTTGACTTTAGAACTTCAAAAAAATATCGGATAATTCTCATATCTAGGTTTAAATAAAAATAAATGAAAAGCTAAGTGTTTTTGAAAGTTTTTAGGCAAGGCAGTATATTAGACAAACTTCAGTGTGACTAATAGTACCCTAATACTGATACAAAGCAAAATGCTTTAGTGAAGTTGCTAGATGTAATGGCTCAGAGTGTGTTTTGGAGACAAAGAGTATCTACTGCCTACTCCACCTGTGCTAATTGTCTGCAGGTATTATCCATTCTGGGCTACCCAGAAGGCGCGGTCTCAGCTTCATTTAGTTGTTTACAGTGCCAACCTGTATATATTCAAGTGGGATGGTTATCAGCTGATCGTTGCATCTTTCACTAGCTGTAATTACCTACACTTCTGAATATTTTTAGCGATTTCTAAGCTAAACAAAATCTTGGTTCAGTGCCACATGTGCATCAAGATGTAAAGTAGACAAATTTTAGGTAAGAAAGCGCTTCCAAGTTAGATTTCTTTTTCTTTCTGCATAAACAGAATGAACCAATGAGATGGCTTTTCTCTTTGATTTTGTGGTAGTAAACTCCTGTTCTGGTTTTGTAGCTCACCTTGTGCCCAGGCTTGTGTTTTGCGGGTCCTCGGACCTGTCCTGTGACAGGTAAAATACATCACTGAATACTGTTTCATCCTCTTCAGCACAGCATGCAGTCATACAGCTCTGATCCTCCTGTCTTAGTAATGGCTGCATTTTCTTCATTTTGGAAATGAAGAATCAGAGGCACGCCAAATCTAAAGACACTTTATGTATTTCAACGTATTTTTACCAGAGTGGAATGCTTTCTGAATGCTCAGAATGATTCACTGCTAAGAACAGTGGCAATGGGAAGAGAAAGTGAAATCTTGTGACAATACATGTACAAATGTTTTACCCTGAGCGTGCCCTTTTTCAGGGGATGCTAGATTTGCAATGTGGTGAGGGGCACAGCATCCTAATGCAGTTGTAATCTGATAATAGTATTTGAATTATTGCAGCCTTTGTCAAAATTTGTGGCTTATTTAAGAAATACTATGTACAGAATTATTTGAAATGATCACAGAAATAGCTCTAATGACTAGTGAAAGGAAGATAAAATTCAGACTTCACACTTCTATTTTCCCTTTGTACTGCACATAGCTTGCATTTTTAAATCTTTTTTTTCTTTCCAAGCATGATTTCTTGCTTTATCATTATTGTATTTTTTCATGTATATATGGAACTGACCTTTTTCCAAAGCAACATTAACTAAGAGTACGGGAATGGCTATGCTGGCTCAGACCAAGGTCTGCTTAGTTCAGCATCCCCTTACCAGAAGTATTATCTAGTCTTTATGTTGTGTTCTTTCTGTTATTATAGACAGGGAATATCTTGATTCTTGTGTAAAAATGACGTTATATACTTCAATGGTGAGACACAAACTGTACCAAAACCAGTATTTACAGCTGTAAAATGATTGACCTGTCCATACTAGCTGATTCTATATCAGCCATTTGGAAACTTGCCCTTCTTTTCTGAGATGACATCAGTATACACAAAGCTGTGCAAACATCAAATAGAACGAGCAAGATTGCTTGTCCACAGAAGGCTGTCTGAATTAAGCAAACTTGATAAAAGTTTGTGCATATAGAAGTTTTAAATGTTTGTGGGAAAAGGGCAAATTTAAGTAAAACAGACTAGAAGAAAATGAATAGAAGACACAAATGTTTTCACTCATTAACAAAGCAAGTTTCGAAGGACATATTTTTTCCTACTGCATTAAAAGTAGATTCTGAGGGAACTATTTCAGTAATGAAATAGTACATTTATAAGGGTGTTCTCATCTTAGTCGTGCAATTGTTGTGCATTTCTCCATGTAAATATGTATTATGCAGCTTTTATGATATCTAATGTTACTCTTGCAGGAAAGAGAGAATGCCTTGGGTAGTACAGATTATATGTGTTAGCTATATCATGCATAGTAAATTATTATTAACTGATAACATTTTACACTATTATTATGGGGCTTCTGGTTAAGTGGTGGAGAGAATTTCTAAGTGACCTTATTGTTTCTAAAACCTTTCTTAGGAATATAATTTGAATTGCTGTGAAATGGTAAAATGTATTTGCTTATCTTGTAAATAGGTAAATAACAAATCTGTATTCAGTGATAGATTTTCTTAAAAATCAGTGTTTCTATTTGTACATGGAATAAACCAAGAACATTACCATGAACTTTGTGAAAGACAATACAACGTTAAAGGAAAGCCCTTCTTTGAAGTTACCTCATTTTGGGGATAATCTTAAAAATAATTGTTTTGAAATAATTGTTTTAGTTGCCTCAAACACCAATTTTAATAACCTGTCCATACCCATGTGCATTCAACCATGCTGTTGAATAGTGAAAGTGGGCAAGAAACAGGACCTTAGGGGGTCTGTAATGTTGGTCTTCCCTTGCATCCTGTTGCCCAGGAGTAGGTTGTTCTATGGGATGTTTAGAAGCCTTTGAAAACCAATACCACTTAAGCATGTGGTTAGTTGCTTTGGTTATCAAAGTTATCCTGATGATCTTAATATGAGATATGAAAATCTTTTTTTTTTTTTTTAATTCTCAGGAAAAAAAAGGTTTTAACCATTACAGGTGTTCCTGCAGCTGTGTAAACAAGTCACAATATATATTTGTAAAAAGATTATATTAGATTTACAGAATTATCAGTAAACAGAGCACTTATTTTTATGCAAATGTATGGTTTTAAGATCTTTAATACATCTTTGAAATGAGTGGTTTCTAGTGTAAAAGATTTGCTAACTTTTCTGATGTGAATATTTGCTGTTTGTTACTTGTAAGTTTTACCTACTGGTGTCTTCCTTGGATGAATAAACTAAGCTTTTCAAAGTGAAGATGCACCTGAAAAGTTTAAGAAATGCTTGTCTTTTTTTTTCCTAGAAAAATAGACAAAGGGAGGCAGAGAGCAGGGGAAGAGGGCAAGTGGTGGAAGGAAGAGAGAGAAATGAGACACCAGAAATCAAGCAGGCTCCAAAATGTTTCAAATTCTTAAAATTTTACCTATTGGGGTGTGGGGGGTTGGATTGTTTTTTTGTGTGGTTTTTTTTTTTTTCTAACTAATTGGGGTTTTTTCTTTAAATCTGTACTGTGTTTCACTGTGCAGTGTGTGTGTTCATTATAATTTTCTGAGGTTTACTCATTTATGCATTTCATTCAGCTGAGATGTTTTTGTCCTCTCTAGTCTCCTATGTTGTGATTTTTTTTTTTTTTTTTTTTCCTGCAGAAGAACTGGAACTAGAGTGAAATCTTTCTTTTCTTTCAGTCCACCTCAGATCACCTGGATTTATGCCTCCTAGCATGCAGAACATTTTCTCACAGGATCCCTCTGTGGCATCATGCTAGTTGTTTGTCATGTCATAGGCCAAAATCTTTCCCTTCACTTTATTGCATTCATGAATCTTTTCCTTTTGTCTGTGGAAAAGGTAGAAGAGAAAAGGTAGCATAATATCGCCTCTTCTCTCCTTAGAATTCATTTTATAAATGCTAAAAATTCTTCATCCTCTTCATAACTAATTTATTCAAATGTGTCATACAAGCCCTGATGTGCAATTATGATAGCAAAAAGTAAACAACTTCCACATTTGGAACGAGGCTTGGTGTATACTAGTGATGTGTCTGGTGGTCTATAGTGAGGCAGATAGGGACAAAAGGCTCTCTAGTGTTTATTAAGAGTTTTGTTGCTTTGAAGATAAAGTATTTTATTTGAAGCATTAAGTACGGGTTCCAGTGTACCATGTGAGGTTGGTAGCAGGTTTATTTTATGTACAGTTGGCTAGGCCAACACATGAAAAACTTCAACTTCAGCACATAAGCACGTCTGTGATCATAAGTTTAATTCTGATTTGGTAGCAATCTGCAGTCCCAAATAGCAACAAAGCATTTCTGAAATGTTATAAAACATATTTCTCTGGAACTGCAATGTTAACTGTAAAAACCTTTTACAATTAAAATAGTAGCACCCTCTAGTGTGGATTCAGTTATACTGGTTAAAATACTTTACACAAGTGTAGGTGTTTAAAGGGACGATAAATCCCTGCAGAATTTTATACTGGCATAAATACGTTGAAAGTAGAGGTTGTACTCTAGAAATGTGGCTCAGATGAGAGGGATGTAAAAACACCTGGTGGCTTGTCACATCTTAAACATGTATAGCTATTTGCAAAGTTGGTCTGTGTCTCTGCCCTTCTATAGATTCTAAACACTTAGGACAGGAGAAAAAGAAGATTGATTTAAATAATTTTAAAGTTAAGCAGTTGCATCAAGATTTAATGCAAAATGACAACATATTATGATAGAATTGAAACGGTTTTTACTTTATTTACAATGAATGTTTCTCATAAAAACTAATTTGTTTTTCAAAAGGTTAAGGAAGGATGATAAAGTGGCTTGCACTTTCCTGTGTCATTAAGCCGCACTTTTTAACCCAAGAACATATGGACATTTATGAGAACTGATGGAGATCTGAAAATAGTGGTGACAATTAGTTCTTCAATAAATGCTTATCCAACTGAATTCAGCAGGAAAGGCCCTTCATAAAGAAGTATTTTGTGGTATTTCAAGCTTATTCAAAAGCTTTAGAGAAAAAAACTTTTATTCTTGCAAGTTTTTAGATGATTTAAATATATTGTTCTCCTACAGATGTGAGATTATAATCAAAGCTTTTTTGGCATCTTTCCAGAAGGTAGAGCAATTGATCAAATCAGTTATGCATATCTTGTGGGCCTTCACGTTTATTTGCAAATTCTGTAATCCAAGTCTTAGTCCTTTGAATATAGTAACAATAAATAGCAAATGTACTCTTGACATCTAAACCCTTTTTTCATCAGGCATCTTTAGGAGGATCTCTGCTTTTCTTTACTCCTTCTTTGCACCAAAGAAACTTAGGTCTGAACAGGACTTCATCTTTTCAACCTGTTCCTTGCCCTTGTAAGGGATTGTATTATTTTATTTGTATGAGCTCCTGTGACCTCCACAGGCTTTGAATTCAATCCTGTGCTGGTGCCCAGAATGGCCATGATGTTTCTAGGAATAATTACATCATATGAATCTCTTCCTTCCACCCAATATAACTTTCTCTGGGGTAACTGTGTTAAATTACTTTACATTCATTATGATTGTAAAAAGCATTTTTTATATGTTCTTGAGCCGCGGAATACGTAATTTGGACACTCAGAGCAAGTAAGTTTTGACTTTTTCCCCACTTTGAAGAAGTTAACTATTCTTTCTGTTAACTACACATTCTTTAGAAGTTTAGTATTTATGCTTTTTTTAAGGTAATTTTGGTGAGTACTGGTGTGCTCTGACCCTGAGCCAGCACTGTGCCCTTGTGGCCAAGAAGGCCAGTGGTATCCTGGGATGCATTAAAAAGAGTATGGCCAGCAGGTTGAGAGAGGTTATCCTCCCCCTCTACTCTGCCCTAGTGAGACCACATCTGGAGTACTGTGTCCAGTTTTGGGCCCCCCAGTTTAAGAAGGATGTGGAACTGCTTGAGCAAGTCCAGCGGAGAGCTACGAAGATTATCAGGGGACTGGAGCATCTCCCTTGTGAGGAAAGGCTGAGAGACCTGGGTTTGTTTAGCCTGGAGAAGAAAAGACTGAGGGAGGGGATCTCATCAATACCTATAAATATCTAAAGGGTGGGTGTCAGGATGGCGGGACTAGGGACTAGGCTCTTTTCAGTGTTGCCCAACAACAGGACAAGGGGCAATGGGCACAAGTTGGAACACAGGAAGTTCCACCTGTATATGAGGAAAAACTTCTTTCCTGTGAGGGTGCCAGATCAGTGGAACAGGCTGCCCAGAAATGTTGTGGAGTCTCCTTCCCTGGAGACATTCAAAACCAACCTGGATGCTGCCCTGTGCCCCCTGCTCTGGGTGTCCCTGCTCAATCAGAGGGGTTGGACAACATGATCTCCAGAGGTCCCTTCCAACCCCTACCGTTCTGTGATTCTGTGTGATTAGAGGTACATACATGAGATGTGTATGTATGCACAGTGAATATTATAGCTAGGAAACAATTTATTATATTTTCCTTTAATATTTCTGTGCTAAATTTAGGAATATCTCACAAAGAAATTTGGAGCTACCATCAAGGCTAATTTGCTGATAGAACTCCTAGGATCAGCTATTAAATTGACAAAGCTCCCATTTATAATCAGTTCACTCAAGCTTAATGATCCCAGTCGTGGAATGCTGACTTGCTTTTCAAATGGTATATTTAGATAAGAGTGAGGGATTTTTAGGTTGGATATTAGGGAGAAAATACAACATCATGTGAGACGACCATTTTTGACAGTGCAGTAAAAGCACTGGCTTATATTGCCTAAGAAAGCTGTAGATCATCTGACTTTGGCAGTGCATAAAAAGAGACCAGAAGGCATTTGTCAGGAACGCAGTAGGTAAAGATATACCTGCTTTGGAGACCTTATTCTCTCTGATTCTTTTTAAGAATTAGGTTTTCTCTGGAATTTAGTTCCATAGTCCCTGCAAAACAATTTGCAGAAGTGCGCAATATATGTCTTAAGAATACTTTGTATTATTATTGAAGAACTTATATTGGCTTTGTAAAGTTCTTTTAGGAAGTTATAATGTGATGTACAGTGTTTATGATGTTCTTTTCTCATGAATACTAAGTAATTTTCTCTTTTTGTGGGGTGATATTGTAAGAAGATTAGTGAGGAGAAATCAGAAGTAGTTCATTCATTCACTCATTCTCTGTGCTGGTAATTCATAATACCATTTTCTTTTGTACAGTGGAATTGATATCAAGAGAGGGAATATTTCAAATTCTTTTCATATGTTCTTTAACAAATCCTTCACATTTCTTTGCAGCTTGACATAAACTCTTCTATTTCCTTCCTCTAGTGTTTAATTTTCTATAACGCTTGTTAGATTTCCATGTGTTGGAGTTGAGTTTGGGGAAGAGGGGGTTATAACTAAAGTTTAATTCTCATAGAATTTATATACATGAGTAATGAAATACTAAAACTTTTTAATTATTTTTTAAAATTTATTTTTTCTCTCAGAGGATCCTCCTTATTGTAGGAAAAAATTAATTGGAACAATTGACTGCTGAAACTTCAGATTGCTTCCATCGAGAAGCGTACCCATCCAAAATTGTGCCTTTGAGCCCTGTTGTAGCCTTTCACTTTTGGCCAGATGGGACAAAGTAAGCTCAAAGAACGTTGGTTATGAAAGAGATGAGGAGAGATTTTTCATTTTTACTGCTTTTTCTTTCTTGCCTTTTCTACTAGAATTTTATCTGCTATATAGACATTCTGCCAGGAATTCTGGTGTTAAGAATCTGCAGAACTTCAGAATGCTTTGGGCAATGTTCCTGCCAAAAACATAATTAGATTCTAGAAAAATATATCTTCAAATAGAAAGAGAGTGTAAATATAGAAAAGTTGATAATTGGATACTAATAGGAATTAAATATGGATTTACAGAAATTTTGACCTATAATCCATTTGCTTTGTCTAAATTTGGAAGGGTATTCTGTTGAATGTAAAACAGCAGTCAAGAATTTAGAACCTAAACATAAGTAATTTTTCTGGCTCTGGAGAGGACATTGGCAGTCCTATGAGGTATGCTTCAGAAATTATTTTATATGAGATTTTGGAAGGGCAGCAGTACCACGTTAGATAGTATAAAACATCATACTAAGTGGTTCATGTGTATGTAAATGATTCTGGACCTGAGAAGCAAATTTTTTTATCTGATCCTATTTAGACTGTGAACTTAGATGTCAAGTCTGCATGCTGCCCTACACCAATTTACTGAGTAAGGTACTGTGATAATTTAAAAATATCTTCATATTGAGTAAACAGAATAGGTATTGTCTGGGTATAGGACCTTCAAATTTATTTTTGCTATTGCTAAACATTTTTAACTAAATGTGTTAAAATACTGATGTTGAAATATTTTATTCTGCAAATACAAAAGAAACCTTTCTGACTAACATATTTTATTTTCTTGGTGTTTTAAACTGGAGGAATTTACGCTGTTTAGCTTAGTTCTAACATGTAAAATAATTTTTGCATTTTGAGTCTCATAAGTTTGGAGACAATCTAAGGATGGATATGTACTTTCTCAGTAGAATAAATATAGCTTGTTTCTACATGGACTTCTTTTGTAAGGTGTATTTTTTTCTGTTGACTCCATGTTTGCTCCAGGAAAGAAATTCTTCCTCTAGTGAAACTGGGTCTCTGATTTCACTTGGAATTTTCTTTCACGTTCTTTTAATTTAGAGATTAGTCAATTTATAGTCAACATCTCCAATGAATTTTTGAAGATTTTTTTTCTTGATAGTTGGCTTTATTGAAAGGTGGTATTAATCTTTTTATTTTTTAATAATTCAAAATAGGAGGCCTTTTTCTTGACTTATCCTGGTGAGATTTAGATTTCAAGGAGTCTTCAGTTTCTGCTGTAGAATATATAGTTAGTAAGAGGGGAAAGAACAAATTAATAATTCCTCCATCACTTCAGCGAGTACCTTCCCATTACAAACTATCACAACGCATAGGTTTTTTTATAACTTTGTGTACCCAGTGATTTTATTGGAAGATTGTTCCAGAATCTCTTCTTGCAGGATCAGATACTATCATTTTAGCCAAAATTTATTGATGGTCATTTGATTAGTTTACATACATACATAGAGTGTGTTTATGTTAAGTTTCTCTTTATTTGTTCTGTTGTTACTACTGTCTTTCAGTATCTTCTTTCCTAATACATTTGAAAATGCAATCATATCCTTCCCAGTCTTCACTTCGTATGAACCAAACAAAGCTCTTAGTAGAATTAACTTGTAAGACTAACGATGTGATGCATTTTGACACTTCCATTTGCCAGAATATCATAGACGTCTCAAATCAGTTAACAGTTGTTATCATTATAGAAATATCAGTCCAGTTTCTTGGGGTTGATGCCAATCTCAAGTTTAGCTAAAGCCTGTAAAAACGAAAAATAAAAGATGTCTTTGTCCGCTCACAAAGAAGAGGCTGACTTTGTTCGCGCTCTTTTTAAAAATAGTGGCGAGAAAATTAACAGTATGCATCTATATAATCACCATAAATTGCTGCTTTTTCACTTCTTAAAAGGAATCAATTGTGATGGAAAACTTTGCTGAAGAGTTACTTTCCACTTCTTGTTTGAGCTCAGTTGTATCCAGTTTTCTACCTGACAGCTAAATCTGCATTTATCCAGCTGCTTTGTCACATGAACTGTGGAGTGTTTTATTTTTTGGAAGACTGAAGAAGGTAAGGGAGGTTTCTGTGTTAATCTGGTCCCACCACATTCAATAATTTGTTAGGCTTTTCTCAAAAAAAATGTTTATTTTTAGTCTACATTTCTAAAATAACACTGATATAAAAATATAATACCTGTTACCTGAAGTGTGTTGGTAAAAATTCAGACTGAAATATCAGAGATTTTTATCTTCAAGTATTCCAAATGACTTTTTATATGCAGCATGTGTTTTGCAGAGATATTGAAATACAGAAATGGTCATGCTAATCACGTAGATATCAAAGTAAGAAATGCCCTTGTAAAAGGGGAAACACCTTAAGCTGTCTTTGTGGTGGTTTGGATAAGAAGGATATAATTTACAGTAACTGCTGCCCAAATTAATTGAAGTTGGTAGAAAAGAGCAATGCAGATATAAAAATGCCTCCAGGGTGGTGGGCAGCCTTTTCCTTTGCTCCCTTTTGCTATCTGAAATGCAGTTTTGTCATTTCAAGAATTATAAAGAGCAGCCAACTGGAATAGCCTCCATATGTTTACATCCTTCATCTCCATGTATGTAGATAACAAAATGACACTTTATCTTGTCCATTTCAAAACATCAAACCCTTTATGCAGATTTAACTTCCCTCTTTCCTATTAGGTCAATATTTGAAGATTATTCAAAACCAGGACTGGATGATTCCTTGTTTATCACTTTTATTAATGCTTTTGTAATTGGCACCCTACAATGCTAGTAACTCATGAAATAAGGAAGTATTTTGAGACAGAAAAAGAACCTGTACTTTTTTCAGATCTTTCTTTTTAATTTAAAACATGATTCAGTAAAGTAGCTGTGAATGTTCCTAGTAGTTTCAATGTTCTACACCCTAAAAAGATAAAGACTATATTTGTTCTGCTGTTACTTTCTCTTCATTTGTGAAACAAAGTACTGTCTCTTAAAGTCAGGAGCCAATGCAGGATTTTCTAGGATGACCTGCAGAAGTTCTAGTTTTGCACCTTTCTTTTTTGTTTTTGGGAGAATTGATTGCAATAATGGAATTGTACTTGAAAGATGGTATTTTTTTGGCAATTTAACATCATAGACAATGACACAGTATATTAGATACACAGCTGTAATTAAAAACAGAAAAGTCCATTTATTTTCTCCCTGGTGAGTAGAACTCCTTGTTCAAGAAGTGCTACTTAAGAAATAACTTCTTTTGCTTATTTGATAATTTCTTTATACTGGCAAAGAATATCTACTAAATAGGCACTGATATAACAGCTGATGTCACTGTTTTTTCTCTGCAAAGGTCTTTGATAACTGGTGAAATCAAATTAGCATTAAAATTTTAGAAATATAACTGTGACAATAGTAATTAGAATTAAAAATATTAGAAATATAACTATGACAATGGTAATGTACCCTGGACCTATTCATAGGGAAAGAATATTAAAAATGGAGGCAAAGGATTATCAGTGTCTTGCCCATAATTGCTGTTGCAAAAGCCACAGTATTCTGCCCTGGAAAGTATAGGAAAGAGAAGGAAGAATACATTCCGCTTTTCCCAGCTTCAGAACAGACAGGAGTTTCACATTTATCCAATGCTAGGTTGAAGCACTAGAGAAAAGGCAGCTGAATAGGGTCCAAGAGTAATTCTTCGGAATCGGAGTTCTTAATGTTCTCATTAGAGGTGTGAGGGAGACAATCCACCACACAGTTATTGTTTGCTTTTTTGACAGAAAGAAGTTTCATAAATTATTCCCTGTTCCTGGAAATTATTCATGCTTTGTATATGAGGAGCCAGGAACAGATCTTTGAGCAGAAAAAAAGGCACCAAGTACTAGAATGTTTATGTCATATAAAACGGGGTAAAATGAGAGAAGTGGCCATTATGGGTGTTGTGTTTGAATAATTTTATAGTAACCAGCCATCATAAATTCACAGCAACTTAATTTTCAGGAGTACCCTGTTCTTAGGAAATGCACCAAAAACATGGTAGGATAGAAGCAAATTGCTCAAAGGAGAAATAAGAGAATGAAGAACATGATGTATATTTCCCCTAACTCCATCAGTTTTGCCCCAACTATGTGAGTCATTTTTTCACTTCTAAAAGTGAACAGTAAATATGTTCCACCTTCATCAAATCACTTTCATCAACTTAACTTTTCTCATGCACAATCTTAAGTGAGCTCAGTCGTTTCTCTGTGATCTGAATCAGCAACTTATTTTCAGAAAGTCCTGATCATCACACATCCCTCCATTCACTGGTGAATTTATTCTGCTTTTGCTTCTTGAGGTGTTTCCGCTGCATGTTCATCTCGCTGTGCATACTTTTGCTTTTATTTAAAATGTCGCACTGAGTTACATAACCAAGACGTTACTTGCTGTGTGAGTGCTATACTCGCTCTGTATTCATGGACTGGGGATGATAACGTGTCTCAGAAAACTTGGCAGAAGAGATAGGAAAGACTATAAGACAAGTTGCCAGAAAGCTTATTTCTGGGTTCTTAGGGATTTTCTCTATTTTGATTCTCTATTAAAAAAAAAAGCCATTAACACTTTGCATCTTGTCATTTTACAGCATGTGAATAAAAGTTTAAATTTCCTGATTAGTTGAACTCTGAAATGCAATGTTGAATATGGTTCGCCAGTACTGCATTTTAGTCATTTATGAAAACAGAAGAAACAAGGAAGTTAAAAACCACATATGTATGGCCAAAACAAATATGTAACTACAAAATAAAGTAACGCAAAAAAGTGTTGCAGTCAGATACAGCGTTGTCAGGAACAAGTTCATTTTCAGCAATATTAATCTACAATATTTTAGGATCACATTATTTTAAAAAATACAATAATTATATTTATGAAAAAGTGATTTAGCTTTTAACAACAATGTGAAGTAAACTGTGTCCACAATAAGATATAGACAGTAATAAAATAAGGAAAGTTGGTAGGTAGTAATTACCTTGTTGTTACTTTTTTTACAAAAGGAAAAAGTGCAGTATCGTGACTTGCTCAATTCAGAACTGAATTTTCAAACGTGTAGGTTGTGTGTTTCCATATATGACAGAAGGTCTCAGATTAAAAAGGGAAAATACTTTTTAATCTTATAATTTCATTCACTCTTATCCATAAACATAGATCACTGTAAGTGCTTGGCAGTCCTTCTAATTTGTTAATTTAATTATTGTACTTCTGCAGTGCTTCTCAGTAGTAAAAGATACTCAAATATTTCACCAAGCTAGAATGATTCCATTGATCTCAGAGGAGTTATTGTATTGTATAATTAATACCAGCGCAATCAAAGAGTTTCTTTTGTATGTCACTGGAGCCCGTTCCTACTCTATGTGCTATAAAGAGACATGACTGCTTACAATACTGTAGAAACCAGATTTTTAAACCAGTTTTGTCAGGTTTTACTCATCTATTTGCTTGGTACTAGAGCTAAGCACCCATAATAGTGTTTTTTATAGTTAAGTACACTCTTCCCTGTAGTAAATAAGAAACCCCACAGGGATTCAAAATATATAAAATTACAAAATAATTACTTTAAAATGTAATTTTTGCAACACTAGATTATACCGAGTGGCAAAGTGCCATGGGCATATTGTATTTGAAAAACACATTGCCTCAGGCAATTTTTAACTGATTTTGTTCTTTTTTTCTTCTATGCCTGCAAAAATATTTCATACCGGTTTCTTTATTTCAGTTCCGTGTTCTCCATTTTGTTGCATAGCTTGGTTTTTGCAAAGGCAAGCAGCCCTCAGTACTAGTTCTTCTGAGTGCCATCATTGTCTAGGCATTCATTCCCAAGGTTAGCATTTATTAGTCCTAATGTTCCATATCTTCCCTCCTACTCCCTTGTACATAGCTTTTTCAGTCTACCTGCAAAGCATTTTTGTTCTGTACTTTCAGATCCCTACTGTAAATTTTCTGATTCACATAAATAATTTACTAAATTGTCACCTGTGGGTATAAATTTTAAGTCCATTTGCACGTCTGAGTTAACATACCTTCGTATTCTTCTTTCTTCCCCTCTGAACACTGTCTGTTATTAGACTGGCACTTTCCTGAGGTCTTTTTCTGCTTGTAAAACACCTAGTATACCAATAAAATTTTAAAAATATCATTAATTCGTACGTTTATGTGGTGAAATGTTGAAAGATTTTCTACTTTCACCTTGATTTGTAAAAAAAAGCAGCCAAGGGACCTCTTTTTCCTCATTTTCAATATTCATTAACAAGGAGTACTATTTTATTCCTTCTAAGCAATGGCCAGGAACCACATTCAGCTGTGTGGTAGGTTTTTGAGATTTCCAAAAGTAAGCTCTTCTTCAGAACTGTGCTCCAAGTCTTGTTTTGATCTTTTTTCCCTATCAGGAAGACAAGACTTACAGAGAGGGGTAATGATTTTTGTCGGTTAGGGAAAAAAAGGTAGGGTTTTGGTCACACAAACCCAGATCTTACATGCAAGCAGCCCAGCTGTATGATAAGTCACAAAAGATAGTACTTCTCCCTCCAAACCCTGACTTACTTATAACCTTAAATCCTCACAGCTATCACCACACTATGATTTTTTACTTTACTGGCATTAATCTAGCGTACAGAGTAAACTCTATAAGGACAGTGATACATATATTTAGATTTATCAGATTCTATTTTCAGTTGTGAAAATTTAGAACTTTACCTAAGTGTACTAAATAATACAGAATATATTAACAATGAATGATATTACTTATGTAATAAGTACAGACTTTGTCCTGGGGAGAGTTAGATTTACCTTTCTGTAGCTTACAAAGCATTGTTAAAAATACTATGTCTTTCCTTAAATTCTGGAACCTTAGGAAGATTCTGAAATTTCAGGACTTCTCTTGACTGTTTTTTCAAGTTTTAAACTTGCATACTATATCTTTGCCTTGTAGGAACAGTCTAAGCAGGAGAATTTTTTGCTATAAGCAGGCTTGAGTGGTGAAAAAGGCTGTGATAAGGAGAAAGGCTTATCTTAACAGCTATTCCAAGAAAAATCAAGCTGTTCTGTAATAATTAAGCTGTCAATAGTATTTCTCATATTTACTGCTATAGTAGGTGGAAAAAATATCAAAAAGAAAATATTTAATCTGTTCCAAAATGAACTGGAAAGGAGATAAGGAAATTTATACAAAGGATGTCTCTTACTTTTCTTTAGTATTTTTCCAGCTTTTGTGCAGAAAAGCCTAGGTAGAACCAAAGTTGTTAGGGGAGAGACAAGGTTTCTCAAATGGACAGTCTCTGACAGAAGGAAAGTAGGCAGTAAGAATGTATGTTCAAGTTTAATATTAGTAGTGCAATGTGCTTCAGGTCTTTGATAAGACTCGTGCTACTTAATGTGCTATTATTAGCCAGAAAATGGAGGATGAACTGAGAGGTAGAAAATTTTGCAGAAGAGACAACACCATTTCAGCTACTTAAATTGGGAAGGTTGTGAAGTACTCCAGCAAGACTGACTTAGTGAGTTGTGTGGCATGACTGCAGTAGAAATTCCTCTGGATAGTTGCAAGGCCACACATCCTAAATAATTATTAGAAATGTCTCTAAGTCCTAAAATTACAACCACTCAAACAAAATATGGTTGAATCTCAAGAGCAGTCAGACCAGCATCAGGAATGGGAAATAACACATAAAACTAGCTAGCTAAATAATTACACTATGTTGTATAGCCAAATTAATCTTGCTGCAGTTTTTTCTCGTATGCTTCTGTGAGCCAATCTCCACTTCTGAAAAAAAAAAGAGAAAAAGTATGATACAACAGTCACTGATGATGAACAATGAGAAATCAAAACAGGGTCCACAGCACTGACAATAAGGACCTCTTTTTTTCTTCCTGAAAGAAGCAACAGCTGTACCATGAGTGGTAGGTGACACTAAAAGTAATTTAAAATATTAACTTATAGTAAGAAAGGCAGACTTTAGAAAGAGAGTGGCATGAAATTATAGAAGGCTTTTATTAAGTATTTGAAATCTTGAGCATGTTTACTTCATGTGGAGATCACTATAACTGGTGATATAAATTTACTTTGCAAAGATCCTTCAGGATCCATGATAGTATGTAGCTGGAGGATTAGGTAGTATCTGCTTCAGCACAGTAACTGACTAGTTAGCACAGTTGCCCAGGAGACAAACTCTGCTTTATTTTAGCCAAGGTGGCTTTGCGTAGTTCACCCCAGTGCTCTAACCACCATTCTGGGGAGAAGAATCTTTTGTCTGACCTGTGAAACTGGGCCATTGGGTACTCAGTGCAAGATTCCTGCCTGCAGAAGGGAGGATGAGCAGTCTGCAGCTTTGTGTCCAGTGGGATAAGCAGGGGAAGCAAAACTCCGTGTTCTCTGGACATTTCTAGATTTCAGTCAGTCATGTGGATTAAGCACATATACACACCCACACATAAATGCATCCCCCCCACACTCTCCCCCCCCCATTCTGGATGCTGGATTTTGACTTCCTGTCTATAATGATAGCTTCTCACCCTCGTGTCACTCAGGTGTTTGTCCAAGTAGAATTAACACATTGTCAGGAATGGTTTAACCTGTCCTCAAAAAACTTCCAGTCATGAAGACCCTGTAAGCTCCAGAAGCAATCTGTTCTATTTTTCTTTTTGTTGATTGTTATACAATATGGTACCAGTAAAAGCAGGTGCATTTCAATAAATTCTTGATGGAACAGTTAAAACACTGAAATACTCTGATTTGATCACACCATCTCAGTATTGCCCAGCATAAATTAATTTTCATCTCAAGTTTCTGGAACACCGCCAAATGAAGTGCCTCTGATATGATCAGTGGTTGTTCCTAGTCTGAGATCTGATTACTGTTTTCCTTGTAAAAGGAAACAACCTCCCATCAATCAAACCTGCAAGCCAGAAATTGTGATCTTTTCAAAAGATAGCAAAATCCTTTACAGATGGTGTGTGTACTTAGTATTACAGCTCTGGATTAATCTTGACATGCCATCATCCTGTACAGATACAACCTGAAAATGTAGGTCTGAAGAATAGCCTAGGAATGTATGTTAAGGGAAATGGTTAGACATGTGGGAAAACTCCTGCAAAACAAACTGAAACTACTGGGACAGAGCATTTTTCAATAAGCAGGAACCTTTGAAGTGATGGAAAGATAGAAGGTATTTTGGAAAGATATAAGCTTCAGGTTGGTCTGGGGAAGAAAGAAAGAGAAGTCTGATCTTGAAACTGTCATTTCATCAAAATTGGGTAGTTTCTATGAATAAAATAAACTGAACATGGTTAAGAAAGAAACTTTCATTATTTAAGGCACACATAAAAAATACATTCTTTTAAAAGAATTACTTTAATACCATAGTTGTCTAAACAAATGGGCTAATCAGTTAAATTTACATAAGCATTTGAAATAATAGGGAGATACAGTGATGTCTCTGTCCATTTTTTTTGTTTTACAGACCACAGTTAATTAACAAGGAGAACAAAATAACTCCTGAAATGAACTAGTTGGCTTTTGTCGCACAAAAAAAAAAGTTTTTGTGTGTGAAAGGATTATGGAGAAAGAGGAAGTACATGCAAATACAAGCCTGTGTTTTAGTTACTGTCTTTTGTTGGCTTGAAAGAATATTGAACTATTTAGTAATAGCAAGCCAGCGTTAGGCTTTATATAAGCAACAGCACAGAGGGATGAGACGTCAGCTTTGCTAGTGGCTTTCGCTAGTCGTTGGTGACATGACTAGTTTTTATACTCAGCAAACACAAGTTCCTTTTTGAAAACAAATACGTAGAGTTGTGAAGACACTTTCCTGTGTGTCTGTCTTACCTTGCTTTTCTGTTGTCTCCCCTCCATTGCCCTAGGTTATGTAGTCTGCTTCTGTTTACAGCTCCCAGCAAGACCAGCTAGTGTTATTTTCTCTGACTTCCCTAGATGCCTTTGTAGAGCTATTGAAAGTACAGGAGAGACATTCTGCTGAGTTTTTGTTCTCATGCTGATCCTCTGCATCATCCAATACCAGGCGTGGGGAGCAATTGCAGAAAGAAGCTTGCATGCTTGATAGCCCTGAAGCAGATCATGATACTAATTGCCTAGCGTGACACACATAGTCTTCAGTGTAGGATTCACAGAAGAAAATGTTGAATCAAGGTCTAGAAGTTCAGTTTCTGGCATGATTAGTTTAATTAGGAGAATGAGTCAAACTGGTAAACATGCCCAATTTTCCTTTGGGGGTAGATGAACCGTGCTGGCTTTATGGGAGGAATGAATATGCTCAGTATAAACAAGATTGTTGTAGGGGAAAGTAGATGACCTCAACAGAGTACAAGCAAAAAGCGGCCTTCAAAGGTTTGTCATTTTGCAGATTTAAATAGGTTTTTTGTGAGCTCAGAAGAAACTTATAGCTTCATAGAAGTTTAATCTCCGGATGGATCTGATGGTCCTGGTTCAAAAGAAAGGGTCATTAAATCTCCCAGTGAAATCATTGTAAGAACTTCATAGTGTTGGCAGAATAATATATTCTACCGCTACCTGGTTTCCAATAATAGTTGAGCAATTTTAATTGGAAACTTTTTTAAAAAATCAGCTTTTAATAGACACCCAGCATGGAAAATTCTAGTCTGAATAGCAGAGGTTATAAAAGCTGGATCTTACAATTAGGCAATAGGTGTCACTGTACATGCTGTCTGCAGTGATCCTGAGGAGAAAGTAATTTAGGTATCAAAGCAGGGAAGAAATATTTCAGATGACCTGCTTTTTGTTGAGGCTAATCAAACAAATTAAAAGAATTTAAAAGCTAATTATAGTCCCTTTGCAACAGCAAATGGTACTGTCTTAGTGCTTCAGTTACCTTCTCCCATTGATTTGGAGCAGGACATTTAAAAGAGACAGAGGCAAATCTAGATTGATAACTTCAGTTAGTCATTTGTATGCTGCTTGCCAGGCTTGAAGAGTAAAAAGCTATCAACCACACATATGTGTGGAAATAGTTTGGGACACACAGTTCAAACAAATATTTGAATCGTTGTAGTCTGTTTTATAGACTGACTTAGGAGTGAAATACCTTCACTGACAGGTGCTACACTGAATCAATTTGAGCTTAGCATTTCTGGGAACTACGAAAGGATATTTAAAGCATCTTTAGCCGAGAGTTCTTTTTAGCAATCTAAATTCTTTTTTTTTTTTTTTCTTTTCTTTTCTTTTTCCCCTTCTTCTCTATATTTGATTTGCAAAGAATAATAGCATTTGCACTGTAAGCTCTCTGGCTAAAACAGACCTGCCATTGCAGAGGGTTTTGCACAGTGACCCTTTTGGAGCCTGGTCCAGCTCATTATAATTATCCCTCTATTCATGCAATTTGACATATTGAGAAGAGCTATCACAGATAAATCAAGTCTATTTTAATCCCCTCTCTTAAAATACAACATTATAAATTGCATGTAATACTAATTGGCACTTGACCTTTGTTTTGTTATATAGATTACTTTCTAAAATGATTTGGAGTGAGTACTATTTCTAAATGAAATATTTTGAGTCATCATCCTTCTGAACTGCATTTGAGTTTTCTGGCCAAATGGATAAAGATAGATGATGTGGAAGTAGTTTTAATATGGCCTTGTCTGTTGACCCATTTGAGGCCCCTGAAATAGTTATAGGCCCAGTTTAGAAATATGTTATGCAGCATTCATTTCATGAGTATCAGTTAGAGAGCTCTGTTCAGGACAGTGCAGTGCCTTAAAAACTTGCCTGAAACATGTCATCCTTTTTGGTGTGGCTGTATAGCTGAGCAATTTATTATTATTTTTTTACAAATAGAATTTTTGAACCTGTTGATTGTTGTATAGGCTAATACTGTTAACTGTGAAATAGAAATAGATGAATGTAAACTCAATGTTTGTGATTGCTTATTATTCCACCTGGCACTGATGCAATTTAAACTGTATCTGTAAAGTCTAAGTGCAGTATTTTAAGATGTCAGCACTTTTTACCCTTTCCTAACTGATAACTCTTAGGATGATTTTTGTCTTAACAGTCTCTCTTTTCATAAAGGCAAATGTGCAGCTTACTGTCAAAATGTGTTGAGGTGTTGGATAAGAAACTCTTTCTTGTTTACTAGATTTAACTCCCTTTTTTCTTTTCCAAGAACAGGATGAAATGTGAAGGTGACAGGCACTTCTTGTTTCTCCCGAAGTAACAGAGTTCAAATCTTGTTCTTTAAACAAGATCTCAAGAAAAGCAATAATACATACCAAGTACAATGTTCTTTTTACTACACATAATTTGCCTAATTTACTGTGGTTTTATCTTATTCACCTGTGACTTGCTCTTGTAACATATCTTGTCATAGTCCAAAAGTTAATTATTGAAGCAGTCTTCTTTTTTCCTGTTGTAGTGTTTCTTGATTAGTAATGTTATAAATATTATCTTTTCCAAAACTAAATGACTTACCTCACTATGTAAAATTGGAATTAACCTGGGTGCTAGCAGTCCAAAGTGTCTGCTTGCCTGTCATCGTCATCTCCAGATTTTCTTGGCAAGCTGCATAGTGTACTCTTAGTTGATTAATTTGTTGCACATTTGTGGTTATGTAAAATAATCTCAGGTTCACCTTTAACATTAAAAGCAAGATGGGATATTGTACTGTATCCTGTCTTAAAAGTAACTGACGCAGTCTGACTGTAGTAGGGCTTCTGCCAAACAGAGGAATCCTACTGCATAAGTAAATTATACATAGATCTATATAGTACGTGGCACCTCAATAAGGATTTAAGATTGGCAAATCAACAACTACTAGCTGGTTAATATTGTGCACAGAATTCAATAGAATGAATTTGTAGCTTGGTGGTTCCTGCAGGACAAATCTTTAAGTTACAGAAAGAATCAACATAATTGGCATTAATTACACACCTGTATGACTGGTTTGAGGGAGTTAGTCAATGATTAAGCATCCATCTTCTCACCATTTGGGAATTCACTGATTAACAGAGGTTTGAAACAAAATGACAGGAGTGTAATAGGGAGAATAATCTTTGGTTGATGGTTTTAATGCATAGCTTTTCTGTACATTTTTTTTATTGACAGGTGTTTATCACTTAGTAAGGCCAAAACCGAAAACTTAGTTTTGAAAGACAATTGTCAAAAGTACCTGCAATATATAGGGAGAAAATATCATCACAGCAACAACAGAATTAAAAACCCCAAAATATCATTACCAAGTATAGGCCACCATAGGTGGAGAAGTTTAACGTCTGGGTTGGAAAAAAGTACTGTGATATGTTTTAGAATTATTTTCCATTCTTAAAAATTGTTCTTGCTCTTTTTGTCTCCACTAAATACATTTTAATATGAAACACTAATATCTGAGTCCATGATTGAAAGAGTAGATTTCCATTTAAGGAAAACAACTAATTCTGTTAATATTATCTTCATCTTCTCATTACTTTAATTTAGGATAATCAAACAGTTTCTGATTATTAAATCCATTTTAGTAGTTCTATTTCCTAAATGCCAATTATTGTTATTGAATTATTTGTTTTAATATGGTACCTAATAGAGTGAGTGAATCCTTATCCTCTACATCTTATTATACTTCGTATTGCATGTTTGCTGCATTGTGTGAAACTAACTCAAGGGTTGTGGAGGAGCCATTTATTTGCTTTCTACTTCTTAAGATGCTTTTCCATAAATGAGTTTCAAGAGCTGGTTGTTTTTCTCCAATGGATACCCAGAAAATGAGGACATCTGTCCAGAATGTCTTTGTAAAATCCCATGGAACACCAAGTAAAGGTGCTAAGATTGTTTTTTTTTTTTTTTTGATGGGGACGTACGCACACTAGCTACATAGGTTTTTAAAGAGAACAGGCGAATTCTCTGGGTATCTGCATTTCATTACCATTACATATTTTCAAAAATTACAAGCTGTTTGCACTGAGGGTCAGATGAGAAACTATTCTAAAGAATAAGATAACCTGCACATGTATTACAGTTTAAGCATTAGTTCTAATCATGATTTTGTATGCAGATTTAGCCCCTTTGTATATACACATTCTGTTTTAGAAAGTCATTTTCCTGTCAGATATGCTTATCATTCTGTTGTTTTGTAATTGGAAAATTATGGTGGTAAAAAGTTTTGAGAATCCATCAGAAGCAATACCAAATATCTGAAATTTTAGTAAACACTGAGAGCTGCTTTTTCATCTAAAGACTAAGAATTTCCATCATGCCTATCTGTGTTTGTATATTCTCTGAATGTGACTTTGGCATTATATTGTCCCGCTTTCTAATCTGCACCTTCTTGCGTTCATCCATCTGGCTAAGTCTGAGGTGCTAAAATCTATACTTCTGCCAAATATAACCAATGTTTAACACATACTTATGCCCATATATAGGTCTCTGCTTAGTCATATTTTTCTACCATATGTCTTGCTCTTCAATTATAAGTTACTGGGTTTTTTTTTTAACAGATAATAGACTAATAACTTTGATAACTGTTACATGAAGAATGAGTCATCTTTCACTGAGCTTTTTGGTTCCTGCTTATCTTTGAACTTCTGTATACTCAACAGATCATCTGTTTCTTCCAATTTTTTCATCTGTAACCACAATTTTTATAACCTCAGAATACATATAATTAGACGTAAGTCAAGACTTCTGAGACAGATAAAATTCAGTTTCATAATGATTATAGAGTGTATTCTGGACAGGAGAAAGAGAGACATAGGAAGGGTGTTCAGGGGGCAAGAGAAGCTGTGGCTTCTAAAGGATGGGAGCACAGGAGCCCTGTTTTTTCTCACTTCCTCTCTTTCCTGCTGCTCAAATCCCTTTGTCTTTCTCCATTGTTTTAGTGTTGAGAATCCACCAGACTCCTTATATTTATATCAGCCAGATCCACTAAGTAGTAGCATTTTAATATTCCTTCCAAAGATGTATCTTGTTCTGCTGCTCTCTGCAGGGGGTCACAGAAGGAGAAGCAAACAGAGAGGCCAAGACTGGCTCTGCCTCTGTAGGAAAACTTGATCAGAATAGCCACTGAGTGATTGGAGTAGCACGATTATCTTGTCCATTTTGTGAATTGGGTGTTTGCAAAAGAAGACTGTCAGTTATGGTAATACAAACTTGAAGGTGACTGACTCTAGATGTATACAGAACTGCATCATTTCCAGTGATCAAGTGCTTCTTTCTGCCCCTAATTACAAATATATTTTTTTTAACTGTAAAACTGACTGTATTTGGCATGCTTTTGAGCAGATTTGTTTGTGAGATTAATGTGAACAGATGGTAAGGTGAGCATTACAGTAGCACCTAAAATATGGACCATGGCTTGAAGGTCTGTTTTGTTCTAGTAAAGGACAATATTGGTGCTGTATAACTATGATACAAAATGCAATGTTATGCAGATTTCTTTTGAAAAGGAAAAATCCTGGTTTGTGCAGCTGTTTGAAGTCGAATGGCTGTCGTGGAAATTAGTTTAATTTACATAATGATTTCATAGGCTAAAATATTAGCAGTCCTATAAATGACTGAAATGACTGTTCATTAATGCAGAACATTTATGCAGTTGTTACAAATGTCTGACATAATCGTTATGCAGAAATACAGACTGAGGAAATTGAGTGTGAAAATAAAACACTTTTTGGATATATCTGTGCTGTTTCTGTTATTCTAAGGAAAACATTCAATCGCCTCTGTCATTTTGTGTAATTGATGATTGCAAAACAAAAACTCTTCCTATTACCATATGAATGTGTTTAAAGTTGGGATTAGAATGCACTCAACTTATTTTTCTGATGGCCTTAAGTGAAGATTATTCTTGCTTAAAACTACTTCAGAATTTGAGGTCTGGAAGTAGCAAATGTGATTACAATTTAAAAAAGAAGAAAAGGGTTTCAGAGGTGACCAAGAAAAGTACAGGCATGGCCAAATTAGTGAAAACTGAATTAATAATAGAATTAATGAATGAATGGATGAATATGATATGCTTTTGGAAGAGCAAGCACGGCTGTTGTGAATGGAAATCTCACCTTTCAGATACACAGTGCCACTTTGAGAGAATCCATTGTTATGTGGATCCTGTTAATTAATAGATTTGACTGGGATTTCTGAAAGGTGTTCACTCTAGTCCTTTACCAGAGGCTATAAAGGAAACTAAATAGTTATTATGTAAGTGGAAAGGTCTGCAAGGATAAATACTTGATTGAAATCCATTGGTCAGTGAAAGGTGGTTTCCAGTGAAGTTTGCAAGACCTTTGTTGAATGTAGACTTTTCAATATATTCATAAATAATACGGGGAAAAAAAGTAAGCAGTGATATGAGTCAATTTGCTGTTGACTTACTAACTCATTGAGGGGAGTTAAGGTAGCACCAACAATGAAAATTTACCAGGGGACTTGATTGAGTTGAGTGCCTTGCAAATTAAATGGCAAATGAAAATCTTTATAGGTAAATGTAAGGTGGTGTACACGGGGGGAAAAATGAATCTTAAAATTATAGGGTCTGAGTTGACCATTATCACATGGTAATGAAAGCCTGGGATTATGACATGTTATTCTTTGAAAACTAAATGCTCAACAGCAGACAAAAAACCAAAGCAAGTGCTCTGAATTGTCAGCAAAAGAAAAGAGAACAAAACAGAGAATATAATTATAAGATTGTATAAATCCATGGTTTTCCTGCATCTTGATGACTGCCTGCAGTTTTAGGTACTCTATTTCAAAAGGATATAGTAAAATAGGTAAAAATGCTCACGTTGGGTTAGACCAGTGGCCAAAAGCATATCAGCATGAATTATGTTTGCCCTGTTCTTACAATTTTCTATGAGCATCTAGGGAAACTAGATGCTGGAGATATCTTTTTATGCTAGTCAAGTTATGTAAAGGGAGTGAGATCTGCCAGGAAATCTTCAGGCTTAGGCTGTTAGCAAACTGTACCAATTAGGTGGTCTAAAGGGAACAAAAGCTTACTGTGAATGCCTGCCACAGGTTTTCAGGAGAAGTCTGTTCAAAGTTAGGGAAAGTTTTGTGAGTAGCACAGTCTTTGTCTACAAAAACTACAAGGACTACATATTTTGCAAAGATTTTTATGCAAATATTGTTACCTCTTGTGCCTAATACAGTTGTATGAAAGACCCAAGTGTACATGGAACTCTGAAGTTACATGAGATTTGACACTACTGGGAAGACAGTTGTGAGTACGGTAGTATGACTTACATACCTTGGCAAGGAGCTTCTTGGCCAATTTTTACTGTAAACTTGGTTTCTGTCACGTATCTAAATTATTCAGAACTTCACAATCTTAGGCTGTAAATCATATTGCTTCAAAACAAAGTTTACTAGTGAACAAATAGTTTATTCATTAGAGTGGTGTCTTTTAAGAAAATGATATTTTGTGTGAATCTGTATTTGTTTAACAGTTTATACCAAAACAGTAAGAGGTTCTGAAAAATCTAAACATTTTGAAAATGAAACATTCAAATTTTTGTGTCAAAACAATTTAGCTAAATTTACTTTAAATTAGTGTAAAAACAAGTCCAAATTAAACCCATCAGCCGTTCTCCACTTCCCTGCACTTCCCAAATTACTCAGCCCTGCTAGATCCCAGACATAAGCATTCATGCTAATTTCTCCACTGTGCTATTTACTATCCAAAGAAAGGAAATAACGGGTAGAAATCCTATTTCTGATTGTGAATAGTGTGAGCTTGACATTGCTGTAGATTTTTATCTGTTAATCTGGATGTGAGACAATAAAAGGATTCATTCTAAAGTTTTCCATCTTGCCAAACAATTTCAAATTAGACCAGACTCTCTTGGTTTCTGATGGCTGTGTTCCTGGAATATTCAGTGAGTCAAAAATATATAGTTAGCAACACAAACCTCAAATATTTTGCTGTGTCATATATGATTCTGGGAGATAGGGGATGCATTCTGTCAATGTGACTAATGACTAATTAGGCAGTCCTATAAGTGAGCAGAGTACAATTGCAGTTACACACTGACAGGGACATTTAGTACTACATATGTTAGTTTTTGAGAATCTGAAATTTAAGTTTCTCATTAGACACATTGCACTGTAGCCTAGAAATATTCTTGATGTTTTTTCCATCCGTTAGAATTTTTTCACAGCATATGAGGGAACTAAATTTTGAAGGGGTGTAAAGAAATTGAACTACAGAGTAGAACATCATATATTAACTCATAGAATCTAAATTAAATAAAGGTGATGAACATAAAATACATGACCAAATTGTAATCAGACATCACATAGGCCTTGAGCTATTGTTAAGATGAAGAGTCATCAGTTAATGTAACATAAGACACTGCATAGTCTTTAGATATCTTGAAGGCCTTTTCAGCGTTAAATTAGAAGAGGGATTGTTCTCCAGCAACAGTCTTTTACATACTTTGCTTTCTGAACAATTGCATTGCTTACATAAAAGTGAGCTTTTGTTGCTTTCTCAAAATACTGCCATCTCAGCAGTGCTGGGACCACAAGTTTCCTTTTAGGAGATACTTAGCAGGACTGTATGGCCATGGGCAAGTCTCTGATCCTTGGAAAATAAAGAAACAGTATGATGTTCCTTGAATACTTTTGCACGTACTGCAAGTTTTTGAAAGATCTCTGGCAGTTTTCGAAAAAAAAAATCACAGGTATCCTCCGTTAGCTTCTCAAGAAGCCTTTGAGGTGAGCGCGGGGAGTACTGGATACACACTTTTTTCCATGGCTGCCAATGGATAAGTGGGAAGTTACAGCTTCGAATGTCAGCTATATTTTGATGCCTGTAATTTACCAAGGTTTTGGCTAATGGTAGCAGTAGGCCCACATCCTCTTTTTCTGTCTCATCATTTCCATAGTCATCTATCTGTAGGTATGGTCGATTTAAAGAATCAGAATCAGAATGACAGAGTGCTTGGAAGGGACCTCTGGAGCTCATCTGGTCTAGCCCCCCTGCTCAAGTAGGGCCACCTACAGCAAGTTATCCAGGACCATGTCCAGATGGCTTTTTGTAATTCAGAATTATCTTCACCATTACATCACCTGTTTTTTACATTCACACATTTTTTGCAACTTCAGTGTATATAATAAATCAATTCTTTCTAAATCAGCACAATGACATCCTAAATCTGATTTTTATGACACTTATTTGCAAAACTATGGAATTGATTTCTTCGCTGCTACAGCAAAAGTAAATTAAATATATGCAGGCTACTTGGATGTACCTGTTTCACCTTGCTTTCCATCTAAATGCACATACAACCAACATTGTTACAGTAAAATGAGTTTAAATTCACTAAAATTTTTGATAGTTTTCCAGACAACTTTTTCAGACAATGAAGCACAGTTTGTTTTTGCACAAGTGGTGCTGAGGCACAGAAAAAAGGCAAAAAAAAAAAAGGCTTTTCCTAGGTTACAAGGGAGGCAAGTTTGAGAGAGGTCTCAAACTTCTGGAACCCCAGCATACCTGGCACCCGCACTCATGGGCTTTAATTCTTGTGTTTCAAAATCGTGTATTACAGAGGAACTATCACTGTATAAATAGCCAAGTTCTATCTAACTTCTGGTTGGAAGAAACCCAAAAAGTTTTATGTACAAATGAAAGGATTAGAGATGAGTGATAATGGGAGTTAAAGCTGCTGAAACTATACCGCAATGAGTCAGGCATTGTAGTCATTCTGTTAGGCTCACTTCTGCATGCAAGGATTATGTACATTTTTGGGTCTGTAGTGTTGAGTGTCTCTACAGTGAGGCTGAGCTTTCTTTTCAGGGAATCTAAGGCTTGCCTCCAGGAAACTTCCTGATAGAAACTTACTCAAAAAAGAAAGTAATATAGTCCCTTCCTTGTCACTGAGTGTCACTTTTTACTCAAGAAAGATGTAACACTAGAATTAATGTAGATAAATTAGGCTTGAGTACAACAGCGTAAGTGTAGAAAGAAACTATCAGATCATATGGTTCATACAGCTTGGCTGAAATCAATGCAGTTTTGTTTACTATGTGCGTCTTAGTGTGCAGATAATATAATTTTAAATACTAAGTGTCTGATCTTCCAAAAAGAATTTCTCAAAACAGGTAAGTGAAAAATATCAAGGTTAATGTGAGCTTCCTTACAAAATGGTCATATGCAGTCAGCAATGTTTTTTGACCTTGCACAGTGAGTTTTGTTGCTAACGATTCATTTGGAGAGGTATCTTTGATTCTTCTGAGAATGATTAGAATGCTAAAAACCAAGCACATTTTCCCTAGTGTGATCAGATTGAAATAAACTGTAAGAATGCCAGGTTTATTTCTGATGTACCTCAAATTTAGAGTATCAGCACAAATGAAGAACCATTTTGTCCCTTGGTTTGTGTTTTTGGTGTATGAAGCTAGATGCCAAGCAGGCAAAGCTGCAAATTATAGAGTGCAAGTGCTTTATATATTGATGGTGCGAAGTTGGTGTCTCTAATGTCTGTGAACCATTAATACTCTGAACAATAATAGCTGTGCTGTTTCTATTGGGAATCAACAAGAAAAGCTGTTCTATTTTTGTTCCTAGCCCATGGAAGAAATTTTTTTTGCTTTAAAACCGTTTTTTGAGCCCAGTGTTGTCAAACAATTGTTACGAAAACAATAAGAGCTGTGGTGTACTTGAACATGCTCATCTCTCGTTCCTGGGATTTAGCTATATCAGTGACTTATTTCTGTTTGTTAATTACAAAATAACAGCAATTTTAATTTGAAATGCTTGTTAGTAACAGTCTGACAGTCCTTTGAGGGGTAGTAGATAACCTTCCATGTCCTGCAAAGGGATTAGCAAATACTGCTCTGGGAATTAAATAATTCCTTTAGTGTAAATTAGTCCAAAAGCAGCCTGTCCAAAACCCAAAATCTGTTAGAAATTTGGAAAGAAATGTAAAGCTGTTGCTTTTGACTGCTAGCTTTGCTCATTAACCCAATGTTTAAACTCATAAGCTCATATATAGAGGTTTTTAACACTTTGTGGAGGAAACATTATGTGAAGGACTGCTCCAAATAAAGGGCACCTGTATAAGAGAGAATGACCTCATCTAAACTGTAAGGAAACCAAGCTGTTGACACTTAACATCAAGAAGATTGCAAGAAAGTTTTTAAACTGAGAAGCTGTAAGAAAGCTGCGAGGTACAGAAGAGAATGTGGTTCAGGATGACATTCCTACAGTTGAAGATACTATAATTATCCTAAGTGCAGTATAGCTCAGATGATGGAACTAATTAAAAGGGAAATAAAACCCTTTAAAGAGGGTGTCAAAAAAAGGCACCAAATCAATAGTACACGAACTTCCATACAAGTTCTGGAAACTGAAAAAATAAGGAGAGGAAAGTGCTAGCCCTAGGTCTGTCCAAATTTTGATGAAAGTTAAGCTTTATGATGCTGTAATATCAGAAACAAAAACATACAGACAAGACAAAGCAAACCATGCCGCTGTTGAAATAGTACCACATTTTACAGAGTTTAGAAGGAAATTAGCACAATGACCAGCTCAGGGAATAGCACAGTGGAACTCTGTCGGGAAATGGGGTTCTATAATACAGGATTTTTTTAAAAAAAAAAAAAAAAGCCCATTGGGCATGTGAACTAGAGATTGTATCTGGAAGGACTGGAAACCTGGAATTCATCTGGCCACATGGAGGTGGCTAGATCTAAGCTTATTGTTTAGGCTTCTCTTACAGTCAGTGAGAGAAATGGGATGGGTACTCCCAGTTGAGCAAACCATCTCATTTTGAAACAGACATCTAAAGTTATACAAATTGGATCCTAAAAGTGACCATTTTCTCTCTATTCACTATAGAGCATAAGGGGACTAGCTGAGATACAGATATCTCCAAAGTAGATGACATGAATCTTGCCTGAAATGGCAGTGAAAGTAGGCCATGCAGATTTCAAAGTTTTTAAGATGTCAGAAAAAAACCCAAGGAAAACAAGTCATGCAAGCTAACAGGAAACACAACTGAGTTTGTTTTGCTTTGCATATCTTATTTTGTTGTCATGGTTTAACCTGTTGGGAACTAGGCACCACCCAGCTGCTTGCTCACCCTCCCCTGCCGCTGGTGGTATGGGGGAGAGAATCAGAAAAGAAAATGGAAAATCCATGGGTTGAGATAAAGACAGTTCGATAGCACAGTAGAAGAAGATAAAATAGTAATAATAGAAATAATGATAAGAGAAAATACAAAACAAGTGATGCACAATGCAATTGCTCACCACCCGCCGACCGACACCCTGCCAGTCCCTGAGCCGCAATTGCTGCCCCCCCAGCCAACTCGCCCCAGTTAATATACTGAGCATGACATCATATGGCATGGCATATCCTTTAGGGCAGTTTGGATCAGCTGTCCTGGCCGTGCCCCTTCCCTTCCCATCTTCTTGTGCACCCAGCAGAGCATGGAAAGCTGGAAAAGTCCTTGACGATTGTAAGCACTAAGCAACAACTAACACATCACTGTGTTATCAACATTAGTCTCATACTAAATCCAAAACACAGCACTGTACCAGCTACTAGGAAGAAAATTAACTCTATCCCAACCAAAAGTAGAACAGTTTTTTGGGGGTTTTTGTTTGTTTGTGGGGTTTTTTAGATTTATAAAGAGCCCTATGAGCAATTGAAGAATTTTTAAGAAACTGAAGTTTTAGAGTGTTCTTTTTCAGGTGTGTGGTTTGTTTGGTTTTGGTTTTTGGTTTTGGTTTTTGGTTTTTTTTCAGTAAAAATCTATGTAATCCTGCCTACAAAATGGAGGGGAAATGACCTGAGTAGTAGTTTCATTTCCAGATTTCCAGAAGATGTTTCTGTTCAGTTTGTTTGGATTTGATGCATATTACAGCTGAAGCAATCCATTTATCCATATTCTTCTAAAAATATGAAGCATTTTTAAAACAGTAGAGAAATGAAGGGAAAGTTTGGTTTCATTAGTAGGAAGATGATCTTCAAAAAAATCAGTATTCATGCATTTTTTTCTCACTGTGCTCATTGACTGCTTTATAGAAATTTATAAACTGGTATAAAAAGAGACATAATGAGGTTTTAATATAGGAAGAAGTAAATCAGTGGAGTGAAAGAGAGATACAAAACTTGAAAGAGTTTGTCTCTTAGAATAATTTCAGAATTGCTTCAGGAAAATCCCAAAAGGACAAGCTTTTGTTGGACAAAAGAAGGCCTTCTCTGCATCCTGCGACACCAGTGCCCCTTCCTTGTTCAGCAGCGGGCCCACTGTATCTCCAGTCTTTCTTTTACTGCTGATGTATTTAAAGAAGCCCGTCTTGTTATCTTTGACATGCCTAGCCAGATTTAATTCCATGTGGGCCTTGGCCTTCCTTGTCACATTTCTGCATACCCTGACAACATTCCTGTATTCCTCCCAAGTGGCCAGTCCCTTTTTCCATGTACTGTGAACTTACCTCTTCCATTTGAGTTTCTCTAGAAGCTCTTTGCTCATCCATGCAGGTCTCCTGGCTCCTCTGCCTGACTTCTTCCTCCTGGGGATGGACCGATCTTAAGCTCCGAGGAAGTGGTCCTTGAATATTGTCCAGCTCTCTTGGGCCCCCCTGCCTTCTAGAGCCCTAGCTCATGGGATTCCTCCTAGCAGGTCTTTGAAGAGGCCAAAGTTGTCCCTCTTGAAGTCCAAGGTTGTAACCCGTCTTGTTGCCCTGGATACCCACACAGTATCCTGAACTCGACCATCTCATGGTCACTGCAGCAAAGGCTACCCTCAACTCTCACATCCTCAACCAGCCCTTCCCTGTTTGTTAGGATAAGGTCGAGCAGCACATCTTGCCTTGTTGGCTTCTCCACCACCTGCATCAAAAAGTTGTCCTCAATGCTCTGCAGGAACCTTCTGGATCGAGCATGACTCACCGTGTTGCTTTTCCAGCAAATATCAGGGTGGTTGAAGTCCCCCATGAGGACCAGGGCCTGCGATTGTGAGGCTACTTCCAGATCTCTGTAGTCATGAGCAGAGTTTTTAAAGCTTTATTTAGTTTCTGGAAACGTTTCTAATAACTTCAGAATGAATAGCTTTAGATTTTCACTAAGTTAACTTCTGCATCTATTACCTGAAAAAAAGTATAACCACTAAGAGCAGAGAAGTTAGCACAAATGAAACAACACTGAAAACATAGGTAGAAATGCGGGTATACCTGTGGAGTTAGTCAATAAATTACTTGGTTCAAATGGTTTGAGGAATATTAGTCTTTGGACTTTCCAGCCAGGTAGAATTACTTCAGAATTAAAAACAAAGAGTGTAACCAATAATCACCTTATCCAAAAGACTTTCATGATCACTGTGCTCTCTTCTGTAAATGTTAAGCTTTTTTTTGATGTGGCCCAGTCTTTGCTTTCAATTCTCATCTGTGCAGATTCAGTGATAGGTTTGATACTTTCAACCATATTCTTGATGCATGGTACAATTTTCTAGTGTACTCTGTCACTTTTGCCTCTTTGTTTAGCTCTTATTTTATTGAACTCTTTTGTGTCATTCACAGTTTTGTGACTGGCAGTTTACATTTCTTAGGCCTTTTTGACCATAAATCTCCACTTGATCTGGTCATAGATTTCAGTACTTTACATTCTTCATCTTGTGTTGTCATCCCTGGTGCACTTCTGCTCTCTCTGAACTCTGTATCCCATTTATGGTGCTGGCCTTTCATTATTTTGATAAGATGCTGAGTAGAAGAACGTATTTTGAATCAAAACATTTCTCATTGTATTTGGACTCACAACATTAAAATAAATGATGAGAATTTTTCAAGAAAGACACTATTTTATGTTTACATGCAGCCTTATTCTTGAATGAACAAGAAATGAAATGTAGCCAGATTGTGCTAAATGAAAACAGAGATTTACTATAAGTTCAAAGTGTAAGGTTTTATCATTTAGAGATGATTTTTTTGTCTTTGAAGGTTTGAACTTCGAAATTATTGGAGGAATAATTGCAGATCTTGCATTTTTTTTCTACTTAAAGATCAATGTGTTAGGAAATTTCTCATTCTAAATCGTTTAAGTCTCTGATTTTTATTTTGAGACTTCGTAGGCTAATTGCAAACAAGTTCCAGGAAAGCACAAAGTAATATTTATATATCAATAACTCACATTTTAAAATATTTGAAATCAACTTTGTCTTCTTGTTGTCTATGCATTCTGTTCTGTAATTTTCAGCAGCACATACTTATTTTATCCTTTGGAATAAGCTTGTATGTTTGACTGCTAATAGGCTCTCTTAGTGCCTTGTGAGAAACTAAAAGGAAAAATATCTCTCACAGCTTTGCTGGAAGGATGAAGCTTAGCATTATTGTTAGCATTCATTTCATTTATTACTAGTTAAGTACCAAATGCTGATGATTCAGAGGATATAGAGGAAAGTTAAATCAAGAAGATTATGCATTTTTTTTCCTCAAGGCTGTAAAAGCAGCGACTAACTCACGCTTTTAGGTGGTAGCACAACATCATCTCAGAGACTCGTTGAGATGTGCTTGCCAGAGATACTTCCTACAGTTGTCCAACAGCTGTCAAACATACACCTAATCTGAGGCTTGCCTAATGCAGGATGGGCTGTGTCTGCTCTTTCTTGTTTTTATTCTAGAGAACTTTTATCTCCTCCTGGCTTAAGCAGACGAGGTTAACAGTATTCTGGTTGTCAGAGCAGCAGCAGTATTATGTGTTGTCCTCGGCCAGGAGTGCTGGAAGGAATATATTTGAGGTAACTCCTGAGTTTGTCAGAAGAACCACAATCATAGCCATAGAGATGTCTTAGTACTCAGATCACTCAGCCCTGTCCTCATTCACTGATGCCCACTTTACAATGCAGGGCTAGTTTGGCCATAATGAAGCCATTTTCTTACACTGTAACTACTTTTGTCAGTTCTTGTACACAAGAGGAGCTATCTAGGGAAGAACTGTTTAGGGAAGAGGTAGTCTTAGGAAAGGCAGATGTATTGAATATTTTTAAACTTTCATGTTTGTAGATAATTGGAGTGTATTTCTTTCACAAAACAGTTGAAAAAATACCTCTTACTTTATTTTTACTTTTCATTGAATGAAAGATGTATCTTCTTATTTGAAGAATCCACAACCAATTTAGAAAACACCAGATGAGATGAGAACTCTTCATTGATACAGAACTAGCCAATTTCTAGATGAGCACAGAAAGTGATTTGCGTGGTTGCTACAAAATGTCAATATGTTAGACTCATCAGTTATCTAATCAGTAGGTTATTGTGTATTCTGACAGTACTCCATGAAGACAGATTTGTTTTACTTTGCATACAATAAGTTGTTTCTATAACTGTTGCTTCAAAGAATTCTGTCATCTGTGAAACAGATCTTTCATGTAGTTTTTGTTATATACTTCCTTACTCAAACTGCATAGAAGAGACAATCAGTAAGAGTAGTTAAAACTGAATATATATCAAGAAGAAAATAAAATTACTAAAAGTCTTTAAAGTTGTGATTTTCAAAAAGAATATTTTATATCCTGTAGTTGAATGTTATGGGCCCTTTATATGCTATAACCTGAAAAGACATTAAAAGCAGTCTATCACAAAGTTCAGTGAAACACTGTTTCATCATTTTGACGGTTCATTTTGATGGTTGGACTTGATGATCCTGGAGGTCTTATCCAGCCTTAATGATTCTATGATTCTATGATCAATATCCTGCTTAATTCTGTCCTGCAGTACATTTCATCTGTATATGCATTTGGTTCTGCAGTAATGAATACAAATATGAACTAAAGAGAAAAGATTTAGAATTAACCTTTAAAAAACTTAATCTTTTGTTAAATATTATTTCAGGTTAAAAATATTTGTTATTGATCTGACATAGTAATCCTACAAGAAAAGATAGCTTTAGAGTTAAAGAGAGAATCTGGCAAGCAAGTATATTTGGTCATGTCTGTGTAAATTTTTCCAGATCTGTTAGTTACTGCTGTGCTTTGAAGATGAAGGAATAATAAAAAAAGCTCTTTGTGGGGGCTAATTGTGGGGTTTTTTGTAAAAGCTATGGTCTTCCATATTTAAGTTAGGGTCTCTGAAAGATGTGTACTGTAAAGCTTTAACAAAAATTTTATCTGTGTTTTCCTTCATATTCTTCTGTCATATTATGTCAGCTGTACGAGTGCTACCAAAACTAAAATGAATCTTGGAATTAGCAGTGCAGAGACTGACTAGAGTTTGCACAGTTTATGGCTTGAAATGAAGTCTCTTGGGAAGTGCCTGAGAACTGACATGTGAGGCACCAAGAAAAAAACAAGCGCAAAGGACAATGAATTAGGTGTGTCATAAATGCTGCCAAAGAGCAAAGAATCCTTGTTAAGAGTAAGTGACAAGTGAAGTGAAGGGTGTTCTGAGTTAGATAAACATGGATCAAAAGCAGAATGAAGTGACTGTAGAGGTAGGAAATAATTGGAGGAAATGTCCGCTCCTGGGGAGGATTCAGAGCTCTGACAAAAAGGCGTTTGGGAAGGCCTTTTACTCCTCTAATGTAGACCTCAGGCAAAAGGACAAGTTACTAGCAGAGGTCAAAATCCTCTTTCTTTGGAATTTTCATTACTTGAAACGTAAATTTGATTGGTGGTGGGGGAAGCAAATGATATGCAACTTCTTAACAACTGAAGGAAAACATATGCTGAATCAGTCATATACTGTAAGACTTTTTCAAGACCAAGCACTAGGGAGGTCGGATCTTGCAAACTTTTAGAACCTACATACATGTAAGACTGAATCATTGAGAGGATCTTGGTGATAGTGTGTGTTAAAATCAATGTGTAAAAACAATATACATTAAGTTCCTATCTGTTTCAAAATAGAGCTTTTTTGAAACAGTGTCCTGGTACAGATAAATCTGTAAACAGGGTTAAGTAACATCAGAACAGTATGTAATTTCGCTATTCTTTGTTTCAAAAAATTTTAATGTGTTCATGAGTTCTGTGAATGTGCCTTGCAACACTATGCAAAATTGTATTTTAAAACATCGGGGATGTTAATTGGTAAATTCACTTTCTGTTATTGGTATAGACATCATCCTATTTAGTTTTCCTTCATTAACAGGGTTTAGACTTTTAAGGGAGTTGTAAAGCCAAAGTTTTTCCTGAAAAG
This sequence comes from Phalacrocorax carbo, assembly GCF_963921805.1. Lineage (NCBI taxonomy): Eukaryota > Metazoa > Chordata > Aves > Suliformes > Phalacrocoracidae > Phalacrocorax > Phalacrocorax carbo. The sequence continues at coordinate 30,833,822 of NC_087513.1, forward strand.
GCATAACTACACTAGGAATATGTAGGGGCACCACCACCGCTTCCTCCATTTTCCTGGTATAATCCAACACTATAATGATATAAAAGCAATAAGCTCTATATGGACTGGCACAGAAATTAAATTACTATGGAAATCTCAGGTCATAACTATATTTAAAACTGTGTTTCGGTGAGCAGGTTTTGGAATTACTTGTAATTGCACTGGAGAAGTAATAGATTCCTTGGAGTTACCCCATTTTGAAGACACTTGCTACTGCAAACTTGAATTATGATGACACTGAAATTTAACAATGTGATGTTAACAGCATTAGGGCCAGAAAAATACAAAGCAACACTGTATAAGTTTACCAGGTTAGGCAGCTGAATTTCCTTAGGAGTATATGATGTACTTTTCCAAAGATGCCAAATGTGCAGCTTCACAAAGAACTTACCAGCTACTTTTATTTTAAATAGCGATTAGATTTTTGATCTATTTTGTCAAACATATCCCAGACTACGTCCAATTTTTTTTTTTTTACTCTGGAAAGATGAGACATGAATAAGAAATTGCCATGGTTTAGCCAATAAAATTAAAGCTGAAATAACTCTCACCAGAGCCACTATACTGCAAAGAGTTGCCTACGTCAGTTGCATCCTACACTCAAAACCAAAAGTGGATAAGTCCTTTTTTGATAGACAATTAATGCCTCTGAGAATGGTTCTTCACTTTCTGCCATTGAGCTACATGTCATGTAGCAGTGAACACAAAGTCTCAAAATGCTTCTATTTACCTTTTCTGAAGCCAAAGAAGATAACCTCCAAGAACTCCTGTTTCTCAACAAATATGAATTACTTTTTAAAGTTGTGTAAAGTAAGATTACAGTAATATTTAGAAATAAACATTAAGAGATTCTTTTTATGTGCTGAGGTATCTATAGTAGTCTTTGACAGCATCAAATCCTGAAAGCCTCTACCCCATCAATGAGATTTTCAAACCCATATTCAAAGTTAGTAGTTACTCAGAACAACACTGTCAGCTTCAAAAGAAATGAATAGTTTCCCAACTTGAGCTCACAGTGAGCTTCACAGAGCTTTATGCAGAAACATGTAAAGAATATACACAGAATCATCCAGCCTCCTGCACAGGACAGTGTGCAGCATTCAAATTTATACCTTTCTTTAGTATTTATGACATACCAAAATATTCAAAATTTATCACCTTTTTTAATGCTCTTCCCTAATGGCTTGGTACCTGCATTATGCTGGAGCTAAGTTGATTATTAATTGCTAGTGTTTTTATTTTATTGTTAGATTTTATTTAGTAAAGTTTCATTTCTTTTGTGTTCATGTAATTTATATACTGTAATTTGATTATATGACGACTCTAAGTTTCTTTCTTTGATGAAAATCCTCCAGGGACTCTCACATTATCAAGTAGACATATATATTTAAACCAAAGGCCATGGTACACATCTTCAGCAAATATATTCCTCAGTTTAAACTGTCTTGTCACATCTATTGATATTTTCCTTACGGCTAACATATATTGCTTATCAGTCTATGGTGTGTCTAGGAAATCCCATTTCACACATCACTTCTCACAATATTTCATAATCACACAGTCAAAAGATTTTGCATAACTGGCGAAACAAGGAAGTATTAAGTTAAACCATCTTTCATAGTGTTACTTAAATTGATGGTCAGGTTCTTTGCTCCTTTACCTTTTCTAACAGCAGCTGCTCCGTTTTTACTTACTTTTGCACTGTTTTACATTTAGTGGTGTTAGTGATATTAATTTTATTTGCATTGTGTATGAAGCAGATATTTTGATAAGCATCACAATATTACAAATGAGACATTGGGGAGCTAGTTACAAACATAGATACACATTTCTCATATTTAGGTCAATCTTGGGAGTCCTGCTCTCTACTTTGGCTTCATTTTACTCTACATTCTTTCAATACAGCTTGCCGCTTTCATTGTTGTACCATTAGCACAGAAGATTCACTTCTTTTTTGCCAAAGTTCAGTAATCATTTTATGTCTTCTGAAGTTTGAAGGTTCTTAATTAAAAATACCATTAAATTAAAAACACCTCTTCTACTGCTGTTATATAACACATTTGAGAAGCTGAGGGAAGCCTCTCTCCCCTGTATATTTTTGCTTTCTTTCAGCAGAAGAGTAAAACCATTTTTTATGCATGACAGAGGTTCTTTTCATGTTCAGCTTTTGGACAAGGAGAATCTGGTTACTGGGGTTTTTGTATGTGTTTTTGTAAATCATTCTGCACTACTCTTCAGCAGGTGATAATTTACCCCATTTCAAATACAGAATCTCTAAATTGTCTAGTTCTCTGTTTTTGACCGTTTGCCTTTTTTCTATTTGAATGTTTGCTGTAACTGTTACCCCTTCTCCTTGGATATATATATTGAATTGTGGTTTCAGTACTTTTTCTTTGTTGAAAAAGTACTTTTTCAGTACTTCTGTTTAGCAGCAGATCTCATGTGCATTTCTGCTTTGCTGGTTTTGGTAGTTTTAAGACCTGGAATTTGAGAATTCATTTTAGGTGCATGTAAAATTATAGCTTTGCTTTTAATTGGTGAACACTGACTATTTTCTCTACCCCTCTTCAGTGGACATGTGGGGTTTTTCTGGACCCACTGATTAGCATTTCTGAACAATTTCAGGTTTTTCCTTCTCTAATTTCAAGACTGCAGCAGTGCCTCTCTTGTAATATTGCCCGGTCTGCCCCTGAATATTTTTCTTTACTATTTAATGTGGTTTTGGTAATATGGTGTATGTATGTACCTGAGGGTAATGCTCCTATGAGCTTTGGCATGGAAAAATGAGAAGCCTTGCTGTGGATGATAAGGATGAGAAAAGGAGCAGAAATTGACCCAAAATTGTATTTTGTGACCAAAATTCCTTTTAAGTTTTTTATTTTCAGTTAACACACTTAAAGTTAATTCTGAATAAAATCAAGCCACATGATAAGTATTGATTGATATGTTAGCCGACGTTATGTGATTTCAATGTTTTCACAGCAAATCTAATGTAAAACGTCAGCTCTTTCGAATAGTAAAATTTATATCAGATTAATTAGAAAAGCACCTTCCCACAGAGGTGCTGATGCCTGGGGCTGCCCCCAGGTGCCCTCTGGCTGCCCTGCTCCCTTGCTGGGGGCAGTGGGAAGAGCACTGGCTATGAGGCTGTGCCCTGGGGAGCCCCCATCGCTCCCAGTGCACCTGCCCACAGGGAGCTGCCGGCCCACACAGCATCCTGACTTTTTTTTCTTTTTAAAATTTTAATCTTAGAGTGAGTTTTACTTTTATGTAAAACAAGAATTATGTTAGTTCTCTTACTCTGGCAAAACTTGCAATTTAACCATGTAAAGTAAATTGAGAAACAGTAAAATAGCAAGACAAAGTATGAATTTTGAGCCAATGAGTATACATTAATAAATCTGAAATAAGAATTGCTCACTCTAGAGAGAAAAAAATTTTAGATATGATTCAGAGACCTTCTGTTTCAGATAGTTCTCTGCTTCCAAAAAACTGCTTTATCAATCATTTCTGTAAGTGAGCCTGTAAATTGGTGTGTAAATGAAGTGTTGTATCTGTTCTCTCCCTTGTTTTCTTTTATACCCTGAACCAATCCTCTGCAAGGCAGATTCATTTGTTGTTTAGTTGAAATGGAATGACTGCAATTCCACAGACAAATTGGGCCTCAGTTAGGTGCACTTTGTCATAAATAATCTCTGAGGAGATTGGATTTCTCTCCTTGCTGATGTACTTCAGCTGTACGTTAAACTCATGGCTTCTTAAAGGCACTGAGTTATTGCTCAGCTGAATGATCACTGAGCCGCATGCACCTGTCCTTGTTCTCCTGTGTTGCAGCCATCTCTATTTCCCTAAAGCATATTCAGCAAAGTTTATGGTAAAAGAAACTACTAGTCCATTTTCTGTTTTTTTTTTTCATTCTTTGTCCCGATTTTTTCTTATTCAACTCCATGATGCACAGCTCTTTCGGCATATATTTCTTCATAATCTGGAGAGAAAAGCCATTTCATGGATTGGTTAAGGGTATTTTCCATGGTCAGGTCATCTAATACTCATATTTCACGTTCAGCAGTAGGCCACTTTGAAATTTAACAGCATGTCTTTATCAGCTGCAGGAAATGTTCTTCACCTTTTCCTTTATAAATTTTACAGTTATTTCTTTTGCTTTGTTATAGAAGTTTGCTCTCCATTTCGGTGTACCCTATTCCTTTTCTTTCTCAAAAGCAGACCGAAACTCTTTAGCTCTGTGGCTGAGATGGCTGGGGTGCTGGCAGTGTGATAATGTAATCCTTGCCTTTTCCCAAGCTACCGTCTGCAGGTTGTGTAATGGGTTGAGTAACATCTGCAAAAGTATGATAGTTCTGATCTAGCCGTTTCTGCAGATGGCCAATCACGCTGAGCAGTCTGAATTATACTTCATTTAGATGGGATTACATAACTATCCTAATGATAAAAATTGAACTGAATGATTCCTACAATGTAGCAAGCTTTAAATCTTTACATATAAAGAGGGAACTGTGCACATTGGGTGGATGGCACGTTCACATTTTGAGTGTCTTTGCATTTGATCTATTTTTTACCTGAAAAAAACCCCAACCAATATATAGGATAGTGAAGAATAGTACACTGTCTAATTCCTGTTTAAAATACTAAAATAACAGAATAGCAGAATCACTTATTGATGGAAAAGCTAATTTTTTATGCATATAATGTATATGGGGCTCATTTAGAAAACTAATGAGACACAGTTTCTGTCTGTCTCAAATCTGACCAAGTGTGTGATGTGTTGTTGAAGAGATGCAAGTGTGGGCTTTTAATTGACAATATTGTCTCTTCACTGCAAAATAACAGTTAGGAAAAAATAACCAAGAAGGTCGTTAGTATAAATCCAATTGATACGCTGAGAATGAGTACCAGGTGTAACAGGCGGGGTGGCAGCTAGTCAGATGAAACAGTACTTTTCCCACATTAGGCAGAGATCACAGACATTACATATCAGCTGCACCTAGTTTATAACATAGTATTTCAGTAGTTCAGAAGTAGTGAAATTCTGTCATGCATCATATATGAACATGTGAACATGGGTGCAAGAGTGGAAAAATACTCTCATCACTACAATGGTATGAATGTACTGTAAATGAGCTAAAAAGCAGTGTATATAATAATTTTTCTTTCTTCTGCCATGTTGCACTTTGTGTAGCTCAGGTTGCATTTGATATAAACCTCCTCCCCAACTGTGTCAGGTTGCACATGGCTGTAAGTAGAGTTGCATATAAGTCTATATATTTGTCAGAATGAATCAGCTGGCTGTCTTGTATGTAGACTGGTGGTAGATATTAACAAAAGACCAACTTGAAGGCAAAGATTAAGGCAACTGAAGAAGGGGCCTTTGACGGAGGAACTTAACACAAGGGATTTAAAAGATATGTGGCCAATCTGTGGTGGATTGGGTGGGGAGGAATTGGGCACAGCGAAGTAGGCAAAAAGTGGTGTTTTCAAAAATGTTTGGACAGTGATATAAATTTAAATTTTGAAATGGCTTCAAAGAAGGACTCTCCAGAGAGAGTCAAGGCCATGTGGTTTAATAACAATGCTGTTGCACAAAAATTGTCACTGAGACAGAAAGGACTGGTGAGAGAATAGCTCAGGGACAGAACAAGACCCTATAATAGAAGTGATGAGTTGCTGAATGGCAGTGCTTGCTGCAACATGTATGGAAATAAAATGTTAGGTACTAGAGATATATTTTGGGTAACTGATGAGGGGATAGAGAAGAAGGAGCAAGGAGAAGAGTATAGCCCATAGATTAAGAGAATAATAGTTGTAACAGTGATGGAAAAAAGGGGCAGAAAGAGTTTAAAAGTGAAGATAAGAGAATCATCTGTTTAAAGTGACAGTGGCATGCCTAAGAAGAGTTATTAACCAGGCATCGGAGATAAGTTGGTGTGACAGGTAGGTTTTTGAGTCATCAGTAGATAGCTTTATAAACTGGGTGAGTGGAGGAAAGTGTTCACAGTCACTGCAAAGTGAGAAGAACAGGGGTTGAGAACTAAGCTCTGCTTTATAACCGTCATCCTATCAGAAGAATAAATATTTTTTGTAGCAGAGTGCCAATAACTTTTCTGTATTTATGGCTCCTTACTAAAGCTTGAGTCTTCTAGTTTGAAGCATGAGAGGAAACACGTAGGATTTTCTTTTTTATGTAGCTCAAGTTGGCACACATTTCTGTTTCTTCAGTGGTGGTGTAAGAAATGTTGTAAACAAAGTTTCTTTCCTCCTAATTGAAGGAAAAATGCCTTTTTAAAATGTTCATTTACATGTTTGAATTGATTCAGAGCTCTGCAAAATATAAAATGATTGAATTATTCCTCCCTGAAAAGTGGACTTAAAGTAATGATGGGTTCCAGCCAGGGTGCTTTAGTGTAATTGGCAGGCAGCCGTCCATTTTGCTCCCAGTGTGATGTTAAATTTAAATAGAAAATATAGACTCCATGGTAGAAAATTTCAGCAGAATTATGTAGTGGATTTTTCATAGGCTCACAAAATGCTCCACAGTACATGCTATTAATTAGGTAAATACGTTACATAGAGAAAAATCTTTTTATTACTGTGAAAAACTGAAGCAGAATGGTATTTAAAAATCCACCATGAACTTTTAAAAAGGGATTACTATGTTTTTCATGTGGTACAGAAAGGTTTTTTTTTCCTATTTCAATTATACATTGCAGACAATATTTTCATTTTATTATTGCAAAATTGTTATATGTGCTCATGCCTAATCTTTCTGTATATTAAAAAGAAACCACAAATTTGTTCTGAACATTATATACTTCTATTTCCTCATGCAGCCTATGATTCTTTTGATGCTTGCTGAAGGTAATGACACTTACTTTGTACTGAATATGGTAGACACTAAAAATCCATGATATTTAGTTATCAGACTTTTCTTAGGTGCATAACTATTACATCTATTTTAATATACAGTAAAGGTCTTTTACTGTTCTGTTCAGATGAGATGGGCAGAATGCTCTGGAGGAGCAGGGCTTGAGGTTATCAAGTTCTGAGTGTTGGTTTTCCTTTTTCTCTTAATGTCATTATGAAACTCCATAGACAACTAATATTTTGCTGCGTTTTCTTCACCTGGATAGCGACAGCTAAGAGTGACTTAATCTTAATAGACCTGTGAAAATCTTACTTTCTTTTCTCAGGTAGGTTTCTATCATTGTATTTTATTCAGTTTTCATGAGGTTAAAAAAAGGACAGTGGTGTACTCATTTCTCCTGCTGTGGTATGGGCTCTCGTATGGTTATTGCCCTCTGTTATCATGTGTCTCTCTTTTGGAAAGTACCTGGAAACAGATAAATACCTTATTTTCAGAAAAAAATTAATAACTGGAAACACTTCTTTCAGTTTCACCTATTTAATGAGTGAGAAGAAGATTGACCTATAAGTAAAACCATAAAATACGTTATTTAATCCATTCACAACAAAACTCTGAAAATTCTTTTGTTGGCATTCATCATGCCATCACTGTGAGAATGTGATATTTTTCCCTCAGATTGCCTGGATGTCTTGCAAGAATTTGCCAAAAGTTCTTAACCCTCTTGAGTAGAACAAGTAGCTTTAGCAATTATGCTTTACTTGTTCTAATAGCATTTCTTCCTCTGTAGTAGACCAAGGTTACTCTGCCTTCATTTCTTTACCTTTCTCACATGAAACTAATAAAATATAAATATTGCCCTGTTAAGGACCAGGCTTTTCTGAGCTAAGGTCCTTATTTTTGTGTTTCTGTGTGGTATCTGTTGATCTTTTCCTGGCACTGTTCTAAAATGCAGTTCATACCTATATGCCCTTCTGTGCTTTAGAGAATGTCTGTGTAAACTGTATATTCAGTAGTATTTTAACCCTCTTCTCTATAAAAAGCTATACCAGTTTCACTTTTCGCTGTGAACTCCTTGAATACAAAGAACTTTAAAAGATTAATGACCAACTGCACCAAAAGGAGTAACACGTTACAAGGAGATTGATTTCTGGTTGAGTTTTTCTTCTGTTGTTTTCTAGCCATGTAATGTTGTATAGATGGAAGTTTAGGTTTATTGGAACATTCTACAAATATAAACTTCTAACTGTACAGGTAAGACCTAGAATTCATAAATCAAGCAAAATTAATAAATACAAAATTTAATTATTAATATTTTTACAGCAATTTCTTTAGAACTTTATTTTCATTGTATCATGGCATATAACTTGCATGTTGTCTGCCCACCCTAACCTTCTACTATATAGTTCTCTGGCCATTTTATATTAGGAAAGTTAAAATATCTTTTCAAAATCCTCTCTGCTTTTCCCATCATTTTAGTTTTTTCTATTTTTTCCTAGGCTCCTATAGGGTATTGAAATAAATAGTAACTTGATAGATGAAAGCTTCATATTGTGTAGATATATTTTATTATGGAGATTCAATATTCCAATAATTTTATAAGAATATGAAGGGTAGAGACCTGTGATCCTTTAAGCAATAATGTTGTTTTAATGGTAGGATTTTTCTTCTCAATGCAGCTGAGTTAAGGAATATGGAAATAGTAGCAATAGTTTTGTTGAGATCTCACACCAAATATGTATTACTGAATAGGCTTATGTTGACAGTAATAGCATTCCCATATTTATTTATTGGCATAAATACGTTCTTGAACTGTAATGTAGTGTATTACATTATATGTTAGGCATGTTTATGTTGTATAAACCGTGTTCTTTACATAGCCATCTGTATTCTTTGCTTTAGCACAAATTTAAACTCAGATTTTAGAAATTTTTGATATCAACAGTGGGGCCACAATTACAGAAACCTCATCATCCATCTAATTTCCTAAACCCAGTTACAACACCAGTCTGTCCTGGACAGTTTCCACTGAGAAATCACCATTATGAAGGCTTCTCACTGCCCTAGTAACCAAACTCTGGATACACTGACTGTTGTTCATCAGCTAAACTCAACATCGCTGAAAGTGCTTCGTCTGTTCAGCCCTTTGGAGGCTACCAGGGTACATAACACAGACATGTCACAACAGCCATGGCATATTTTACTGGGCATGGCAAGCAAGAGTTTCTGCAAATATGTATTTGTATAGCAATTTAACTTTGGGTATGTCTTTGAATTAAAGCTTATGCTCTCACTTGGCCATTTAAAGCCTTCTATGCCTATTTCTGAATTAGGCACCTAACCTGGTTTCATTATTCAAATGTGCTGAATGTTATTAAGAGCCTTTTGTGTAATTCCCTTAGTTACTGTGAAACTTTATACATGGTCATAATTATTAGACTTCTACAAGCACAGTAGAAAGTGATCTATCAGGCCCCATAATAGCATGTTGGCTATTTCTTAATTTCCATTGAATCCTATGATACTGTATATTTATCTAAAGTAAGCTCTGGGATCCCGTAATTATAAAGCTTAATGTATTTATGTTAGGATCCTCTTTATTACAGCTTTCTGGCTGAGCCTCCACATACAACTCCTCATCTTGTGTAACTTCAGTTAGTTCTTATTTCCACCCTCCACGGAGGGCCAGTTTGGCTTACAATTTTTTCATATAGAGCTCTTACAGTTGATCATGTGTGATTTCTGTTTCAAACACAAAGTATTATACCATGTGAATGTCATGCGTGCAAAATGAGTTGGATTCATGTCCTTTGATGACATTGCCTAGTGGATGAGGGAAAAGCTGTGGATGTTGTCTACCTGGACCTTAGCAAAGCTTTTGACACAGTCTCCCACAACATCCTCCTGGAAAGCTGGCAGCTCATGGCTTGGATGGGTGTACTTTTGCTGGGTAAAAAACTGCCTGGGTGGCCGGGCCCACAGAGTTGTGGTGAACGAACCTAAATCCAGTTGGTGGCTGGTCACAAGCGGTGTCCCCCAGGGCTCAGTATTGGGGCCAGTCTTGTTTATTATCAATGATCTGAATGGGGGGATCAAGTAAGTTTGCAGATGACACCAAGTTGAGCAGGAGTGTTGATCTGCTCAAGGGTAGGAAGGCTCTGCAGAGGGACCTGGACAGGATCAATGGACCAAGGCCAATTGTATGAGGTTCAACAAGGCCAAGTGCTGGGTCCTGCGCTTGGGTCACAACAACCCCATGCACTCCCGGGGAAGAGTGGCTGGAAAGCTGCCCAGCAGAGAAGGACCTGGGGGTGTTGGTTGACAGCCAGCTGAACATGAGCCAGCAGTGTGCCCAGGTGGCCAAGAAGGCCAACAGCATCCTGGCTTGTATCAGGAATAGTGTGGCCAGCAGGAGTAGGGAATCGATCGTGCCCCTGTACTCGGCACTGGTGAGGCCACACCTCGAACACTGTGTTGAGTTTTGGGCCCCTCACTACAAGAGGGACATTGAGTTGCTGGAGCATGTCCAGAGAAGGGCAATGAAGCTGGTGAAGGGTCTAGAGTGTAAGACTTATGAGGAGCGGCTGAGGGAGCTGGGGTTGTTTCACCTGGAGAAGTGGAGGCTGAGGGGAGACCTTATCACTCTCTACAGCTACATGAATGGAGGCTGTAGCAAGGCGGGGGTTGGTCTTTTCTCCCAAGTTACTAGTGATAGGACAAGAGGAAATGGCCTCAAGCTGCATCAGGGGAGGTTTGGATTGGATATTAGGAAAAATTTCTTTACTGAAAGAGTTTTATGTTTGTGCCTGTACTCATATGGATTTCTGAATACATTTTTATAATTTTATTTTTTTAAACTTAAGGATTTTAACTGAAATAACAGAATGATGTCACATACTGGAATGGCTATTGCAGAAGTAATACGTACTCAAATACAAAGACAATGAAATATCTACATTAGGAAGATTTTTTCCTCTTTATGTATTATTATTTTGGAAAAATATAATTTTTATATAGAAATATCTTTAAGAGTTCCAATTCCAGGTTTTTATCTTGACTTTTCATAGACATTTTTATTTTTTAATAACTTAGTTTCCTTTTTGCCTCTTGGGAAACGTAACATGAATTTGGATAATACATTTCAAGATACAAAACCTGCAAGAAACTACTTTCTTGTCTGTGTTATTATCACTTTTAGTTTCGAAGAACAAGAGTGAACTCCTATCTAGGCTTTAAAAGTAGGTTGAGTCTTCTCTGCTGAGTGAGTATTGTTACTATTTTTAACAGCCTCAACGGTTACTAAAGAAGATGTTTTAATGCCATAGAACAGTGATTGCTTGTTAGGTTCCTACAGTTACTATGAAATAAGCTGTAAATGGCCTGGATTACTTACAAAAATTACAAGTGCATAGGCAGAGCTTAACATTTCTTTGCCTGCAGTCTTTCTGATTTTGATGGAATTAACAGTCTGATTTTTAATGTCCAAATTATGCCAATGAAGCATGTGACAGTAATGTAGGACAAGGCAACATCTTACTGGGAACATTCTCTAGTATTTCAGTTTCTAAAAATTAATTTTTGCTGAGTACTCCTTTATGAAGTGTGTGTCTTCTGTCTTACCGTGCTACCTGTCACTGTGTGAGGACATGCTGCTGCAAGTTTGCCATCCGCTGCTGTAACATTACTTTCTTCAAGACAATACAATCTGGCCATTGTGTTAACTTTTAAAGTTCTTCCTGTTCTCCCTCAACATCTGTGTAAGGGTCAAATACATTTGGCTTGATAATAAATGTGACTCAACTGCTTAAAGACAGAAGCAACTGTGCTTAATGGCTATATAGGAAGCCTGGGATGCATATGCAAGTGAAGCATATAAAGTAGTTGGTGTGAATAATCCCCAAGTAACTTGAAATTCTTAGTTTTCAAAGGCCAAACATTTATATGTTACCACCTCCAATTAAAGTAGTTTGGGTACATACTGGTGGGTTGAAACAGCTGGTAACACTGCATGCAATTGTTTTAAAAGATAAAATATAGCATGGTTCATGGTTCTTTAAGTATTGAGTGAATCTACTAGGCCTTCATGGGTATTTTCTTTTGCAGTGCACACTAGGAAAAACATAGTCTATGTATCTGAAGTGACAAGTGAGATGTATGTCTCCGATTTTCAAGATTCTGCTGGAAATCAATTGCTGCTGATTTTTATCTGTCAGCTTGCCCTTGGCTCTCTCAAGGAGGTCCTAAATGATCCATCAGGACAATCCATTAGGAGAGTGTTAGTGGTGGTTGTCATTGTTAACCTGTGGTACTCTGGTGACACAAATAGCCCACAGTTTGTAGATAATCTTAGTGAGGCAGATAAGGACAACCTCTACTTCATGAGATGTAAAGCTTCCAGAAGTACGTACAGCCTGGAGAAAAGCTGTCAGTTAGCTGGGACTACTTTGACTAAAAGTAAGGAGTGGGGTAATTGTATGATTCATATGGATTTAATGAAAATGGAACAAATCACTGAAGTACAATGGCAGGTTTGTATGAAAGTCTTAACACTGAAAATTGTTAAAGGAGGAAAATTGATAAAAGTATAAAAAAACCTAAATCAACCATTTGTTTTGCAGTTTAATGAGTTGTAGGTGATGCTACAACCTCAAACCTTGCTTGAACTTGGTCAGAGAGGGCATATCCAGTATAATTCTTAACACATGCATAAATGTAAGCATGTGAGGAATCCCATTAAAAGCAAATACTACTGTGTTGATTAAAGATCAAAGGAGGCTACTTCAGCAGTCCAATGAGAGACCCATAGGGCTGGGCAAGTCGGTAGCCATGAGGCACAAGGCTGAGCTGCAGCCAGCCCCTTGCAAGAGCAGACAAAGGGACTCACAGGCTTCCCACAGCAGCAGGACGGTGTCAGAGCTGGCCATGTCCATGGTCATGCTTCTGGGCAGCCAAATCCATATGAAGGGGAAAGGGGTAGCAAAGCCTGTGGGTCCACTCAGGGCCCTGATGTTTGTTTTTGCATTTTAACAAAAATGGTGGTTTTAATTAGTAGCCAAATAATTCTGACATATCTATTCCTTACACACTTGAATACGTATTTGTGACCAAAGTAGTCTAAGATAATCATCCAGGTTTGCTTTATAAAAAGGAAGGACTAACCCAAAGGGCAATTTGTCCTATCCTGGAATAGATGTATAAGGCAGGTGGTTTTAACCCCCCTCCAAAGTACTGTCTTTCCCAGTGCAATCATCCAAGAAGAAAGCCATGCTTTGCTGCAAAAAAAGCTAGCTTTCAGTCATAAGAAACTCTTCCGTCCAGGCAAACCCATGATAAACTATTAAAATTTCAATTTTCCCCAGTTGTTTCAGTTACCTGTATTCGATCTTTAGCAACAAAATTATCTCTTAAGTATGTATCACATGGACATCGTATAATTAATTTAGAAAAAAAATCAGGAAATTATTTTTCTGTATTCATATATATTTTAAATACATATTTAAAAGTAAGAATTAACAAATCTATTTCTTAGTCTTCAATCTACATTCTGTCTCTCTGTATATGACAGCTACCTAGAAAATTAAATTAAAATAGATATGTCTAATCTTGCACCCACATATCATACAGCCAGAAAAGTACTTTTATTTCCTGTTCCATGCATCTTGGCCAACCAAGTTTGAGAGTTTTCAGGCATTTGTGTTTAGCAGACTTTAACTCCCAAATGAAATTATTTAATTAGATATTTGTCCTCATTCATGAGTTGAGATATGTATTGGAAGTCTAGCTGAGTAGAGATACAGTGTTTTGTAAAATTGTAAGATGTTGAAGAAAAAAAATTCTATTTTGTTTTCAAAAGGGAATTACTTTTCAAGTTCTGATATCTATACATGTGTTGATGAAAAAATTGCCCCTCTATTGTTTCTCAAAATTTAGGAAATGCAGTAAAGCATATAAGCCTTACAGACACAGCCTCAACAGATCTGCGTTTCTCTCATGAGGAATACATTTATTTTTGTGAAGTACTTTGACAACTGTATGGATTGAATGTAAATGGATGTGCATATAAGCTTTTCTGTCTCTGCTGGGTAATTAAAGCATAAGAGAGAATATTGGATTTTAAAAACTCTTTATTAAAATAGAGAAGTGACAGAACATTGACAAATGTTTGGTTTTAGACATTTATTTCATTAAGAGATGAAACTATGGAGACCAAAACTTTAAGAATACTTGGTTTGCTTACATATCTGAGGTAAATATCACCTGAATATAGTTAAAGTTAAAAAAAATCAGCTGCAGATGCTGGTATATAATTTTGATCATTATTTTGTTTTTATAAGTCTTTTAGAATGAAGTTGAATTGTGTATGAATTATTTCTCTCTTTTTTTTTCCCTAGCAATATTGCATACAACCTGGGCTCTTGAACAAAATGCAGTTTATTACTGATCTTATTTTGTTATCCTATTTGAAAATCCAGAGATAGAACATGTCAACAACATGCAGCTTTTTCAGCCTTTCAGCCTTATTGCAGCCTTTCAGTACTTAAAGGAGGGCTATAGGAAGGATAGGGGCAATCTCTTTAGCAAGGTCTGTTGTGACAGGACAAAGGGTAATGGTTTTAAATTAAAAGAGGGTAGATTCAGACTAGATATAAGGAAGAAATTTTTTACAATGAGGGTGGTGAAACACCAGAACAGGTTGCCCAGAGAGGTGGTAGATGCCCCATCCCTGGAAACATTCAAGGTCAGGTTGGACGGGGCTCTGAGCAACCTCATCTAGTTGAAGATGTCCCTGCTCATTGCAGGGTGGTTGCACTATATGACCTTTAAAGGTCCCTTCCAACCCAAACTGTTCTATGATTTTAAGATTCTACGATTCTATGTTCCTGCTACATCCAAACTATTTTTTTTAAGATATTGTCAAACTAAATCCGTGATTCTGTGATTCTGTGAATCAAGAGAAGACTTGTATATTCATGGAATAAATCAAGATCAGTTTTTCTAGTGCTTTGGTAAATTGGTGAGGAAATGTTTTCATCGATCTAATACTTTGAAATGCTGTGCCCATTTGGCCATCTTATTGCTCTAACTCAATACAGAAATTATATAATTATTGTGCCAGGATCACATTTAATAAGTATCTATTGTAGTTTTGACATACTTTACTTACCTCTCAAAAGCTATTTCTGTACACCTGTTTATCAATATTTTAAAGGCCTGATATGAATAATTACAGCAGAAGAATGTCTCTATTAAGTAAAAAATATATTTTTCTCTATAAAAATAACAAACCTGAAAACTGCATTACTTGATGGACTCCATATGTAGTTTCAGATTCCGTACTGAAGTTGTTAGGTATCAAATGTTTAAATTAAGCATTCTGAAGTTGAATGATCTCTCTTCTGAGTAACTTTTCTGATAGGTCTTTTTTTTTAATCTGAGTTGTTCTTTGATTACAGTGAAATGTTCACCTTCCTTTATGTAGAATATATGTAATGGATAAAATTGTATTAGGCAGAAAAGACATTTATAGTAAAGACATTTTAATGGATTTTTTTAATATCAGCTGTATTATAAGCCCTCTCTTCACAAATCACAATTCTGTCTTGTTTATTTCTAGAGCTCTTATACATCAGCTAATGAAACTAGGATTATTTTTCTGTCCTCAGAGTTAAATTTCTGAAGGATAGCAGATAAGAAATTAAGAGACACTAATTTTTGCTTATGGTCTTCCAAAGGTGACGGCGCTGACATCTTCAGAACGTATCTTTTGGACCAGAATTTCCTGGGGAGAGCCTTCTAATAGATAGAACAGCCAGTAAGAAAAAGTAGTTATCTAGTTTTGATTATCAGCATGTTGTAAGTATGAGGTATAGCTGGACCCTATATTATTCTAAAAACATGCTGTTAGCATTAAGACCCAAGAGTGGTAGTTATAGAAAAATACAGTTGAGGCAGTTTGGTTGCGAAAGACTGTGGGATTTCAGAAGTCTGAATGAATTCTGTCAAAAATTCTAGGAGTGGGGAAGGAATACTCATTAGCAGGTGAAAAGTGAAGAAATAAGAAAAGAGCACAAATATTTTGTGAGGGAAGTTGAAGCCGGATATAATGAGGGTGATCTGAGAACATGAAAATACACATCCTAATATATCTGTTACTTGGGAAGATTTGCCTTGTTTTACTGACGAGGTAGAAAGTAAGGTTTGGGGTTTTTTTTATATCAAAGCTAATTCTCATATTTAGACGAAACTTTTATCAAAAATAGTGATAGTGGATCTAATGGTTAATCTTAAACCAGAATATATAAATGATTGTGTCATCTACTGGTATCTAAATTCCAGGAGGTTTTAAAATGTATGAAAGACTTTCAAAGATAGAAAGCATTCTATTTAATATGGAAAAATGATCATGCTATGTCAAATTATAGGTTCATAAAGATATTATTTGATGTAGTCTTTAAAAATACAAACTGAGTACTCAAATACTTATTTGGGTTAATTTGTGTTATTAAACAGGTACCAGTTGCTTATTGCTTTGTTATATACGTAAGATATTAAGCCTTCATCATGTGAAATGAGACTAAGTAAAACTTGCTTCTTAGGGCATGTATGTAGCAACATGAAGGTCTGATTGTTGCGCCAATGAATAGATTCCTTTCAGCTTTTCCCGGATCTGCTGAAGGTAGCAGTATTAATAAAACCATGCTGGCACATGCTTTGTTATTGACCAGCATCCCCAATAGGTACCAAGTCTGCAGCAGGCTTGCTGCTAATGTCTGCTTCTGCATTTTCACAGTTGACACCCCCTCTAGCTAGGTTGTGCTTTCCAATGACACAGTCCAACATTCTTTTTGCTGAGGAGATACACCAACTATTAAAAATAGCTAAGAGGCTGTTACTGTAGTTTTGCTGAAAAACTAGTTTATTAAATGTAAGGAAGTACATGAAAACCTTAAAGGCTACTCATTAGCAGTTGTATAGCTCAATCACTTGAGAAGTGGCATTATTCCAGGCTCATGGGGAAGAAGCAGGTGTAGGCAGTGTAAAAGACATAAATCAAACAGAAAAGCAAAGATAATTTTTTTAAAAATTAATTTAAATGGACAAATTGGTTTCTTTTGCTAAGCCTTAGAAAGTCTTGAAAGAAAAACATAGACTTAAAATTGCAGCATTTGGCATTCTTACATTTTTTGTTCATGCGTGTTCTTCAGTGCATAACACTAATTTTATTTTCTTGTAGAGTATAGAAACTGAGGCATAGCCCCCAGTAGTAAGGCAATGAATGTTTAAAGCATTTATGCATAAAGCTGCCTCAAAGGATAATTAGATTATTATAATGGTACTTGCTTTGAGATAGCTAATTAAAAAATAAATCTATTGCTCCCAAGCTTAATTATTTGAGTAATGATAACATATTAGCAACCTCCAAATTTCAGTTACAGCCAACTACAATTAAAAAGAAAAAAAAATTAAATATGAAATTCGAGATTTAGTAAAGTGAAGGTTTACTAAATTTTGATTTTAATAATTTTCTTTCTTATGTACATTTTCACCCTGTAATTTTAGAAATTCCATAACCAGCCAATGAGTATAAGTGTCCCTCTGCTCTCATGTCATACATGAATGCCAGAGTATTCTGATGTTATATGGAAGTTGCACATGCAGCTGCTCACCACTATTTCAGAGGTGGCAGGCATCGACTCATCAGCTTCCATTGCCAACTCCTGTTACAACTTGTGGAGTTGTGAATGCCGCTCTAATTTATGTCTTTAACTAGCCAGTTTATTGCCACCTCAGTGTTGCAAAAATAGCGGGATGCATGCAGTCGTTGAAAACTGTGGCTTCTTTGAGTCATGTCGCCTTTAGCTCTAACAAAATGAAAAAAAAGACATTTTGGGTATTTTTTGTTCTAAAGCTAAACCTTAAGCTGTTTGTAAAAATTTCTTCAGCTTATTACAACACTTTACTGATGTCATGTCACTCAGATATAAAGGAAAGAGCAAGAGGAAAAAAATAAGGTTTCATGTTTTTTTTTTTTTTTACTAGGAGGCTATATCTGACAGCTTTGACAGCTTTACCTTCTATATATTAATTAGTAGAATTTCGGGTTGTCAATGTACTTCAGTCAGTTGTTTACTAGCACACGTTTGGTGATGCCAGAATTTCACTACTTATTAAAGAGTACTCACAATTTTAAAAACAGACTGTGCAAATACATTGTTCTTTTCCCATTTCCTCTGTAACAAATAAAATCAGAGAAGAACAATACACACTTTTATGATATCAGAGCACATCTCCCCTGTGCTTTGTCAAGTCCAAAACTCTAGAAAACATTAGACAGCACTTTAGGAGCAGTATTTTTAAATTTCTGATGCTTAACTATTTAAACCACAGTAAAAAAGAAAAAAAGAACAGAACAGAAATTCCTTTTTTTCTTCCCCTTGAAATCAGTATCAGTCTTCTGGTTCACTTTATAGAAAAATATTTATGTCCCATCTTTCCATTTTGTGATCTAAGAAATTGATGGTAAAACTCTTAGTGATGTCAGTAAGGGCTGTGATATTAATATGTGGGAAATATATTAAAATGCTTTTTTGCAGGAAAATTTGAAAAGCAAGAGAAGCACCGAAATGATGCGTAGCAGTACATATTACCTAACTCAGTGTGATCACTGATAACCATTTTGTAAAGCTTATATACTTATATTCTCAAAAATACTATCTGTATCAGTCTAGAAAAGTGATTAGATCTTTTTTCCTTTTCCTATGATTTTCAAAATCAAATACTGTATATATTGATGAAAAAAGCTTCATACCTTTATGAAAATCTTAGTATCTGCATTTATATTTATGATGTTAGAAACATAACATTGATACCTGCAAGTTGTGAAGGATAAAAAGTCATGTGTAAATTGAGAAGCTAAATTACTCCTTCCAAGAGCCAATAAAACTGAAAAGCATTCATTATAAAAGTAATAAAAACTTATGAGTCCCATTTTATTAAAACTACTATCCAGTTTCCTGATGGAGCTGGATTACTTAGAGGATAAACCAGTGACATTTTATGTCTGGCAGTGGGGTTTATGTCTGAGGTGAAGTCTCCTGAAATTAGATCGATGGTTTTAATGTGAATCAAAATGGATGGATTTTTATGATGTAAGATCACAACTCCCAGTTTAACATGAGCACCTTCTTTTCATAACATCATTCTGACTCTGTTTTTATTGGCACAGAATTATTTTTGTCTCTTGATTAATGAATGAGAAAGCACTAGCTTTTTGGAAGTAATATATTAGCACTCTGTTTACTAAGTCTCTGGGTCACATATAATGCAGTTCATATTTGATATCCATGTTGCTTCGTAATCCATGCTGGGTATTTTTCTGTCTATAATGTATCAGTCTTTCAAAAATCACCACCAAGGCTAGTTCAAGTTTAACATTAGGGATTTTAATATTATAAAAACTGTAGTTTCTATATATATTTTTACTGAAACCATTTTTATATCTATATAACAGAAATGTCAGGTCAAATTGGAAAAGGTGAAACTGGTTGCAAATGTGAAAATATTTTGTATATATCAACTCCACACCAGTATTTTTTTGTCTGTTTAATGAAGTACATTATATCATCACAATAATTGGTAAGTACAGCAGTGGTGTCTCTAGTCATTAATGTGACTACTTGTACTAATCCACTGAATAGATTTAACCCTTTGAGTATCCACATACCTTGACTGAGCTATGATGAAGTTATAATGACAGATGAAGAAAGAATGAAAACAGAGCATAGTGATGGGGAGGAGGAGACTGATTTAGATGGAACAGATAATGAAAAAGAGTCAACCACTCTGTACAAACAGCCCTATATTGGTATGAAAGGAAGAAGAATGAGCTCCAGAGGACAAACTTTTTTATTGGTTTGAAAGAGAGAAAAGCACAGAAAGTGCTCAGTGATCAAATGTCTACCACTTAAGTAGTTAGAATTCTTCCCTTTAAGGCATTCAAGTAATGACATTGAAAGCTGCACATTTTAAATTATTTTGGTGTATATAAAATGACCAAAGGAAAAAGGTATTTAAGAAAAAATGCAAAATCTTTTTGATCTGCTTCTTTACCACGTAACATGAAAAGCAGAAAGGGTCCATTTTCCAATGAGCAGAACTGCGTCACCAGTTGTAGTGCATCGGGACCTCAGTCTTTGTTTTTGGTATTTATGATTGTAAAGCTTACAAGCAGCACATTCTTTTAAAGGCTTTTTAAAGAAAACTGTGTGTCATAAATGCGCAGCAATTGCACAGAAACTGGAAGCTTGGACTATTAATTAGCCTATATTGAATTGCTTTGCTGTTCATTATGAAATTTAGCAAATAACTGGATATGTTCTACATGCTGGTTTTGAATAAAATTGCTTTTCTTTCAATTCAACATGATGTAAACAAGCAAGCCTAAAACACAGAACTGTAATTTAAAACCAGCTAAATAATGGATTAAATAATGTAAAGGTGCATTTTGATGTGACCAAAAGTGAAAAAAATTGATAAAAAATGTGGTAAATTATTGAGTCATTATCATTAATCAGTATAGTACTCATTTTCTGTCATCAGAAGATCATATAAACTATCTGCATGTCTTTCAATATTTATAGAAACTTGTTGTTGTCACGAAATTAGTCTTCAGAATCAGATGGTTTTCTGTCAGCCCAGTTTGTACAAGATGAGCCGTAGCAGCCATCAGATGAAATACAGACAAGGTTCCAAAATGTGTCAGATATTCCATAGGTGATAATGGGATTTCAGTTCATCTGTCCATATCACTTAAAATCACAGTAAATAAGCTCAAACAGACAGTTGTAATGAAAGCACCTTTGATAGGTACATCATAGTGAGTGTAAAGAGTAAAACTTTGAATTGTTTACCCAGGTAAGTTTAGAAATATTCTAACATATAACAAATATTAAATACTGATTTAATTTAACGAGCTCTGGCTAGGAAAATAGCCCCTTTCAGATAAAAGAAAATATATGTTCAGATCATTTTAGTACAGAAATACTTATGGTTCATTAAAAAGAAAAGGTAGTCATCTAAAATTTATCAGCTGTACCTATCGAACCTCAAAAAATTTGTGACTGAAGTGTTCTCTTAGATTTAATTTCCTAATATGGAGTATGAGCAGCTTCAACATGAAATCATTGATTATATTTAGTGTTATTTTGTGAAATTGTCTACTATTTTCACTAGCTGATATTCCAAAATTGAGTAATTTCTTATTGGAACACACAGCTTTGTGACTACAGCTAGCTTCCTTTAGTAAATTGAGTATTACATTGTTAATATGCTAAAATATATATCATTAGAATTTAAAAGCAAAATACATATCACTTTTAGTTTATCTCTTATTTATATGATTTCATGTATGTAGATTATTATTGTCATATAAAACAGCTTGGAAACTCAAGAAAATAAGAAAGATAACCTTATCACATTGTTTTAAAGTTCCCATATATGTGAGAAAAAACTTGGAAATCATTTTAAGACTGTTATTTGTGAAGAGAGAAATTTGTGATAATGTTTTCAAGAGATGAGTTATTATGGAGATGATTCAGTATAGAAGTAGCCGTTTCTGAAAACTAAGTATCTTCAAGGTGAGTCAGATTGTACTCTCAAAATCTGGCCTTCTTGGCTTTCAGATATATGCTACTAAAGGCAGAAAAATGGCATAATTTAGAGAGATGCACACAATTATGTGTTTAAAAGAACAGTGCAGTGACTTGTGGCTTAGTACTTGATTTGTTCTCTTGAGGATCTAAAGGTTAAAGCAGACTGGCAGGAAGTGGAATCAGTGGCTGAAAACAATCGATAAAATTTTAAAACCTTATTGAGCAGTTTGGGCTACAAGGTTTAGAATCAATTGTTGGCTAAGGAACTACAATAAAAATAATGTCAGGGCTACATATACTATCTATAGCTGTGAAAAATAATATAAAGGAGGGGTAATTTAGATATTAGTGGAGTTTAAAAAGCTAGTAAGTATTGCATGATGTCAGGAATTCTATCCACATCTAAGGGTCAAGAACATGATAGCAAAGTATGATTCTCAATGTCCTGAGAGACAGGATACATATCCTTTCCTCCAAGCTGCTTTTTGTAGTAATTGATTGTCCATTTCTTAGCCTGTTTTTCTGAATGCTCTAGGAGAAGCACTGCGACATGCATAGCTTTTTGTGTGTCAGGAAAGAGGGCCTGTGCTCTCTCTTATTTCAGCTGCAAACATTTCATGCCTTTGACGGGCAATGCCCATCATTAAGGAGTTTCTATCCAAATTCTATGTTTTAGAGTGTACAACATTTCTTGCCTCCATTCAACCTTGTGCTTTCCAGGCTCTCTGTAATATTGAAAGCTGGCAATAGATATGTTCCAGCATGGTCTGGCAATACGTAGGAGCCACACAGAGTTTTCGGGAGCAGGCAGGGGAACCAGTTAGGCAACAAGATTGAGTTATCTCTTGTCTTGGCAGTCCAAGACTCTTCTTCTGCCCAAACACTTTGTTTACCTGTGATAAGCAGTGGTTCAGGAGATGACTGGTATATTTGCAAACATCTGCAGTACAGAAGCTCGACAAGTGCAGCATATGTGTAGAAGTAAGCACAAATTTTTGTAGATCTTTGTACAACTGTAAATTTTTGTACTGTGCTCTTTAATGAAAAAAATTAACGCCTGTATGCAATGAAAGAACTGCTTCTTCATCAAAAAGCTGTTGGCATAGAGGATCTGGAGTCTCCCCATGTAGCCCTCATGGCATACAGTTCTAAGGTTATTCTCTAAAACCTAAGAGAAGGTTTAAAAGAAAGAAAAATGTAATTTATATCAATTTATAGCAATTTCAGATTAGAATCAATTTGCTGATTCTATCTCATTCTGGGCTAATTTTGCTTCTTTGTCAGAATAACCATTCAAAAGGTTAAGTTTTTAGATTTCTGACTGAAATATTTTTGGAATTTCTTTTGTGTGAGAATTTTTATTCTTTCCTGTTTGAATGGAAACAAATTATGAAATGTTAAAAATGTCTTTTCAACAGAAATGCTTTTTTTCTAATAAATCCTAATAGCAATTTGGAAGTTGATCCTGAGAGATATTTTAGCTTTTATATTCATCTGTGGTGTCGATCTAGAGTTACCTTTTATGCTGGGGAAGCCGTTTGTACAAGCAACTGTTGAACAACAAAATGTGAAGAGGATTGTTATTTTAGTTGGTGTTTTAGGTTTTGTTGTTATTCTGAAAATTGTCACAAAGTAGCGCTAAAGCCTTGCAATGGACAGAAGATACTAGCATGAAGAATTTGGCTTTTAAGTACTTTTCCATTCTCCTATATTTGCAGGCTTTTTGTTCAAGCAGTACAGAAATATATCTCTGGAACTGTCTTACAGTACAGGCTGCTTGCCTTCTCCATTATGCCACTACTACATTTTGATTTCCTTCTATTCTCCTTTCAAAACTGATGTCTTGTACTTTTCCCACCCTAGACTGAGTGGAAGGTCTTTGTCTTTGTTGTGCTCAAGTGTCACACAGAGCTAGAAGCCAGGTTTCCTGCACAGTTATGATATAACTCTCTAGGCATCTCAGCTTCTTTCCCATTTCCCCACATTATCCTTCCCACTGCGGTATGCTCAGTTCTTTCATCTGTCTACCACAGCAATAACTCCATGTCTTCCCCAGGTTGCAACTGCTTTGTCACCCCATAGTACTTCTAGTTTCCACCTAACATATTGCGTAATACCCACCACTGTGTTGTGAATTCCTACCTAATGTTGTGGAAGGGGCAGAACTATACCATGGCTTGTCTGGCCATGGTGCAGGCCGTGTGAGAACAGAGAATGATTATGGTCACTCTAGTCTTTTCTCATGAGGATCATTAATTTAAGTATGTCCTTTGCCATTTCCTTATGTTGATTTTTCTTACATTTACAAAAACTTAAAACTGGGAAGCTTAATACATTGACACTTCATACCCCTCTGCTAAATTAGGTGAAAATTGTTCAACAAATTAAAAGAAAATTTTCAAAAGAGTGTGTCTGTGGAGATAGGCATTGCAATCATATTGGAGTTGATTCCTTTTTTACTTCATGAAGAAAATCCAAGATATAAAGATATCACTTTTGGCTCAGAATTCTCTGGACTGAAAATTGCTCAAAGCTAGAAACATTTTCTAGACTACACTGCTACCCTGTTATTATGCTTTTCCCTAAACATCCATTTTTGGCCAATGTCAAACAAGGTTCTGGTTTAGGTGGGCTATCCTTACTTTATTAAATTAAACTATGAGATAGGTAACTCAGGGATTTTATTTTGTTATCAATTGGAGAGGACACTGGTGGACAGATAGGAAAAACGATGTAATTGTGTGGTAACTTACACTGTTAGAGCTGGGCCCCAAATCAGCAGAATTAAAGAACTATTAGGGAAATACAAGGAAAAGAGGGTGGAAACAGAGCAGGATGAGTAGATTGTACATTGAGCGCCCTGCAGAGAAGGACTTGAAGGTACTTGTGGATGAAAAGCTGGACAGGAGCCAGCAATGTGCACTCACAGCCCAGAAAGCCAACCATATCCTGGGCTGTATCAAAAGAAGTGTGGCCAGCAGGTCAAGGGAGGCGATTCTGCCCCTCTACTTTGCTCTGGTGAGACGCCACCTGCAGTACTGCGTCCAGCTCTGGAGCCCTCAGCACAGGAAGGACATGGAACTGTTGGAGCGGGGTCCAGAGGAGGCCACAAAAATGATCAGAGTGATGGAACACCTCTGCTATGAGGACAGGCTGAGATAGTCAGGATTGTTCAGCCTGGAGAAGAAAAGGCTCTGGGGAGACCTTATTGCAGCCTTTCAGTACTTAAAGAGGGCTTATAAGAAAGATGGGGACAAACTTATTAGCAGGGCCTGTAGTGATAGGACAAAGGGTAATGGTTTTAAACGAAAAGAGGGTAGATTCAGACTAGATATAAGGAAGAAATTTTTTACAATGAGGGTGGTGAAACACCAGAACACGTTGCCCAGAGAGGTGGTAGATGCCCCATCCCTGGAAACATTCAAGGTCAGGTTGGACGGGGCTCTGAGCAACCTCATCTAGTTGAAGATGTCCCTGCTCATTGCAGGGTGGTTGCACTATATGACCTTTAAAGGTCCCTTCCAACCCAAACTGTTCTATGATTTTAAGATTCTATGACTCTACATAAACTAGTACTAAAACCTAGAAATAAATACAAGATTGGACTCTGAGACTGACCCCAAAACTGGGAGGTCTGGTCATCTGAGGACTCCTCCTCTAGAGCCAGAAAGTTGACCTGCACTAATACTTTGTTCTAGTTGTTCAATGAACACCAGTTATAGCTCACTCTATATATGTTTTGTCATTTTTAGAGGTGGTATTTTTCCTGTGTATTTATGAGTAGTATGTGTGGACTATTGTTGCCCCTCTGTTTAGCTTTCAGGTGGCATGATTGTTAGATCTCCATCTGAGTGACACCTTATCTAGAAAGTAATAATAAACTTTATAATAATAACTTTTTAATAATTTCTCATTTGAATATATAAGAAATTTGGAAGACTCTTTTTTTTTCTTGTCATTCAGCATTGATCCATTAAGTCACATATTGACATAATCGCAGACTCACAGAATGGTAGGGGTTGGAAGGGACCTCTGGAGATCATGTTGTCCAACCCCTCTGATTGAGCAGGCTCACCTAGAGCAAGGGCACAGGAATGTATCCAGACTGGTTTTGAATGTCTCCAGGGAAGGAGACTCCACAACCTCCCTGGGCAGCCTGTTCCACTGATCTGGCACCCCCACAAGAAAGTAGTTTTTCCTCATATTCAGGTGGAACTTCCCGCGTTCCAACTTGTGCCCATTGCCCCTTGTCCTGTCATTGGGCACTATTGAAAAGAGTCTAGTCCCGCCATCCTGACACCCTCCCTTTAGATATTTATAGGTATTGATGAAATCCCCCCTCAGTCTTGTCTTCTCCAGGCTGACCAAACCCAAGACTCTCAGCCTTTCCTCATAAGGGAGATGCTCCAGTCCCCGGATCATCTTTGTAGCTCTCCACTGGACTTGCTCAAGCAGTTCCACATCCTTCTTCAACTGGGGGGACCAAAACTGGATGCAGTACTCCAGATGTGGTTTCACTATGGCAGAGTAGAGGGGGAGGATAACGTCTCTCGATCTGCTGGCCATACTCCTTTTAATGCATCCCAGGATACTGTTGGCCTTCTTGGCCACAAGGGCACATTGTTGGCTCATGGTCAGCTTGTTGTCCACCATCACTCCCAGGTCCTTCTTAGTGGAGCTGCTTTCCAGTAGTTCAGCCCCCAGCCTGTACTGGTGCATGGGGTTGTTCCTCCCCAGGTGCAGGACCTTGCACTTGCTCTTGTTGACTTTCATCAGGTTCCCCTCAGCCCAGCTCTCCAGCCTGTCCAGGTCTTGCTGAATGGCAGCACAGCCTTCTGGTGTATCAGCCACTCCTCCCAGCTTGGTATCATCAGCAAACTTGCTGAGGTTACACTCTCTCCTATCGTCCAGGTCATTGATGAATATGTTGAACAGGACTGGACCCAGCACAGACCCCTGGGGAACACCACTAGTGACAGGCCTCCATCCAGACTCTGCCCCATTGATCACGACCCTCTGAGTTCTGTTGTTGAGCCAGTTCTCTGTCTACCTCACTGTCCACTCATCCAACCCACACTTCCTTAGCTGCCTGTGAGGAGGCTATGGGAGACAGCATCAAATGCCCTACTGAAGTCAAGATAGATGATTCCTACTGGGCAAATTCTGCACAAAGAGAAAATTTAATGTAAACTGAAATCGATTCTCCCTGATAAGTATAGCTGGTGTAAGTGGTAGGTATCAAATAAATAAAAAGAGTCTTTTCTCATTTACTTCAAGATTTGTCTGTAAATTTTATAGATTTATAATATTATCTTTATGAATTTTCTAAATCTCTATATAAAGCACCTCTCCATAAATTGTGTAAATCTATAAATTGTAAATCTACAAAATGTGTAAAAATATAATCTTGACATGCTAATGAAATGAGATTTGATCGCAGAATTCCAACAAGCTCTTGTGGTTCTCTGAGAAGGACAGAGTTTTGAACAGAATCTGCTTTGACCTTGTCTTTATAGGGAGCTTCTGAAAATGACCACAAAATGTTTAGACTCATAAACCCAGTTTATGCTAGATAACAATTTTTAAATAGAGAAACCCACCCCCACCCCCCCATGGCTAGGTTAGGCAAAACAGAATAAATAAGTTTTCAATATTGCTCTTCCCATGTACAGTGAGTCCTTGCAAGTAGGTCCTTCATTCATCCCATGCTTGTTTTCAGCTACTACATGGCTTTCTGGGATGAAGAAATTCTGAATCACCCCCTCTGATCCTTACTAATTTTCTTTATTCTCTGATGCCTGGCTGCATGTGCCCTGCTCCACTTGGCACTCCCTGCTCTGCCTTCCTTGCTGCCTGTGGGACCTTTTGACCCTTGGTTCTCAGTTGGTCCTACGAAGGCACAATCTTCTTCTAGCTCCAGATGGTTTTACCTGACTCACTCTACTTGAAGAAACAAAATTGGCAATTAAGAACATGCAATAAAGTAGGTCACACCCATCACAGAAGCCATAATTTAAGTGAAAAGTAATCTCTGATCTATAAACTTTTAATTATATACCTATGAGTGGAGGGAGTTTAAAATATATTGGGATTGATGGTCCTTTTAGGACTGAAGTCCTGAGAAACTCATCCCAATATAGTTTCTTGGAACACAAGAAGTATAGTTCCATGGTCAGCATTCGTATGCATTAAATGGATGTACAATTTAGCATGAAGTTGCTGATTTGAGTGTCATTCATTATTTTGACAAATTAGCAATAAATGAGTTCAAATAAATTCAGTGGGTAATTACAGGGAAAAAATTATCTGCACAGACCTCACTGAAAGCTGGCATTTAGAAATGTCCACTAAATAAAACCTAACGATTCATGTATATAACTTGGCATGTTGAGGTTAATCTACCATAGCAGTTTATATCTGTGCAGAATTTGGGTCGAGAAAAACAACCTTTGATGTTTGAGCATAATTCTTTGAAACAATGTTAGAACAGATGAAGAGCACCAGCACTTTTGGCGTCACAATATGTGGAACATTATTTACTGAATCTGTTACAAGGGGAAAAAAGTCTACTACTAGCAGAATGCTGCATGTATTTGTACCATATCACTAACAATCAATGAAAAACCAACATAACTAAAAAAGAAAACATCACAAATGTTGCATTTTGTGGGGTTCACGTTTATTTTTGTCAGTCTTGGTTACTTTTATTTTTTTCCCCGCTGTAAGTGGGCTTTAAAAAGTACGGAATTTTCTTGACAGAATGAAGACATAAACAGTGTTTAAAAACAAAACAAACTCCCATCAATCTGCTCAGACTATAACATATGGAAGAAGAATTCTGTGTTTCTTCCCCTAGTGAATCTTGCTTCCAACAGATAGGATTTCAGGGACTCTCTGAGCCACAGGTTGCATTTGTACTGTTTTGTTTAATACCTCTAACCTAATTTAATATCCACCCTCCATTAATTCTGGTGACCCCTTTTGTACCTCTTCAGACTTTTGTTCTGTAAAACATCATGTGGTAATGAGCTTCTCATTGTTATAAGAGCTGTACCACTGATGTTGACAGTAATTCAAAGTTGCTTTGAAATGGGAGTTTGTGGGAGACATGTCTACATTTAAATATGTTGAGACATTTTCCTTTGACTTTGCTGTGCTTTGGATCAGGCTGTTTTGAACTTTGCTTATTTATTGGTTTAGTCAGATGTCTATGCAGCAGAGTAGAAAAGCAATAAGAAAAACTCAGGAAATAGCGATGTTCTTTTTAGTGAGTGTTAGTGCAATTTTACTTGTCCTTAATGTTGAGCTAATTTCCTGTCTGGCAAGCACTAGTAGTATTTCAGTTTTTCATTAAAAATAGAGAGAGAGGGGGAGAAAGAAAAAAAAAGAAAGTGAAGGAGATGTAGTAGATGATGTAGATTACAATAGTAATTGACACAGCGGTTTAACATGCCACTGGGATAGTGTATAAAGCCTTCTGCCTTTGAAAACTGCAGTTCATCTACTGCTGTTTGGGAACATGAACAGTGATGGAATTTACTTTTTTCTAAGTTATTTGATGGAATCCAGATGAGAGGAAATGATATTTCAGTTATGTGAACCACTCACTGAAACTACCAAATATCAGGACGTGACTCCTTGCTGCTGATATTCCAGTCTAAAATTGGAAGCAAAAGAAATTTTAGTCTTAGATGAAAATGGTTGCTGTCATGGTGCCTCCCATTCTAGCAAGTCACATTTATAGATAATTTATCTCAAATAAATTACCATTCTCAAGTTTGTCCATCATCATATTTTGGTTCTATGGAGTGCTATTGAGGTGCATTTCTTATTTTCAGTTATGTGTTTGCATAATGAGTATTTCTGAAGCCATGTTTTATTTACGTTTAAGGATGAAAATCTCATGTACAGCTACAGTGATTTTTCACTTCTATGAAAGTGAAGTGCACTCAGGAAGTGAATTTCACTGTGTAAATAAGTGTGGTAGCAGCCAAGCCCATTTAACTGCTGGCTGCCTTCTTCTTTCACTGACTTTCACCCTATTCACTGACTACCCTCTTTCTTTCAAATGCTTCACCAGATGCTGACTGAGCTATTGCCACACTCTAAGGCATCAGGAAGATAACCTGGCCACCAAAATAGAAGTGCCTTAATTATTGAAGCATTTATGTATTGTGGTAACTTCTCTGTTGTCACCCCCTTTTTGGCTAATGGTTGCATATCAGTAAATGAGGATGGCATTTGCTCAATGCTTCCTATTTTGCTTCCAGTTAGTAAATTCAAGAAGTTCAGATTTGAAAAGGTGAGTTATAGGTGATTGCTTTTATGTATTAATGGTGCCTATGGAGGGTCTCATTAACACTCACAGCATGGAAAATTCCTGCAGCTACCCTACAGAGCAGTGGAAAACATGACTGCTGAGCAGGCTTTTTTGTTTATGGTTTATTTTTCTAATTTGTTCTCTAAAAGGGTATTTTTGCAGCCTCCATATGACAAATAAGATACCATATGGGAAGAAAAGAACTGGACAAAGGCAGCAAGAATACTTATTTGATTCATTTATTTATTACAGACTTTTTGTTTTTTTGGAGGGGGAGGTTTCATTTTAATTGTATTCTTGTGAATGTTTAATTTCCAAGCTGGCATTTGGTACATTATTAGAGCAGCAATCAGTGATAAAATGTCTTGTTGCAATGTTTACGCTTAGAAAAAGAAATTAAATGTATACAATGAATATATATATTTTATAGCAGAGTTATTTTTTGAGCTATAGGATGATTTTTATATATTTTTTATGAAGGATTCATTCAAATCTAATGCTACTACTTTTTGTTGTCATTTGAGGGTAATTTTGTAAATTTAAGTTATAATTTAATTACAAGTAATTTCTTTTTAGAACAAGATGGAAAATTATTTTTACACTCAAAAATAGTTCCTTCCTTCTCCTATCAATAAGGAGCAGGAGATACCCTGCAATTCAGTGGTTCAATATGAATATAGTAAAGGGCAAGGAGACCATATTCCTCATTGCATACCATAATGCTTTGTATTGCTTTCTACTATATAGTGTCTGCCCCTTTCTGTCTTGCAATTGCATTCCTTGATGTTTGGCTGGAGGAGCAAAATGGCCTTATTCTGCTAGAAGAGGTACAGCTGTTGCTCTGTAAAATAGTCATCAGTACAGCAGTATTTGGATACTCATTACTCTGAAGACATCAGTCTTCTGTGACTGACACCCAATGTATCAGTTCGTGAACTAGGAAGTTGTAGCTGGCAGCTGAGCCTGTGGTTGTCATGCCACTACACCAGCCAAAGGTTTTTATATAGGCTCCTGAAACTCTCTGCAGCACAACATATGCTGATTTCAGACTTAACCTTATCCTTTTAAAGAATTGACTACTAGAACATGTTTGGACTTTCTTTGGTATGTTTTTTTTTGGTTGGTCGGTTGGTTGGTGGTTTTTGGTTTTGGTTGGTTGGAAGACAAAGGAGGGAAGGAGACTGCTATGTCCTTGGAGGTGGTCATATTTCTTCTCAAGAAATCTGGAAAGTCTTGCATTGACTCCTCTTAGCTTAAATCTAAGGTCTTAAACAAGCTGGATAAGTTTGATTCCTTGCACTTTTGGGGCTCATTCCTGCTTTTTTTGTTTACATGTTGGTATTTTTTGTTTTAAATTCTAATGATGTCTGTTCAGGAATACCTGTGTCTTCCAAATGTGACTACTTTTCCTGATTGAGACATATACCAATTGTTTAATTGATTATTTCCCCTACATGTGTTTAATAAAATGACATAATCAAATTGTTTGTGAATAATTCCATGTGAAGATTGAGTATCAGTGTTCAGTATTTGTGCTGAGCTACTAAATCATGATTTTGCAGATATACTATTAGTGAATAAAGTTACAGGTCCTTTATTGATTGTTTGTGTATCTCTGTAAGTAATAATGTAAGTTTATATATTTACATGTAATATTCTCACATGATTTTTTCTCTGGTTTTTACATATCGTTTTATGTGGCTTAAAAAAAGGGAAAATAATTCCTCAATTTTAATATAAGTGAGAGTTTGGAAGCTAGAAGTTGCCATCTGTCGCTGATAGCATGAAGATGTATGTGAGGAGCTTTTTGATTCCAGGTATTCCCTTTGCACAGACTCTTAATGTTCCATCTTGTATGTCTTGAATATTTTAATGGGGAGAGCATATCACAGAAAGATCTGCCAGAACTTTTGAAATTTTGTAGCTTGTGACTGTGATACAATGAAGATGGGTCCATGGACTTGACATCCTGTGGGAAATTAGAACATCTGTCCGCATCCATTCAAGAAAAGTACAAAACCTGCAAAAAGACTTGACAGGTTTCCTAAGTCCTCCACTCCTCTTTGTTCTTAACTAATTTACAGCTAGCTGCAGTCTGGGTGGATCATTAAGCTTGTCATAGGGCTTTTTTTTGGCACACAGTGATTAAAAGATCAGGTTCCAAGGTCTCTAAAGCAGAAGAGTCTGAGAAAGATGTGACACTCACAAATGATCCCTGTCATTTATCAGGACAATCCAGGACAATTTAAAATATTCAGTCCTTTAGGAAACAGTGATTTCAGTGCTTCTCATCTAGAGAAGAGTTTTTTAAAATGAAAATTTTTGTGAGTAGAGAAGAATGGAAAGTAATTCTGAAGAAAAATTCTAATCCCCTTCAAAAAGTATATGATATATTTTATGGGTTTTTTTTGCTGGTTTTACCTCCTAGGTTATATTGGAATCCATAGGCAATGACTGTAGTTCGTGTCTTTATATCCCACAGTTTCTGATGTAAAACTAGCAAGCTCATAAAACCCAAGGAAATATGCACTAGACTTAAGGTGGCGTGCTGCCATCTAAAATACATTTGTTTAATATATTTTTAATTGATTCTGCCTTCATTTTTCCTTTCTTGGTCTGAGGCAATTAAGTGCTCTGTTACTTTGATTCTCTTTGGAACTATGACTTTTTTTTTGTAATCTGGTCTACTGAATATATTCCTAATATCTATGATAAATGCTGAAAGTAACATACATCAAAATGCTTTATTTCACCTAATTCAAAGAAATGTTTACTGGTGTGAATTTAATGGAGATTTTATAGGTTTGTAATTATACAGTGATACAAAGTATCACTGAATAGGATATCAGCCAAGTGTAGATAATGCGTGTTTTAAACATGCAACAGTTTTCTTGACTTCATTAGTTTAGGTGTGTCACATCTTACCACTACTCAGCAGTGTTGGCAAAATTGAATTTTCTCCCTTGAGAGGAAAGATAAAATGCTTTATTTTGCATTCATCTAATGGATAGTAAAATTTTGCTGAAGCAGAACAGCTGCCGTTCTCTGTCCTCCCTCCGCTACTCGATGGCATGATGGCCTCTTTTAAGTGAACTCACTGCCCCATCAACAAGCCAGCTGCGCTTGCCTGTATCCCAGCCTGTGCAACTGTCAGATGTTTGTACCATGTGCTTTGAACGATGTAGGGACATTAACTGGACAGGGAAATATGAGGTGCTTCACTCTGTCCCTATGACCACTGGGCAACTCGCTGCCTGTTCAGCATCTCTCTCCTTCGGCTATGGAAGGACTAGGTGAGAGCAACTACACACCCATGAGCCCCATAAACTGCCAGCTAGTTTCATTGCCATCAGCACCATGCCCTCCTTAGGGTGGGTGATGCTTCAGACCTGCTCTCCTTCTGCCAAATGTTGTTGTCTTTACCAGCCTGACAGCCCAAGTAATGGCCTTCTTTGACGATGGCTAAATATAACTCTGGTCAGACATATGTGAAAATATAGCAGTGTAAGCGTCCAGTTCAAGCATTAAGTGGATGTTTCAGAAATAAATTTCACTAAGTGGGAAAAAACCACCATACAGCTAGATTGCTGGTATGCATTGTAAATAGGTATGTGCATGCTTGTTGCTGTGTCATTGTCTATCATTTTGTACTAGTAATATAGGGAGCCAAAACAATGAGTGATGAGCAAATTGCAGTTTGATGTTCAACTAATACTGAGTTATAAAGATACTTAAGTTGGCATGAAATCTTTATATCAGTTTGAATTTTTTCCAAAGTTTTTTTCCCCTTCTGTTTTCTTAACCTTGTCAAGTTTTTTTACTGACTCATATGTTCCTTTTTCCTGAATTTCTGTAATGAGAAGTTGCAGATATATGAAAGTCCTAATGGACAGAACAGGCCATTACTTTGAAGATAAAGACAGCAAAAGAATAACCTTTTTTCAGTTCTGCTTTTCAAAAGGTGGTTCATCCTTGGTAACATAGCTTTTTTTTTTTTAATAATTTGCCTAACTGTACGTAAGGAAAAGCAAAAATTTTTTCATTACCTCATTACACTGCCCGTGTTCTTAGCTTTGCAAATGTTCACTTTGTATTGCTTGAAACAGCTGTGTTTGCAGGGCAGACATACTAGTGTGCAGAGGGAAGGAGAAGTTATTCCATGCTATTTCTGCTCTAGCTCACACCTGCTTTACAGCACAAGGCAGGAAGAGACTTTGTAGCTTTGTCCTCTCCCTCTCAGACAACACCGTTACTATATCTAGATCTTTAAACTGTATTTTCTTCACCAATCTTTAGGTAGAAAATCTGGATGATAATTCCAGTAGCAGATACAAACCAGCTGGAAAGCTGATGGATACTGATTTAATAATAATCATAAAAAAAATAACAAACAACACCCCCCCCAAAAAAAAATCAACAATAATTTAATGATAAATCATCAATTGTCCTTTTTAAAAAGGATTTTAGGGAGTTTTAATGCTTTGGATTGTTGGACTGTGTTTTGTCTTTAGCAGTTCTCCAACATAGAGAGATTAAACTTCTATACAGTGTAAGTGTTTATGGGGGTGATTGTTTCATTCTCTATTTGTTAGAGTCCATACAATCAGTAATAACAAGCCATAAATCAAAATCTGTTGTGCCTTTCTGTTGACTGAGAAAATACTGTATGCCTCAACCATTCAAAAATAACAAAAATGCTCCTGGAGAGCCATGAAATTAGCTTTCTGAAGGATGGACAATGCTTTTCTTTTTCCCCAAAGTTTTGTTTGTGTTTTTTTCTGGTGTTTTCTTGTTTTGTTTTGGTTTTTTTTTTAAATTAGGAGTAATTGAATTTTTGGTTTTTTTTAATTAAAGCTGAGATTTTTGTTTCATTATTTAGTTTAAATATTTTGTCTTCTAAAAATTGGATTAAACTTAATAAAGTTAATATTGAATTATCAATGCTGTAAATAGAAAGCTATATTAACCCCGAATGGACAATTATCTAGTTTTTGTATTAGCTAATCTGCAAAGCACCTCTGTATTCTATATTTTCTTTTCCCAATCCACCAAAATCAAGACATATTGGAAGGCTGATGGATCAGCCTGTAGTATTTGTATTGCTACTAATATTGAGCTGATGCCTAATATCCTGGTCTTGAAGCAAAATTCCCTTTTGCTGAATTCTAAACAAAAGCAGTTTCTTTCTAAGGAAAGCTATACTCTTCAGTGGAAAGGAACAGATACATCTGGTAGCCCAAGTGAACTGACACCTTAAAATGTTTATTTATTTAAATTCTGTATTCTACAGATGTGAAACACACATTGAAAAATTGCTTGCTCTTGGCTGAATAAACCTTTCTCCAGTAACTCCACTTTAAGGATGATAATGTTTTTCTTTGATATTATTTCCAGGAAGATCTTTGAAAACCCAAAAGTTCTTCATGAGGAGGACTTGATTGTATTTAGCGAGTTTGCTTCACAATGTTTTGATATTCAGGATCTGGATCTCCTTATCCCAAAGAATGACAGTTGCTAGAAAAAAAATTCGGAGAGACAATGGTCATCGTAGAATATTTAATCTTATCCTTTTCCCTTGCTAACAAGTCAATTCCTGCTATTGCTGAAGCGATATGTTTTAAGTTATCATTTTTCTCTAGATTAAATAATATTAGTGATATTCATCTAGATATATTGTCATCTGACCTCCAGTTAGTCTAGTCAGGTTAGAAAAGAAGTTGCAAGTATGATTCCCAAGATATATTTGAAACACAGTAAATAAATCTAAGGTTCTGCATCTTTTGCTATCTGACTTCTCTAATTTTACTTGGTATTAATTATAAACCTAACAGTCTTGATCTATGGCAGGAAGGACTGTTGGGCTTTATCTTCCTATCTGCCATGAAAGAACTACTTAAGTTAATCTGAAATTAACATGCAGAGCTACTTCACAACTGTTTTCTGCTCTTGGGAACCTGATAGTATACACTTTCCAAAAACTATCCTGGTTTATTATAAAAGTTGTTTTTATTTTCTCATTGGAAGATGAGATACATTTTAATATTAATAGAATGATAACTGAGGACAGAAATCATGAGAGGACTTGAAACAATTTCGAGAAAGTTTATTCTAGAGGTCTTCACTTGTGTCTTCTGTTCTCGAGGTTACTTCAGAGTAGAAGACCTCATTTAAAAGAAAGAAAAGTCTGTGAGAACAGCTCTTTACTGATGCAGAGGTGGAATAGGCAGCTTTACCAATCTCATATTACCCCCTCCCCCCCCTTTTTTTTTTTTCAGGTGGTGGTTTCAGGTTTTTTTCTAGTATTTGTCTTCAGTCAAATAGAGTAATGAGAATCATATTGGGGCATTGTATAGAAAAGAGTGAAAATAGTTTATATCACTTATGTTAATCATTTATATGTGCTAGTATTAAAAAACACTCAAATCTGCTAATTCTTTCAGTCACAGGGAGGGAATACTGAATGACAGTAGCAAAGAGGTATCATCAGAAAATTTAATTCAGAGAATCTTTCAGTTTCCTACTTTATTTTAATGTTATAGTGCCCTATAAAAGAATAGAAGAAGATGTAACCTAATAAAAATATGCTTAATTTGCC
Organism: Phalacrocorax carbo; assembly: GCF_963921805.1. Taxonomy (NCBI): domain Eukaryota; kingdom Metazoa; phylum Chordata; class Aves; order Suliformes; family Phalacrocoracidae; genus Phalacrocorax; species Phalacrocorax carbo. The sequence goes on from NC_087513.1 coordinate 30,870,304, forward strand.
ACCCTTACCTGTTACTCCAATTGTGGTCTTCCCTACTTCTACTAAAGGGACTTAATACAGTAGCTTTAACATATTTTCTTAAAATTGCCTGCACTGGTCAAGAATCAGTATAAGGTCAGAAAATACAGGCTTAGACTGCTTTGCGTAAGTGCAAAATGTTAAGAAGTTATTTCTGACTGTATAAAATATTCTCTTGGATTACACTTTTATAGATAGCACATACTGTAAATTTTCTCTTTACTGGTGACCCCTGGAGTCTCTTTCCTGTCAACAGGTGTGTTGCAGTACTTGATACAGTACACAGTATCTCACAAGATAATATTAAAATATTTTTGTTCTTCAGCTTTAAGAAGAAAATTAAAGCATGCATGCCTATGTAGCAACAGTTTGTTGAAGTCTTGCCTTAAAATTGATTTCTGGTAAAGTCATAGTAAGCGTATGTCAAGCAGAATAAACTTTCTTACTGTGCTGCCAATACTTACTACCAAAAGGTTAAACAGTTAATTTTTCATATGATCTAAGGTTTGTGTGAAATCAGCTTTTTAACTCAAATGTAAATTTGTTTGGTGTGGATTGGCTGGATTTGGAGGCTGAGGCCTTTCAGAGCTGGGAAGAATGAGGCTGGAGAGTGTGAAGAATTGGACAAGTTGGGGAAGAGACATCCAGTTTTGAATTATTTTGGCAGAGTAAGTGAAATGTTTCTGACATTTTTACTGATGGCTCATCTAGGAGGCATGACTAACAGGGAATGGTAGCCAAGAGGAAATTGATCTGTGTCCAGAACTTCAGCTACCTAACCAGGAAACTGTATATTCCTCTAATATTAATTTTTCAGTATGAAATGTTATTCAACTATGGTCAATGAAAATGTTGACCTGGTAAAGAGATTTTTCTTATTACGCATTGTATAGAATGTAAAGGTCTATAGAAGACTGTGATTTAACCTGAGGGTACCTTTGATATTTTACTGTTTCTGTCTAGCTGCTTACTTCCCATCTGTATGTCTCTGACTTTCTCAACCATGCAAGAATTAAATATACTGCTTGAATAGTGTAAGTGCATAGAGAGGATCCTGAATAAAATTGTGTGCTATCCTCCTTCTCATCAATGGTGAGAAAAATGTCATCTTTTGTGGAATTCATACCTCAGTCATACGTAACTAACCCTGTGTTTAGCGTAGTGAAACACACATTCATCCATGTAGTGTGTTTCTACCTGGGTGAATCATTACTTAGTGATCTGTTTCCCAGCATTAGTTTTGACCTGGTGGAACAAATGAGTAGGAGAAAGGTCAGTATCCAGAAATGAAAGCATATATTCCAAACTGTTAATTAATTGAAAGATGTTCTTAGATATTTTTTAGCAGTTTGTGTATGGGCTACTTCTTTGAATGTGTGTTTTCATTCTTTATCCATACAGTTTTAAAGGAACTCTATTAATTCTTGGATTTAGTAATAATTTCTACTCATTAAGTTTTCAGCCAGTGATTAGGGTTTCTTGATTTTTTTAACATCTGCTAAATAACAGAAGGGTGAAATCTACCAATTGCATTTAGGAGGACTTATGAAATGAATTAATTCTTGGAACATTTCTGATTTGCAACCATATCTACCTGTTCCTGGTGGCTGTCCTATTATCAATGAACAAAAATAATACGGCACCGTAAATATCAAAGGCTTCTGTTCTGTCCAACCAACTATATAGATGTTAAAATATAAATTAATAAATTAAGTCTTAAGTTCAGATAAGGGTAGTAAATGCCTAAGAAAACCTTAGAGTATCTTCTTGCTGGAGCTCAAGAAAAAACCCCAAGGCCCTCAGATAATCCAAATCTGTGAAGCCTAATGTATGTGCACACTAAAAATGTCTGTGCTACGCTGACAGGTCGAAAGGGCTTATAATGGCATAGAAGTTATACTTACATCTTTATAGACTGAAGTCTTTCGGTGATGCAGGACTGGGAATGCAATATCATGTGATCTTCTGGCCTTGAGGACAGGAAACAAGGAAAGCCTGTCAGTATGTAATGGCTGTATATTGTCTCTGCTACCCCTCTGCCTCTGTCTGTTTGCTAGAAAGATTAGGTGCTTCTGGATATTCTTAGTTAAGTTAAAAGTTTGGTACGCTTTCATCTACACTTTCTCCTCACTGATGGTGCCACTCAGTCTAATTTTGTGTAGGCTAAAATCTACATGGTAACAGCTTTCAGTTTCAGAAATGTTTGGCCTAAGCCAGCAATGCTCACAGTGATGGTGGCGAGTCTTGTAAAATATCTTAATGTTTTCAGGCCAAAACCATTCTTTAGGCAAACTGATATTGCTATTCTGCCATTCTGCCCCCTCCTCCTTTTTTCTGCATTTTCATGGAGTATAAATTATCCAACATAACATCAGCTGTGAGAGAAAATGGTTACAAGAGCAGGAAAATGGCATTGTGTTGTCAGATCTCACATCTGTGCTCATCGCATATTAAAATATGGTTCGTTATGATATGCACTGGTCTTCTGATCAACAAATTTAGTTACAAATATTCTGAAAAGAGAGCTTGAAGTCCCACCATTATCTTTTAAGTCCATGGCAGGCATTTTTTATCTGCAGGCTGCTTGCTCATGTGAAAGCAAGCACATTTTACATTTAAAAGCACTTCAGTTTTTGCTTGGATTAAGTTTCTCCTGCAGCAGGCAGAGTCAGGATGACCTCAAGGCTTTACAAATAAACACGTTTGCTATGTTTTGATTTTACTAAATATGGAAATTGGTAAGCATAAAAATTGTCTTTTAAAAAATAAAACACCAAATATGCCCCAAAATGAAAATAACCACAGATTAAAAATAACTTCTGTCTGGTATGCCAACTTTATCCTTTCATGTAGCGAACGTAATTTTTAAAAATCTCATTTATGGTGAGATTTGAAACATTTAAAACATAGCTACAAGTCTCCAACTTTTAACTCAGTTTAATCTCTGTCATTTTCAAAGCTGCATCTGCAAGTAAAATCACTTAGTGTTGGGCTTATCCACTCATATTACCACATCGCCAACATTTGTGAGATGATTTTAATTTGGCCTCTTGTGAAGAGGAGCAAGATAAGATTTAAGTGTGTAATTGGCAGTGAATAGTGTGTATGTAATGAAGTTTACTTTTTTGGTGGGCAGACACAGTAAACAAATTCATGTTTTTTCTTGATTTGTTTGTGATTGATGGAGGAAATATCTAAAAAAGCAATTAAGGAAGAGAGACTGTTATATTCTTTAGAACATGAAGCACAATGTTAATGTAGTTCTTAACTTCCAACAAAAGTGTGTGTGGTATAGGATTGTTTTCCTTTAAATTTTGATTAGATTTCTTTGTTGCATCTTTATGGAATTTTTAAAAATTACAGGCCTATTAATGTAATTGTGTAGTATAAACTGTTGTGTTTGGTTTAAACATTTTGAGTGCACTGTTTTTAATGCATCTTCAGACTTCCCATTTATTATCTACTTTTTTTTTTTTTGAAAATTCTAGGTTGTGGCTTGATATAAAGTGTATAATAATTCTAAACTTTCATGAAGACCATTTTATAAGTATGAGGTGCATGGTAAATTCATTACTTCTGATATTGATTAGGTGAGTGTGTTTGACTTCATTGTTAGAAAACTGTTTTTCCTGTAAATGCTATTGATTTAGGCAGAATACACTAGACAGTAGTAATGTACTCCCATTTACTGTTGCAGCATGCAAAGGTTCTCACCTATTATGCTTTATTAAACTATATTTTACTTATTAACCTTTTTTTGTCTAGAGAAGATATGATTATTTCTTTACACAAGTCCAAATCATATTCCTTCCTGTCCTGTTGTGTTCCAAAATAGGACTGCCTTTTTAAGGCAACTGAGATTCTTTAGGTTCATATAGCTTATCAAAACTAATTTCTAAATATACTGCTATCTTCAAAAATGTATTACAACTAATGGTCAGAGTACATTATGCAGTGTCTGTGCTAACATGACTATGCTATCTCAGCAGCCAAGCTAGCCCATTTAGAACTATTTTAGGCCTCTCTGTGATGCACTGACAGCAGAAAATCACTTGCAAAAAATTCATGATATGGGTTTTGCCTATGCATATTAAGTGTGTACCAAAAATGTAGACTGCATATCTGTAGAAAAGAGTTGTTTAATTCCTTATTTATTGGTGTGATTTTCAATGAGGACATATTTCACAGATTTCTCAGGCTGTTCAAATTCTGACAGTGGAGTGCCTCCTTCCAACTTCTAACTTCTGTTCATGGATTCACATTTATGAAATTTGTTTGTTTTTTTCTTGATGCAGCAACAATGGAGACAAGAATATTAATGAAACAAGAAAGTATCTCTGTGAACTTAAAAAATTATGTAAAAGCCTCAGGCAAATAGAGTGTTTGATATTATTTAGTCAGTTAAAAAACATGAATTAGCAAATAATTGATATCCAGGTCTAAGAAGATATTTCAGTGCCTAAACACGTGAATAAGAAAATAGCATCTGATTAGTTCAAGACGGGCACCTGTTTGCTGTTTGCATATGAACTTTCTAAGCTTACACTGTGACTAGGGAAGATCTACCCCACGTCCAGGCTTAAGAGCCAAGCCTTTGTCATTCATGTAAAATCATGAATTAACACAAGCATGTTCCTGTATCTGCTGCCAGGGAGCAGTGAGAGCAGGGCAGATCTGTGAGGGGGACCAGCCAAGGGGACCCTGTGCCATCACTGAAGGGTGCAAACATGGAAGCAGAGTCAGGATCTGGTATTGGGGTCTACTGACAGTGCCACACAGAGCAAGTGATGAGCCAGGGCCAGGGGCCATCACAGGAGTCCTGTGAGCAGCAAAAGGTGATGGGACAAGTGACAGGGCTGGAGGCAGGCTACAGTGGGGGTCTGAAGTCCATCCGTGACAGAGGGCTGGGGACATCTCCCCCTAGCATCACTAGGACAGGGACTGATGGTCCAACCCTGAAGTGAAATGGAGTCCCTGGGCCATTGGCAGGGTGGGGATATTAAGGCCTCTGGATGCCCTCAGGGTCCAGACATATGCTACCAAAAAAAAAAAAAAAAAAAAAAAGCAGCGAGCAATGCAGGACTAACAGTCTGATAGTTGTGCTTGTTAAATGCGCATTAAGAGACAAATGCCATGTTGCTATTTCATCACATTTCAATCAAGTTTATTAACAGAATTCCCATAAAACTAGCAAATGTCAGGTACCAGGCTTTGTCCTTCAGTTTAACAATTTGCTAGTAGTTCTGAGGCTTATTTCAACGTAAGGCTTACTAGTATCTGGTACCTAATCTTTGTCTTTTGAATGCAAATTACAATGCCAAGTTTTTAAGAGCTGTTGAAAAACATGATGTTAGTACCAGCAGGCTTTTTTAAGCACTCCGTGTTTCATAAATGGGGATTCTTTAATGAGCCCTTCTGGCATCTTTGTACATAGATTAGATGGATTTTTGCTTGAGTGGAATCAGTGAGAGGTCATGAGTTACTTCTGCTAATCTTGCTTCAAAAAAAGCCCCCAAAACACAAGGAAGTTTTTGTTTGTAAAACTAGAAGCATAAGTTGCCATCTTGCCTGTTCTAGCCCAAACATATATGCATCAGAGATTTTAAATAATGCTGATAGCTTTGTCTGAAGTTATTTTTTCTCAAGAATTGACAGGATAAGTAGACAAATTCTAAACCTTCTTTCAGGATTATAGTAATGTTGTAAAAAAACAATTTTTTTGCTTTGAAATATTTTTGCACTTTTGGAGAAGTAAATACATACAGGGTATCATGTTCAGACTGAAAAATCATACAAGGACCAATAAATTAGGGGGTACAGAAATTATCTAGGGCTTAATGGGGAAAAATGTTGCCACTATTTTCCCTGCACTTGATAGTGGTGAGAAATCCCTGGCATTACTGTCATTGCTTAAATCTCTGTACCTTTGACAGTGGTGATCTTTCAGGTTATGCATTTCCATTCCTTATATCCAAAACCATTTTTCTTTTTCTTGTACCTGAAAACATAAAGGTTGGAGATTACTGGTGTACTTCTACTACCATAAAAGTAAAATGTTACTGATAATGAACAAAGATAGAGAAACTCAGAGAACTAGTAGATATCATGAGTGCTTTGCTTTCTGAATGACTCTTCTTTTGTGATGATACAGTTCCAATAATATATATTTTAACACATTTTTTTCCCTAAATGTATAAACTTTACAGAAGAAATGTTTTATTTTGCTCTGCTTCATATTTTTTCTTCAGCACAGAAGTGCTCCAATGTCAAACTAGTAACTGAAGAAACCTTAACATATACATGTCCAAGCCATACATTTTTCTTGTGGATCTGCCTTGATTTTTCATTTTTGCATGCTGCTTTCTTTCACTGCTACATTTCCAACCTGTAAGAACAATGATACTGGAATCTTCTCGTTCCGGGACCATATTTCTTTATTTTTGAACTTATCAACTGGAGCAGCAATTCTTCCACATTGTAATGCATTGTGGTCAGATCAGCAGGGCTCTGCAGTTTGCTCTTCACAGATAGTGTTCAATGTTTGAATTAATATAAGGATCACTCTGAAGAGTTCATGTGCTCAGTTTCAAGCTAATGGTATGTTACAGCAAAGATACAATACTTCAGTATAAGAGATGGCACGTTCCTGAATCATATAAGGTGGTAGGTGACTAATTTTGTAGGAATAGGTCTGGTTTGATTTATTGTCATAAAAATAAAGAACATACTGCTAACTTAGGGTTAAGTCCTCTGTTATATGTACTCTTCAAGTGAGTAAGATAGAAGTCCATTGCATGGTAATTGTACATGTTTAACATGGCTATGACTGTATTATTTCAAAACACTTGATAGATAGTATTAAAACTTTCAGTGAGTAGGGAATTATAGTCTTCTAGTATATGGAAAAATACTATACATATTGATGCCTTTGATTTAGAAATACCCATTAATGAAAACTCAGTGTAGTATGAATGACTCTCAGTCTTTTCAGAGAAATAAAAGGATACCAATCCTAATAGTTGCAGTTAGCAAGACTAGTTTCTTCTCTAACGATATGAAGGTTTACAGTTTAGTGACCTATAAAACTGGCTGCCATCCAAACCTCCTGTCTTACAGTTGCTACTGGACTGTTTGCCTAGCAACATACTTAACGGACCCATAGGGAATTCAGACTTACAACTAAATGAGTGTAGAATGCTGAAGAGGAAGACCAACAGTTCAGGTAGAGGAAAAATGAAGAGAAGAAAGCATCTGCTCTGACAGAATCCTGAAATGGCATGTTTTTTTTACAGAAACAGCTCCTTCCTATTTTAACTTTCTCTTGCTCTATCTGTCTATCTATCTATCTATCTATCTATCTATCTATCTATCTATCTATCTATCTATCTATCTATCTAAAAGTTCTTACTATAAGGGTAAGGAGGTAAACTTCTCTTGATTTTGTATCTCAAAGTCTAAATGTTTTTTCTTTTTATTCCCTCCCAAGTTTTTGTTTAATGAAGTTGTCTTGGATGAAAAGAGCATTTGAAAGTAAAATGAGTGAGACCAAAAAAAAAAAAAAACCCAAACCAAAAAAGCCTGGCAGAAATAACCAAGGGAATTTCTGCTTATAATGTATGTCCTTGATTCTGTTTGTCACTCTTTCAAGAAAACCGCTATCTAATAAAAATCACAGAATCATAGAATGTCCTGAGTTGGAAGGGAGTTACAAGGATCATTGAGTCCAACTCCTGTCCCCGCACAGGACAACCCCAAAATTCACACCATATCTCTGAGGGCGTTGGCCAAGTGCTTCTTGAATATCGTCAGGCTTGGTGCCGTGACTGCCTCCCTGGGGAGCCTGTTCCAGTGCTCCACCACTGCACCAAAGGTGAAGAACCTTTTCCTAATATTGAACCTAAACCTCCCCGGCACATCTTCCTGGCATTCCTTCAGGTCCTATCACTGGTCACCAGAGAGAGGAGATCAGTACCTGCCCCTCCTCTTCCCCTTGTGAGGATGCTATAGACCGCAATGAGGTCTCCCCTCACTCTCTTCTTCTCCAGGCTGAACAAAACAAGTGACTTTAGCTGCGCCTTTACGGCTTCCCTTCTGAACCCTTCACCAACTTCGTGGACCTCCTCTGGATACTCTCTGGTATCTTTGTATCCCTGATATACTGTGGTGCCCAAAACTGCACACAGCACTCGAAGTGAGGCTGGACCAGCGCAGAGTAGAGTGGGACAATCTCCTCCCTTGACTGGCTGCAATACAGTGCTTGCTGCACCCCAGGACATGGTTGGCTCTCTTGGCTGTGTTGGCTTATGTTCAACTTGCTGTCAAGCAGAACCCCCAGATCCCTCTCCATGGGGCTGCTTTCCATCCCTTCATTCCCCATTCCCCAGTCTGTATGTACATCCAGCGCTGCCATGCCCCAGGTGCAAAATCTGGCACTTGCCCTTGTTAAACTTCATATGGTTGGTGATTGCCCATCTCTCTAATTTGTCTAGATCTCTTTGCAGGGCCTCTCTGCACTCGAGAGTGTCCAGAGCTCCTCCCAGTTTGTGTCATCAGCACACTTAATTAGTATTCCTTTCAGTCCTGCATCCAAGTAATTTATGAAGACATTAAACAGTACTGGCCCCAAGATGGATCCCTGTGGAACCCTGCTAGTGACCGGCCTCCAGCCCAATGTAACCCCATTTATGACGCTTTGAGCCTGACCCATCAGCCAATTGCTCGTCCATTACATTACGTGTTTATCCAGCTGTATGATGGACATCTTGTCCAGGAGGATACTGTGAGAAGCAGTATTGAAAGCTTTACTGAAACCTAAAAGGATTACATCAACTGGCTTCCCTTGGTCAACTACATGGCTAACCTTGTCATAGAAAGAAATAAAGTTTGTTAAGCAGGACTTTACTTTTATGAACCTGTACTGTCTGGGACCAATGACTGTTGTCTTTCAGGTGTTTTTCAATAACTCCCAGAATAATCTTCTCCATAATTTTGCCAGAAGTGAGACTGACAGACCTGTAGTTACTGGGGTCATCCCTGTTGCCCTTCCTGAAGACTGGGACAACGTTTGCCAGCTTCCAGTCAACTGGGACCTCTCCAGATTCCCAAGAGTATTGAAAAATCATTGAGAGAGGTCTTACTATGACATCAGCCAGCTCTTTAAGTACCCTTGGATGAACCTCATCAGGGCCCATCAACTTATAGAGATCCAGCTGGAGCAGCAAGTCCCACACAGATTTGGGGCTGATTGAGACTTCATCATTCCCACTGCCATAGTTCTGTAACGCAGGGCTCTGGGGGTCCCAGAGCCCATCATTGGTATTGAAGACCAAGCTGAAGAAAGCATTAAATGTCTCTGCTTTGTCTGTGTCCCTGTTTGTGACGTGACCATGCTCTTCAAGTAACAGGCCAATGTTATTTCTGGCCTGCCTTTTACCTTTATTGTATTTTTAAAAGCCCTTTTTATTGTCTGTCACAGTAGTGGCCAGTTTCAACTCTAATTGAGCTTTGATTGCACAAATTTCCTCCCTGCAGTGGTGAACAGCATCTCTGTAGTCCTCCCATGTTGCTTGACCTAGCTTCCACTGGCCATATACTTTATTTTTTCTCCTTATTTCTAGAAGACCACTGCTCAGCCAAGCCAGGTTTCTGCCTGGCCTGCTTGACTTCCTACATTTTGGAATTGCCTGCTTCTATGCCCTTAGAGGTGGTACTTAAAAAGTGACCAGCACTGATGGATCCCAGCACCTTCAAAAGCTTTTCCCCAGGGGACCTTACCAAGTAGTTCCCTGAGTAACCTGAAGTCTGCTCTCCTTATATCCAGAGTTGAGGTCTTGCTGGCAGCTTTCCTCCTGTCACCATTGATTTTAAAATTGACTGCTTCATGGTCGCTGTGGCCAACGCAGCCACCAATCACCACTTGACCCTTGAAAACCTCTCTGTTAATGAGCAACAAATCGAGGAAGGCACTCTTCCTGGTTGGTTCCCTTAGTACCTGTACCAAGAAGTTATTGTCCAGATGGTTTAGGAATCTTCTGGACCTATTTGTACCAGCTGTGTGATATTCCCAGTTGACATCTGGCAAGTTGAAGTCCCCCATACGGACAAGGGCAGATGACTTAGAGGTAACCCTTAGTTCCTTGAAGAATAGCTCATCAGTGTCATCATCCTGGATGGGTGGCCTGTAGTAGACTCCCACAACATCATCTGCTTTATTTGTCTGTCCCTTAATCCTTACCAAGAGACTCAGCTGTGCCATCTCCAAGTGCAAGCTCCTTGCATTCCAGCTCCTCCGCTACACATGATGCCACCCTCCTGCCTCACCTGCCCTGCCTATCCCTCCTGAAGAGCCTGTAACCATCCATCATGGCACACCAGACACAGGACTCATCCCACCAGGTTTCATTTGTGCCCATAATGTCATATCTCTGGGACTGGGCCAAGGCTTCTAGCTCCTCTTGCTTTTTCCTCATGCTGTGCGCATTTGTGTAGAAACACTTCAAGTGCAGTTCATTGTGCCCATTGCCATGTGGAGCAGTCTGAAGTATCTCATTAGCACACAGCTCCTTGAACTTTGGTGTGCCATCCTGTTGCTTGTCACTGACTAGCTTGGTATTGACCCTTTCCCCCCTTCCAATCTAGTTTAAAGCTCTGTCAGCCCTGCTAACTCCTGACCAAAAACCCTTTTCCCTGTCGGAGAAAGGTAGGGAGCTTGCTCAGTAAATTAAAAAAAGGAAAAATGTCTTTCTACATTTTCTGTGGTGTCTTAGGTGATGTCTTAGATATAAATCAAAACACAAAAAAATTCTTTATATATGGTGAGGTAATGCTTTAAGACAGTTGAAATCTAAATTAAGCTTTGGTTAGTCTTCTTTCTAAATCTCCGTCCTAGATACAAATCTCAATTTGTTTTCTTCAAAAGATATACTGTCTTATTTTTAAAAATGTATTCAATGAGATGTTTTGCAGAATTTCAAGTCACAGATAGTGGCAGGCATTGTTTGGAGGTCATTTGCATTAGTTTTTTCTTCATAACATATGGATTAATCAGTTAAACTGAAAAATGCAACCTCTTTTATTATTGCGGCCTTTTGACTCTGCGTTATAACATTGAATCAGAAGGCTCCTGAGCTCAGGGACTGAAGTTGTGTGATTTGAAGGACATTAGATTATATTATGTCAATAACTTAATGTCACTTTGAAAATCTATTAGTACTGTTGTAATATAATCACCAAGCTCATTCCATGCACGAACATCTCAGAACTATAGGGCAATATTATCTTATATGCAGTGCTGCAAAAACATGTCCATATTACTTCAAAGTTTTGCTTGTATCTGAAAATGGGCTGCTTTCATATGGCATGGAGTCAAAAGGCAAATGTCTGTCTCTCGTGTAGTGTCCTCGCTGCAGGTTGTGTTCGCTGCCCTCTTCAAAGCCTAGATTTCCTTGTGAGGAAGCCAGAACAAATAATTGGGGAACCTCAGTAGATTATCCAGATTAGGTTATAGATTATCCAGTTTATCTGTTTTTTTCTCCATGGATGGTTGAGAACTGACTATGCTTGAGAAGGTCTTGTATCTTAAGAGTTATTCCCAACACTTTTGGATCCTGGGCATTATAAAAGTGGAAAATATGCCTTAGATTTAGCTTGTTTTATTCACCTGCTCCCTGAACATTTCCTTCTTTGTTACTACTGCCTTGTCTTGAAGCGAAAGTGGAGCACATAAACTTTATTTCGACTTCAGAGTTTTAATTACTACTATCTGAGAAGGGTTACCTAATTCAGTAAAAAAAAATACCCCTACTGGAGTAAATAGATAATTTTCTCACAAGAATTTCACACATTATTTCCTTCATCAGATGCTTTTTCTCATTTAGCTGTTCTATACAATAAGAGAGATGTGTAGATCATTTGCAGTTCTAAAATTTATTGCTCTAATCATGACACTGGTATATGACATGCTGCATCTTATTTTGTATTATAAATTGCTGTGCAGAATTGTGACAGAATAGAACAATAGTGATGGCTTTAGTTTATGATCAGAGTACTAATTTTGTGTTACTTACTGTTGCAGAATAACTTCTGTCATAATTCGTTTTTTCTACAACAAAAACTTTTCTTCTTTTGATGCTCTAAATCCCTTTTCTTCCTTGTTATAAAAAAAAAAAAGTTATTTGAATAGCTACGGTTGTAGCTGCAGCAGAAAAACAAAATATGGCCTTTTGCTAGATGCAGCTAACAGGCCAGGGCAAATTGTATGTATACACACATTTCAAATAATAAAACATTATGAAATTTTGAAGATTATGAGATAACTACAAATTAAGAAAAATTGACTAATGCAGATTTTAACCTTCTATAAGAGACAGAGTAGATCTAAATTTTGACATTATTTGAGAAAAATAACAGACATCCCTATAGTAAGATTTTCTCAAAACTAAGTGACACCTTAAGTACTCCCAAGTAAACATGACAGACTCTATTAAAATTGCCTTATTGCTATTGATTTTGTACAGATGGTACTCAGACACTGTGGTAGTAATTCTAAGATGAGACTGGGGAGATTGGATAAATGAAGGAGTAAGGTTGAGGTTTGAGGGAAATCTAAGAATTTAATATCTTGGTCTAATGTTTGGGCTGTTTGGGAATTGTGCTGTTGCAGAGGAGACAGATTTCTTACGTGATATCAAGTTATTTGAATAAGCTAGTACCATGGAAGACTAAGGAACTCCAGAAAAAGAGCCAAGGTGAATAGGCAGTCTAATGGAATGTAAAATTCATTAGTAACAGATGAACAGAAGAAGTAGTAAGCTGAGTTACCTTAAGAGTTCCTAAGTGAATTCATTAAATTTACTATTACCATATAGTCAGGTAGAACAAAGAAAACAGGGAGAGATTTTCTTGAGAAGAGAGGGTTTAAAAACTGCAACTATTTAATTTGGTCCGTAGATGAATAAAAATGTTCTCTGGAGAAGTGTAAAAAATAATGATTGGTACAAGTAAGGTAATTGAATTGTGCTGATTGCTGCTTCTGGAAACACAAGAGTAAAGATACTTTTAAGAAATTCAAAAACCATAAAATTATAAACACTGTAGGGATTAAATTTGTCTTTCTTTTCACTGTATGTATACATAACTTTTGGTACACGGGGCATCACTGATACTGAGGAGAATTACTCAGATATAAAATACTGTCTTTGTATGCTTATTCTTCCTGCCTTCTTTTCCAGGACAAATTGCATCAAGTGCAGATATACTGGCAACTGTAAAGCAAAGGGGCTTTAGCAGACATGGTATGCCTGTGTAGCTCCCTTGTCGAACTGAAGCTGCTTCTGAGTCTATGTGTACTTAAACATACATAGAGAGAATTAATAAAAATACATTTGATATGTCATAAATGCCAATCATCAGAGGAAAGTAAGAATACATTAAATTGGAGTACTGTGTCCAGTTTGGGGCTCCCCAGTTCAAGAAGGACAGGGAACTGCTTGACAGGGAACTCCTTGAGCAAGTCCAGTGGAGAGCTATGAAGATGATCAGGGGACTGGAGCATCTCCCTAATGAGGAAAGGCTGAGAGACTTGGGTTTGTTCAGCCTGGAGAAGACAAGACTGAGGGGGGATTTCATCAATACCTATAAATATCTAAAGGGAGGGTGTCAGGATGATGGGACCAGGCTCTTTTCAATAGTGCCCAATGACAGAACAAGGGACAATGGGCACAAGTTGGAGCACAGGAAGTTCCAGGTAAACATGAGAAAAATCTTTCCTGTGAGGGTGCCAGAGCAGTGGAACAGGCTGCCCAGAGAGGTTGTGGAGTCTCCTTCCCTGGAGCCATTCAAAACCCGCCTGGACGCGTTCCTGTGCCCCCTGCTCTGGGTGTGCCTGCTCAATCAGAGGGGTTGGACAACATGATCTCCAGAGGTCCCTTCCAACCCCTACCATTCTGTGATTCTGTATATAGTGGTAAATATGAGGGTGTTTTCTCAATGCATCTGCTCTGTAACACATGCTATTTATTAATATGAAGTCCTTAGAAAATGTTTATTTTCTTTTATTAATTTTCCATGTTGTACAAAAGGTAGTAATCTGGTTTCATAATATAAGTAGTGTCTGTATAGTGATTCTGCAATAAAGTAGTCATTTTGTGAATATAAATAAATGAAACACACGCTAAAGATGCAGAGGGCTAATTGAAACCTATCCCCAAGAACAAACAAATATTATCATATTTTTATGTCATCTCGATAATAATAGACGCTGAGGTTTTTGCAGTACTGTTCTCCTAAACCTCTGTTGTGTTATGCAGCCATTGCATGTCACTATATCAGAACAACAGAAAAAATTATTAGGCAAATTTATAAAATTTTGCTGGGTTTGAACCTCAGTATCTCCAAAATAAAATCTGCCTCTGGCTTAAGGTAATTTTAATTCTAAGCCTGAAAAAGTTTAATGAAGTTGTTTCTCTTCTGGATTTAAATTTTTAATGTGTCTGTGTTGTTTAGCTTACATACTGATAGCTGAACTTATACCTCTGAATTCATACCTTTCTGCAGTTAAATATCAGTGAAATAATTTCCAAAGGCCGGTTCAATTTTTGTGGCATCATTTTAGATGCTATGGAAGGTAAGGCTTTTCTGGAGCATTCAATTTTAGACTAGTAATTAAGGCAGTTAATTTTATAATTATTGTTGTTAGCCATGTTACTAATCTTTTCAAACTCTATAATCTAGAAAAAAACCTCCATTCTCTAATCTAATTACAGTTAATTAATTTCTAATATGGACATTTTTTCTTTCCTGCTCTTTGTCCTTTGCTTATACAGAAATTTTATCTTATGCTATCATATTGATAACTAGAGAAAACAGGTGTTTCTTGGTAGCTTAACTGACTGTAAATATAAGAGCTATTATTTCTTCAATATTGATGTTGAATCTATCAATACATGTGGAATAAGTAATTATATATAACCCAGAATGCTCTCCCAGGTTGCATATAGTTCACAAGAAGCTTTTATCTAAAGTAGATCAGGTTGGTTTGGTGTGTATAAAATATAGCATTTCCTGATTTTCAGGAATGAGAGATCTATTTAGTAATATAACTAAACCATTATCAATATGTACGTTAACGTTAGTTATAGTTAGTAATATAATTAACCATTGACAACACTGCATGTGCATTTATGAAATCAGAATCTTTTGAACGCTTGAATATCTCATATTGAATATAGTGGTGCTTGATTTCTACTCTGAACAGAAGTTGATAGAGCAAATTATGCAACCACCACAGAACTCTGGGTCTGAGTTTATAGGCACTTACATGCCTTAGTGTGTGTTAGTTTTTATTCTGGTATCTAGTCTTAGTCAATGATTGCAAGATTACAAAATTGTGAACATATCCTTATATGAATTAACAATGTAATGGTAATCTAAATGTTGATATTTGTTTTCTTGTTTTTAAGGTGGGAATCAACCTTGTAATTTCTGCCATTTGTAGTAGTTGCTGGTTATTGTGAGTAACAATAATGTATGCTACAGAACATATGCAACTATAATTTTTTGTATGTAATAAGTAGGCTAGAGATTATGAATGACTCATTCTACTATGAAATTACTGAGAATCATTTGTTTTTAAATAAAATAAGAAAGCAAGGGTGTATGAGCTAACTAGCAGCTCATAAAAATTGTTTGGGAGAATTGTTCAGTATAACACCTTAAGACAATTAGGAAAATGAGATTTCTAGTACACAGAATTTGAATAACTAGTAGAAAATATGAATCTTTCTCTCCTTTTTCTGACTAAATACAGTATATTGTATTACACACAAGGGCAAAATATCCATGTACTTTATAAAGCAGTAATTCATGCTGAGTGGATATGAGCAGTCATTCAGAGAACAATTGATTTTACAGTATTGTAGACTGGGTTGGAAACTTGTGCATTCATTGCACTATATGCTATTAAAATTTATATATGAAGTTCACATTAAAGTGGATGTTTTAATAGGAAAATATTTTAAAAGTGAAACTTGACCATCCTAACTGGAGAAGATTTTTTACCAGTATCTCCAAATCAATTAAGTATGAAATCTCTATAAAGTTGAATTAAATAGAATAAAATATATAAATTACTAAATATTTTGCCTTACTGTGTTTAAATAAACTGTTAAGAACTATGAAAAATCTTTAAGAGTTTTGATATTTCCTAGACTAATGTGAAGCATTTAGTCAGTACTTTTTATAGATATTATTTGGCTATAATTTCAAAGTCTCAAGCTTTCACAGTGATTAAAAAAAATTATAGAATCATAGAACCATGGAATGTTTTGGGTTGGAGAGGATCTTTAGAGGTCATCTAGTCCAACCCCTCTGCAGTGAGCAGGGACATCTTCAACTAGATCAGGTTGCTCAGAGCCCCGTCCAACCTGACCTTGAAAGTTTCTAGGGATGGGGCATCTACCACCTCTCTGGGCAGCCTGTTCTGGTGTTTCACCACCCTCATTGTAAAAAATTTCTTCCTTATATCTAGTCTGAATCTACCCTCTTTTAGTTTAAAACCATTACCCCTTGTCCTATCACTACAGGCCCTGCTAAAAGTTTGTCCCCATTTCTTATAAGCCCTCTTTAAATACTGAAAGGCCCCAATAAGGTCTCCCTAGAGCCTTTTCTTCTCCAGGCTGAACAATCCCGACTCTCTTAGCCTTTCTTCACAGGGGAGGTGTTCCATCCCTCTGATCATTTTTGTGGCCCTCCTCTGACCTGCTCCAACAGGTCTTCCCTGTGCTGAGGGCTCCAGAGCCCTCAAGTCCTTTTCCCCAGGGCTGCTCTCAGAAAAAGAAATAGTGGCTTGTTTGCAGTTGGGATGAATGTGAAATTTGAATGAAGGAAAGGCGTCATGGTAATGATCGGTATGTAATTACATTAAATAAGTTGCATTTGCTAGTCTGACTAGCATGAAGCAGGAAGAACCTGAAGCTACAAAGAGAGTGGAGATTTCCTTGTCACTAACCTATCTGATACTTTAGTATGAAATTATAAAGGAGATTCTATGGAGGAGACTACACATGCAGAAAATTTTGAACAAACATGGACTCAAATATTACAGGTTCTTCCATCGTTAGCAACTTGAGAAAAGAAAGGAATTAATGGTGCTGTAGCATGGCTGACATTAATTTGAGGAACAAGGGTTAAAGGAGACCTATATGACTCAAGACTTTAAGAAACAGATGCTCTAAATACAGCTTAAGTCCCTGCATCTAGTATTTTCCACTGAGTTTCTGAGAGAAGCTAAGAAAATATCAAGGACAGGGATAAAGGTAGAGCTTAGAGGAGAGAATGTCAAGATTACAGGCATCGGCCATAACACAGAAGTAAGTGCTAGTAATCAAACTATTACTAAACTGTTTTTTTTGTGAGAGAAGGGAACAAAACTCAATTAGATGTAATTAATTCTTGTTTTAAATGAAAAAGCACAAGAGTATCAGAAGGTAAAATGAAACCAGTTGCTTTTTTTTGAATGCTGTCTCACCAAAGGTAGCATGACTAATTAAGGTGTGGGTCTCCGAAATGTGTTCCTCCGGACACAGTAGGATTTTGACCCTGGTTGTGCTGTCAGTTTGAATGGTTAGTTATTAGGATCTCAAAGGTAGAATCAAAGGTTGTTCACTTTAGTAACAGGCAGTTCTTTTGCCTGTGGACAAAAAGCAAATCATTTCAGTGGTGTAGGGTGTTTGAAGTCTTAGAGAAAACTAGTCAAAGTGTTTTCAGCATACGTCAGAACCAATAAGCTTACCCCTGATCAATTCTTATTGCCTGTGGTGGTGATGTTGCAGTGAAAGATTATTTTGTGCTGTAAATGGGAAAAAAATGTGAAAATAGTTTGGAAAAGTTTTGTAATGAAATATTTTTAAACTAGAAGCTAATTTTTAAACTAGAAAAGCACATATATAGATATAGTGATTGTGAGATTAAACCAGTCATCACCTCAGATATTACTTATGATAAATACTTTTATTGATAGGGTAACCTTAGCAATTTTGTTAGAGATCCTGGGTCCTATGAAATTCAGGATACAGGGAAGTTTTTTCTGTAGTCTGCTAGAGCCAATTTTTGTGCGTTGTAAGACCTAAGGGGGGCCTCCTGCCCTGGTGCAATAAATGTGAGGCTGCTGTGGTTCTGTGTCCCAGGGTTCCGGCCAGTGGCGAGGCTAAGCACACCTCCTGCATAGACATGTGCACACTCTGTGCAGTACACACACTTGGCGGGCCACACAGATCAACCCAGACAGAAAACAGTTTCTTTACGAGCATCAACATAAGCACATGAACATGAACAGCATGGACAGCCTGATCTTGTTCCCCCCATCCAACTGGTCAGGATTGGAGTTTGCTATTGCTCACATCCAAACCCATGCACAACACATGGGTTTTAGATATTCAATTGTTCCACCCAGAACTGTGCCCTAGGCCCCAGTTTCCTTCAGTTACTGCCACCCAGAGCTATGGGTACCCCAGACCTGCAGTCCCTATTGAATGAGTGGTACTGAGAAATCTCGTACAACAGACATTCCAGTTTACCCTGATGCAGATCACGCACATAGACTGGAATGCCTACTTACACAGAAATATTTAGGGCTAGGGTTTAATGAGATAGGACAGGCTGTGGTGATCAGGTACAACACAGCCAGACAAATGCAATGACCAGCCACTGGCTTACATGTGAGTGGCCATTTTTTTCCTTATGTTTTCCTTACTTAGAATCATAGAATGATTTGGGTCAGAAGGCACCTTTAAAGATCACTTAGTCCAAACCCCCTGCCATGCGCATGGACATCTTTCACTAGATTAGGTTGCCCAAAGCCCCATCCAATTTGACCTTGAACACTTCCAATAATGAAGAATCCAGAACGTATCTGGGCAACCTGTTCCAGTTTCTCATCACCCTCGTCATAAAGCATTTCTGCCTTATATCTAATCTAAGTCTACCCTCTTTTACTTTAAAGCCGTTACCTTTTGTCCTATCACTACAGTCCCTGATAAAAAATAAATTATCTCTATCTTTCTTATAAGCCCTCTTTAAGTACTGAAAGTCTGCAATAAGGTATCCCCAGAGCCCTCTCTTCTCCAGGCTGAACGATCCCTACTCTCTCAGCCTGTCCTCACAGGGGAGGTGTTCCATCACTCTGATCATTTTTGTGGCCCTTCTCTGGACCCACTCCAACAGGTCCTCCCTGTGCTGAGGGCTCCAGAGCTGGACGCAGTACTGCAGGTGGGGTCTCACCAGAGCAGAGCAGAGGGGCAGAATCACCTCCCTCGACCTGCTGGCCACGCTTCTTTTGATGCAGCCAAGGATACAGTTGGCTTTCTGGGCTGTGAGTGCACATTGCCAGTTCATGTTCAATTTTGCATTCACCGAACCGTACCAAATCCACCTTGATTCTTTCCTCCTGCCTTTCCTCCTTCTGCTTAAACATCCCATAATAAATTTTATACAATCTGCAAATTATTTTTCCTCTCTGTCCCAGAAAAAATCTTAACACCTCTTTACGTAATAATCACCTTTAGATTGCAAAGTGTTTGGGGAGACAGTTTCTTTCCTTGAGTCACTTTGGTGGGTTTCAGACCAGGGACAACAGTCTAATAATTCTGTAACAGTCTCAAGACTGTTGATTTAGTGTGCTTTGTTTTTGCAGATCAGTTTATTAGGGTTCCTCCACCTATCCCTATTAGAATGTTGGATACATTAGAATTCTAACTATTTTTTCCCAAATACTTGAGAAAGTTAAAAAGTTAACTCAACAGTTAAAAGGAAAGATGTTTTCACCCCTCTGCGTTTACTGTAAAATAAAACTCCTTGGCACATCAGGAGGATGCTTTGAATGCTAAACATTTACATAGAATAAAAAACTGCTTAGATGAATTCACAAGAGAAAAGTCAATGAAAGGCTGTTAATCAGGAATGTACATGAAAGTTCTCCTGGGTGAGGAAGTCCTTGAAGTCTGGAAATTTGAGGAGATGGTAGGATGTATTATGGGAAGGTAGATGGAAAGTCAGCCTGGTCGTGTGATCTTCACTAGGCATCTTCTGCTGAACATTGTCAGAGACAGGATACCAAGCTAGACAAGCTTGTGATTTGAATACAACTGTCATTGTATTCCTTTGTATATACTTGATTGTTAATTGATTGCTTAATAGTCAGAACTTAATATATCTGTAGCTTAGCTTACCAGAAAATTTATTTTCTGATATGTTCCTTATTCCCACTAGCCAATGGTATTATCTCATATCCATTTATAAACTCTGCTTATTATCAGCTTTCTCCTTTGTGACCGCATGTCTTGATTTCTGCTGCATTTTCTATGTATTTTTCTGGCAATATTCCTGAAGGAATAGGTGGATTCTGTCTCCATTCCTTGTTCTTGTTTGTATCCTTTTTACATTTTTTTCTTTTTTCACCTACTCTTTCCACTTGTCCATTTTACTGTTATTAATTACTGCATTTCCAGTGGACTATCTAAAGCTCTAAGCAAGGTATTGTTTGGGCTGAATCCTTCCTCTGGGCCACTTTGGAAATATTGTCATGTTGTAAAGTAGTCTGTGCTTTTCCAAGCTCTTAAATTTCGTGGCACTGTCATCATGGTGATGAAACTGCATGTTTAGGCATACAGTCTGGGACATTACCTTACATAGGAGAGAATTATCCTTGATCAAACTGAAATTTCAAGGTTGAAGACAGAATGAAATGTTAAGAAGGAAGGACTGAAGGTATAGAACAAAACCATGCCGCAAATAAATGAAATTTTGAAATAATTAGTAGTACAAGAGGAAGGATCTTCCGGATCATCAAAGTTTCATACTTTTTTTGGCAGAAGGAAGGCAATTTAAATCTTTTTTTCATGTTGATGGATTTATTCTAAATTTTTTATATTCCAGAAAAATAGATGCTAGTTATAGCTAGTTACTCACATCTGCACTGGAAAAAAAGAAAAAAGAAGGAAAAATTCTTATATTCAGGTTCACAGTCTGTTGTTCTATGTTTATGCAAAACAATGCCATTTAGATATGTACAAGGAGCATCATAATGAAAATGGTAGAATAGGAGAAAAGGCATTAAAGAAATTCCTAAGAATTAGGTGCAAAAAAAGTAGACTAATTATATTTTAAATAAATATGGCCACATAATTAAAAAGTATGGAAATAGCTGTCTGCCTTATGAATACAGTTTTAAAATTTAGAAATTTAAAAGGCCTAGCAACCTACCAAAACTATAGCATCTCTGCAAGAAGAGCTCTTTGAATCATTTAAAAAGGAATAAGAGGATGTTCCTGATCAAAACTTTGGAGTAATTTCAGCTAAAATATTCTTGCTTCTCTGAGCAGGTTACATCACATGTATAATCTCTGGGGATATAGTTCCTCTGCAGAATTATTCCGGTTGGAAGATGAGTCATCTAGTTCAACCTCCTGCTCAAAACTATGAATCAGATCATGTTGCTTATGATTTTGTCCAGTTGGGTATTGAAAGCCTCCAAGAATGGAAATTTCATAGTATGTCTGTGCAACTTGATCCCAAGATAATTTTCCTCATAATTAATTATTTTTCCTATATCTACCTAAAGCCCCTCCCACCCAGTTTCAATTTATGGTGGTGTTGCTCATTTTTCTGCTGTGTGCCTCAGTGACATGCCAGGCTCTGTCTTCTTAGGCATCTCTTAGATGCTAAAAAGCTGCTACTTATTCCTCACCATCCTTCTTTTTTTCCAGGCTGAACAAGCCCAGCTGCCTCAGATTCTCTTCTTAGGGCACGTGCTCCAGCCCCCGAGAGCTTAGGAGCCTTTCTTGTACAGTGGGGTGGGGATCCACACGGACACATTATTGCAGAGGTTGTTTAACAAATGCTGAGTAAAAGGGAATGTTTTTTCTCAACCTACTGGCTACTCTCATGTTAATACAGCCCAGTATACTGTTGGCCTACATCACTACTGGGGCATTTAGCCAACTGTTCTTAAGACCCCCAGGTCTTCTTCAGCAGAGCTGCTCCCCAGTGAGCCACTCCCAGGTTTGTAGTCTTAGGGTTAGTCCATCCTAGGTGTGGGATGGTTGTCCAGACTGCCATGGCTAGTACTATGGTTTTTAGCACCTTTGTGCATACAATCTAGGAATATGAATGTGGGGTCTTTCCCAACTAATCAGGGCTGATGAAAGTGATATTAAGCTAATGTACCTTTCTGTCAGATTAATAATGTTCAAATGCACTTGGACCCAAGCTAGTAAAAGCCTTGAAGTGCTGCACAGCACTTTATGGACTTGCTAATTCACATTTCTCTAAAGTGCATCTGAGAGGCATCTTTAAGTGTAGATATATCCTCAGAGACTCAACAGATCAGCTCTGTTTTTACATACAGACACCTAGTTGGCTTACTCAGTCTCTCTTCCTTCCAAGTTTTCAGTTAGTTTACTAACAGTTTCAAAATTGGTTAAAAAAAAATCCTGTTTTAAAAAAAGTTTCTGTTACTGTAGTCTGCCTCTTTTGCATCAGTATTTTCATGTATAACTTAATATTAAATGAAATTATTCGTTTTACATCTTTCCTCTCCTTAATTTGATTGTTTTCTTTTTTCTCCCCTCTCCTCCTGCTCTTCCCTTTTCTTTTTCTTCAAGCTTTTATTCCGTGTGACATTGATTGGCTTCCTTTTTAGTGGAATACACTTACTTTGGATATGATTTAGAACAAACTTGAATACATTCCAGTGTCTTTTGTTATTGCCTTTAAATGGATTTTTTGAGTTAATCCTTTAAAATTAATTATTTTTAAAGAATTTTGAGGCTTCTTAAAAGCAACAATAAAAATTGCCGTGGCTCTGGTAATGTTTAGAAAAATCACAAACCTTAATTGGTTATTAGTGGCATTATAATTGATACTGTTAAGCAGCTCCTGGACCTTGAGCTCTGTCTTTAATTAGAGACAGAAGTGTCTCCTTCCCTCTGAGATTTCTTTATGAAAGTATTTTGCTTAATAACACAGGGTTATCAGCTTCCAATTGTCTTCTGGATGAAACCTCCCAAATGACACTACCTGTTGTATCTGCCTTTCTCATTTTAGCCAGAATTTCCAAGCATGCTCTTCTTCATTGCTCAAACATTTATTACTTTTCACTTTCTAATAGATAATTTTTTATTGTTTATTTTACAATTAGTATTGTAACTTTTTCCTTGACACTTGGTGAATTATGACTTATTATGTATGGAAATTATTATTATCTACAGTTTCTGATTTTCCCTCCCTTTTCTTTGTAATACCTACATGGTCTGCACTTGATTTGTTAGCAACATATGCTAAGGTTTGTAATCTAACTTTTTTTTTTTGTTTTAAGTATTTTTTCCTTCCTTAGACTTTCTATTTTCTGAATATTTATGAGATGATAGTTTCCACACTCTTGATTAAAGTAAACCCCTACTCACTGAAAAGTCATCTCATTATACATACAGTTTGGCATACTTAATGTAAGGGTTCTAGCAAGAAGAATGTAGGTTATTTTATACACATCCAATGTGATGGAGTATTAATTTTGTGAAGGGAAAAGTAGAGTTCTGTGCAAGAATTTTAAACAAAAGAAGAGATGCTGATAGTGGGAGAATGATGTTGCATGACATACAAAGACAGGGAACTTTCACGTGTAAGACAATTGAAGCAAAAAGAAATTTTCAAATGAAGGAGACAAAAGGAGGAGGAAGACAAACTGAAGCCTAAGAAATCCTGTAGGAAGATAATTGATAGAGATGAATAGCAGGCGCAGGCTCTTGCAAACTTTTTAGGTCAGGAGTAAGAATCTGAAGGAAACTTACATTATTTGTTGTATCTTAAAAAAATTTAGAATAGATTGTATGGCATATTTCTTTTGTTTGTAAGTAGATAATATCTGAACATATAGAACATTCATTTGCTGGTACTTAAAATTCTAGACTATCCAATATTTCTTTGATGGATATTGAATTATTTAATCCTGAAACAGATGATCTCCACAAAGTATTCTATTTTAAGCATTTTAAATAAATACTATTCTTTTCCCATTTTCTATTACTTAAAAATATATGTAATGTTTTCAATTAAATGAGTGATGTACATTGCTTTTGTCTTTGGTAGAGCCATGTATATGAACATTTTTGAGGGCCATGAGTCAGATAGTTAGGTTCATGGGGCCAGGCTTTTGATGGTTCAGGGACATGCTTAGTAATGTTCAAAACACCCAAACAGGTCAGAGTGTAGTACTTGTTAAATTCAGTGGAAGTTACACACCTAAGCGCTTTTGCTGTGTGAGGACGTACTGGTGGGCACATATCTACCTCTTGATTTGGTTGAGAAAAAACAACAACACTTTGACAATATGTTTTTTGATCCATTTTTTTGAAACTATTTAGTTAACCAATGTTCAGGGCAGCAGAAGGCTTTTCTCTTTGGTGTTTGTGCTTTGGTGGAATATGTTTATTAGTGTATGCTTGTAAGTTGTAAGATGCTTTTGAAAGCCTGGATGAATAACATTATATATTCTTTCTCTTTTCTCTTTCTAATAATCCAGCCATTACCCAAGCTAGAAATAACTTAACATTACTCTAGCTCTAGTGGACATCTTCAATTTTAGTTGGCTTTTGTAAGACCAAGGGAGAGAAAGTAAGCTTTAGTTAACATAATATTGTTTGAGAAGAATTGACTGCTGAAGTAAGTGGGGGAACATACTGCAGAGCTTTCAGGGTTGCAGGGTTGCCAGGTTCCTCTAGCTATACTTGAAATTTGCACTCAAATCCACAGAATAATTCAGCTTTTTTCTGTTCTTTTTTCATGTAATTGAAAATTATAAAATGATAACAAATAGCGTAGAGAAGGAATCTCTGGAAATACATTTCATAGGACACTGGGAAAAAGAAGAAGCATTACTAAAGTAGAAAGTAGTTAAGAGGAGGGCTGCGTACTCATGCTGGTGTGATTTTGTGTAAGAGCAAACAGTAGATTAATGCTAAATGAATGGAAGAATTGTGAAGGGTGAGAGGGAGGTTGAAGTTCCTGGAAGGAAGTAATTTTGAATTGGACTCTAACAGCCTGAAAGGCAACAGCGTGATTTGGATATGATAGTGTAAATATACATTTATAAGTGTTGTGACAGTGGACAGTGCTATTCTGGACTTGTCAAGCTAAGAGTCTTGAAGTCATGGTGATGCAGTTCATCCTAGCTTGAGTACTGAAATCCTCTTACATGCCTGTAGAAGAAATAGAACTGAGATAGTGGTGTGCATATGTTATATAATTTAGGTATAGATAGGTGAGCTTGTGCAAGCATTTTAGGAGAAAGCATTGTTTCATGTTTTGGCATACATTGTGTGGCACATGAATATTCAATACAGCACTTAGTTTGCTAAAAATGGGCATGTACTTCTCATAAATACCTGCAGAGCATTTATGAAATAAATTATGTAAGACTTAAACACTTAGGATCAGTAAACACTTTAATTTTTGGAAAGCACAAAATCAGTAGTGAATTGGTAAAATGAATATGACTGCATCTTAGTGTGTCAAGTCAAAGTAATACAAAATTGAGTTATATGGCTTAATTTTTCTCAGAAGCTATCACTGTATTGCTGTTTTTACAATAGTCTGACTAACTAGACAAAAATGCATTTTTAAAATAGCTACCTAAGTAATATATATTTACCTATCCCATTTTATAGTAAATGTTAAGGTAAGATTAAATAAATCTAAGAGACTAAAATTAATAGTAACAGTTTGATTTAATTTAATCCTTTTATAAACTGATAAAGACATAGCTGATTACCTGCAGTTTAATGATGGTGGTTGCTTTACTATGGTGAGACTAATTTTAAATGGTTGTTTATTTTGCATAGTTATTGGACACTGCACTTAATTTAAAAATTATAATTCTAACTCTGTAGCCCTTTTATCTTCCATTAAAATGTTAGAATAAATAGGAATAGATGACTTTCATCATATTGTTCTGTGTCCTATAAAATCATTCTGCCATTATGCCAAAGCATTGTCTTTTAGCTGTCTTTAGTAGTCTTTGGAGAATAACCCGGTTTCTTTGGTGCTATAAAGTATTCAGCTATATGTTTTTAAGTTTCGCTGAAATTCATCCTAGAGGCAGAAACAAAAAGACATTATAAATGTTAACAGCAGAGAGTACAATTTCATACAAAAAAATAAGAATTTCTCACAAGATTCTGCCCTCATATGTTATTCCCAACAGTCATCTCAAGGAATCTGACTTGTACTCACATGCTAAATAACAAAACTGCAAACCGTTGACCTGTAAATTGTAGTATATGAATGCTAAAATGCTTTCTTTATAGAATCTAGGTCTTGACTGGAAGAAATGTGTAGAGATGAAAATTATCATCACTGTTTTTTCAAAATTAGAATATTTCTCTTTCAGGTTTGTCTGTTTTTGACCAGTGGAAAGCCTGTGTTTATTTTACTTTTAAAAGGAGCACGTTCTTTCTTTGTTGAGGTTCTGAAGCACAGCTAATTAACTATCAGGAAAGCTTTGAGATTTGTTTTTGTGTTTCCTAATTATTCAGTTAGCTTGAAAAGCAGCATTCATTTTCTACTCAGTTTTGTGTTGTCCATGCTGTTGCACACCTCAGTTTGGTCATGCCTCTCCTTGTTTTGTCTTGCAGAGATAACCTTCCCATTCATTTATCTATCCTTCAAGGTCTAGTGATCCAGGTGGTGTAATTGCTAGGCATAAAAAGATGAACAAGGTAATTCTTTCACTCTTGTGATGTTACTAGAAACCATATTTAGTGAGTTTAGTCCTTAAAAAAGAACATAAATAGGTTCATATTTACATCTCAATTTCTTCCTTGTCTTCTGTCTTCTACTGATAGAAGAAACTCTAATTGCCCTACCAGCCCTTGTTCTGGCACCTAGCTCTCAGGTATTTTTAAGTGCTGGAGAGTGAAATAAATACATGCTTCCGTTGGAGTCCAATTCTTGTTTGCTTTTCCATCTGCAGCAACAGTCTAAACTGAAGGGATCACCTATGAATACCTTGTTATTAACATGGGACTCCTCATGTTTGCTTTGTTTGCTTCCTTATCTGTGTGAACCTGAGAGCTGTCTATCTGGCTCACAACAATGTTGTCTGATCAAATCCACACACTGCAAATACAGGCAGGCAGCCTCGGGGTGATATATCATGCCAAATGTCATGGAGGGATCCTATTCTTGCATTGGTCCAGGGAAAGAGTGTAAATCTGCATGACATATGAAGATAAAGAGTAAAGTTGAGTTGGACTGTCAAAAGGAATCAACCTGTATATTTCATGATGATGGCTTGGAAAGTAGTTTGTCTCATGTGTGGACATTCTGAAGCAGAAAGCAGTATCTAGGACAGGAGCTGTAGCCTTCCTTGACCCTTAATTTAGCACTCAGCTATGGAAGACTATAATCTCCTGTATGTACTTCATACTCAGCACTTCTGTTTTCACTTGAGCTCTAGCCAGGACAAACAATGAGAACAGTCAAGTATTCAGAGTGGTGCTCAGACCTCAATAATCTGTAGATCTTGGTAGTTTCTTTAATGGATAATTCCTGGAAGGAAGAATATGATTGTTCACCATGGCTGTTACATTCTTCTAGGAAGTTATTTCCTTACCTTCCTTTTTCTAATTTAGTAGAGAATTCCTACTGAAGGAAATGCTGTTCTGTGATTGAGGTGTTGGGTGACTGTATACTTTGGGTGGGAGAGAATCAGTGTATTCAACTTGTGAGAGAAATCCCATATTTCCATGTTAGGGGGATATATTTTGTAGAGATAATAATGTAAAAGTTCTTGGATCAAGAAGCTATAATTATTATGATATTTAATATCTTGTTCTTTTGGCCATTTACTCTGAATTGCTTACCACACCTGAATATGTACAGCATATATCTTTGTGATTCCCAAAAGCATTATGGCTATTTGCATGACAGTGTGAAATTGTCATCAACACGAATAATGAACAGTTGCTACGTAAGGGTAACGAAGATGGAGTTGCTTTCCACTCTTCTAAACTGTAATGTTAAAAAGAACATCAGCTATTTTAGGATCAGGAACAGGCCATCTGCCCAAATTGCCTGCCCTTTCAGCTTTATCTCACTCCCATATTATTGTTATTATTTTAATCTGATTGTCATTACATTTTCATGCTTTGTTTCCCTGAAAGATACTTCACCTTAGTAGCAGATTGGTTTTACACCAGCATTTTCTTTAAGAATTCCAGGTCTTTCTTTAATATTTATATTTTGCTATTCAAATACTTTGCCTCCAAATATGATGTTTGCTTGATAATTTCTTTATTAAGTCAGACAACATCTGTCCTTCATGGCAGTGTTGGAAATGATGTGACAGTCTGGCAACAATAGTAGCAGGAAATAGGCAAAGGACCCACAGCGATGATGGAAGGGAGAGGAACACAGTGTTTGCATTAAGGCAAAGAAAAGGAGTTTTGGAATAAAGTCTAAAAATAATTGAAGCTGAGAGAAAAAAAATTACTGAGTGAGAGATATTTGTAAAAAGCATTTTTTAGCTGCCAGAGGAATTTTATTTGTAGTTTTCAGCTTCATCTGAAGGGAGGAATGACTTAATAAAAGATTCAGTTGCTTTGAAGACTCTTGATTTATAGTCTTGAATGTCTTTGTGGGATGAACTTCAGAAGGAATTAAACATTTTCCAATGGAACTTTTTAAAATCTGAAATTGTTAGTTCAATGAATATTGAATGTTCTACAAGAATGTCAACATTTCATATCAGCAATTAATTTCAGGTATTTTATTAATTCTTATTGTGTAAATACTTGTATTTGTTCTGTCACAGTAATTTGGCAAATGAAAATGGAAGGGTTTGTTCTTAAATGCCTAAAGAATCATATAAATCCTTTTTAATGTTCCAAGGACACTGGAACTTTCTCTCCCTTCCCCTGCCCCTTTTTTTTCTAAATAGGAATGAGCTTCATTAACTGTAAAATAACATCTTAGATAAAAATCAGTTCCCATCAAATATCCAGTTTTCTTTGGAATATAATGGGACTTCTTTTTCTATGATTGTTCTTTCATAAGCATCTAGAGTTCTTTTTTATGCCATAGGATACCAGAGATATACGTACAGGATTGACAAGACCTATGAGAGATAGGAGGACGTGTCCTTTGGAGCAACACCTGAAAATCAGGAGGGTTGCATCAAAGAGCTTTCAAAATGAAACTGGATATTTGTGTCTTGTTATAGCTTTGTTTATGTCATTAATCATCACAGTTTACTGGTTATTTAACTGGTTAGCCAAATAATATATAGTATAGCTATCTGTATAATGTATAGACTTTTCTTAGGTGAATATACTTTCCATTTTTTATGAAAAAAGATATGGATATTCTTTTCTTGGCATTAATTAAATGTAAACATTATTTTTTGTAGTTGTAATTCCTAGAAATAGAAATTACAGAGTCATAGTTTTTGTTTCATTCATGTTTGGTAGCTCTGACAATTGATCATAATCTCTTTAGCAGCCAAAGACAAAAGTTATCTGTCCATTATTTGAAAAAAATAGTCCAGGTTTATGACCATTTGCAGTCTTTCTTTTACAGTTGGCTTCTTTGAAGATCAGTCTATTTAATTTTTTAAAATTGAAAATGGGAAGGCACTTCAATGTAACTGCAGCTTTATACCTCTCTGAGAATACTGTAGTCAAGTAGGTGCATGTACACTACTTTTATTTAAAGTTTTTCTTTAGTGTTCAAAATAGCGAGTCTTTTAAATATGTTGTCCAACTGGCTTAACCTCATATCTCTCTTTGAAAACTCTGGCGATAGAAATGAAACACTATTTAAAGTAACCAGAACAATAATATAACTATAGTCGGTCACGTACCATAGGGTCAGTTTTCATTATTCGTTTCTAGTTCTACTGTATGCTTATGCTATTTACAAGTTATGCTTGTACATTTTGTCTCAGAATACTGAAGTGCAGCTAATCATGAACAGAATTTAGTCTGAATCATTAGATTATTTTCACACTGTCCTATAATACAAACATTGAAGAGGACTCAACTCCCTCAGAGCTTTTATTGAACCTGAAGTGAATAGCACAGTTCTCCGTTTCAAAGCACAGTTGTCACTAGACGGGTTATGGTCATGTATTTTAACATTGCAATCATGAAAATCTTGCCAAGTTTCAGTAATAAATCAAACTGAATTTATCCATATAAAAGACTAATTGCAATTCTCTTGTTTAATATCCAACTTCTAGAGTTGTTATATGGGTAAATTAGTTTGGTCACTTATTTGTCATCTTCACAAACTTTGGCATCTAGGTTGAGTTTTATTCTCAGTGTCTTGTTTTTATGTTTACTGAATGGTTAGATAATCTTTCTCTTGTTTTGATAATCTTCCTCTTTTTCTGTTGTAGCTTAGTATATTCCATGAGTATGTATGCTGCCTTTTCCTGAGAACATTGGTTCCAATTATTTCCAATGGTATTAAACTGGAAGATATTCAAATTACAGATTTGGTACATCAACCAACTGACCTACCAAAACAATTGGTTTGGAAGGTCAACCAATATTCTAGCAATATGCATTTTTTTTCCTACCTAGCAGTTTATTCCAACCTCTTTCTACTGTTGTTCATGGGACACAAAAGTGTTCTTAAAACATCACTTGTATCTATTGCTTCCCCAACAATTTTATTCAAGATGTCTTTCTGTAAGCTATGTTGTGATGAAGTATCATGATCTTCAGTAGGTAAAACCAGTGAATTTTTACTCTGGATATGTTTCTAATCACCTTGTTTCTTACCTCTACAAAAACTGATTGCAATTGTTAATCTGTTTCCAAGAACATTTTATCACCTGTAGCACGAAGTGAATTGTTAGTCTTGGTTTGGTTCTAGTGGCTTGTGTTCAGTGGCTTTTCTCTCTGTTCCATTAACTATATCCTCCAAAATGTCTTCTGTAGTTTTCATACTTAACTTGTCATACTTACTGTACACTTTCTGCTATGTAAAGTTTCTTGTCTTGTCAGTGCCCCACCTCCACTCTGGTTTCACTCCATGCAGTTTATTACTACGAATTGTTTTCTTCCTTAAGTCTGACAGAGTGATAGTTTTCATTTTTTTCCTCTGTAAAACCTCAGTTCTTCTCGTATTGTCTAGTATGTGAACTTATTTTCTAGACTATAGAGGTATTTTCTTCTGAAATGTCTCTTTTGGTTTCAGATAACAAAAAATATTGTATAAGATTATTGTTGATCATTGTGTCTCTTCTATTACTGGCCAGCACAAGACTGAGGGAAGAATCTCCATTTCTTTTTAAGTTATCTTGAGGTCACTGCTTAAGGCTACACCAGCAAAATGAGTTTTATTAGTGAATTTTGGAAATGGAAATTTCCTTTTAGGATGTAAATCAACATTTATTGTGTGAGTTTTTTTAATCTAAGTTTTTCAGCTAGTATTTGGAGTTATGATTTCACATCATTGTAGCTACAGCAGAAACTTAAATGTACATACGGAAGTTAGCATTTGCCTGTGTTAGCTGTTGGAATATTGGAACTGATTTTTGTAAATGTTTTACCAAGAAGTAAATGCTTAATCTTTTTATGAATAAAACACTACATTTCAGTCTAGTAGGTGATAGAAAGAAGTAACGTAGCTGAATTAGGAAACTGAATTTAAAAGTCTTTTCAGTCATATGTTTTAGGTATTGCCTAGCCAAACATTTCAAACACTCATGTTTGCCTTCTCTCTTTCCTTAGTAGCATATTTTAGAATGAGGTTTGCTGTCAAATGCCAAGATAAAGTTAATCTATTTCTGAGCTACTATTTTCTGGTTTGAATAATCAGTAAGTACTGCTTTCAATGCATTGGATTCCTGAGAGAAAACTATTAAATAAATGAAAACACAGGTATGTAACAATGTTTTTCTCTGTTTCTGAGGAAATGAAGTATAGCTCATTGTCAGTTCCAACCTCCATTAAAGAGAGTAAACATCCTAATTAATAAAAGACAGAGAAACTTTAGCCCTCTGCCTTGTGTGGAAAAAACAACCTTCCTCTAAATGAAGAGATTATTGCAAAGTATAGTATACCACTATTAGGAAGTTCTTCCTGTACATTTTTAACAGATTACACTTTGCTGAAAAAATTGTTAGACTTTTCGGCATACGTCTGTGAAGTGATGTAAGTTAAATGTACACTAAGCTACCAAAGCTAAAAGGCGGATTTATTACTTCCTAATGACCCTCAGGCTTATAGAATAGTATATCTGTGGAAAGAACAGCTATCCATTTTTACACACAGCTACACAAGAATCCCACTGCTCACCTGGAGCTTCTGTGGGGATTTTAATATCAAGAATATCTTTGGTCATGGAGAAAAAATGAATCTTTTTAGAGATTTGTTAGGCTAATATCATGGAGATGTTTCTGTGTAGATATTAAAGGTGTTATGTTTATATGGATAGTAGGTGGTTCAGAGTACTGCTGTTGAAAGCATTGTTATGTGTTCTACAAGATACTACTTCTGTATAGTTGATAAAATAATGCAATACCGATATAATGAAATAAAGGTCTGCGGACAGGCTAACATGTTGCCAATAGTACAGAAGTACTTCACACACACACACACATACAAAAGTGTATATAATAAAAGGGTCAACCAAGCATTAATTGAATAATATACATGTTGAAATCTAATTTAAGGATGTTTAAATGGCCTCACCTCCAACATGCTTTTTGCCGTTAACATCTTACAGTAAATAGAATTTGATAAAAAAAAATCACTAAAATTACATTTTTGTTAGAAACATGTAAAATTTCAATTTAAAGGTGTTTAACATCTCAGTAGAACACTGAAGAATTGTAATACTGTTGACATGTAAGTTCATTGATAAATGGATGCTGATATTAACTTGAATGTGCTACTAAGAATGTCTTTTTAAAGTTTTAATCTAAATCTGCAAGGATTTCTTTCTGCAGATCCTTTGGTGAGAACTCTTTGAAGGCATATCTCTGTTCTCATTATTGTAGTTGTATTCCTTCTTTGTACCCCATCAGTTAGGTACCCCTACCAAATCACAAATGTTTTATTCTGAGTCACTAAAAATTCTGTGATCTCATAACTTATTGTAAACACACTTTTGACCCTGTTCTTATGGACATTTTCCTAGTATTTCTTGAAGTTTTACTTTTGGGTGATAGCAGTTGAAAGCTTATTTACACAAATAAAGAATATTACTCAGTGATGGTTAGTTACGGAAGATGCATCTTTTTGGTGTGCTGAAAAAAAAAGCTCAGCATATTCTTTCAGAGATACTTCCAGAGAAAGGAAGGTACAGAGCTGTAAAATGGCTTAATCCTCCTTAATCAACGGAGGATTGCCTAGTTACTTTGAGAAAATGCTGCTATATTTCTCTTTTGGGAGGTATGAAGGAAATAATTTACATCTTAACAATTAGCAACGGGGTAATCCATTTCTTCTAAAAATGTAAGGTATATTTTAATTTGATATCAGTATAAAGTATAGAACGATTCAAATATTTGTGAGATATATCGAGTTACATTTCAGCTATCAGAAGTTTAGTATGAGAATTCTTCCATATAAAAATGCATTTTATCTGTCAACAAAAACTTTTAATAAAATATTTAAATAAAGTAAATAAAGCCTTTTTTTATACTGTGAGGGGGAAAAGTCTTCTTATCAGTGCTCCACATTAGACTTGTATTTGTGTGCTGTTTTATAACATTGTGCAGAGATGGTTTTGCCTGAAAAAATTAGATTTTAATTTCTAAACTCTAGGAGTTGTAAGTTCTAAATGTAGCTTGGTTCCAAACGTAAACGTACAATATATACCTAAAAGTTTCTGCTGATAAGTACAATATCTGCTTGGTGATGGGTCCCATTTCAGCTACCATTTCTCGAGGAAGAGCTCGGCTCTGGAAGCTCTGTCCATAGTGCTGCCATCTGTCATGCCATGACAGCATTTCTCTGCTCAATCTCAATGTGCCTTTATGTGCAATAGCGATTCATCAGATTTGTAAAGTTCCTTCTTCAATGAAACATGTCGACTCTATGAATATCCTAAGTTTTTGTAGTTTAAAATTAGTATAAGTTTCGTCTTTCTGCCTTTAACAACTTTGAAAATTACCTTTACATAATTTAAAAATCCTGGGATTTAACTATAAAAAGGACATTTTTAATGTGAAAGCAAGGTATTCATTAGTACTAGGTGAAGTGAAATTATTATTCCACATTATAAGTGTTTACAGACCAATAATATTATGAAAGTATGCAGCAAACTATAAATAAGTGGAAAAGTTGATCTCTAAATACAAGAAGTAACTCGTCTTCATATACCTACAAAAATTCTGTCAGTGATTCCACAGAAATGTTTACTTCAGCCAAGGCTAGAAAGATAAAATATATCTTATTATAGAGTTTAAAGAATGTTAAAGTCTACTAAAGGCTTACAAGAAATGTTTGTTACTCCTATTTTTACTTTGTCATTCAAGCTACCTATGCATTCTGTGAATATTTACTTCCTTAAGCACAATATTCAGGGTTAACAATTTTTTTTCATTCTTCCTATTTGTTTTCATATATATGAACCAAAATGACACAAAAATTTTACTGTTGCTTTCTTCATAAGGAGATACCACATCTTTTCATCAGGTATCTTAATGGTCAGATGTCTTTACTGGGCTTAGTAGTAGTCACTTTTTCCATCCTAACAGAACTGGGTTTAGCTTGTAATCAACATTCTGATCAGCAGCTTCTTGTGCACATTTGCTGCTTATGGGCCCAGTCCTACTCCCGTGAGAACTTCAGCTTCAATATGAGTAGTCAGGTATTTATTGTTCTCTTTTCATTTTGTTTCAGTTCATTTCTACTAATAATGTTTCTGTCAGTCATTTATTGCTTGTTACATTGTAAAAGCTGAGGAGGTTTATAAACTAGTCAGTTGTTATTGCTGAACAGAAATTTGCAGGTCCAGAATGAAAACCTTAATATCATTTAAACTGTTCAAGCTATTTGAGTTCCCTGTATGGCCAGCCTCAAGTTTAGACATTATTAATAAGTGAATTACCCTTTTGACTGAAGACAAAATATTGGACTTATATTATCTGTGTCTAAACATTGCATTCAGTTTTCAGGCTTCTGGGAAAATACCAAAGCAGCTCAAAATTTGCTGTTATCAGTAGCTAACAATCTATTTCCCTATCAGTCTTACGACTCCTTCCCACCCTCCTTCTCTCTTCTTCCTCCCACAATAAGCAAAGTGTAAAATATCATTGTTATTATTATGAGTAAGTACTTTATGAAAATATTTAATTGTGTGGTTTATTGCAGTTATACAGCCTAACCAGCTAAAATATCCTATATGTTCAGATTGGAGTTTTAACAGGAGAATATGTAAGGAGATATTTTATCAGACATTAGAATGAGTTTGTTTATTCCCAGACACGAGCTCCCAGAATGTTTTGGTTTTTTAGAAACAAACAAGCCAAAAACTATTTTGATTTTAATCAAAAATGTATTTTCCTCATAAAAAAAATTCACATACTCACTGTGTCTACTCTACAGAATTTGTCCATTTCATTACACCATGTGTCAATCCTAGTATATCTGTTCACTGCAAAAACTCGTGGCTAGTGTGTGTAATACAGCACAGGAGGAGGTATTGCTCAGTTCCACTACTTTTATATAATAATTAAAAAAAAAATTACAGAAAATGTTCTTGGCTACTTGCACTGTATTCCAGACTTAAAAGTCCCATGAAAGTTCTAGAAAATGAAGTTAGTTGTATTTGGTTGGTAGAATACCCTTAGAAGCCAGTTAGTTAAAATTCTTCTCGTATGCTGAGTCAGTACCTATTCCCATTTGTCAGCAGCAGCTAAGTCCAGGTGTCTAGCTCCTAAAAGAAATACTTTTTTTTGCTGCCTTTTTATTCAGCACAAATGCAGTCATGTGCTTTTTATTTCAGAAATTAAGTGATATAGTGACTTATTTATGACATATTGGTTGGTACTCCTATTATAGTTGCTTTTACTTCCATTGCGGTGCTTTTTTCTTTGCCCATGTCCCAAAGACTGATTAGAGGAGGATAAAGCTCACTGAGTGAAAAGGATTGTTTCTTCAGGTAATTCTTTAGAGAGCTGTGTCCAACGTCATAGTTCATCTCTTGTGAGATGCAGCTGTAGAGATATATCACAGAGATGATTCCCAAAAGAGCACCAAGGCAGGCAAGGAATCCTATTATGTTGTTCTTTTCATAGCCTTTCATTGCCAAGTCCAGTCCTTTTGTGGTTACGTTGACACATTTTTTCTTATTCTGTGAATAGACAGTGGGAATATCTATACAAATTTTGTATTCTGTTGATGGATTTAGATGTGTAAGATTATATACCTTTATATCAGATGGTATTCGAGCGCTCTGTGCAGCTTGAGAGTTTTCAGCTTTCAGAAAGGCTGTCCATCTAACACTGGACTTCAGAATTTTAGAACTTGCTTTCCATGAAACCAAAACAGAATTAGATTTTATATCTTTTATTTTAATGTTCAAAGATCCATGGCTGTCCTGAGGGAATGAGCCATCCACTTTAATCATGACTGACTTTAGGTCTGCCCCAACTAAATTTGTTGCTATACATGTGTATAAGCCACTTTCTTTTTCTGTTATATCACTTATGTCTAATGTTCCTTCAGAATGAATGTAGTATTTATTGGAAATAGTATTAGGCAAAAGTTTGTGTCCTGATGGTGTTATCCAGTAGATTTCAGGTTCTGGTTCTGCTGTTGCTCTGCAGTGCAAGGAAATATGGCTGCCAGTTTTTAAATCCAGAGCAGATGGAAAACTTTCAGGAGCTATCAGGGGGAGACAGATTTCCATCATTTCCCGGAAGTGTATCTGTCTCACATTCTGTCCTTGGTATTCAGGAGGGTCTACACAAAACAGGGACTCTGGCTCCATGAAGCGAATGTTTGTTTTATTCATGTTAATCCAGCGGATGACACAATCACATCTAATGGGATTGCTGTGTATACTAACCTCTTTGAGGTTAGGCAAGGATTCTATTGTACTGCGGTACAGGGCACTCAGCGCGTTGCTGTTGAGCATGAGCGATTCCAGCTTGGGAAGTCTGTAGAATGCATTTGGATGAATGTATGATAATCTGGGGTTATTGGTAGCTTCTATTTTTCTTAAATCTGGCAAATTATCAACAGCAAGACTATCTATAGAAATAAGTTCAGGCATGTTATTAATTCCCAACTCTTTTAGGTGCAACATATTGCTAAAATCTCCTCGTCGTATTCTGTTAATGGGATTCTTATTTAGATCCAGAAATTTAAGATTTGTAGCCTTTTGAAGAGCAATGTGGGGCACTTTGATAAATCTGTTGTCATAAAAGGAGATGCTTTCTAAATTGTCAAGGCCAACCAGAGCATTATCTGGTATTTCAGTGAGATTTATGCCTGCTAAAACTAGGCTGCGCAGATTGATAAGAGGTTTAAAGTTCATATCTTCGATTCTGATTATTGGGTTTTCTCCAATCATGAGAATTTCAAGATTAGGAGTAGCTTCAAACCACTTCCTGTTGATCATTTGCAGACCATTTGAGTTGAGATGAAGTCTGAGAAGATTATTGAGGCCGATGAAAGCCCCCGGTGCAATCACAGAAAGCAGGTTATGATTAATATAAAGCTCTTGTAAATTGTGGAGTCCAGAGAGACATTCTTCAGGGAGTTCAGTAAGTTTGTTTTCTTCAAGGTACATTGAAAGCAACTGTGGTATCTTTCTAAGATTAATACTGGTCACTGAGGATAAATTGTTCTGAGATAAATCTAGACCAGTTAAATTCACTGGCAAGTCTACTGAATGTTCAATTTTTGCAATATTGTTAGTCTGTAGAAGTAGAACCTGTGTGTCAGCAGGCAGTCTGGCTGGAAAATTAAAAAGGCCTAAATCGTTACAGTCCACTGTGGGAGCCTCCATGTACACAGACCTGGGGGTGAACCATGGTCTGATCTCACATATACATGACTCTGGGCAGTCTGCTTTTTTTTCTACAGCTTGTACTAGTGCAGTGATAACTAAGCCAAGTAGAAAATTGATTTTGAGTTGCATGTCCTTCATCTTAGCTCAAATGTTCAGAAAAGTAACACACCCTTTCGTATTCCACAATTGTGGTTATGGAATTCAGTATGACCTGGTCAATTGATAATACACACACTTGCATTTGTCAAATGATGATCGTGAAGGACTTTCTTCCTGAGGATAAGTGATAAATTTGTAACCAACTTGTCCAGTAGTAAGAGGCATTTTGTGGAAATGAAGGTCACTCTGTCCTTGATGACATAAAATTGATAAGCTTTGTGAAGATGAAGTATGTATAGATGGTCATAGGAGATTAAGCAATTCATTTATTTAGTAGTATTAACTTCAAATCCCATGATTGATTAGTGTTTGCAGGAATGACAGGATGACCTAAAATAGAAGAAGAGGAAATAATTAGTATAAGAAACTATAAAGTTATAAATTAATTTAGCCATCTTTTGCTCTCTGATGTTAATTATTGCAAGTAAGAAAAGAAAATGACTGTGGTGTCTAGAGTATTGTAGTGGTATCCAGATAGCATAAATGAAGTTAATATAGTAATATATCTTCAGAGTTGTAGCTTGTCATACATCCAGTGAAGCATTGCTCTACAGGAAGATGAAGATCCACAAAGTACAAAGCAAAATATATCAGTGAGATTTTTCCACATATTTTATGCTCCTTTAAAATATTTTCTTTTTTCTTTTAGTTATCACTAGAAGCAGACTAAGTTCTGTTGGCTTTGAAAATGTAAACACTGAGGAAAATCCTACAGAGCATGAATATTTAACTTTTGAACATGAAGTTTATAAATATAAGGAACATAATTTATGTGTAATCAAAGGAAAAAGGAATGGTTGGATCAATACACATTCCTAATGATGACATTCTCTAGGCAAGCCTGTGAGATATTTATACAGAAATATACAAAATTGATAATCTACAGGTTTTATAATTTTCTAATTCTTTTTGTAGCTGCTGTTTGGGAAGAAGTCTTGTTTTTTGCATTAGAGGAGTAATTAGAAAGAAATATGTACCTCTTAATAAATAGCTCATCATCTTGTCAAATTCAGGCTAATTACTAGCTTGCTTACTTTGGCTTCAATAACTTCAATTTCAGGGAATAATAATAAAAACAGAAAAGTGTCTTTAGAGTGATAAGAAGGAAAAAAAAATCTACACTGGCAATTGCTTCTTTGGTCTGTAGCTCTGCAAGGATCTGAAATTTGCTATGAAGTTGCAGACTGTCTTCGTGTCCCAAATTATAGTAAAGACTGAAGCCTTAGCATCTTGAAGCATCAGATGTGTCGTCTCCAGATTTTTGGTATGTACTTGTTTTTTCTGGGGAAAAAAAAAATCCAACTATGAGTGTACATTGTGTTCCAAGCCATATAATTCAAAAGCTGTGTTTTCGTATATGAAGTAGTACACATGAACTGCTTCATTTGCTTCAGAATATAGACTTTGCACTAACTTTAAATGGACTTTGTCTCAGAAGACTGTCATATGATACACATTTATGCCCTTTCTCCCCTTGCCTCTAGTGTTAAAATTCACAGTGACATTGTTTACGTACTGTAAGATAAGATCAATGCTTCATTGACATTGATAAATAACTTTTGAGGTGTTGCTGGTATAGACAGACAGAATTACAAAAGTCAAGTGTCAAGGATTTGGATTTTAAGTTTCCTTTCCAGGCCCAAGAGGGTTGAGAATATTGACCAAGTAGGTATTCCATATCAGCTCAGAGGAAAGGTGTTGGACCATATTGAGTGACATGGGCACTGGGCCAATTTGGCAAGTCTCTGAGGCTGCTGTTCGTGTTATGTACATTTAAGGACATCTAATATTTTATTTTAACATGTAAGTGTATTAATAAAGTGAACAGACAATGTGTGAGATAAACATACAGAAAACATTCTGCTGTTTTGAAGATTAATAATATGTTTTTATGCCAATGGACCAGTTTATACTGAAATGGAAAGACAGGCTGACTGAAATAGTAAAAATGTAATCTGTTCCTTTGTTCTAGGAAATGAAATGAACTTGAGGCTTGCAGAAAAATAAAGATTTGCATTGGACAGTTA
This sequence comes from Phalacrocorax carbo, assembly GCF_963921805.1. Taxonomy (NCBI): domain Eukaryota; kingdom Metazoa; phylum Chordata; class Aves; order Suliformes; family Phalacrocoracidae; genus Phalacrocorax; species Phalacrocorax carbo. The sequence continues at coordinate 30,910,533 of NC_087513.1, forward strand.
ATGCCTGTAACTTGCTCTTGATTTTGCTACCAGGAGGCAAGGTGATATACCTATATTGAATACTGCCCCATTTCCTAAAGATCTTGGTAGAAATTATTCTATGGCAAATGCACAGATCTAATTTACTATGTAGGGCGAAAAGAGGATGTCCATGGAGGGAATTTACTGGGTTGTGTTCTTGATGCACTTTCTGAAGCACATGTCCCATTGACTTCTGGAATTTTATTTGGGTTGTATATTAAAAATGTATCTGTAAGCATGGCAAATACAAAATGTAAGCTTCTAATAATTGAAAGGTCATTGGAAATCTTACCTGAATGGTAAATTAATTGAGATTCAACAGACTCCTACTGCAGCTAACAAATCTCAGCATTTTGATCCCACTATGGTTCTCAGGGACTTCTGCTCAGTAGAGATACTGGGAAAGTATTCTGGGGAAGTATAACTATATAGCTGACCTGGTTTTCTTCTCCTCCCTGGACATCTGCTATTGGCCACTGTGAAAAGTAGGACATGGAACAAGATGGACTTTGCATGTGTGTCCCAGGTACCTGAGAGGCTGTACCAGTTAAAGCATTTAAACTACTACATTTTCATGTACATAGAGAAAACATCCTCCTGGATTTGAGTTTATACTCCTCTTGAGTTTATACTTCGGCTTCTATGGGATTCTCAAGACAAAAAAAGGGCACCAGTGGACATTTCCTTGTCATATATATTATAGTGGGCTTTCTGCAAAAGGCAGCAAAAAAGAAGAGGTTGGAGATCCAGGTTGAAATTCTTCTTCTTTATGATTTACTTTTTTCTCTTTCTGGTGAACTCTCCAGCTAATAAGCCACCAGCTCAAGCTCATATGGTGTTCTAGCATAAATCTTTCTTATTTCTCCAGCTAAAGTGCTTCTGCCTTGTATAAAATATTCACTGGGGTTGAGTGCCTTGAATAACAGATTGTAGAATAATTTTCACAATCTCTCCCAGCCTGCACAGTCATCATTGCAAAATACATTGTTTACCTTCAGAAAGATTTTCCGTTTATATAGTGTCATATCTATGTATTATTTTACATGAAAATGATTTGGTATTAACCATCATTCAAAGTGCAAAATAAAAGAATGTTTCTGGACATCCATGGTGGCTTATGAGATCATAGAATCATAGAAGAGAATATCTCAAGTTGGAAGGGAGCCATAAGGATCGTTGAGTCCAACTCCCTGCTCCTTACAGGACAACCTACAACTAAATGATATGGCTCTAGTACACATGTGACATAATACACAAAAAAGTGAAGTTGTGAAATGCACAGCAAAAATTGCATAGAATCTGCATAGAATCGTTTGAGTGGCAAAACTTTTTTGTTGGTCTTTTCGTTTAAAATAGTATTATTGTGTGACTCTGCTACACAATGTTGACAGAGAAGGTAAGAAAACATGGATTACTGATGTTCAGTCTTCTGGTCACACTTGAAGAGATGAAAACCCAGAATCAAGTTATGCAGTATGACTTTGCTTACGCCAGCTGGTTGTATTGATTGTGTGTGTGTGTGTGTCTGTGTATATTAATTAATTTCTAACCTTGAGATGTGTACAAACCATTTTGAACCAAAGAGTGAGCTGCAGGTTACTGTAATAAAATAAACTTAATGTAAATTGGTGTCTTGCACTCAACACTATAAACTTGAATTGAAGTTCAATTTCCTTGAAAAATGTGGTGTCACAGAGATAAATATTTGTGTTGGAAAATAAGCATTTAACTTTGTAATACTTTGAACTTTGGGAATGCATTGATTCCCTTTCTTCCTTAATGTACTGGTAATAGTAAATATGTACCGATAATGCTAAATAAAGATTAAATTGAAATACTCTTACTAACAGTGATTTTCAGAATTTTAGTTAGTGGGTTCCAGTGCTTTAAAGCTAAGAGCTTTGTACCATCTTGAGTTTTATGTGAAAGTTTTGCATTTCAAATGTCCAGTTTAAAAGGTACTAGTAAGAAGGACAAAGAGAACCTGAAGGTTATTTGCCTTGTTCCTTTGAGTAGTATTTATAATATCTGAGATTTACGTATGCAGAGCTTTCTGTGAAAAAGTAGATATTTTCTTTTAAAAAGTTAATTCAAATAATGCGATTATGTCAGCATTATCTGTTAGGCAAAACCACTATTTTTATTATAGCTCTTTTGTTCTCTCAAGATTTTCTATGTGATGCAAGTGATTCTTAAAACTTGTACCTACTCTGGTGTACAATAGAAAAGCTTGTAGCGATGAGGTTTAGCAGCACATTATCACCAGTAAGCAGAGCTGTGGGATAAGTCTTGTCACACAAGCAGCAGCAGGAGCTATGCATCGTCATTTTGGAGACTTTGATGTAATTCTTTACCCAGCTGCATTTATAAATTTTATGTGCACTCTGTTTGTACATATATTTCCTCATCCAGATAAAAAGGTATGGTTTGCTTCCTAATGTCTGCAATTAAAAAGTCTAAATAGAATCTGCATCTAAAAAGTTAGTATTGCTTGTTATTAATGATATTCAGTATTTTTATTATTGTTTTCCTGTACTAGACCTGCTGTCCAGAACTGTTTAAGTCTTTGTGGACAACTTATTTAATTTCTTCTGGAAGTCCATCCATACTGCAATCCATACTTTCTGTCTTACTAAATATGGTGTGCCTCTTGGTTTTAAGGTATTATCTCTTGCTTTTAGAAAAATGCACCCTGATGTGTGTGACTTTTTGCAGCCTAATTATCTTTTGTGTAGACAATGATTGGTATGTCTTAATTAGGTTTGTTTCATTTACTGCTATTGACAGCTGGAGCCTTGGTTTACAAGAGGGTATCACCATTATTTGAGCTGCAAAAGGCATTCAGTGAATGAATAAACTGAGCAACGTTTCTCATCACTGGAGCAACAGACAGCTAAGAACCAAGTCAGAGTGGGCAGAAAGGAAAAGAAACACGTCAGGTTTTGGCAATCTTTCTTTTCCACTTCAGCAGTTAGAGAGACAGTGATAAAAATTAAAAATGCAGCAGCTACACTGCAATGTGCCCTGCTGGCAATAAGGCAAACAGTTCACTTCACAAGGACCAATTTAGAGGTGGCAAGCATTTTGAAAACACAGCTGTTCATACAAAGCTACCTTTCAAACACATCAACTGAAAGAGCCACTTCTCAATTCTTGTTATTATAACCATTTTGAGCAGTTCTAGGGGCAGAAATCTGGAAATGGCACTAACCAAAAATCAGGCATGGGGCATTTCATTCCTCACCTGATTGTAGTTTGGTTAGGGGTTTAGTTTTTTTTTAATTTTTAAGTGTTATGGAAATATACAAACTTAAGTTTGAACATTTAGTATCTTCCTGACAATTTTATATGGCAATTCTTCCTTGCTTGTTGTATCATTAAAAAAAAAAGTTCCTTGGGAATTTTTTTATTACAGCACAATTGATAAAAAGATACAACTTATTTAACATATTTCAAGAATTGGCACAAAAATCTGTTTGTTTTTTTTTTTTTTTTTTCTCTACAGAAATGTAACTAGGATGTTTTTGTTGAAATATGTATAGGAATTTTGTGACTGAGGCAGGAGTACAAGTTTAGGTTAAAGCACAAAAAGATAATATACTAGATTTTCATAAAAGAACCAGTCTTGAAATAAAACATTTCTAGAAGTAAGCTTTACTAGCTGGTCCGATACAGTTGCTGGAAATTATATAGGCTTTGTAAAATTGTAAAGAATTTCTGCTGGCATATGTAGTCTTGCTTTCATTCCACTCTCTGGAGCAAAGAGTTTAATACAGAATCCCATTTCTCTTTACAAATACAAATTAACATTTCACTGTAATATGCTCTTCCTGTTCTATATTCTCACATATGGCTAACATATAGTCTCACATTAAAACATGATTGAGGATTTTTGGAAATTAATATGTTTCTGACGATCTCAATTCTGAGGTTTTCAACTTGGGCAGCTGACAGTATCAGATGACAGTTAGATTTTAAGAGTTTTAGGTTGAAAATCTCAAAAATGAGTATCTTAAATATCTGGACATGTTTGAAAAATTTAACTAGGGCTTCCTGTTGGGATGTTGACTAATTTTGGAAATCTACTTTACTTTTTTTCTAATGATTGATTTTTAGAGCTTCAGCCTGGCCCTGAAGAGCAGTAAGTGCAGGATATAAAGGAAATGGCAAAGCTACTTGTGTTTAACCCTAGACGCAATTTGCAGTGTCTGAATAATTATTTCAGCATATGTGTTTCCATTTATTTTGTGAACTTGTTACACCTCCTTTTCATTTTTTTCCTTAGTTGGAATAAATTTGCCTGAGGGAAAGCCACAAGCTTAAAATGTTTAATATGACTATAAACCAGGACAAATTCTCACACCTTAGACAATTACAAGATAAGAATTACAAGATTTTACTGAGGTTACTTTAATTTAAAAATAAAGATAGATTCAGAAAACAAATTATAGTCAGCTAGACTTACATGAGATTTACCCTTTCACTTTCACTAATCGAGTCTGGTCTACTATCCTTGTGCTCTTGTTTACTGTATCTTCATGCAATTTAACAGATATCAGAGGTATTATCACCATGTAAATTAATTAAGAATTTACGGTAGTACTATTTCATGTATCAATCAAAAATGATATTACAGTATTTTGGAAAACTTTGCAATATAATAAATCGTAAAGCTTTGAAAATACACTATTTAAAATAGATGTGATGAAAACAAAAAAGTAAAATGGAAGTCAAAGGAACATTTACTATGGTATCTGATAATTTATTACATATGCTATTTTAGAATAACTTTTCAATGGACTTAAATGAAAATTTGGTAAAACCTTCTTTTGAAAATGGGAGGATGGAATAGATATAGCACTTATTTTCTAACCTATTTTATCAGGATTACTGTGACTGATCATGGAACGGCAGATAATTATGGGACCACCTGCATGTGAAGTAAGGTGTTTGCCAAACATAATCACAGCACTTAATAGAAGTAGTATAAAATTTTGTTACTATTATGAATTTGGTGGCAGCAGCAGCATTGTGCATTGGAGCCATAGTAGTGGATAAGGACCATGACATCTTGTGTACTAACCTGTAAAACGAAACTGTAAGCTTTACTCCATGGAGCTTAAAATTTAAATACAAGAAGAGGGACAACTAGTGGTTCAGACAGGCAAGAAAAAAGAGAGAAGTCACTATGACAATCTTCGAATATCCTCGGATTTATTCTTTTCCTCTAACCGTAGTCTAGTAGATTACTATCATGGTCCTGGATTACTTTTCCAGGCTTTGATTTAAGATTTTCTCTCCGTAGATCTCCCTCTCATGTGCTGTTAACTTTTAATCACGCACTCCCTAGCTATTGAATACATCTGACCTTTTCACAAATGTCATAAGAAAAGAAGAAAAAAAGTTTGTTTGATGATACCTGATAAAGGAATTAATCATTTCAGTAATTACAGTTTCCTTATTTTTTTTTTTACTTCTTCTAATATGAAGTGCACAAAATAATTTTTAGGTATTCTTTTTGTGTGAGCAGAGATGTTAGAAAATTACATTTACATGGCAAGAGGATGAATTTCAGTGGAAGTTGCACATTTCATTACCATTTGTGTTCTAAACTGTCATTTGTGTTCTAAATTCTAATATGGCATTCCAGATCCCCTTGCAATATTTTTTCATGTGTGGTGTTTTTAATGTTAGACTACTTCTAATAATTTTATTTACTTGGATTTTTTCGTAAAAAGAAACTTTGAAAAGGATCTGAACTGATTTCTTATTTTATTTCTTTTTCCTAAATCAAATATTGAATGTATAATTCTGATGTTTTTATCTAAAACTTTAACTCATTGCTAGTATTACTTGTTTTGATTTTCTTTAATAAGTGCACGTATATATTTTTTAGTTGTCAGAGAAAATAGCAAGGATTAAATGTTAAAAATAACTTTTCAAAAGTACTCAAGATATTTGGTACCCTTTTTATAGTTCTTAGCCTTAGAAAGGTTTCACTGTGTAAGTGACTTATGTGTTGTTGCCATTATCAAGCAATTATGTCAAAAAAATTATTGCTGTAACTTGGGAAAGTAATGTGTTGGTTTAATTTACATTGATTCGTACATGTTCAACTTCTTTTTGACAGTTGTCACATTAGTAGTGGAGAAGCACATATCGACAGTTACCTAGGCACATAGTTGGCAAGAGAGCAGTCACGTTCTGGATGTGGGTGAATGTACCCAGTTACCAGATGCTTCAAGCAGATGGCCAGAGCTAAAGATGAGTGAGACCAGTTTTGGCTTGATTTTCTAGAAAGCGAGCATACTGATTCTGGGGGGCTATAGTACATTTGACTAGTGAAGAAGCCTAGCCAAAATCCAGCAGAGCTATTGGCAAAATCTGCATTTTGTGATTTTTTTTCTTTGTGGCTCTTGAAATCTAAATATTAAACATGCCTAAAACATAGAAATAGGTGTGTTCAGGTAGTTGTAATAAAGACAGAGAAATATAGTGGCTGTACTTAGCAAATAATATTTTCCTTGAGAATGTAATAATTTTTCTTTTTTTGATTTATCATGGGGAAAAGATCACTTTAATAAAATTAGCATAACAATAAATATGACTATTTTAGGACTTACAATTTCTATTCTATAATGTTTCAGTAGCAAAGATTTAGGCTTGAAAGACCTAAATGTATTTAAATTTTTGGTCTTTAATGGCAGACTCCTGATATTTAGTGAATTCACTTTCTAGTTTTTGATATGTTTATAATTTGTTTTGGGAAATTGTCATACCAAGGTAAATTCCCTTATAATAATTAAACAATTATCATTTCCAGTGTGCAATGTATTGATTACCAACTATAATAATCTAAAGATATGAAAGGGCTTAATGAATGCAGGTATCTCAGGAACATCCTGCTACAGTCCTAGACAGTACTTGGTGTATGCTTATAGCGCACTACATGGAATGTCCTCTGAGATCCATGAAGGGAAAAATTTATTGCTTGTCATTATAGTAAGCAGAAATTCATTGCTAAAAAACAGAAATTATTTATTTTTGAGGTGCCAGTAGTGGATGAGATCATATTTTCTATGTCATTATTTTTCCTAACAAATTAGGGTGAATTACTTTAACTTTATAATTGTGAATATGTTGGGTGATTACTTTCAATCTGAGCCACTGGGGAATCAGGTTCACAATGTATTGTTCAACAGAAATAGATATATTTTTTTTAAATCTTTCTTGAGGCAGTGTAGAGAAATGGATTGATGAAAAAACAACTTCAGGATGCAAAAACTGACAATGCGTAAACCAGAATATTATTGTCAAGATTAGGAGATAAAAGTTCTGTATTCTGCTGTGTTTTATATCAGGTGGAGTAATTTATGCATACTCATAAATTACCAGCTCATAGATATACTGTCATTTCTGATTGCAGAAACTATTTTGATTTGTATTTTGTTTTAATTGCAGTTTTTGCTCAGCTAAGCATCTCATTAATAGCAAGTTAAGTTTTTTTTATATGATTTGCAAAACTAGCATTATTTACAGACCCAAAATTATTGCTTTTTGTGCATTTTTGACCCATTCGTCAGCTCTAATCCACTCTATAGGATTATCATGGTTCATTTCTTATTTCCCCAGAAGTGAATACATTAAAATGCTGATCTTATTTTCTCTTTATGATTTGCTTTTTAAAATAAGACCAGAAGGAAGAGAATAAATAAAAGATAAATAAATAGCAACACTTATAGTTAAGTACAGTATCCCTTCTACAGTGTGTGGCACTACAGCTAATTAATCATATAGTTCCTGGCACAGTAACTGAATTATCTTTCAAGTGTTTTCCTTTTCCTTTCAAAATTGCAAATTTATTTAAACCATTGTACCTATCCAGCATGTATAGATTCATAGCCACCTTCCCCTCTCGATTTTTTCCCAATGTACAAACCTTCTAGTGTTTTCTATTATTTTAAAAGATTTTTTTTGTATTTTGTCTAAAGTGAAAAATTCACTCAATCCCTTAATGTTAGATGATTTGGCTCATTAACATGTCACTGAACAGGATTATTTTGATTATCCACTTCACATGTTATAGCTACATCTTGATTTTGTATTTCTTTCTTCACTCTCTAGCACCTGTCATCCTTTTATATGACCTTTCTGCATTTTGCATGCCAAATCCAACAGCAGTGTTAAAATTAATGTTCTGATCTCCCAGAGAATTTTGACCATATTTACTGTTCAAGTATTCAAGTCAATCAATCAGATCGTGATCACTGTACTTAAATCTTGCACTAGATTTTACTTTAAAAGCATAATTTCTCTTGCACTTTGCTGTGATTTCTACTTACGATCCAAAGACTAGGCATAGACATATTTGCTATAGGTGCATATGTAAAGAGTAAAGACATGTAGGAACACTACCTCACATATTATGATAAGAACATTAGAGACACGCAGATGTATTTGTGCAATGAAATGCATCTTGCTATGGGAAGATGGCTCTTCAAACTGAATGAAAGATAAGTTTGAATTAAGATACTGAAAAAATCTTATTAGTAATGATTATGGAATGATAGAATGAACAGTTTTCTTCATCACTGGTGTTGAAGTGGGATAGATGAACCATTTCATATTGTCCTTTTAGTTTGTCCTTCCAAAGATGGGTTAGGCATAATGTTGTAATAATGATAAGTTGAAGCAACCGGCATTTTTATTGTAAGACATTTATTTTTAAGTCTGACTTCAGCCTTTCTGCTTTCAGACAATGGCATGGTTCTCTTTTCCAGCAGTAAAACAACTTGAATAAGTAGAGAAAGATAGATATTTCAATAGTGTGACATTTCAATAGTATGAAGTGACAAATTATGCTTTCAGGGTCTTAGTAGTAATTTCTGCTTCAGAGTTCGAAGACATCAGAGGGAATATCAGAAGTAAGGAGAAAGACGTGGTATGCTTGCTTACTCATAGGAGGACCACTGGCACTAGAATGCCAAAAAACATTAGTTCCATTTATCAGCTACAGGCAAGAACTCTCATGAAACGCTGTATATGGTTCTGGTCACTCAGGTTCAGTAAAATAAATTGGAATTAGGGTGGAATCAGTTAGTATGAGGAAAATGATAATAAATCTTTGTGAAAGGAAACTAGGAAAAAGAATGCTGCTTCCTCTGTAAAACAATTTTAGATTTGTTTACAACAGAGGAGAAACAGCTTGGTTGTTTGTACAAATATTAAGTACAGTGATACATCATCTACAGGTAGATGAGGAGTAGTTAAATATATTGAAAAACCTGGAGTTGTTTCTCTACATGTACGTACATGATAATTCTAAGAAAGAATGACAACTGAGAATGGCCATATTAAGATTTAATAGCAAAAATGTTATTCTAGTTCTTAAAAATATTCTCAGAAATTGTCTATTGTATTGCTGCTGGTCTTTGTTGAATTAATGAACTGTTCTCCCCAGTTAACTAGCAATATGTATGGAAACTAGCTAGAAGTAATGGAAAATATATACTAGCATGTGTGGAAAATAACTAGGAGTATGCATGGAAAAAAACACAGCAGGCAAAGATAATGGAAGAACACTTTGTGTCCTATGTAAATGCTCATGAAGCATTTGAAGAAAATGAGATTTCTGGATACATACCATAACTTCTAGAGTACATCCCATAAAGTAATAAAGTACAAACAGAAGGGTAGAATGATGTCTTCTCTTTTTTTTTTTAATTTTATTTTGAAGGCTATGGATATTTCAATATCCTCAGAAATTGCCTGTGGGGTTTTAGAACTTTCCACTGTTCTCCACAAGAAACAAAAAGCAATTCGGCTACCAAAGTTGCCTGAGTTTCTTTGAAGTCATCCATGTAATTTGCAATATTTAAAGCTGTGCATGTTGCTGTAGTTCAGAGAATAAATGTACACATATGCCATGGAAGAGTTTAAAACAGAGGACACGTATCAATTCTCTGACATCTGGAAGGGTTGATTTACCTCTTAACTGGTCCATCCTCAACTAGTATGTTAAAACCAGGCAGGCAGTGTCTCAAAAGCATTTGATCCACCATCTCAAAGAAGAGATTCAGGTGTCAAGGTGATTCTTTAAAAGTGTAAGTAGGTCTACTTTCTTGCAGTAGTATAATAGGTACTGCAGATACCTTTGAAGACCAATAGCCAATAGCCAATCCACTTGATAGAGGTAGCTGATGCAGTGCACAAACCAATACCAATAAATGTGCATTGGGGATTAATTTGGTTAACCACAATTTGAACAGGTAAACGAAGATAATTTAGATTTGATGTGTGGCTTTTTCCACCAGTTCTTATAAATGTGAACTGAATACGTAGTGTAAGTTCTCTTGTAGTATAATTATCCTTCATTCAGGCAATAGTTGTCACCTTGTTCAATATTATAATGATGGAAGTTATAAACCACCTGTCTGTCTCCTTGCAAATGACTCTGTGTCCTCTGCTAATGAGCATGGAAATGTCACCTTAAATTGCTTTAACATTCTTAATACAAAGAAAACAAAGCATGGAAAGCATTTCATTTCATTTCCAAGTTCAAAATCTGTACCAGCTGTTAAGCTTGTGTTAGGATGTTTTAAACTGTCCTTATCATGGTATCCTATAGTATGTGGGAAATGCAAATTTTGAAAGTAAATCCAGATTTAATATTTATCATTTGGAGCAGGGAATGCAGAATATTGTGAGCATTCTAAGTCCTATATTTTCAAACTCTGACTGATCAGGTTCAGTTTCCACTTCTAGTTGTGGAGAACAATCATGATGTGTTCCTGAAATGCCAATTCTGAATCCCCAGTGCCATCCAGTAACTTTCAATTGGTTTATTCTGGACTTAAATGAATAGGCAAAGCAATATGTCTGAATGGCTGAGAAGCTGAAAAGTCCTGAAAATGTTTCCCTGAAGGTGAAGGAATGCTCTTTTCTGTCTCCTGTAATTCACAAGAGATAATGTCAGCCATATCCAGGGAAGATGAAGTAGCATTTGTAAGTTATAGAAGTGATGAGTAGAAACTTATAGCAGTTATGAGGTGAAATAGCTTTGTTTGGCAGTCCTTCAGGAGCAGGCTTTTAGGATAGTTCAAGACTTGCATTACAAGCAGTAAGGAAAATACCCTAAAGGCCATAAAACTGTTTGGCTTGAAAGTTGGGTTTTAGTTTCATAATATTTCCCATGTTGCTGCTAAACATTAGAATGAAATGACAATTGATAAGTTACAAATAAACTTGCTGTTTAGTTGCTCTTTTTCTACAAATAATTATTATTCAAGGGTCAACTTTTAAAACTTCTAAAATATTTTTAGTTAATGAAAGCCTATCTTGGAACAAAATGCTGAAGAATTATTGAGATGAGTTCTCTTTACAGTCAGGATGTGTAAGTCCCTTTTAATGTCCTTGTGGTTTATGGAGTCATATGGACACAGAAAACCGATGTTCACTAGGCTAACATTTTAATGAAAGATGCAGGTGGAGACATAGATATTTAGTTACAGAAACTTAGCACTACCATGACAGAAATAAAAATGGAAGACTGCAGTTACATATTGATGAAGATAAAGCAAATCTTGGTATTCCTTTGAAAGTTGTCATGTAGTGATCTGCACCAGTCCAAAAAGGTTTCATGACAGGTGGATCACGTTGTGTTATTAGTAGCTTGGCATATTACCAAACCCTTTTTTCTCAAGGAAATTCCCGCTTTGAAATGGATTGTTGTTTTGTCGAGAGTTAACAGATATTTTGAATGTATCATCTCCAGCAGGATTGTGCATCCTTTTCCTTATCATGGCTATCCAGGATGATGATCTAATAAATAAGATGGTATCCAGGATGTTTTGGGTATAGGCAATGTCCACTTAATGTTTGCAGATCAAAATGTTATCTATTAAGTATGCTCAGCTGATAAGCACTCATAGTTGTTTTTTCTTAGGCTGAATAATCTCATTTTAATACTGTGTAGCTGCCATACTGATAACCTAGGAAATGTTAAGGTGAAGGAGTCTTGATGAGTTTAATTTGTTCCTCTTTCTGGTCTTCCAAGCTATTTTCAGGGGCTTAATTCTTTTAGGAATTGCTATAGGACCTCTCCTTTGTGACTGTGTCAGAGAAGAATTCCATTCTGCTAAAGCAGAAAGGCTCCTATTGATGCCACCGAATACTTCTTCCCTGTATATGGACTCAATTTCTAGAACTGTGAAGGAGAGAGAGGCACATTTCTCTCCTCTGAACCTGTTACAGAATATAAAAGGACCTTACAACCCACTAACTACTTCTGGTGAATGGGAAGGTTTGTTTTGCTTTGTTTTGCTTTACTGTATAGATAAAATACCAGATTATATAAAAATGTGATCCTTGAAATCTAATGGAAAGATACAACTGCACATTCTAGTGAAAAAAAACTTTCTGCTTCATTTGCTTAATTGTGAAATGGCATATTTTTCAAGCTGTTATTAAGGTTTGAAATGATTAGCCTTCATTAGTTTGGTAATTAGTTTAGGCAGATTGTTTTGGAACAGGCTCATTCCTATCTAACTGCTACTGAGCCTATCATATTTTTGTTACAAAAGTCACTCTTGAAGAATTTTTCACCATGGTTTTAATTGCTTTCTTTTTTAAAAATAACAATAGCTAAGAAGCATGAAAAAGAATTTGTTTCACTCCAAAAAATCCTTAATTCCAGAGGATACACTTACTAATTTGATATTTTCATGTTTAGAAGTGTTAGGGTTCCATTCTGCATGCTATAGAAAGAATGTTGCAGGATTAGATAGATTTTACAAATAGGTACCAGACAAATGCAGACTATTATTTGGATCTATCAGGCAACATACTTTTAAAGCAACAGTTGTAATACAGTCTTTATTAAATAACCTGTAACATTAAAATGTTCAAAATTATTAGCATCAAATTTCAGTGACTTCTGTCTCATGTGGCAATATTAATGGGGGCGCTGACACTTGCTATAATACCATATCTATTTCTTCATAAAATAGACATTGTCAGTAGAGTTAAAAATAAAGTTGCAGAGATTGACCATAGGAAAGGAAGATGCAGATAGAGATTTCTGGAGTTTGGACATGTGTTAGAATTCAGCTGAGGTTAATTGTGGTCTCATTTAATTTTGTGACTGGAAAATATTCAGAATACTTGTTGACTGGAAGTCAGCTTAGAGTTAGCTCTATCCCTATCTCCCAGCCTTGCACGTCCTGATTTGGGGGATGCTGATATCTGGCATTCATAGTCTTCCTGACAGTCAGCTTCAGAGTTTAAAAGAAAAGTATTTAAAAAGTAAAGTCATCAAACTCTTCAGTATGACTATGATTTTTTCCTTTTTGTTTTAATTTGGTCATCTCACTTGCAGCTTAGCTTTGTAAAAGGGCTGTGGAATTATACGGAATTTGTTAACTTCCTCCTTGATGGCTAGAATTCTGAGCACAATTTAAAGTGGTAACATTCTAATAAATTAAAATGTTAATTTATTCTGAAAGCTATAGGTACAAACAGTTATAACAGTTTTTGTCTGCTAGAGATGGACAGGAGAGAGTAAGATGAGAGGAAAGAGAAAGGATTTTTTTTTTCTTTCCCTGCTTTGTCATTCTCTCACTCACCATCTTTGGAAGTTAAAGGAGTTGGAAGTAAAACTGAACTGATGTTAACTTACTTCTACTTCTGCTCTGCTCGATGCATTCCAGCACTTCTCGAGGAGGGGGGGGGGAGAAATAAATTTCACTGCTTTGTCCTTTGAGGGCTTTTTTGTTGCTCAGGCTAAGGCTATCTGTCTAATGGCTGTTTGGGGACCCATGTGGTAAGAATTAGATGTCTCAGTCCTTTCCAGGCCTAAAAGAGACAAGTGAAACCAGCAATTACCGTGCATCAGCCTGCTGCAAGAGCTCAGCTTTTATCACACATAATCTGAAAGATCTCAAATTGTAGCCTAAGCTCCATGTCTCTTTGGGTTATCAGCATTTACTACTTTAAGGATTACAAAATTTAACTGCATGTTCTTTTTAATACTTTTTTTTTTTGCACTTAAGCAATTTGAATAAATACAATAATTCATACTTGTTCCTTGATATTCTGAGTATACTGTTTATACTCTGTGTAATACTTTCTGTTGGAGCTACTTTCTAGGTGAACAACTCACTTTTCATAAACTATGGCTTATGAACATTGTTGAATCCAAACCAGAATTTTCTTTGCAGCTGAACAATTTCAAGTAATGTCCACAAAATACATTTTGCACAGCTTTTTGTGTGACCACAGTTTTATTCATACAAACAAATTAGAAAAGCAAAAAAAGGATGCAAATGTTGTCGTGAAATATCATTCTGAATGTCTCAGTAACCTTTGGAAATATTTTTTGCTTTTTTTTTTCCCCCTGGGTTTATCTTCCTCTGTTATAGATGTAAGTTCTAAAAATTCTAGGAATACTTCTAGAAAAACTTCTAGAAAAACTATTTCTTGAATTCTTATACGCAAGGACCTTGAACAGAATGGTCCAGTGCAGAGTGGTTTTCTTCTGCTGAGAGATGCTTTTTATGCCACTTAGAAAAGTCTATTAATTTCCAAGGGCTCAATTGTGTCTGTTTAGGCATAGATTATAGAATATGTGGTGATGAGCTTAATTTTCTAAGATAACCACATGGACCTAGAGTGCCTCTGGAGCTTAGACTTGTACAGAGTCACAAAAACCTTATCTTTCTAAGATAACCACATTGACCTAGAATGCCTCTGGCCGTGGAAATAATGGATTTGAGGACAGGAACTTGAATATGGGGTTCTCAAATCTCATTTATGGTATGAAAAGCAAAAATCATCACAAGCCAGTCTTCTCCATATAAACAATAAGATTTCTGACTGCTCTTTCCTGTCTGCCTACTGACAGAGATCTAGCTAGAATCAGATTAGGTTTGCCTCAGTTTGCTTCTATTGTTAAAAATAAAAATGAAATGTTATGAAACCAAAACATATCATAATGAAGAAGCTACAGTTTAAGACAGGAGATCATGAAGTTTCATTGATAAGAAAAGTATTGCACAGATAAATCGTTTGGAAGGTTCATTATACACACCAAATTATTGCTCACTCACTCTGAAACAACATATCTATGGCCTTGACATTTAATCAGAGCAAGAATGGCATTTATTCAATCTCATATTCAGTAAGGCACCAATTAAAATTAGTTTTCTTAAGGACAGTAAAATCCAAAATGCTTGTTATTTTTATACAGACTTTTATTACTTTATGTGTTTGTGCTTTCCCTTGAAGACATGTGTTTGGGGACTTTAACCATAGAGTGGCTTTTAAAAAAATTCATTTCTCTCTCTGTTTCTCTATCTTGTATATTTCATATATTTGTTTTATCTGTTTATCTATCTATATCAATACAAGATAAACCATAAGCAGGATTTTGTTTAAAAATAGAGAGAACAATTTCTAGACGTATATATTTATGCCATTAAAAACCAGTATTTGTTTCTGTTGAAGGTGTGCTTAGAGCAGGTATTAAGTTTATATAAGAACTAAAGTAAGTAACATATGCAGAGCTAGCACTGACTTGAATGCTTACATACAGATAGATTGTGCAACATGCAGCCTCTGTGCTGTCGTGAGTGGCTTCATGTATCTGTACTGAGTGCACCTAAATATAATAAAGTCATTATAAATTCTCATGAATTGATGAAGGATTTGATACACTCAGATAACTACTCTGAATATTTTTTGATAGAAATTAAAGATTATATAGTATTTTGACTCTAGTTTTACTTGTTCAGTAGAGATGTAGATTATGGTTTATTGGTATTTACATCCTTGGTAATTGTTTTGCATCTCACTATAAAAAACTAGGCTGAATACATGCATAACATATTAGAAATGCCATTAAGCAAATGATTCTGAATTAATGTTTTGCCTCTCTATGCTATGCAAAACAAATTTTCCCCAATTAATTTACAATTGATTACTCTATATTGTGCCCCTGGGGACTGAAAAAAAAGTCTGTTTATATGTTCCCTGCTATTCTGTTTCTGTAGTTTGATTAAAGTAAGCATCAAAAGAATAATTTATGTATTACTAAAGGTAAAATATTTTAAATTGTAAAAATATAATCACTATTTGTCTGTGTGTGTGTGTTCTGGACTAGCATAGCACTGCACCTGAATTTATTGTGTTTAATTTTATATAGCTGTAATAATTATTTGAAGCATATGTGCTTCCAAAGGGAGGCGTGTGCTCTTAGCGTTTGGACAGCCCAACACATGTAGGTATATCTGGTATATATGAAATTGACATGTTACTCTTAGTCCAATTTACAGTCATCTCATAAACCTTCATTAATGTCTGAGGCACTTTTAGCTTGAATTCTTCCCGAAGCCTAGATACAGAATTTGCCGCTATTAGTTTACCCTCCCAATTCAAGAGGTTCCTATGCTATTTGGGCCGTCAAAACTTCTGACCTGTTCAGGACTTCTACAAGTGCTGCTGTTCTTTTTCTATGTTTCTGTGTGTTTCTAATTTGCGTTTTTAGCCAAATGCCATTCTTCCTAAATTTTACAAAGTCTCCATCTCTGATACCTGCAGAAAAAATGTCTCTGGGCTTCTTTTATCTTCTGTTGAACTGTTCCTCAGCTTTTGTATTCTTTTCTAAGGTATGTGATGACATAGAAGAAATCAGCAGAGACAAGTCAAATAGACAGAGCAGCATTTACTGGTTAGAGCTTGTGAAAATAGCTAGTGGGAAGAATATTCAAACATACGAATGCTGTTTAAATCCAAAGACTTTAATTTTGATTATTCTGTTTCAAGTACAAAATCAGAAATATTTCTGTTATCTGAATGGGCACAATCGCGTACTTGGAATGAGGAGTCAGGATTTAACGAAGTCTTTTTCTCTATTCTAGCAAAAAGCTTTTTCATGTAAAAAACAGAAAAAATACACTGGGAGAGTGGAAAGAAAGCTTAAGACTCCTGGTTTGACCTATAAACTGTAAATTATGAGTCCTGTCTTGATTCCTGTGCTGACTGCTTGGAAGAAGGTGTCTCAGGACCTGGGCTATGGATCTCAGGTGGGCAGAGAGGCCTCTTTCCAGCCTTCGAAATTCAAAAGAATGACAGAGATTTCCTTAAGGTGTGTTCATTAATGTTTAACTTCAGTTGGCTCCCTTTTTAGCATGCTGATTGTTTTGTACTACTATTGCAAGACATCCCCTCATAAATTGTATAGGGCCTAGGCATGTAACAAAGAGTTCAGTTCATTCGGGGAGGGAGGGCAGATAATGAATTATTAACTGTGAAATGGTTTAATTCTTACTTTGAACTAAACCTTAACTTTTGACAAATTATGGGAATTGGAGCTTTACCTTATGTTTTTGCTTTGGAAGATTATATTTCCTACATCATTAAAGAAGTTTTCGAAGTTTTCTTGTTTAGTATAGAAGTCTACTAGGACTGTAATAAGAAGAGAATGCAGAAAGGAAACGTCAGGTTGGACAGAGTATACATTTTTCTCCGTACAACTCTTAATCTTTGTTCTTAATTTACACATAGAGCAATAAAGAAAATGAGATTGTAAAAAAAGATACATGCAAAAAATATACAACTATTGTTTCTTTAAGGTGCCTTCTTAAAAACTTTGAGAAAATGTGTACATGTTGTGACACTTAGTTCCTGATTCTCTGTGGTGCTGAGAGATCCTGATAAAAGTGCACAGTATTATTCCGTTATGTGCTGCTCTGTGTCTCAGAAATAAACTCAGTAACATGTGGCAGTTGCTAGGGTAACCATTTTTTGCATTTTGCAGAAAAAGTCCAAGAATAAAACACATGTAAATTTGCAGTGTGGAAAGCAGTATCGTATAGAATCTTACGGTCTCAATTTGTTTTTTATGGTTTTTGCCTATAGTATTTACATAACAGCGAATTAGATCTGCTTCAGCTTTTACCTTGAATTTCTCCATACACTTGTATTTTGTGTTGCTCGGGAAGTCATTTAAGCATTCAGCTACTAAGCTTAAACTGGGTTTTGCCCTGTCTAACTATCTACATTTACTGTCAATAAGATATAGCTGTGGTTGCTGTAAGTGCTGATCATGTTCGCTGGGTGTAATTATCAGGTCATGTAAGCAGAAATAAAATCGAATTTTAAAAGTTCTCTTGTACACTTAAATATGACTTCCTGTAATTGCCCAAATTCCATTAAGCATCTATCCTGAATACGAGTGCCTGCAGGCATTTGGAAAGATAATATTTCGTTGTTCACACAAGAATCCAACTTAGGGCCAGAACAGGAGTTCTTATTAAGGCAAACTTTTTGTGCTTGTTTTGGAAAATGTTTGGTAATGAATTCTAGAAATTGTTGCATATTGAGAAATGCATCCTTGTTATAAGAAGAAATAATTTTATGAGGTATCATTAAAATTTTTATTTGAATTACATTCAGATACTTAACCCCAGTGCATGGCAACAAGCAGATTTTGTCAGGAAAATGTAAAGACCATAGCTAAGAAATAGTCTATAATACTATGTTGGCATTATTTTGGTGAAATGCTTGGTACTTTTTCATACTTCATGTTTTTGAGTTTAGAGTATGCTTGTGTTGGAATATTGATTTAGAGAGTTGATATAATACCAGTGGTTAATCTCAGCAATATAATTTATGTTTTTCAGAAGCATTTTTCTTAAAAAACATTATCAAATTATAGCTTTTACTCATGCTAAAGAACAGAAATGCAAACTGTCTGCACAGGGTGGTTTGTAATATGAGAAAAATACTTTAAAGACTTCCTGACCCTTCCTTTAAACTTGTAGTAAGTAAATCTCATGACAATGATTTTATGTGTGTTCAGAACTTAGAACTGAAAAGGCTATCTTATGTTATCCACCGATAACATCATAGCAAATGCTTATTTCTGCCCTGATTTACACTCCATGGCTTCAGTGAAATTACATATAGGATTATAGCATAGTTCTAGTTTGTCATCCTTCGCACATCGCTGTCTTTTTTTTCATATATTAGGACTAAAAATGGTGTTCATTTAATCATCTAAATAAGGGTACTCTACATTTTAGTCAACTCTAATTGACCAGTTCATGTTTCTTAAATTAGTCTGGTAGAAGTAATTACTGGATGAATCTTGATGTTGGAGATAACTATGAGAAACTCAGCACAAATAATAGCTCTAAACTGGCAAGATTTCTCAGCAGAATCACTCCTCATGAAATTCATTGCAGGTTTATATCATGTAAAGAGTAAGTCCGTTTAAGTATATTCACTACATGAAGTAGAATACCACTCTAGGAAGTGAAAGCCAAAGTTTAGAGCTTAATATGAAGTGGTCATTATGCTAATTCTTATTCAAGATTGCTAACGCTGTATTTTCAAGACTCTATATAAAACTTTAGTATATTCAGCCTCAAATCTGTGCAATACACTGAACACCTAGCTGAGCAAAAATACACAGATTGCAAATTAAGATGGTAATGTTTCAGGTAATTGTTCTCTTCCCCTACTAGAAATCAACTGTTTTCTGTTATCTGAAAAAATACAATATGTTATCTTAAAAATTTTAATCAAAATAGGAGGGCATTTAAACAATTTTTAGTATCTTGCTGGGATGTGGTCAAATTACCCTTTAGATAACAACAAAGCAAATACTGCCTTGTGCCTAAACGGAGTTTTGTTTCCTTTATAGCTGTTAGCAGTCTATCAGAGTGTCTGCCTTCTCAAAATTTTCTACTCCATACCACTGACACAGAGACCAAACTCAAAACATGTAGCAAAACTGATTGGACAGTGACTTTCACCTCTGGTAACGTCTTAATTGCTCTCATCTGATGCAGTCGTACTAAGACATCTAAGCAGGATCTGATGAGGACAGTGGTGCTGTAGGTTGTTACCCAAGACAATGTTGGCAAAGGATCGTGCCCCTCTGCTGAGTGGATCATGGTGTCATGGGGTGGTCGAGTTGGAAGGGACCTCAGGAAGTCTCTAGTCTAACCTCCTGCTCAAAGCAAAGTCAGCTGTTATGTCAGACCAGCTTTTGGAAGGAAAAATTGATCTTTGGAGTTTCTTACTAGTTGCTATGCAGGATTTATTAGTCTTGTCCTTTCACATAGATCATCGTTGATTTTGGTTCATGTGGATTCGATACTGTACTTTGACGTGCCAAGCAAAATTTATTTTTAAGCAATGCTAATGCAAATTTATTTTTTATGGAATTGAACATTTGACTGAGCCCTCAGTATTGATTGGTCTTTATAATTTCTATTAAAATATCTATATTTCAATTAACGATAGGGTAGATGACTTCCACAAAGTATACTCAGACTTTTTGAAAGTTTGACTAAACTCTGCATGAGAGATTAAATAGCAGTATAGCGGATTTATACCACATCTTTTATGTGCTTACCACGGAGTAGTTGTAGATAGATAGTCTACAATCTCAACATAACTATTATAATTTCCCTGCCGTATTTGTGTCAGGCCTGTATGGTGTGTGTTTATATAAACCTTTTATCAATTTGTCTTAATTCGTTTTAATGTTTCCTATGTCTTTGTGCTATTGCTAGGTCTCATAGAATGACATACCAACACAAGACATTGTCTGGAGAACTGATACATAAAACAAATATAAAATGAAGTAAAGACTAAAAAGGCTTAATCCACATTCACTAGAGGTAAATGGAAAGATTTTTTGTTGCTTTCTGTGAGCATTTGGTAAATGTCAGAGACTGTCAGAGCAGTGATGAAGAATAACACTTGAAAACCAGAAAATTTATGGGTTTTCCAGCCCTTAAAAGAGCAAAAGGTACTTCAGTTCAGAACAGAAGGCTGGGACCTGTATTAGCATAACTCCAAGTATGCCAAATCAAAGTATATGGATCTATATACTTTACTTCAGCGAAGATGGTGACTAAGGACCCTAAATGTACTTGAGAATTTGGACAATGTATAGTAATTTAACATTTCAGCAATTAAATCTTTGAAATTGAATGGAATTTTACTTCTCCATTCTAGTTATAGTTTATTGTTAAATAATACCTACTGAAGGCAATATTTAAATGCCTAAAAAAAAGCACCTGGATATGGATTGCACTGAGAAACCTCTGAAGGCAATGGGAGCACTGGCAATCAGCAACTTGAAAATGTAAACTTTATTAGAGGAAGTTCTTTTATGTAAGTACCTAAATATAAATTGAAAAACCTTTCTGTGACTTCCATTTTCAAAACCCTTAAGGCAAATACATAGTAACGACAGAATGTGTTCTATTTGAATCAATACTTTTCCAATGAAATCACACATTTTTAATTGGCGAATCATATAAGTAATATAATCCTTTCCAGAGCAGCTTCTAAATGTAACTGTGAACAGGATTAGTAAGGGGTATAAAAGTTAGAAATTATACCAGATCATAGAAGGACCAAATCATATATAGGAATAAGTGCCATTACTTCCATCATGAAAATGGAGCCACAAGGAATCTAGCGCTACTGTAATTAAGACTGAAAATGTGCTTACTGTCCTTTAATGTAGACATTAAAGTCTGCCTATTTCTTTCAAATATATTTTTAAAAGTTTAGTAGAAGCTACTATATTCTCTCCATATCATCAGTGACATCTAGGCTAGTAGCTTGACAGCAAAGGTCAAAATATGGAAATATAATAATGCTGGTTTTGATTTTCTGGGGTTTTATTTTTCCTCATTTCCTTTTTATTCCCAAGTGTGACAGTAATGATCATGAACAGAACAGAATTATTGCGACATGATAACTATAGGTGAATGGAGCATTCTTTAAGAATAGCCAAACTCTAATGTTAGGCAACTTTTTGACAGGCTAGAGAGGATGAATTTATGCAGCAAATGTGAAGATCTGAGTATCAGAGAATCACAGTACATTCTTTTCTTTTCCAAGATATATAACTCATTAGTGGACAAGAGAAAGGTACATGGGTTTAGAACAGAACTGGAGAAAATAGGACACAAATCATAAACAGTTTTGCAATAAATTCTAAGTTGCAAGTTAACCATTATGACTAAAGTGTAAAAAGTGAAAGTTTTATAGTAAGTCTCTGCTCTAAATGTTTGGCAAAATTAAGTTAAACTCTTACTGCTACTAAACACAGGAATAGGAATACCTCTTTGATGTCCATACTGTTTGAACAAAACTTTTTACTTTCCTAATTCATTTGTCAAGTAGCCATAGAAATGGTTTTTTGTTGGGTTTTTTACTGAGTAAATTAATGATGGCAACTCTTAAAAACAAGATATGCACAACCTTATTCCACTTACTCACAGGTGATAAAATGGCAATGTAAACACTGATGTCCTTCATGGAAAAATGTTTACTATAGACAAGTGAAATATAAATAGGAGGGAAATGTTACAGTAAGGACCATGTGTTTCCATTTCAAAACACCATTTTAATGTCTATAAGTTATATTTCAAAGTAAGGTGCATATTAAATATTGAAGAGGTTTGCTTCTCCTCCTCAGGACTGATGATGTACTATTAATTGTTTCTGAATATTACTGTTTCCTCACACAGGCAAACCAAAATGGACAAAAGTTGTCATATGTGTAGTATAATTCTGCTTAATTAAACTCCATTTGACTAGAAGTTGAAAATTGGATTTGTTTCCTATGTCTCTCAGAGTGCAGTACTTGAAAAACTACTTAGCCAACTTTTCTGAGCTGGCTAGGTATACTCAGAAAAGTTGGATATGGACTGTGATTTCAAATTTTTTTGTAACTGGCTAGGCAGATTTCCTTTTATTGGAAATCTTATTTTTCAGAAAGTTTTGAATCTCATCTTGATGTTTTAGATAAAGAGGCTGTACCATAACATGTATAATAATTAGGATTATTCTAAACAAGAAGAAAAGTTCTCAAGGAGTTAATTTTGTCTTTTACTTTGCAGCATGAGTGGAAATGAAGCAAAATGATGAATTTTGTATTTCTAGATAGAAAAATGATGAAAACACCAAAAATCAAAGCGAAAAAGCATTTATAAATCCCTTCTGCATCTGTTGACATCAATGGGAATTTTGCCATTTACCACAAATGGAAGTAAAATTACACTCAAAGATGGCAATTCTGAGGACCATCTGTGAAAGGTTTCTGGATTGTTCTATCTAATATGGAAATTTTAATTGTAATAGTTTCATTTGTTTGTTTTTAGCAGATAGTTCTCTTACAATTACTTTTACAGAGAACTCTTAAAACAAAGTTAATGGGAGAGTGGAAACAAACACAATTAGCAAAAAACCAAGAATGAATAAAAGATAACAATTTCAGTTGAGGCTCCCACAACAGTTTTGATCCAGCCTGTGAGGTGTTAAAACACGTCAGAAATCAGCAATATACAGTATCACCAGCTTTAGAGGTACAAGAGAGGTCAATTTATGCTTTAGTATCTGTGGCTAACAAGTCAAAACTATAGATATTGTGTGAGTTGTACTTAATCAGATTTTCTTTGATTTATATTTTTGGACAAAGCAAGTTGGGTGCAGGTAGAGGGTGGTGGCATGAGGGGGAGTGATACGTTTAATGGACACAAGTTGCTCTTGGGGACATTCCAGTTGGACAAGAAAGGAAAATTTTTCACAGTGAGAACAGTCAAACATTGGAAAAATCTCCCCAGGGAAGTGGTTGACTCGGCCACATTGGACACTTCTAAGATTTGGCTGGACAGGGTGCTGGGCCATCTTGTCTAGACTGTGCTATTCCTAGAAAGGTTGGAGTAGATGATCCCTGAGGTCCCTTCCAACCTGTAATTCTGTGATTCTGTGAGATCTTAAAGTTCTTTTAATATAAGCTTTGCACTTTTTTTTGTGAACAAAACCAAAAACCTAAACAACTGTTTTGGACCCCTCATTACAAGAAAGACATTGAAGTGCTGGAGTGTGTACAAAGAAGAATAGCAAAGCTGGTGAAGGGTCTGGAGCAGCTGAGGGAGCTGGGGTTGTTTAGTCTAGAGAAGAGGAGGCTGAGGGGAGACCTTATCGCTTGCTACAACTACCTGAAAGGAGGTTGTAGCGAGGTGGGTGTTGGTCTCTTCTCCCAAGTAACGAGTGACAGAACAAGAGGAAATGACCTGAAGTTGTGCCAGGGGAGGTTTAGACTCGTTATTAGGAAATATTACTTCACTGAAAGGGTTCTCAGGGATTGGAACAGGCTGCCCAGAGAGGTGGTTGATTCACCATCCCTGGAGGTATTTAAAAGATATTTGGGTATGGTGCTTAAGGACATGCTTTAGTGGTGAACTGGCAGTGTTAAGTTTATGGTTGGACTCAACGATCTTAAAGGTCTTTTCCAAACTATACGATTCTGTGTATCTGTGTGAGTAGATATAGAGCTGAGTTCACTGTATTGAAATTACTTTCTGCACTAATATCTAAGTGTATTGCTTCCTATCAGAGTGACTATAAGGTTTTTATGATGTGTGTCCAAACATGCAAATTATTCTTGGATCTGTGGAAGTGAAAAATGTAGGTTCCACAGATTCACTGGCTGTGCTTTCTGCCCAGTAAAGACAGCGTTCAGGAGCTTGCCTTCTGCTCTTGGAGGGCAGAGTACTTTTCCTTATGTGTTTTTGGAGTTCAGAGTCTAACCCTAGAGTAATATGCTGAATACCCTTTTTGTCTCTTATTTCGCAATAAAAATGAAATGACCAAAAAAGTGTTTGTCTGACACAATATTGATGACTGGATAATCTATATCAAAGGAACATTCAGAAAAATATGTTATGTGAATTATACATGCTGGGTGAAATTGCTATTCAGACAAACATTTCTAGCTTTACAGTTCAGTATATTTGCAATTACCTCATTTTGTCTTCTCTCACCTCATAAGGATACCTCTATAAACTGGTGTAGTGATCATTAATCATTCAATTTCTCTCAAATGCTGCAGAATTTTAACCTTGTATTTGGGCTTACCAGTGAGTAACTGGCCAAACAAAGTGAAGTAGTGACATAACTGTATTCTGAGAGTATAATGAAATAGCTGCTGTACAGTCTCAGCTGTCTTTTCACAAAGTTAACATGGTGCATCCTGTGTAGAAAGAAATATATATTCAAAAAGGTGTAGTACAATGAATATATATAGAATATACTTGCAGTGTTATGCTTAGAGGATAACCTAATAAGCTAAGTAGGTCTGTGTTGTTATAAACTGGTATTAAATAGAAGTTGTGCAGATAGTGTCCCTCAAGCTTTGGTGGTAATGAAGCACCACCTAACTGTAATTTTATTTTTCAAAACAAAAGGTGTTTTTGTTTGTCTAGAATTTGATAAGAGAAAATATTGTACTTTATAAATTAATTGTATTGTTTCTGAAACATACTTTTGCAGTGGGGGGAGAGGAAGAATTTTTAAAGCAATGCCTGATTTCTGTATGGGTCACGTGCAAAAGAGTAGTGTCATGTTGTGCAGTGAGTTTGGAGCTGTTACACAGGGAAGAGGTTTTTCTGGAAAGCTTAACCCCCACGTGAGCCTTCGCTGGAGCAGGCTGTCCTGCCTCTCTGTTCCTTCTGTGGCCTGCAACATGGAGCCAGCTGGTGTGGGGAACTCAGCAGGTAATTCTGCACTTTGCTAGAAACACTGAATTAGCTCACTGTTAAATGTCATCTGCAAAAATTGCTGATGCTTGGCATGACCTCTAGAGAAAGCTGCTTTCCAGAGGGGAGAAGATGTTCAGGGACTTGAGAGAACTTGGCAACAGGAATGAGCTTAGGGTGAAGAAACAAATGTCCCTGGTCCTTCGATTTACAGCTACCGTGACACTTGCTAAAACCTTTGAGAAAAGTCTGTTTCTGCATAAAAATTATTCCTGTCAAGATGAGCAATTTTATTAGGACTTTACAGAATAAATCACATAAATATGATATAAATAGTGACATGTATATACCTCCAATTTCAACAAAGATATGCCACCATTGTAAAGCAGAATTAGGAGAC
This sequence comes from Phalacrocorax carbo, assembly GCF_963921805.1. Classification (NCBI taxonomy): domain Eukaryota; kingdom Metazoa; phylum Chordata; class Aves; order Suliformes; family Phalacrocoracidae; genus Phalacrocorax; species Phalacrocorax carbo. Next base: position 30,936,522 of record NC_087513.1, read on the forward strand.
GTTTGTGTTTATCCTTATTCAGGGAACAAGTTAAACATTTGCACTTACTTAATTGCATCCCAAGTCAGGGATATATTTCTTGTGCTGTCTCAAATAAGGATGACTTTTTGTTTTAGCACCATGATGAGAAAGCTAACCAACGTGATTGTCAGCTGTGGTTTCGTCTAACATCTCAAGACCACACTAGAAGAGCCCTAGTAATGTCTGACCATCACACTGCATTTGTAAAGACCATTAGGAGAGTTGTCCTCTCTCATCCAGGAAGATGGTATTCTATGATGATTTTCTTTGTTGTGTGTTCTATTACCTGATGTTTATTCTGGTCTATTATTCTGTAGTTTATTCAACAGGCAAGTTCTGAGTTTGTCTGATCCGTAGACAGAGAATTGTGTGAACAGCTTTTTTTTTTTTTTTTTTTTTTTTTTTTTATACTAGTAGCTGGATGTCCAGGGGATTTTTGGTACAGCTAAACTTAAAGTTTGTACCTTTCTTATACGAAATTATTTAGAGACTTTTTCTGGTAGTTCTGGAAGTTTTTCCTGGCAGAGTAGTTGTTATGTGCATGACAAGAACCCTCTAGTAAAAGACTCTTGGGGTAATATTAATGATCAGTAGATATTTTGAAAAAAAAATATTCCCTGTAGCATTTTATTAATCTTTTCAGTGTTTACCTCTAAATACAGATGCTTATGCAGGAAAGGGAACTGCTAAATGATTTTTTTTTGTGCCAATGTTGTCAAAAAGCATTTCCCAGTTTGACTGAGACTGTGGGAGTTGAGCAGAAAAGAGGCAAAAATTCTTTTCTGCTCTAATGCAGAGGTCAGTAGAGTTAAGCTACCATTAAATTTGGGGCAGATATTTTAATGAATTCCAGAAATACAGCAGCTGAATAGAAATAATGGGAATACAGAGATCTTATTTCCTTTGAATTAGAGCATTACTGCTTGAGGCCAAGCAGTTACAGCGAAGAGGCAAGCTGAAAGAGAGTGAGTTTTATTGAGATAAATCTTTTGTGAAGAAGAAATATTTCTAAATGAAGGAAAATTGTTTCAAGGATATGCTGTATAAAATTGTGTTTATGAAATTAAACCCTCCCTTCATTTTAATTTCTTTGTATTTGTTTGTTCTTTGCAGAAACCAGTAAGCAGGTTTGGGAATGCTAGGGGTGAGAGCATACCTGTAGCTCGTCCTTCCAAGCATTTTGTAAATTAAAGCTAAGAAATCATAAAATAGAAGTAAATGAATATAATAAACACAATCCTATTTATCAAATTACATATCCTTTGGCTTGTACAACTAGAACATGTCTTTAAATACTGAGAGAAGAAAATATGCACGTTGACTATCTTTTTATTTCTTTGCTATTCTTTTTATTATGGTTGATTTATTATATACCACCATCTCCCATGTATAAAGAATAGGAAATCCTGTAGGCAAGGGTAACTGAACTAAGCAAAATTGTGAAAGTAGTTTGTATTTCACCCCCATGAAAATGCTTTTCCTCACCAGGTGGCACACTCAGCTACTCTGCAAAGAACCAAAAGTGGAATAATCTGATTGACATCCATATTGGATATTTCTCTGGCACAAGTGAGTATATCTCCATGTGCTGTGCTAATAAAACTTTATCAGTTCAGGTCAGCTGAGGAATTAATTTGTTGTGGAAACATTGATGACATCATTTATAGATTCTGTGTATAATCCTGAAGATCATACTGTTTGTTTAAATAAAGTTTTTGGCATCAAGGATATTAAGGAAAGATCTTTATGAACAACATTGTTTCACAATAAGGGCATTTTACAGTTTGTGATCTGGTCAGTTGAATAAGTAAAAGGCACAGAAAATTTTTTTTTTTTTACAGTTACATTACAGTTGTAATGAGAAGTATTGATTTTTCTCTTAATACAAATGTGTTTAATGACCGTTCTAATGACATCTGTCACTACTGTTTCTTCTCAAATTCTACTGGCATTTTCCCTTAAGTAAAGGATTTTAATTGCTTATTGTATTGTTAGAATGAGAATTAATATTCTTTCTGAAGTAGTAGGAGGGCTTAAAGACTTATTCTGTTAAAAAAAAAAAAAAATTGTGTTTTAGAAACTGTCCATTTTTTGGTCTTCAGAAAATAGTTCCTTAAGTCCTACATGGGAAATTAGTTTTTCACTGTCAGTTCTTGCTAGTTGATGTCAAATAGAGTTTGTGGACTTTAAAGTGAAAGTGTTTACTAAGATGCTTTCTGACAATGTCTCCCTCAAGAGTTTTCTTTTCCTTCAGCTTTCAATGGTGCTATATGGAGGAAGGATGTATGAATTAAGTAAAACATTGATGTACCGTAGCTCACTAAAAACATATACCTATAGTTTAAAAAAAGGTTTAATTTTTTCTCCCTTGTGACTTTACTTTCAGAAGTAAGACAGAACTTGTCTTGAAAAACTCTGTTTACTACTGCTTATCTTCTTCTATTGCTTTATATGCTCTAAAATTTGGCTATTGAACACCAGACATATAAAGTTGTCACCAAGTAGCAAAGCTTCTAGAATCGTTATTCATATAATCAAGATTAGAGGTAAGAGTGAAAGAAAGTGGCTGCAACACTGCTAAATGATTTGCTCTCACCTGCAAACACTTAATTTTGCCCTCTAGTGTCAAGGGACAAGTGATCACAAGTGGTTCACAGGCCACAAGTATTTTCATAAGCTGCTCATTCTTGATCAGTTAACAAAGATTATACATGACATTTTTGATTTGCATTACAGGTAACAATGTTACCTAGCTGATCTGGTCTAATTCTGGTGCAAAAGAGGAATACTCATGTACTTCTGGGTACTCCAAACAGGCATGCTGTGATGTCATGCTCAGACCTACCACCCTGAGAGGCGGTACTTCAGGTTGCCATAACAACATCAGCCAGTCATTGTCTGACACTACAACATTATTGCAGGAGCTTTGAGGGAGTATTAACCAAAACACAGTCACCATACATTTTGACTGGTTTGCTGCTTAAGAATATCTATGCTTCATACTCAGATGATCATCTACAGCATATTTTCTCTGTACACGTACGATTGGAATGACCACATTTTTCTGAAACTCTTTGGCGTATCTATACAATGTTTTAAAGTAGCGCATTAGAGTATATGTGGAAAACCCAATATGCATTAGTTTACTTAATTATATTTACTTAATTTTTACATTATAAATTAGTAAGGATAACGATTCAGAAAAGCTGAGCATGTGCCGTGGTATATAATAGAGAAAGTTTCATCTGAGTAGTCCTTTGCATATAGCACGAAGAGATCAGAATCAGGTTTTCTCCCCTTATTGTATAGCCCATTCTGTAAAAATCCAAAGTAGTAGCTTAACATTCTTGCTTTAACAACTAAAATGCACATGCAATGTGGGTGAAAACAGGCTGTTTAGTTAATTGAATGAGAGATTGCGGTACACATAACAAAATAAGCCAGCTTCCTTTAACCAGATTTCATAGACCATCTGAAACAGAGGAAGCAAGCTTGCCAATAGCAGGAGCTAATGCTTCAATACCTTTCATTTTGTAGTCTGAAAAGGAAACCTCTTCTTAAGCTCATTCATTTTCCAGAGAGAATATTGAATGCTGTGGCATATTGTCAGAGCTGCTTTATTGTCACCATTTACAAAGGTCACCTGAATTAATTGACTTCTTCCCATACCTATTGTTAAGCTACCGGTTTCCTGACATTTATGGAAAGGTGGCAGGCTTACAGGCATTGGCTATCTGTTGATGGTTGTTTCGCAATGTTTGTTTCTCAAAACACAGTAACTCTAAAATTACAAGGAAATAATTGCATCGCTGCAAAGGAACAGATGCTTTATGATGTTCTCCAACATGTACAGTAGTGAGGGGGTGGGGGGAGAAAAGGGGTAGGAGAAATAATCTAAATACTGAACTGTTTTTAATACAGACATAGTATTCTAAAAAGCAAACAAAAGCATGCAGGAAGATTTAGATTTTTTTTTTTCCCCACTTTGAAGCACACATTAGATAGCTAACCTGTCTTTTTCATGGTGTAAGTAAAATCTCTCTGGCTTTCACTGATGCATGAATCGCAGATCCATGCTGATGGACTTTACTGAATGTTTTTTCATCTGAAGGGATACTGAGGTACTGTTACACTGCATGAAAGAAATGACATACACATGCATAAACACAAACACAGTAGGCAATAATAATGCTAGCATGGAATTTCATGTAGAATAAATTGGTTAAATAGAAAATCACTGTCTTTTTTCTAGCCTGCTGCATTTACTGCCCTCTTTATCCCCCTATGTTGGGTTCTTCTGTTTCTGAACAGCAGTACTGGGCAAAAACTCCAACTAGACATGTGAAGATAAAGACATGGAAAGCAAAGACAAACAGTTCTGAGCCTTCCTTTACTAAAAGAGACAAAGCTTTTATAGTGATGGATTTGAACAGTCTCCTTACACGAAAATATACTTTAGAGGCACCCTGCTGCGATCCTGTTAATTACCAAAGAAGATTAGAACTCTTCTGCTTAATGCGATCCTTTTTACCTAACGTGTCCGTTCCAGCTGCATCAGTAATCAGACATTCACACTGTCCCTTCTGACTGGAAAGGGGACGTTTTTAAGCGAAGTCATTTGCCACAATCCTTAAGATGTAGCCTGGCAGAAATTCAATAACTGTTTGTGATATGCTCATTCAGCCTCGCTGCTCAGTGATTTTTAGGTCCTGACATAAACAACATTTCCCTTAATCCTAGCACTGGAGAGAAGAAAGGAGGCTGTCCTGTATCTTGTTTTATTGGTTTCAAAACACAGAGCAACTGTGTAATTTGATTTTGCATCTGAAACATCAGGGGAAATGTTCTCCCGTTACAATTTTTTATCCTTTGATGTTCTTTCAAGCTAAAAAATGAACAAACCTGATACTCTTGCAAGCATATTTAGGGTTATCTCAGGCACAAAAAGCAAATTGCATTTGCATTTCCATTCAGAAAGTAAAATGTGAAAATATGCTAATAAAATAACTTTACAAAAAGGAGAAAGGGGAAAGAGTTGCACATTAAAATAAAAGTCAAGATAAAATTGAAAATAAAGATCAACTTACCCTATGATAAGAGTAGTTTCAGATCTGGAGGAGTTCTTGCATCTCGGTAATTTTGATTCCTTAGTTCAGGTAGCCACATACTTGTATTAAAGCCAGAGTCAGAATAGATGTGCATTCATGTATGTGTGTGTGTGAGTTGGTGTGCGTGCGTCTAACAGTATATAATACAAAGATGTATCTATTGATATCCTACAACATGAGAGACTCTCTGTGCTGCCAGCTGAGATCCCTTACGTTTGCCAGAGCGCTGTTGCTGCCTGGCTGGCTGAGGCTCGCAATCCAGCGGAGAGAGGCGGCGGGGGCGGGGGGGGGGGGGGGGAAGAGAGAGGGATGCTCGCTAGCTCTTCTTATTTCTCCTTGTTTCCATGGTGGTTAGTGGTGCATCGTTCACCCGCTCGGTTGTCACACTGACATGGTGCTGCCTGCTCAGTGGTCATTAATAACTGAGCCCCTTCCACTCCCCAGAGAGGAGCCAATGCTTCGGCGTGCCCAGATGCCGCGTAGTACGCGCGGCTGCGCCAGCCTGGTTGGCCGTGGGAAGCTGTCTGTTACGTGACACTGCTGCTTCGGGTACGGGTACGCGAAACAAGCCTTTGCACGCTTCCACAGATCTCTTCCGATTTGTGGGAGTTACACGGCATGTTTTGTGTTAGTACAGAACAGCTCGGGAGGTTTAAATCCCTTTTTTTTTTTTTTTTTCTCCTTTTAAAAGCTGTATAAGGATGTTATCTGTGTTCAGAACAACTGATTAGAGATCACCGAAGTTCTGCAAAGGCTGCTGTAGTTCAGAGCATACTGCATGTTGAAACCATTCAAGAAAAAAGCTCGTGTGTCGTGTCCCCCCCTCCCAGTTTTGCTGCTTTTTTTTTGTAGTTTAGGAAAGTATTTTTCATACTCCTTTTCTAAATGGTATAAAATATTAAATTTTATTACATACAGTTATCAGTAGAAAGTAAGAGCGGTTAAACATCTTTCTGAGAAATAAAAATTCAGAATAAACTGAGGAAAGGGTTGGTTAAATAAAGTCAGTTTCTTTCAGTCTTTGTCTACTTTACTCTCTCTTTTATGGCCATCTAATTATATAAACAAAAGGCTGCACAGATTTTTCCTTCCCTTCCTTTCTCTTCCCTTTCTTTCTCCCTTCTCCCCTTGTGCCATAATCTTTGGTGAAGAATTTTTTTTTTATCCTATTTGTTATGTATCTGTGGACAAAGGGCATGGAAACTATAAAGGTTTTAAAAATTGAAAAATAATTCACGAATTTTTTTTCAAGTTAAGGGAAGTATACACTGAAATATATCCTAGATATACAAAAAAATGAATGAGAAAGTTTTTGTTAGGAAAAGGGTTTTTTAAAATATACATACTGTTTTATATAAAGGAAATAACTTTGTAATAGAAGATGAACAATAGCGAAATACAGAGAGTTGGTTATCAACAGGTCAAAAGGAAGAAAATGTTGGATATCTTGCATGAATTTGGTACGACAGCCCTGACTGAGGCAGGCCACCCTCTAGTGGATTAAAGTGAAATGTGGTTCTGATTTCACACTCTTCTACTTTGTTTGAAGAAAGGCTCAGAGTCCTGTCTAATAATAGCATGAAAAATTTCTGAAGATTAGCAAACAATGTAAATTAATGTACTTTTTGCAACAGCAATAGCACCAAAATTCTATTATCAAATGGTTACTATTTTATGAATACTATATATCATTTTGATTCACTTTGAGTCTGAGATTGTGGACTGCATTATTTTTGTTTTTATTCTGTAAGAAAATGATTTTACACTTCATAAAATCACTTATTATGAAAAATGAATTAAAGTTAATGGCAACTTCTTGAATAAATTTCAGTTTGTTATAATTGGTTAGGAAAAATTTGCAAAACCAATCCTATTTGAGTTACTGGTACGTACATTGTTGTGGCTGTAATAAAGCAGTTTTTTCCCCTTCTGCCTCAAATTTTTGAATCCTGCATTTAAACTAAGTACAGGGAGCAATGTTTTACATTTTTAAAAGATGTCTGCTGTTCAATTTTCATATAACTGAGCCGGACCTCCTCATATATGAAATAATGGCATTTAAGTGACAGACTGCAAATACGTTAAATACTCTAGGGTGGGAGGAGGGCCAAGTGGCCCTTCCCTTTTCTCCCATTCTCTTACTAAGGGCATTACATTTTTTTTTTTTTTTCCTAATGTGAGTTAAAGAAGTATAACAAAAACGGTTGGGGCTGACCCATCTTTTGTTACTTTTCAGGTCTTCTGGCCTCAGGTTGGGACAGGGAAAATCTCAGGCCAGAAAGACGTCACATCACCTTTCCGTAGTTTCAGGGCTCGTTGGTGAAACTTTGTCTCTCCTTTGGCCACACAAGGAGGCTCTTAGAGCCTCGGATGGTACTTAATGTTCACCAGCATGAGCTGCAAATACAAACCATTGTAAACTTCCCGAAGTAAACTTATGAGCCTTCCCTGCTGCCCAACATAAGGGCCCATGTCTGATGGGGGAGTGCTCAGGATGTGTTAAGAAAGCACAACCAAAATCCAGAAAAGTGAGACTGCTAGCCCCCTGAGGAAACATGGAAATCCTTCCTGATCCCAGCCATGTGGTTAGTCACAAACGATCCCAAAACAAAAGATGTAAACCTGTGCTACAGGGGTGGAACAGTGGGTGGAGTAAAAGAGAATAAATTTCCAAAAAGTTTGGGCAAATTAAAAAAAGAAAAAAGTTATGTTAAAGCCAACTGAATACTGCTATTTCTCCTACCTCAATCAATGGTGAAACAGAAGATCTGGGAAAAAGAGAATAGGTAGGGGCTACCATTGCCCTAGATGAAAGCTTTCTTGGGTTTTGCCCCTAACCTCACATACTCACTGTTCATTCAAAATCTGGCTTTCTAGTTAACATGAGACACATGCAAAAACATATTTGATGATTTGACATGTGAAATTAAGATTATAAAAGTGCTTCATTTTGGTTGATTGGTATGGACTGCGTAATTAGGAGGCTAAATAATTAAATCAGCTAAAGTACACTTGCATAAAGAAAGTGAGTTCTTCTGATAGACTTCATATGCAATTAAAGTACCTCCTTGATAGGCATACATTTACATATTAGTTAAAGTGTTATTATATCATAATAAATTCTGTTTCATAAAAAAAGTTAAATAATTGAATTTTTTAATTTAGCTAATGCTAAAGAATATTTTTTGTCAACCTATCTGCAGGAGAAAAATATCTTTTATAACCAATACAATTACGATGATTAAGGTTCATTAAGTTATTTTCCTGCTGATTTCACTATGATGCTTGGTGGTTTTAAGATAGTAATTGTAATCTATTTCACCAGAATCATATATATAGTTTATTAGGTTACAGGGTTCTAAAAAAATATCTCAGACTGATAGAGAGATGATGAAAATAAGGTAGGCTAACTGCAGGTATTTATTTAGTACGCATTTTATCTGATTACTGAGTGTACATGAAAATTAAGTAATTATTTGTTTGTATTGGACAATTAATATGATACTATAGTTATTACAATACAGTGGTTCTATGCCTGCATTTTTCTCAAAATTGAAAGAGGATTTAAAAACTTTTTCATTTTTTCATTACATAGAAAGGCGGAGCCTCCTTGGGCTTTAATATTCTGTATGCTTCTTGTGGTTCAGGGAGTTAACCATGACCTTTTATAGTATTTTTAGTCTCTGAGAACACACCTGTGTTTAGAATGCAGCACGTATAGTTAAAACCTGAAATAAATACCATGCAGTTAAAGTAGAAAACTGTCATGGTTTAACTCCAGCTAGCAAATAGCACCACACAGCTGCACCCTCACTCCCCATATGCCCCAGTGGGATGGGGGAGAGAATATGAAGAGTAAAAGTGAGAAAACTTGTAGGTTGAGATAAGAACAGTTTAATAATTGAAACAAAAAATACTAATACTAATAGTAAATGTAATGAAAAGGGAAATGAGATAGAGAAGTGAAACCCAGGGGAAAAAAAAAAAAAGTGATGAAACCTCTCAACACCAGCCAGCCAGTCCCTGAGCTGCAATTGCTGCCAACTACCCCAAGCTTATATACTGAGCATGACGTCATATGGTATGGAATATCCCTTTGGCCAGTTTGGATCAACTGTCTTGGCTGTGCCCCCACCCCTCCCAGCTTCTTGTGCACCCAGCAGAGCATGGGAAGATGAAAAGTCCTTGACTAGTGTAAGCACTGCTCAGCAACAACTAACACATCACTGTGTTATCAACATTAGTCTCATACTAAATCCAAAACACAGCACTGTACCAGCTATTAGGAAGAAAATTAACTCTATTCTGGCTGAAACCAGGACAAAAATCCACAAGTGTTAGATTTAAATTCTAAGATGACACGTTTTGTGTCAGAAATTGGCAATTAAAAAAAATATTATTTCTAAGTGTGTATCCATACAGATTATGTCGAAGTGTAAAAGAGCAGACACTTATTGAATAGTTTTGTCATGTATGACTACCTGTGCCCCGTCTTGGTTTCTGATGCACCATAACTAAAGGAAACATATAACATAAATGAAGAGGGTAAGTGGTGGTTCTTTGCACTTTCCTCTTGTAGCCCTTAGATTAAAAAAGAAAGGCACTGGTGTCTGACAGATTGATTTTCACCAGTTCTGCAAAGCATAGCCTCAGTGTGTTTTCCGTGTGAGGTGTGGGGAGGTATTCCTTTCTGAATGAAGGTCCAGAATTGCTCAGATTCAAGGAAATCTGTCTTGTAGCTTCATCAGGTATTAATTGACTTATTAACTGTAAGCAGTTGTCTTTAAGTGATTTTGCTGGAATAGTGAAAAAGTGCCACCACTTCGTGTAATCCCATTCTGCCAGTATTTTCAGTACAATGTTATCATGTGCGTTTTTAGATATTATGGCAACTAACTATTGACATTCTCCTAAGGGCTATGCTTCCATATAGACAAGAAGTAACTTTTATTAATGTGGATCCCTCTGAAACTGAATCATTTTTTCAAGGATAAGCAAAAGCAACATTTCTAGCTCTAGTTTTTGTCTTTTTTGAAGATGAAAAGCTTGTTGCCAACAATGAGTTCAAGTTTCTAAATACAGTTGTACTTCATAATGGGAAGTGTTATGCTCAGATTACTTAACCTGCTACCAACTTTATTTTATCAGATCTCAGAGTTAGTGTTGATAGGATAGAGATAAAGCAGATCGAAACAAATCTAGGCAAGGAACCTATAAAGGATTTCACATAAGGAAAAAAGTTCACATCTATACAAAGCACCAGTTACTTCATTAAAAGCTATGTAGGTCGTAGGTGCTACATGATTTAGCAAGATCTGGAACTGCGTAGTAATAGGAGATGTATAGTGAAAACAAAATCGATCATGTGTCATGGGGATGAACGAAAGCAGTGGTGCTGAGCTGATGCTTATCTTGGTGATCAAGGAGATTTTGCATATTCCAGCAAATTCACGTATTCATGTAGCAATTGTGTGCTACAAAACAGAAAGGACAAGATCCCAGGCAAGAGCTATAGTCTCTTTCCTCATTATACCTCCCAGAGCTATAGTCAGCTTTCCTCAGGAATGGCCTGAGGTCTGAAAAATCTTAACATGGTTTATACCTATTGAGTCTAACTCAAGAGTGATATCTAAGCTCTTCTAATTTTCATCCCTGGCTCTGTTTTAATAGGCAAGAATCTCTGGTGTACCAGCATCTGCTGAAGGCTGGAAGTGAGTCACACATAGCAACTACAACCTTGCTATGCCACGTGGGAAACTTAATGAGGATGGAGTAGTGAGAAGCAGCTAGAGAATCTTTACATGCAGCTGGATTAGATAGAGGAAATATGGGATCTGTAAAGAGGTTATCAAGCTCTGTGTATGTCTTCAATTTTAAAACTGATTTCACCTCAATATGTTTATGTCTTAATTGTGGTGACATCTCAGTTTTTGTAACCTATAGTAATTGGATATAATTTATTGGGATCTTCTCAGTGGTAGATCTTTAAGATTGAGATGCCCTTGTTGATTTCATAAGGATCTGCTTGTGGCTCATGGGATCCGGTATGCACATGGGATATACTTTTTACTATATCTATATTTATATTTATATATACATACAAATATTTATCTCTTTGATTTAATCTGTATCTGAGGTTGATGAAGAAAATGGTGGCAGTGATAATTTGAATATAGGGCCTTGAATTTTCATTCCAATTTTGACTTGTTATAATTCTTATGGGTGGTGATAAATCTTGGACTTTCTGTCTTTATAGAGAGGATTTTCTCTATTTGCTTGCTCATAACTGTTTTCCTTTCTATGGAGAATTAACTGAATTTTTATCTGAAACAGATTTACCCTTTTTCTGTTAACACTGTGCGGTGTGGCAAATAGTACATGATCAGAGAGAGGGAACCTCCTTCTCCCACTAATAATTTTTAATTTAGCCACTTTCCCTGATAATGTCACATTTATTTTTTCAAGTGTATATGGCAAGCCTCAGTGTGTTTCTCATGGGCAGAACGTCACACTTGTATTTCTTTTTTTTTTTTGATGAACCTAAACAAAAACTATTTTTTTTACATTTTATTGTGGTTTAATATTAAAAAATGGATGGACAACAATAGTAATTCTAGAGTATTTGCTTTTCATAACTATTTACATGAAAGCTATGTTGCTGATTTAGAAATCTGTACAAACAGAGTCACTAAGCTAAATATTAGAACTAGAACGTCATTTTGCTTTTATTTACTTTTACTCTGAGATTAAAAGAAGTGTTATAGTAATTTTCCCATGCTATCAATAGCGTCCTCAAACTGTGGTCATGGGTAATTGTTATGAAGCTGTCTTGGTGTTGACAAGGAAAGCACGGATATGTGCAGTGTGTGTTCAGATATGGTTAGCTAATGATAGTTTAAATCAAATACACTAAACTATTGGAGTGTAATGGGTACCTACATGAAGTTCTTAGTAGTTTAGTTACACAATTTCATTTTTTTCAACTTGCAGATCTAGAAAATTAATTAAAAGGTCACTGGAACTTACAACACCCTTACTGATTAAAAACTAAACTATTCAGTTAGGAATGCAGTAAATGTTTCCCCTCTCCTCTGTAATTTGACTGCCAAAAAATCATGGGCGCACATTAGGTATTTTTATTTAAATGTAAAGTTATCTTTACATTAATAAGATGGGGGTAGAAAGGATCATGCACATAATGACTTACTGGAGGAGGAGCTGTTTCAGAGGCTTTCACATAGTTCCCATTACTAAGGAAACCACTTATTTTGTCTGGGCATGTTTTGAATAGATCTCTCATTTGAAGTCTGGTGCTCAAACACTGAGGATTGCATTATAGCACTGAGAAAGAGGCAAAGTAAACAAAAGAGGCTTAAAACCACTGCATCTTTAAGGAATACAGACTGAGTGTATTACATGCTTATGAAAGTGTACACATATGTTTGTATTTGAGAGGTTATATGTATGCATTTTGGTTGGTTTTTTCCTACTAAAACAAAAATGAAAGTATTAATAAGTAAAACAGACAGCAGATGTTCTGTCCTGCACTTTGCATCCGTGTACCATTTAGATAGTATCAAATATGAGTACTCATTTTCATTATTAGATTGAAATAGAAAGAAGTGCCTTTCCAATGATAATGGCTAAAACAAGGCTGCGAGGATGGCAATGTATTCAGCAGTTGACTAAACCTTTGCTTGGAAACTGAGTCCATTTTGGCAAAATTCCTAGCTTAAGTTTAATACATGACTGCAAATACACACCCAAAGATACTTGCATTATATTGGGGCCAGCACATTCTCCCCACATGAACAGCACATGTATTCTGTGCTGACCAAGCACTTATATCAACTATTAGCAATTGAATTAAAACCCCCACTACTAGCAATTGTGTATGCTCAACCGGTGTGCTCAGAAACAAAAGGTTGCCTTAGTACAGCCAGATGAATCTGGTTTGAGGGGATATGTTTTTAAAGTATAAGTATTTAAATAACTTGGAACTGATTCCAAACTATTCCTTAAAGATCAGAATTGTTCACAAAAAAGCTGGAAGTGTCAAAGAGATACAAAAATCTAACAAATTGCCAGAGAGCTTTAGGGAAATTAGGTATCTGGCTAATAAGTATTCTTATTCGGCATGTCCAATATATGAATTTGTTTACCAGTTAGTTTTTCTGTCAAACAGGGTAGAAAACGAAGGCAAAGATGGAAATTCTCATTTTTAGGGCCTACAAACCCCATGACTCTGTAGGGTCATGTGACAATAAAAACAGTACTACAGAAAGTTAGTTTCACTTGAAAATAGAAATACATTCTATATTCTGTGTGTGTTAATGCCAATTTATTTTGAAATGAAGAGTCTTAAGTCATCAGCAGTTGATACCTGATATGTCTGATGAATAATTATTCTTAATATACGTTGCATAGTTCATGAACCATTTTGGGTGATGGGATTACTTGTAAAGCTAATATGCTTTGAAGGGATTTATGTGTGTGTTTGTGTGCACAATTAATGAGCAGCCAGTCTCATATAGATTTTCTTCTTTAACTCCTTGACTGTTAAATGAGAGGGAGAATGACAGCTGTGGTAAAGCTGACATGTCCTTGGCTTGACTTAGTTGGATGCTTTTGGGTGAAATAAAATAAATGTCTTTAGATTACATAGAGGTATCAGAACTCATTTGCCTCAGCTAAGAAATATCAATTTTTAATATTCCAGAGTATTTGTGTTGTTTCAATCCTGTACTGGTTACGTTTGCTTTCTACCGTCTTATTGCACGGATTCACAACATGTCTGAAGGTACACTAAAAGCATTGCTATTCATTATCCTTAAATTTATGCTCACAGCAAAGAAATAAGGTCTTCAGGGCTTGGTAATACTGACAATTTCCTTTACGATGTAACCAGTATGTTTCCACAAAAGTGCATTCAGCCTCCAACTCTCATCAGTATTATCACAAAAGATTAAACCAATATTTATTTATACAATAACTGGGACAGGTACTCTCAGAAAAAGCTAGCACCTGTTTTGATACAAGAGTGTCAGTTTACCTGGTGAGGACCAGGACCATGTGATACTGAGAAACAATTAAGCGTTAATGATTGAGTTTGTAATTCTACTTACCAGAGAAGAAGAATGAACATTTTAAAATAACTTAATTCAAATATATGGGAAAAAAATACAGTATAAAATGCAGTAGATAATATAAATAATAGTTTAGTGACAAGTACATTTTATTATGACATCACTGTGAGAAGGAGGCAAAGGGAGGACAAGTGGAGGAGGGGAGTTTTCCCACGATAAGCAGCTCAGAGGAACATAGGAATATCATTCAGAAGGGCTGTTTGAACTTTAATAATAGAAATGGGATTACACTCTAAGTAGTCTATGATGAAAGGTCATTTAGAGCCAATAACATGCAATTCTGCTGTAAGTTGTGGGCTTATTACTTAGAAATTACTGAGGAGGAGAACATGTCTATTTTACTGGTTGCTCCAGAATTATGAGCTGACAGCATGGCACAGCTGTGAAAAAAAGCAAATATGGTCCTAGGAGGCACCAGGAAAGTTATTCCAGAAGTGATCAGGAATTAGTACCACTTTGGACACCTCATTTAGAATAATTCATTCAGTTGTGGTTTTGTACTTGAACAAAGAAGTGAACTCAAACTGGAACACATGCAATTAAATACTATTCAGATGAGAGCAGAGCCCATAGTACGGAGGGGTTTATAAAACCTTGCCTTGTATAGCGTAGGAGAGTTGGGGAGAAAATAAGATTCCTGCCGATAAGTACATCCTGCTGGTACACAATGAGGTAAAACTAGCAGAAGAACAAAATGGGTAAGTGACTTTTTTTTTTCTTCATGTTTGAGTCATCAAATCCTGGGACAAGTTTCCATTGGAAATACTTTGGGTAGAAAACCAAAACCAAGAGCAAACTGGAACAACCATGACTCAGATGAAACCAACCACTAACAAAAACCCAACCAACCAACCAAAAACCCTATTTAAAGATACTGATTGGTATATTTATAAAAGAGGCTGGTTTGCAAATAGCTGACTTCATGCCTACAGAAGAAGGAGCTAGGCTTAGTATTTTAGGAAGATCTTTCCAGTCCTTTTTTGCTTATCAAAGATAAACCCTACTTAGCAGATTTCTGTGTAAATCCAGTGCCCATCTGTATATTCTAAATTCTATGAAACTGTTTTTGATACTTTTGAATATTTGCAAGCATGGGAATTTCTAACTCTCCAACCAGTGGGAATAAACCAGGTCTTTTCAATATTTACCCCAGCAAGTATGAATAAAGCAAATATAAGTTTAGTAATTTACATTTACTTAACATTATAAAAGAGTGGTTTGGCTACCTGTACATGCTAATAGTTAAGTGACACTGCAAAAAGTTCAGAAGAAAAAAGGAAACTAATATCCATATTATAGTCTTTGATTTCTACTTCTATAGATGGTTCTGGAAACAGTAATCCCCTTTATAATATTCTCTAAACCAAATTGTCATCCAAAGGCCTTATGTTTTACCCAAAGTTTTATTCCCATCTGTGACTTTGATCACCAAATAGAAGCCTCACTCTGTTGTTCAGGTAAAATTTTTCAGTATCTTCCGCTGGGTTGTTGTGGTGTGTTGTTGTTTGGTTTTTTTTTTTTTTGTTTTGTTTTTTTGTTACTGTGACAGATAATCTATGTTCAGCTACAGGAAAGTCACAAAAAGCCCTATATGCACAAAAAATGCATATAAGCGTCCCTATCATCTTATATGCAAAATCCAAATGCCCCCAGATTGCCTGACTTTTTTTAGTGTGATCTTTTAGCACGCTTAATTTTGCTGACATCTACTTCTTCTATAAGTAGCTGTAAGAAATAGCTGTAATAAATCCACTTTTTAGATACATTTGTGCTTCTTCCTTGGGCCTTATCTTTAGCTAATAGGGCACCTATATGTTCAGCCATCTCCTGAAGTGGCTTTAATAGGCAGATACATTAACTAATTTCATATTTTCCTGCAGAGAGATATTCATCAAGGTAACAAACTTGATGATGGAAGAATGTATTTTTCTCATTACTGCTAATTCGAATGTTATGCCAAATAGGCTTTCAGGAACCGGAACACAGATAGTTATGGCCTTAATGAAATAGTAATAACATTCAAACTGGAAACCCAACAGGTTAAAATGCCTGGGCTGAAGAGGGAGAAATCAAACTGCTGATTCATTCCCATATTTTCCTAACTGTACTCTCAGGCCACATATTTTTATCATGGCTGCTGTTATGTCAAATGGAGAATATTGAACTGAACATAAAGGAGACTCAATATTGCCATTTACAAATGTGCCTCAGGAGTAACCTAAATGGTGAATAATTTGGTATGTCAGGCAGGAGCACTAACTTTTGACCAAGAGAGAAGATTCTAGTAATTCCATTAATTCCACTAACCCCTCCTGAGACCGTCCCCGTCCTGGGTGTGAGTGCAGCTACTTTTGGAGAGAAGCCAAACTCTTCATAGCTGCCTACACTGCATTTCAAAGCCTTTAATTGAATATTCCTAAGTGAGCTAACTATAAATTACCTTAGGCTTTGAATCTCACTTTCCACTGATTCATCTTCCCTGTGCCCAGTCTTTCCCTCCTTTTTGTGGTTGTGCAAAGAACATGCAATTGGGTTCTCCCACCTCACTCCTAATTTTGAAAAAAAAAGCAGTTTGCCTTTCTTTTCTCAGAAGTCTTCGCTGCTGACTGCTCAGGTCTTTGTCGTTGCTAGCTTCTGTCCAGAGGGATGGAGATTTCAGTCCTCTGCTTCCTTTTCAAGGTGTTATGCATCAGACACTTTCAAGGGTGTCAGAGGGAAGGCTGGCCCTTGCTGCTTGTTTGGGATCTATTCCTTCCTTTGTTGCAGAGACTCCTGTATTCTTGATTTAAAAACCCCTCTGAAGTGGTCCGCTTTAGTAGGGCTCAACACCTGACCAATCTAAAACCAGGGCAGAGCTGTCAGCCCAAGACCTGGTTCATAGACTCTGCTTATGTGGATTTCCCTTCTTTCCAGTGCAGACTGTGCATGGGGCAGGCAGTAGGATCACTTATGGATAGGATAAGTACTGCCTGATCAACATCTGCCTCCTCGCTGTAATACTTCTGGAGTCAGCTGCTGCAACCCCATTTCTCAGTTTAAACTGTGGGAAGGTGAAATCATGGGTGCAGTCTATTTTTCTTCTTCCTGGTGGAAGGAAGGGGCAGAAACAGGTGCAGCACGGCATATATTTCATGGGTAAATGCTTTGAAAGCTTGTAAAGCAAATAAATTGAAAGGTCAGTATTCTGGCTTGGATGAACTGGTGAGAGAAGCTTTTACTTTGCATATGCCAGTATGACCTTTTCCTTGCCCAACATCAGCATAACTGTACTCCAAGGATTCTAGGGTGTTGATGGCACCAAATATCCAGTGTATCACTATGCAGATTTTCATACTGCTCTTCCTTGAATAAATTTTGGCTCTATAAAGCGTGAAGATCTATGTTCAGAATTCACTAAAACCTATTTAAATATTTATTTATAAATTAGGCTGACATCTTTGGTATATTTATGGTCAACACCTATTTCTGTGTTTTAAATAAATGCTTTGCAAATTGCTTTTTTTTTTTAAGTTAGTCTAAAATTTTATGATCTTGGCTAAGGGGAAGAACAATATGAATTATTATTCTTATTCTTTACAGTTTTTATGGTTCTTCTGAGTCAACCTAAATGACAAAGGCTTTTCAGTGCTGTTCCAAACAACAAATTAGGCCTTATTTTTTTTCTTAACACACAAATCACTAAAGTGTTAAGATGTACTAATTAACTGGCTTCAACACAGAGCAACAGGCAGGGTCCAAAAAGGTCCAGAATTTAAAATCAAGTGTCCCAACACACAAGCTGTCTCTTGCACAGGTTTGTAACTGTGAATTACTAGCTTTGCCTGTATTAGTTTGAGCATAAATGTGTCACAACCTTTAAATAGTATGATTAATCAACCCTTTCAGAAGAGCTGCAGTATTAGAGAGCTCTATAATACATGGCAAATCTTTTTGTTCTGAGAACCATACTTCTATTATTTCACCTGTGTGTAAAGCCTGTGAATATTAAAATCTTCGTAGGCTTTTTAAAGGTTTTAAAGAAAGAGAGAAACTGCTTTTAAACAATGAAAGGCTATAGGTCTTTATTTTTGAAAGCAGTCAATAGGCTCTATAAACACATACCTCACCTTTAATACCACATAATTCCGTATTTCAGTAGTTAGTGGGATAATGCACTGACTCTCTAAAGAGCTTGTGGAAATGAAACATTTAGCAACAGCAACTTGGGGCTTATTTGGTAACTAATTTGCAGTAGTTTATTGATAACATCTCAAGGAAGCATGGAATCATTCTCACTTTCATTGACAAACCATTCCCAAACATGCTTATATGGAATGAGATAGATGTTGTAATAAAATGTTTTACATTATAAGGTTCAGAATTAAAGTTTTGCAAAGAGAAATTTACTAGTGGTTTGCCTGAAGCCATGAAAAATGTGAAATGGTGGCTTTCATGTTAACAATTACTGCATATGCCATGGTCACTCTTCCAAGGTCTATTGTAAACTCTACTTTTACTTGGAAAATAAATTACCCATAAGCTAAAACAAATAATGGTGAGCAACATATGTAAGTGAAAACCCAGGTAAAGTGTTGGTTTTGTTGAAGAAAGTTTTGTGAATTACTGATTTCAGTGTGGTTTTAGCAATATTAGCACAAAGCTATTCCAGAAAGAGGAAGAGAGGAAAGAACTTATTTTTGACATATGCAGCTCATTAACAGTTAATTTACTGTATATATTCCTGGATGGAGTTTGCCATAACACTGTTTTTGCATGTCTCTCTGTCCGGCTTTCTGTGTGTGTGCGCGTATGCATTTCTAGTGAATTTGGTTTTAGATAACACAAGTGTATCTGCAGATGGGATGATCCCATCTTCCGTCTGCTTTTAGCCTGTGTTGGACAAAAGCCATTAGATGAACCTTAGGCCTGACTCTAGTTTCAAATCCTTTTTGGCTAAGATAGTCTGCTGTTTAGTTTTTCTGCTTCCACGGTGTACCTTAGAATCATAGAGTGGTTTGGGTTGGAAGGGACCTTTAGAGGACATCTAGTCCAGCCCCCCTGCAGTGAGCAGGGACATCTTCAACTAGATCAGGTTGCTCAGAGCCCCGTCCAGCTGACCTTGAATGTTTCTAGGGATGGGGCATCTACCGCCTCTCTGGGCAACCTGTGCCAGTGTTTCACCACCCTCATTGTAAAAATTTTTTTCCTTATATCCAGTCTCAATCTACCCTACTTTAGTTGAAAACCATTACCCCTTGTCCTGTCACAACAGGCCTTGCTAAAGAGTTCATCCCCATCCTTCCTGTAGTCTCCCTTTAAGTTCTGAAAGGCTGCAATGAGGTTATCGCATGAGCTTGTTTCCAGTGACTTGTGAACTTAAGTCAGACACTAGACTGTGTTAGTCATCTGCATACTTTTGTATATATGTATGTAAACAAATTTCATATAGTGTAAAACATGTATATATATAAATTAATATAAGTAATTTGTAGATTTATGCATATTAGAGCATGTCTTCATTCCTGAAAAGGCAGGTCTCTAAGCTGGCTCCAAGCAGTGGTAAAGGCAAGCAACACAGCACACCACCATGTAAAAGTATGTCCAAAAGAGGGTTTTGAAAACACTTAATTAGCCTAATTCTAATTAGCTTGAAAGGAAGACCATACTAATCGAGTAATACGGCTCTGAGTTACAATCGTGGCTCTCTACAAAGTACAAGGTGCTTTGGGATTAAATTCCAATGTGATATGAACTTCTTTTTCCTAGGCATATAAACTAACAAAATTTCCGGCTGTTTCATGTTGCTGTTCACTTATCAGAATAAGAAAAGGGCCATCGGCCTAATGGGCAAAAGAAAGAAAATGATATTGTTTTGCATGATGGATGGTTATTTCTCTTGATTCTAAATATTTTAATTTTAAAAATTGGCTGATTAAATACTTACTTTAAGTTTAGGATTTCAGTCTATCTGTAGTGCTGCTTACATTGTTCGTTAATAATGATGTTTTCATATTTGTTTTTAAATATACTATAGAAAAAAAGACACTGTTTGACAAGCAGAGCACAAATATGCCACCTTTGCACAAAACAAAGTAGCTTAAGTATCAGGCTTATGACTAATAGCATCAACCTGCTTATGAATCCAAAATCCATGTTTCATTCATTTAATGTGATTTTTTATAGCCTTCACCCTGTTTATAACATCTCTTCAAGCAGTTACAGTTTTTTCCTGTTGTTTTGTGTATTATTGACTTTCAAAATACAAAATTCCTTTTGAAATAATTTGTTTGAGACAGATACGTTCTAGCTGTCTTTCCATTTCCAACCTTACTTTTATGTCAGAACACTGAGATGCTATATTCAGTGTGGTGAAAAGGCTATTCTTCAAACTTGGAAGATTTCTTGAAAAAGGGTGATTTGGGGCAACTTCCTTTGTCAATCTGGTCAGTTAAACCTTTCTTTAATTTTTAACGCAGTGGAGAAAAATCTACCTTTGCCCATTGAAGACAGTTTTGAAACTGTCCTCATTTCACTTATGTTTCTTATTACAGTTCATTTCCTCATGTAAAATTTGATACCATATTATCCTACATCCGACTTTCAAGTTTTCTGGATCGTCAGATGGATTACGAGAGTAGTCTTTTTGTGTCTTTTCTGTTTTGTTCATCTGTTTGAAACATAGCCATGTTTTTTAATATGCCTTACAAAATTTTGCCCAAACAAATAAATGTGTCTAAACATATGTAGAAAATGTTATTTCCAGTACTATTCTGAAGATTTCTTGAAATGCACATTGCTTTGTTTTAAAGAGATTTTTATAACTTCTCTCTCTTTGTGCTCTATACCTTGTGCACAAAAAGTAAATGCTACATGTAGCATCAAGAATTTACTGAAAGTCTAATTAATGTCTGACTAAACTAATACAGTTAAAAGTGAGAGAGACAAAGTATGACTACAGGGCAATACATTCAGATAGGTTGCATACTGATGGATATTACACAAAATCTTTAAGCAGATGAATTAAATCTTTTCTGTAAAATGGCAGTATTTTATGATGATATAATAGTCACTGCATATCAGATATCTAACTCCTGATATGTTTTTATTTCTAATCCTAGAAATGTCTTTTGGTTAACACGTCAACACGTGACCAACAGCACTGGTTTTAGTACTATATTTTTGATGTCTTAAGAATGTCTTTGTAGAAAGATTTAATTTACATTGAAATAATGGGTTGTGATAAAGAGCTCTAAGGGGTAAGTTGCATACTAATATCTGAATTATTTACAAAAATGTGAAAAACTAGTAAAAACAAAATTATGCAATATATTTTCTAGCTGATGCTAGAGTTTATTCCAGAATTCTTACTGTGTAACTTATAAAATTTCTTGTCAAAAGAAATTAAAGAAAGAGCTACAATATTAGCTGAGAATGCTAATTGAATATGCTATATATAGATATATAAAAAAGAGAATCTGATTCCTAAACCCAGAACACATTCAGTATAGACAAATAATTTGGAATTTACAGAATCAAATGCTCAAAGTGTGCCACTATATTAGAGAGCAGCCTTGTGCTTATTTTCTTAGAACAATGGACAAATAAATAGGATAATAAACCTTTTCTTCTTTCTGGCCCTACTTGGAGTTCACAGCTAAGATGAACAATGGATAGCACCGCTGAGAGTATGTAAAGCAGGTGAATAGTTCAGAAATGTAAAAGATGAAAAGCGTGCTGAAGCACATAAAGTTACCCTGGCTGAGAATTTTAGGATGTTTTAATTGACTTCTGTCTTCAGTTAGTATTTCTACATTGTCAGCATTTAAACTTCAGGTCTGAAACCTTGCTTTCTTGACCTCCTCCCCACAATGAGTTATTTTTTTAAGGTGAATAAAATGATTTTGTTTATTTTCAGAAAACAATTAAGTAACCATGAGCAGAAAGCACCTCAGAATAGAATAGAAAAGTTGCAGTGCTTAACTGGAGTTTCAAATCAGCAAAAGTGCTGAAAATATTTTAAATTGCAATGGAAAAACAACATTTTCATTGGAAAAACTTCTCTTGATTGCTATTTGCCCAATTACCTGCAGCAGCAATTGTAGTCCATATGCTCCACAAAGGTAGAATGCTGCCATTAAAATAGAAATAAAAATGTATCTTTTCATAAGGATGTTAGGTGGCTCAGGAGCAGATAAATTTGTGAAGCCTTAATCCTAGAATTCATTTCATAGATTCACAACAATGCTTTGCACATAATAGAAGACTAGATTAGAAGCACAACAAATGTGTCTGCCAGGTTGACTAAACTAACTTTTTTACTTCTGTGAGTTTCGTCCCTTACCTTCCCCCTCATTACTGTTTTATCTGTCGTCTGGTCCTGTATTAGTATTTGGTACATATTGTCTGTTCTTGTCATTTCTTCCAAGTAAAGAAAATTTATGTGCAGGCTAAGAATATGGTTCGGTCCTTCTAATACTTATTTTGAAAAGAAAAGTTAAAAGTAAGTATTCTTCTTCATGTGTTTATCAGTTTTAAAGAAGTACCGATTGGAGTTTGCAAAGTGTACAAATTCTGGCCTTCAAGAAAACACCACTTACTTTCTTAAAGAACTTTTCTATATGGCCAAAAGGTTAATTGAGTCAGAACCTGTTCTCTATTCTCAGGTCACGTAATAACTGTGGGACGTTTTCTCAACTGCTACCCTGGAGATAAATATAGAATTTGTTTCACAGGTCATCTCTCTCTCCTGCCTTCTGTCCTCATTAAAGTTTCATGGCTTTTTAAAGCAGAAGTTTGTCTTTATACAAATAAGTAATTAAGTCATAAATATTTGGACAAGACACCTTATTTAATGATGTATTTCTATACCAGGAAGTATGCCTACACTCTAATACAACAAGATGGTGAATGACTATTTTAGTGCTGCAGGGTGATGACCCAGTATATTTCTTCTTCTCTTTTGGGCTGCTTCTGAAGGAAGGGCATCATTTTCCCCAGACTTTTCTAACTGACCCACTGGGCAATCAAAATTACCATGAGCTCACATTGTGGAATTTGACTGAGGTAATGATTTAAATCTTCCCAACATCTAAATATATTTCAAACATTTAAATTGTCATATTGTTTTTGACACTGAGTAGCGTTCCACCTGGTTTATAGTCAGCAACTCAAAACCATCACTTAGTTATTCATTATTAATACTACTAATTATTAGTTTGTATTAAAAGTCTATAGATAAAACAGCTGAAAAGGAGAAGTGATGCAAAAGGAAAGAGCTGCATAGCTCTGCCTTCATGCCTCTCTCCTCATTGCTGAGTGTGCCCGTCACACAGCATATGTGAATACAGTCACACAGTGTGTTTCAGGCAGTTGTTTGCTCTAACGTTGGTGCAAGCAGTTCACAAAAGGGCTGAACAATGCCCAGAGTAGGAGTGCGTAGCTCGGAGTGGGGAAGAGGAAGAGTAATCATAGAGAAAATGACAAGGAGAAAAAGATCTGTTTCTCTGAGAGCAGCAAGCTCTTACCAGTCTGGTACTGGGCTGTAAAACAACCTTTCAGGTTAACCTGCTGGCTGCAGTCATTCCAGCCCTCTGCCATCAGCAGCTGCATTCCCCAGCCCCTCCATGGGTTTTCCTCCTCGCTCAGCCCTGTCAGCGTGTGGATATTTGATACCGGCAACAGGTGAATCGTGGTCTACTTCCTTAGCATCCTGAAGCAGTGCAATGAGTGTTGGATCCAACAAGTGCTGGAGCCAGGAAAAGATAAGGTCTAATAGCCTAAGATCATGGCAATCAGCTGTTAGACAGGCTGAGGCTAGTGAAGAACTGCAGGGTAATGCCTTTGGAAAAGGCTGATGCATCTGCCGGTTACATTGCTCTTGAAAAAAGCATATCCTCCTTTCCTGGGTTTGTTTTCACCCTGATGTTAGCTGTTGGCAGAAGAACTTGTATGAAATACTGGATAGGGGAACTGATACGGCTGAAAACCTCCCATTTTTTCCCCCTCTTGGATTAGTTTAATCCAGATCAGTGCTACTGCTGAAAGAAATTCAAACTGAACTGTGGCTTAACTTGGAGACAATAGGAAATATTTCTCTGAGTATAAAAATAAAGGAGAAGATGGGAAAGTCAGATCAGGAAAGTCAGAGAAGCAAGAGTGAGTGAAACAGAATTGTGTAGTACAAAGTCTAATTAGGAACTAATAAGATTTTTCTGTTATAAGCTGGGAGTTATAATTGAAAGTGTCAGAGGAAGAGAGAGATCTGGCTTTATTAGTCTCAGGGTGACTAAAGCTATAAATGTGACATGGCAATGAAAAAAGACAAGTGTAAAGATATATCAGGATACATTACAGCATTTTTAGGAGTGAAAAGAAAATATTAAAGGCAATGTACACAGAACTAGCAGGATCTCATCTGGAATTCTGTTTGTAGTTTTGGTCACTTGTGATCGAAACATGAATTCTAAAAGGAAGAGATGCAAGATGGGTAGCTAAAGTTGGGGAAATAGAGACTCTGTCTTACATAGGTATTATAAAAAAATCTCATTATTTTTTCTTGCAGAATAAATAATGTCTGTTTGTTCTCCTCAAAGAGAAAAGCACTGACAAAATGAGAATGTCTGTTTAAGCCCTAGAACAATGTTAGCAGAAGAGCAAATGTGTATCTGCTGGCAGTGATGACTTATTTTGTAGAAATGAGAGACAATAACCATCTGGGAGTGAGATTCCAGGGTTGGTTCTTTGTACTAGTTTTAGGAAGCAACTTGACCATTTTGTCTCATGGTGAGTACATAATACGTAATTGGAAAAGCTGGAAACTAGACTTAGAAATCAAAAGGCTCTTCCTTTCTAGATTAAAAAATTTTAATGTTCCCCCCCCAGTACCAGAAATGCTGGAGAGTAGATGTAAAGTGGGAGGAACGAGGAACATGTCACTTTAATTAGAGGAAAGCAACTGGTTATACTTCTAATTATTATATTTAGTGAGACTGAGGTTTATTTCCTAAGACATGAAAGACAGATTTTCTGAGTGAAAGTTGTATATTGCAGCAATTCCTCTCTTAAGCCTTCAAAGCACAAAAAGTCAAGCTATATGAGGGTATGTATAATGAGAAATAGTCTTCTTTAAGGGCTGTAAACAAATAAAAAGATTAAATTTGTTCGGTAGCTCATATCTGTTTCAATTAATAATAACAGTTACACTAAAAAAAAAGGTGGAAATGCATGTTCCCTTTGATATCTTTTGCTTTACTTAACTCAAAAATGAGTCCTTTCTATGGTTTATTACAGAATATTTTTGCATCGTTGATAGAGATGTTGGCATTTTTCTGTTAGAAGAAAGATGAGATAGTAGTGACCACTGAATGGCTTCCTCCCTAAGATAAGTATTTGGACTGTTGCTTTCAGAGAAGAGACCAGCATAAAGAATGTATATATGAAAACCATATATTCCTCTAAAAGCTTCCTTATAAAGGCAAAGAAGCCTTTGCACGCATTTCAGTTTCCACCAAACCGTGCATACTCTAAGGTTTTATTTATAATAAAAATATGCTTCTCACAATCATTTTTTAAAAATATACACTCATTCCAACATGCATCACTGCATCCTCATCAGTCCAGCCTTGCAGAGAACAGTCTGTACCAAGTTCGTTCCTAGTCAACTTCAGGTGTGACTGTCAATGCATATGAAAATAATGAATTCCTATAGTTGCTAAATACATCCTGCTCTTTTTTCTCTCAAATGTTAGAGAAGTTGAACGCACCAGTTCTCTAAGCACTCCATTTTTGTGCACAAATGCATGTTTTTATCTGGCCCTAACTCCACAAAGCACTTAGGCTCAATTCAAGAAAGTATTCCTAGCCAAGAGAGCCCTTTAGCATATGCTTAAATGCTTTGCTGAAGCACGGCCAGTCAGAGCAGACTGCCAACATTTCATGTCATGAGCAATAGTCTACTCTTTCTCACTTTCATCTACCTTTGCTGCAGCTGATAGGTTTGCTTAATGCAGTTACTGCTACAAATCTAGCATGCAGTTAGGAGTCTTACAAAGCAGCCACTTTAATGCATAAGCTGTTTAGTTCAGGGGCCCCAGTCCTCATTTTGGACCTCTATGGTTACATAGTAATAGTCGTCTAGCTAGTAATATAAAATATCTTTAAAGTGTGTAGGTATAATGTGGCTGGGTGACAAAGGCTGTTTAAATGTTTTTCCCTTGCTACAGTGCATTTAAATTTGTAAAATTAATATTTTATTAGAGCTGTCTTTCTGTGTTTAAAATATATTTCGGCAGCATAGTGAAGTTTGTGAAGAGCATTATTTTATGATAAGCATTCAAAACCTCTGAGCTAATTGTTTAATTAAACATCAGTGCTGGCCAATGTTGTGTCTCTGGAGGTTAGACAGAGAGGGGGGTCCATTCCAGAGCGAGGGCTGACTAACAGTTCCCTAGTGGGAATGAAAGGTAATATTGACTATAATGTTTGTGTATAATATAATAAAGCCTTTGTATGCATTTTAAGGGGTTGTTTATGACCACAGAAGTGCAAATATAGCTGTGGAAAGAGGCTTAAGGTGTGGTCTTGACAAAAATTTGATCTGAGTAATATTTGTGTAGTATTCCTCCTTGATTTTGAAAGTGCTGTCAGTACTAGGCCTGTCACTATTGACCGTTAAAGAGATTTTGGTTCATTAGATTAAAAAGCTAAAGCTATGTTATGTAAGAAATGCAAATTAATTAGTAGTTTGTTAATAAGGATTTGTTTTAATTCTCTTTCTCACTTGTGAACATTCTCTTCCTTATTTCTCTCAAAAAATAGTATACTAGAATAGGTGAAAAAATGAGTATTCTCAATAGCATGGCTTTCTTACCTTTTAAATTTTCTAACTGTTGTCGAGAATGCTGTACGATGTGTAAGCAGCATTTAATCCTAACTGCAATGTTCTCATTAACAGTAGGTAGGGGATAAAGATAGTGATATTAATTTCAAGACAATCTAATAGATATGGACTTGACTAGGACATGTGGGTTCAGTGTCTTCGCGATGTATTTTCTATATGGTGTCTCCTTTTCCTTTAGGCCTGATCTGTTGAAGTACTGTAGATATAACATTATTGACTGTGATGTGCCAGAAATCATAACAGTAACAACAAAATAATTGAATTTTGTCCTTATTTGTCAGAAACACCCCACAAAACCACTCTACATGTTCAAGATTTAAAAAGTGGGACTCGTGCAGGAGCCACAATTTGTGTATATTAAATGGCAGTCTTCAGAGCTTCTTACTACTGTAAATCTCTTTCCCTCATTCCTCAGTTCCTTCTGCTTCCAGACACTCACAGTTTTCCATGATCTTGCTGCTGCAGTATTTGGCCTTCCTTGTGTTGACATTTCCTAGCATAGGGTCTTATAATTTTACTCATTTTTACTCTTCTAATGTTACTATTACTATTTAGATTGAGAACTTTCATTCTCGGTCTCCTGTAAAACACCAGAAAGGCCATTTTGGCCATCATATTAACCCATTGACTTTACTCCATAAATTCATATGATACATTGCATAAAGTGTTCTGCTAATACTGATCGACCCTAACAGAAAATGTAGAACACCAATGATTTGGCTCATCCTTAAGCGTTACACTCTGTCAAATAATTTTGTTATGTGTATGTGAGAAAGAAATATTCTAATAGAAATAAAAGCTAAAGCTCTCAGCTTTTGTCATAATAGCTGTCTATTTTATTGGAATTGAAGTTTGATTTAGCTTCAGGAATGCTGGCCTATATATCTTTGCCCAGCAGTGTGAGAAAGGGGTCTCAAATGAATACTAAATTTGTTGTAGAATGTCTGCACAACTTACACATGTAAAATTTTATAGTGATGTTTTCATTAGTTGTCTTTCTTTTGAAAGTAAAACTACTGGAAATTGCTTGTGACTGGGTATAGATCGTGAATTAGAAAGGACATGAATTTAATCTCTCATAGAGGCAGCTGTGTCTGATATTTTAATATGGTTTTGAAGAGAAACAGAGGAAAGCTAATTAATGTGTTTATGTAAAATCTACAGATTACAGTGTTTAGCCACAGTCAGTTCTTCTTTACCATGGAGGGAAATGATGGTTGTCCTGTCCACGTCTGTTGCCTACCCAAACAAATAAAAAACTGTGGATGCTCTGGTTGCTAAAGACAAAAGCAATTAAACGACAGGCTGATGAGAAGAAGCTTCTGACAAAATAATTTTATACTAAACAAAGAAAGAAAGATTTCAGTTCAGATGGTGCTAAGTAATTGAATTGCAGAACACAGTGGCACATTACCATGACCATAAAACAATAAAGTTTGTTCTGTGGTAACTGAAAAAAATTCTTAAGGTTGGTAACACTGGCAAATATGGACGTACCACTGAGAAGCATGCTTTGCTTTATGGACACAGTGAAAAACCTTGCCTACTGGTTTAAAGGTCTTGTCTTACTATTTCAATTTCATATTTCCAGCAGTGGTAGTAACAGAGGCAATTGGGAATAAGAGTTCAGAGACCACCTGCATTATTGCTACCATGCTCAGCAGACTTAGAGCATTGTTCAAATGTCCTTATGCACACCGTGTTATGTGCCAGCTATTGTTCTTGCCTTAATCAATTTGGACCTTTAAATTTTTCATCTGTAACGTAGAAATAATCTTTTCTTCCAGTGTTATTTCTCTGCAAATTAGTTTCTAAGATATGTATAATTTTAAGCATTCCTAATTATATTATTACTGGTCTAGCTTTTGTTAAAATCAATGCTAAATGAATTGTCATAAACAATTATAATTATACAGGGGAAAGAAAACATGAAACGTAAACTAGTTCTAAGGCGCACCTTTCACTAAGATTCAGATGGAAAAAACAGGCCACAGAAACTCTGTAGAAGCCAACCAAACTCTCAAAAAAATTAAGTTTTGCAAAGATGGTAATAGAAATTGTATTATGGGTTTCTTAAGACAGAATATTTATACCATAAAAATAATTATATACAAGGTTATGATAAACAAAGGAAATAATTTTTAATGCTTTCTTTGGATCAAATTTGGCAAAGAGATTTGGCCAAATATGATAAAATTCAAACAGGCTAGGTTTTTTTTTTTTTACATTTTTATATAATGCCTATGTTTCATTACAAAGCAGCTGTTAGTTAGCTTGTATTTGAAAATACCGAAATGGGGCCAATGAGCCTCCATTTCTCTTACTATAGAGGCAGAGGTGACTAAGTTTTCTTTTGTTCCTAGATGTTCCCTTCATTGAAAGAATGATCTCACTAGTTATGTTTAATGGCGGGATGTCTTTCATCTCAAGGCAGCGTTTCTGAATTTATTGTAGTTATTTGATCTCTTTGCTGATAGTCCAGGCTTAATATCCTATTTTTACTGCCCTGTCCTGTTTTACATACCAAAATTCTCCAAAACACAGACAATAATTCAGTATTATTCAAAAGGCAGAAAACTGACAAGAACTAGCTCTTCTGTCTGGGTAAGTTATGATTGCTTCCTTTTCAATAGGTAATTGAAATTCATTGGTGTCAAACTTGAGTGTGGAATTCCAGGCTTAAAGCTGTTTTACTGCACCCCAGTGAAGCTATCCCTTGTATTTTGTTAAACATGCATTCGGAATGACTTCATGTTGCTAGAAGTAGGAGTTTTGCTGTTGGGTTTTCAAAGTGACAATAACGTGGAAGTTGCAATGTGTTACTTTATCAGGATAGAGGGATCTGTGACACCAGGACAGCCTTGGGAATGGGGCACTTTGGCTGCCGGTTGAAATTAGGCCAAAAAAAGAAAATACAAAAGCTTGCAATGAGGTGAAATTTTCTTTTGCAGAGAGCTACATTTTTATGAAGTGAAAAATCAATATGTAGAGGAACGTTAATTTTATTGCATGTTAAAACTTTAACAGAGTGAGCGAGCTTGACTTAATGCAGCCTTTGTTGGAATAAAGACAGTTGGGCTCTATGCTGTAGTCCTCAGAGCTGCTTCTTTCCCAGGTGTGCCATATTTAGGTTTTGCCTGCTACTGCAAATTGCCACTTCATTGATTCTTGCTGATACTAAAGATCCATAGATGACATCTCATTTCACTCTAAAATTGGAATGCCTTTAGATTGCTTTACATCAGAAGCTGCAAAGACTATAAGTTTCGGATACCAAATGTGACATTATAAAGTAGAATTTAAGTGTTTTAAGCCTCTATAGATTTTCATAATGTAATTATTCACTCTCCTTATTGCTTGAAATCCAGAAATGTTTAACTAAACATAAGATCAGTCATATAGTGGATCAATGTATGGTAATTGTCATATTTGAGCAAACCATGTGTTTTCTGTCTGCTAAAGATTGTGGTGTTTGGGCCTGGCTTTCTAGCAGGTAATTCGCAATTTATCTACTATCAGGCTAATACTGTACAGGGTCTGCTTCACGGGTAGTTGCTGTTGTGCATTTTTTACTCCTACCTGCTATGAGAGATCTCCAGAATTCTGCACAGGATTAGAAACGTATCTGACACTAACGTCTAGCAGGCTCAAGCTGTTAAACAGAACTGTGAAATGGCAATTTTAAGAGTTTGGTTGACAAACAAGGTTGCTAGAATATTTTTTCTAGGAAAGACAAAAATGCCCTAATTTGGTCTAATGTAACCATCAATAGTAAATTATTCTTGAAGAGGAAAAAAAACCAGTTAAATTATTATGTAAGAATCTGTACCTACTTATTTTGTATGAATTCACATAGTCTGGGTTTGGCCAAGATAAGCAGTAAGAATACATAGAAACTGCATAAAAAGTTTGTTATTCTGTTATTTCCAAAGCAAATATTCCTATGTAATATCAGGTATCACTTTGTATGTGTATAAGAGAAATGTGGATCTTGATTTCTGTGTTTGTATGTCTAGAAATTCTGTATTTATTCTTTAGATTAGCATGTATGTACTTGCTGATACTTAATGAGACTAAGCCATCAATTTTTTAATGATTTAGGATTAATTGCTGCAGTTGTTATAATTTCATTAAATGAACCATAGAAAATAGGACTACCTGACCCTTGAGGTTTCTTCTAATATAGCTACCTCTCATCAATGTAGAATCAGTGTTATTTAAATTATATCTGACAGTTTTCTGCCTAACCCACTCTTAATAGCTTCCAGTTACTGAGTGGTTTAAGCTAGACTATATTTCTTGAATTAACTTATATGATAGCACAGGAGTCAGTAACAAAAGTCTAAATTCATTAGGTTGTGGACTCTTTTTTTGCTTTTTTAAATGATGCTATCTTTTTTTTTTTTTTTATGATGCTATTAACATTTAAGGGGGAGATTACACTTGTTCCATAATGAGAATAAAAGAAAAAAAAAAGTTGTCTTTTGTGGAAAAAATCTGTTATGATTCCAGGCCACTATATAGTGGTGATAGTTTAGAATTTAGTATTTTGTATGTGGTGCATTGTTATGTAGATCTATTAGACACAAATTTTCACTGTTTTGTGGTAGAAATCAAGACATTTTGTATCAAACTGTAGATGCAATTACATCCAAACATAAATAAATCAATACCCCGAAAGGTTATTGGGGATGATTCTATGAAGAACAAAAGTGAGGAAGATGGAATTTTTGTTTTAAGAGGGAAACATTAAATAGTTGTTTATATTATACATACATATTTTTGTGTGTGTGTGTTTATGTGTGTTTAATTATGCATATGACCAAATTATATTTGTATATAATATCTTTATATTTTTTAATAAAGTAAACATTTATATATCATCTAAGAGATTAGGAGAGGGTTGAGGAAAATGACCTGTGAAATATTTTGTATATATAAAGACCAAAGACAGGAAGGGCATTATATGGTAAACTTAAAAGAAAGAAAATGTAGGTAGAATCTTGGAAAAGGCTTCTTCAGAAATATATATTAAGTGGAAACAATCTCCCAAGAGGAATAGTAAAAGTCCTGTTGTTTAGCACATTAAAAACTTTACTGGTAAAATACTAGAAAATATACTATGGAGAACAATCTTGCTCTAGTGCAGAGACAGAATAGTTGGCCTACTAGGCGTTCTTTATCTGTAATATGTATGATTCTATTTTTTCTATTCAGATTTTAAGCACCTCTTTTCAAAATGGCCTGTTCTATAGACAGAATTATAAAAGGGTGTACTGGGAAAAGGAAGTAATGTAGAAAAAAGACATTCATTTCATGTGCATTAATGAAATATGCATCCAGTATGCTAGTACTTTCCCAATAGTGAAGAACACTATTGCCTCCCTACACAGAGACAAAGATTATAAGATGTGGAATAGGAAAAAATGATTTATGTACAGAATGCATCGCTTTGCTTTAAAAGGAGTTACATCCTTAGGAATAATTTTCATGTGGCTTTTGTACAGATATGAGCTAATGGAAGTCACTGGGACTGCACATGAAAAAAGACACTAAGGGGATTGTATAACGAATATCTTAATTAAAGTCATGATTTGGTAAGAGATTAAACCAATTTATATACTCTTAAGCACATGAGAATTTTACTTGACTTCAGTAGATCAATAACTTGTTGATGTAAGGCAAGTATTTGGGTACATTGGGGCCCACTAGCTATTTTTAAGATCTAGTAAGATGTTTGCCTAAAAACATAGTACAGTAGTGGTACCTTTTTTATATTTGGGAAAGATGCAAAAATGGTGTTTGCAGCAGGCGTCTCTTCTTTGTTTTCAGAAGACTGTTTTCATAGTTATTTGCAGTAGGAGCAGTATTCCTTGTTATTGCATTTACTATGACAAATCAGTTCAACCTTTGGCTTTTGGTTTTCTTTTTAGATCTTAAGATTCCAGCTGTGCTATCTGGTACGTTATAGGTGAGAAGGAAAAGTAAAGCTTCAAGTCAGAGTACAGGTAGTTTCAACAAAAACAAGGTCCAATTAAGTTTGCCACATAATTCGGTTTAGCCATTTGGTCAAATAATTCAACCTCTTTAGAGAACAGCTTCATGATGTATTTTAGAATGGCTGGGCAGTGCATAACTGCCTTAGGAAATGGAAGAATCACATTGGGAAATTTTAGATGTCTTTCACTCCTTATAGAACCTAAGTCTGTTAGGTTCAGCTTCTGAACCTCAGAGGGTGTTTCTCTAAGCTGGTCAACAGAGTTGATTCTCTCCCTACTGCAGAATTTCATGTAGAACTAAGACTAAAAATTGAGTTTATTTGGCAGGTGGTCCTCCTTAATTCATCAATAATATATAATAAAATCTTCCTTGAGAATTCACAAAGACACTGTTAAACCTGGTTCTCTAAGTTTAAGAATTTATCTGGGTTTTTTTTTTTTAATTGTTTTATTTTGCTCACTTACTACAGATTAATTAACAGAAGTAGTAATTAACAGTAGACTAGGAACTACAAATAAAAAGATTACCACTGAGTTTCATCCTTTCTTCTTCTGCATAAATAGAATAGCAAAGGAGATTATCATATTCTCTTCTGATTAGTGGCTGTTCTCTCACTGATGAGTTGCTTTTTTTTAAGTTTGGGCTTAATTATATTACTCTTAAGCATAAGTAGTTTAACAAGTGGTTAACACATCTGAGCCCTTGAATATTAAGGGTTGTAAATGCAGCTATCCTGATTCAAAAATTTATTTGACTAGCAGTAATTCCATATTAGCACACGTGGCTATTCTTGCCAGTGCTGCCTTTGGATTGCCCCTCAGGCTTAAAGGGGCAGTAGGGAAAACTTTACTGGGAATTTCCATGTGTTCTCCTATAGCCAAGTGAAATGACTTTGAGAATTGCAGAGCATAAATCAAGATTAATTTCTGGGTATGCATAGCTAGGTGATCCTGAGATCAAAACATTAAAAAAGGAGAAGGTAATACTCCTGATGAGGGGAGTTTTTGAAGCTAATGGATGCATTCCATTAAAAATATAATTTAAAAAACCCACCTTTTTTTTTTTATAATACTGGGGTGTTTTTGAAGGAGTAAAGATTTCTCCATGTAAATTAAAACTGGACTACAGTAGAATTTTCACTTAAAACCTACAGTGAAAACATTGGAAAAGAATTATAACCCACTGAACTAGTTAATCATCACATAGAGAACTGAAAAGATTAAAAAAGTCTTTAGGTTAACATTAAAATATAATTGGGCTATTTCAAATGAAGATATATAAACATCACTACAGACACATGGAGAAAACAAGTTGTGTTAAAGCAGGAAACAGGAATTCTTATTTCAAAGTTGGTAATATGATTGAAGATAAGAAAGACTTCAGAACTAGAGTATGCTAATAATTTGGTCAAGACTAGCTACAATGATCTTGAAGTGTAGATGGTAATTATATATGGAATATAATCAATGTTGTTTATCATACAGATAGTTCTTTCCTTGGGGGAAAAGCACTGATTATGCATAGTTCTTTATGGCTTAAAGGAAGAGTGGTGAAGATATATAAATATTATGGGACTTAAGAAATTTAAATACTGTGATATATGCTCAAGTCTATGGAAAGTTTAATTAAAATCTAAACATATTTACCATTATTGCAAGTCTTGTGATTGAAACACAATAGCTGATCTACATACTGCAGTGTTATGCCTGCAACAGAAGTTTCAAAGTGCCTCTTTGGTCTTCTTTGCCAAATGAAAAATAATATATCTACTAAATTTTGTGTTCACAGTATCTTACTTTTACTTCTCTCACCTGGATAGTAACTGGCTGCTGCAGTCCAGAAACATTCCTTTTCAACTGCAGAATAAATGTATTCCTTGTTCTGGTAGTTGTGAGTACTTATGGTAACAGCAAAATTTATTTAGCCTCATTCCTACATTCTGCTATTCTTCTGGTAGACAAATATGTCCCATAGTCAGTGGTGGTTTGACGGTGAGGGTGAGGTGTGAATGAGTCTATTGACTAAAGATGAGGTTACTTGGATTCAGAATATTCAGTCTGGCCAACTTGTGTGACTCAAAGTTGCAGTGGGTAAGTTTGAACTGACAAATGCCAAATTTGCATTTCATTTAATGTTTATGTATTTCCCTGAAGTTATTTTTGGTAGCATGTAAATAAAAGTGCCAAGAACTTTCTTGCTAAGTACATTCAGAACTGTTAAGCTGCTGGCATACAGCGTAGTGTCTTAACACATATTCATGCATTATTAGATAATCTTTTGTGAGAGGTGTTCCAGGTACTTGGCTAAGACCTTAAAATAAAAACAATAGGGTATGTTTTATGCACTGAGGTTTTCAGCAAAGTTTCTAAGAAGTGTAATACCTGCCAAAAATATCTGGGATTAGTATCCTAGTGCAGACTAGTGGGGTTGGAGCCAGAGAGGAATGGAGGGACTGATGCTAAGCCGTTACAGTACACACTGGTTTGTATCATTATCATCATCAGACAAACTTGGGATATTTTCCATTCCAAAAAGCTGTGTATTGTCTTCAGGTGAATTCTAAGTTTACAGACAGGAACTTGAGAATCTTGGGATAAAAGTGATTCAGTTTAATTTTCCTTGAGTGTGACTAAATATCACTTCATCTTCCCCAAAATTTCATTAAAAGGCCTGGATGTAATACAGAAATTAGCCAGAATGAGAGTATCATCAACATACACTTCAGATTTTCTCTGAATGAATGCTAGTTTAGTTGAAATGAAGCTGTGTGTTAATTTACAGTTTAATTAATTTACAGGCTGCGTGTTAATTTACAATTTAGCCAACCTTGTTAACACTTTATATAGCTGCATTAAATTATATTATTTTAGAAGAAAAAGTACATATAAATTTAAACTATTTTAGTAAAATTATACTATTTAATCTAGGTCTCTGCTGATGTAGGTTAGTACAGACCTTGCACTTCAGCTACATCACAGAGGTGCTCAGATTTACACTAGATGAAACTTGGTTTGTCATTTTATTTTTAAGGTATCTATCTAAAGAAAATAGTTTTTAAAAACACTTAGGCCTTAGTTAAGCAGACAGATAGCAAATACCCAATGGGTTTATAACTGAGAGGAATAAGATCTCAGCCAGACTGTAAGGAGGAGAAAGCAGAGATGATGCTGACTATTTGTCATTTAAGGCCTGAATGTTTCCTGGTGGTATTGTCTTTCTTCACCAGTTTAAACAGGTTTTTGTATTTGTTAATTTAAAAAATGCTTTTCTGTATATTTAGAATAGAAATAGTACAAGTTCCTGTTGCCCTTGAAACATTTACCATCTATTAGTTTAATTTGATGTCCTTGGCAAAAAGGGAACTCTGAAAATTGAACTGAAGCAGTACCAGCTTCTGTTAAAGGAATATGCCTTCAAACACCAGATCAGCATAGTACCTCTAAGCTCTTGAGAATCTTTGCACATTATAAACACTAAAACAACTGGGCTTACTGAAACCACCTTTGTAGATGTATCAGTACAAGTTGCATGTTAAATCAAAGCTACTTGCCTGGTTTTTGGAAACACTACTGTCCTGCAGGTATCAACTGTCTTTCTGTTGACAGTTGATCCTCTGAATGCTTAAGAAGTATAGTTTCCTATTTTGAGTAATTTTTATTATAATAGAAATGTCCAGCATTTTACACTTTCTTGCTCTGAATTACAACAATATTTTGTTCTAGAAAAAGGCTTCTGGGGTAGGAAAAAAGTAATGGGTTCACAGCAAACAAGTTCATTCTTGGTCAGGAGCTTTGAACCCCTGAAACTATTAAATCATCACAGCACTTAAAAAAATTAATTTGGTAACTAGTGCAAATTTTACAGGGGCAGAAGATTTAGAAAAAGTACAGTCTTCATATAAATATTTTGAGATTATGTAAAAGTAATTGAAGAATCATTATAATTACTGCAAACACAAAACGAAAAATACTTCTGTAGTTTCTAAACACATTAAAGAGAGGACATCAGAATTTATTTATGCTGTAAATGTTATTTCACAGTTCAATCAGTTATCTTGCTGTGTAATAAAAGACCCTGAAATTAAAATGACCCCTTTTTGCAGAGTGTAACTGTAGGATTCCTTTTACTATGAGCCTGCCTTGATTTGATCATACTCTTACTGAAACGGAAAATGATATCCAACTAATGCATCTGAAGTGGGTTTTTATACCATCCAAAGCTCTCTTGTGAAATTAATGGCTTCTGCTTCTGGCCTCAATTACATCTTATGATTCTCCAATTTCATGTGGTTTTCCTTTTCTTTCTTCTGTGAATTTTCACTATCCTTCTGGTGATATTCTAAGTCAACATGAAGCACATGCATCTGATACATCACATATTTACAAAAAAACCCAGACACACCCAGATTCAAAAATGTCAGGAATATGATTAATGTTCTGTGCTGTGTTGAGGATAGTCTTTCAAAGCAACTAACAACTTGATCAAGAAAATCAACTTACAGCAGAACAGTGTAATGACTGCAAAATGTTAATTAAATTTTCCAATGTTAAAAAAACATTTTCAGTCTGACTCAACCTAGACAGCATTGTTATTAGCTGAAAGCTAAATATCTGCTTCCTACCTGTAAGTACTCATTAATGGTCCCTTTTACTTAGTCTACGTGCATACTTTTTCTACTGTAAAACACAAGTAAAATTTAGAAATAGGTGTTTCCTTCCAACTGCAAAAACCACACAGTGTATTTCTTATTTAAGGGTGATATAAGTAATGTATAATGCAGACTGTTCATTTATATAGATTGTAAATTAATCATTAGTTTCTTGTTGCTCTTTATTCTTTATAAAATTTATGAAAAAAATGTTGTTTCTCCTGATTTAAAATTTATTGGTTTTAATAATTAAAAAAAATTGGGCGGATGATATTTATAGTGTAATTTCATTCACTAAACAAACAAAAAACTTGCAGCTGCCAACATGATAGATCTCTGATTATGACATTGTAACATACAGGCACTTTATATTTAAGAATTCCCTGCCAATCTTGTGTGCGCAGCGTTCATGTTTGCAGCTCCTTCCTAAGGAGACTGAGCCCTCGTTGTCTTGGAGTTAGATTCCTTAAGCTGTATTGTTCTGTCAGATTTCAGAATCATGTCTGAACTCTTCTATTTAGATGGGTGTATTTACCACTCAAGTCTTTTGTCTCATGTTTTCTCCCAGCTATATTTTTTTTTACTTTTTACTCAGAGTAAAAAGAAGGGAAGACTTAAACTGCTACTCAGGCTACTATTTATTCAGCGGATCCCATGATCCCAGGTATCTTAAGATTGATTTCATTTTGTCTTGACTATTTCAGTTGTGCTATCACCACTGATTTGTATATGGACAACTTGCAATAAAGAACCAGGAAAAAAAAAAGAAAGAGAAATGAAGGTAAAAATTGAATAGTGAATCTGAGTGATTGCTCCATGAAGAATTTATCTGCTTACACTATGGATCTGAGGGAGACAAATAATATATTTTTCTTTCATTATAGCATCTACTGGGTTCTGATGAGAAGAAACATAACCATTTAAAATTTATTTTTCAAAATTATGGGTCAGATTGATCTCATTCAGCTCAGTTGACAGTTTCTGTAACAGTGAAGATGTTTCTCATGAACAGATGCTCCTCACTGAAGTTTTAGAATGGCTAAACTCTTTTTCATTGCCTTATTCTTGATTTGGACTCTGGTCTGTTAATAAAGATTGTTTGTACCCTACTACATAAAGCATAAGAAAGAAGTCTCCTCAAATATTCACATTAGAATCCCAACTGTGCTTCCCACTCAATTTTCACTTTCGAATTTATCAATGGCTTTATATCCCAAACTTTCCTTTCTTAAGAGGTTGATTGCAAAGATTGTCAAGACAGTTATGATTCTAGCCCACATCTTCAGGTCAACTTGACCAGTGTTAAGAGTTGAGCTGTCTTTTGTCTTTGGTAGAAACTGAGTTGGCCATTTGCTTGTGATTGACTGTGTACTGACAACTGGTGGGAAAGGTCATTAAATACTTCGGCCCTTTCGCAGCACTCACTCTGTCAATAGCCTTTCCTCTCTATTGAATGGCAGGTCAATATTTTCTTTGTCTTTCTCTCACTGCTAGTGTATTTACAGGTTTTTTTGATGTTAATCTTGTTTCTTTTTCGTATTTGTATTCCATAATGTGTGTTGGCTTTTCTTATTTTGTTACTCTATGTTCTTTTTTACTTGTCCTACTTTATTCTTGTTTAAG
Organism: Phalacrocorax carbo; assembly: GCF_963921805.1. NCBI lineage: Eukaryota > Metazoa > Chordata > Aves > Suliformes > Phalacrocoracidae > Phalacrocorax > Phalacrocorax carbo. Next base: position 30,975,945 of record NC_087513.1, read on the forward strand.
ATCAAGGAAAGCTCTGATTTAGTAGATTTCCAACCTTTTTCTCCACTGGAAAAAAATTACTCTTTGACCCTCTCTTCTTAACTACTTCTTTCTGTCTTTCAACTAATTCATCAATTTGTTTGCCTTGTTGAAGTTCACTGTTTCATTTTGCTCTTTATCTCTCCCCTTTTAAAGGAATGTGAATTCTGTAAATTAATCATCAGTCTCACCCAAGTTGCCTTTCACCCACCATCACATTCTCAACAAGCTTGTTCCTTGGGGTCAATATCCAGTCTAGAACAACCCTCCTTCTAGTTCCTTTTTTTCTAGCTCTTATTCCACTACAAAATATATGTGATACAAATATATGTGATACACAAAATATATGTGATACTATATAATCTTTAAAAAATATATAGTATTTTTTAAAAGCCACCAGTGATTTTGAAGACTTTGCTGGCCATTGTGCCATTTCCTGTATTTCATTCCCAACATCTTTCCTGTTAGTTTGCATATGGCCTTTCCACCAAACCTTGTGCTTTGCTTGGTTTGGCTAGCTGTTGGCTGGCAAAAATCTTCATCTACTTCATCACACTAGTGCTTATGTTAATTTCTTTTTTTAATTTTTATTATCATGACTTGATCAAAGTGTACTGCTATATTCTGAGAGCAGGCCCATACAGTTTCCTATCAAGGATTCTCCTACTTAGGGATTTACTGCCATTGAAAATGACAGCAGTTAACAGCCTTAGCAGTAGTGGTGGTAACAACAGCTGTCAGGTGTGTGCTGGATCATGAATCCTATTTTATGAAACTTTGGCCAGTATAACTGTGTTTAGAAACTGCCAGAAATGCTCTTTCAAGAATTTTGATAGTTGTGGAAAAGGTATTTTTATTTGGCATATATAACATATTTTATAGAGGTCTTGCTAGCAGATAAACAATTCTTTCTAGTGCCTCTCAGGAGCATACTTTAGTGTTAAAATCAGTAGACACTTATGTGTACTGAGCTGTACTCCAGAAGCATCAAAAAGGAGCTGCTTCCCCTCTCTAATTTGAATGTGAAGGTAGCGTGCCTGTAATTGCATCCACTGAGTGACACTTAAGTTGGGATATCACAGTAGTGCAATCTTGTGGAGTCTTTGGTGATAGTACATGTTTCTGTTCTGTATTCCAGTAACATGTCTCAACTCTTAGGTGCTATAAGAAAGGCAGAATTTTTCATTCTTTTTGGCTTTACTGCCAGGGTTACTGATTTCCATGGGTATTACTTCTTATCTGTCCACCGGGAACCAGGAAAAAGTGTGTCAAGTGCCAATTTCACATGGGCCACTGGAGAGCCACCAGATGTCCCAGGTGAATCTACATTCCTCTTTTCAGTAGCAGTTTCATACCTGCTCAAACATTTATAGTTTGTGCCTGTACCATTAGCTAGCGATTGGTTTTCAAACATAACAGAAACTATTTGGCTTGCACTGTGACTTACTGACGATGCTATGAAAAATAAAAGTGGTGAGTTTTATTACCAGCCAGCATTCCTCATGTGCCTTTAACCAACAACTCTGACGTCTGCGTATGCAAGGAGTGGATCACTGCATAAAAGAAGAATAATCTGAGACTGGTGCCAGGCTGTGACCTAGAAGCTGAAGAGCACAGTATGCCATTATCTTTCCCTGGAGCTATATAGTCCTGCTCAGGAATTTACTTTGACATTTGTCCTGTCGCTATAGATTAAGCGGTTTGCTGTTTGCTGCAGTCTCACTATCAGAGAGTAATGTGCTTTGGTTTTTTTCTTCCTTGCCTTCAACCTTTATTGCTATCTAGTAATGTAATAATAATTTATTTATAATATATTTCCTCATGTGCTTTGTATGTCTCATAATATAAACACAATTGAAAACACACTTTAAATGATTGATGTTGCAGTACAAATAGAAAAATAAAGTGGTTTTGGTCTCTAAAAGTAATGAAGTAGCTGATTTAATACAGTGCAAGTCTTTAGTGGGATCATATTGAGTGGTAAGCCTCATGGTATCAAAAAAGAAAATCAAATACATGACAAACACAAAAACCATAACTATCATAAGTGTTCAAATGTGAAAATAAAGACACTGAAATCTGGTTTATTTCCATGAGAAATAATGTTCATATGGGTGCAAAATCTGAACTTCAAAATAGTAGCCTTACCTGTGAATTCAGGTGTTTTCACAATATGATTAACACTTCTATTTTAGAGGTGTATTGCCTGAGTAGCTGGAGGCATTATTATTTGAATATTGACATTTACTGTGTCAGTGTTTTTTCAAGCCGTATATTCACTCACATGGACTCTCTCTCACATATGTTACTGAATTAAAAAAAAAAAAAAAAAAAGTTGGGCTAGACCCTGAAACTCTCAGGCAAGATAATGGAAACTTTTTTACATAATTCCCTTTGAAATATTGAAATTTGCCAAAATATCATGGGCATGTCAATGACTTTCACTTCATAACCTCTCTTCATTTCCTGATCTAAAGTCGTGATGTGATATCTCTGTAACATCTCTACATCTGCAACATTACAACTTCTGTAAGATCATAACCTACTTTTTGTTTTTAGTTTCTTCATTATCACTTGCTGAATATATTTTACATGTAATTCTTTTGTGGTTAAACAGGGACAGAAGAAACAATTCTACAGAATATGTATAGAATGGGGAAAAAGGGGGACAATTTTTTTTTTTAAAGCAGATTGCTATTTCCGTTGAACATGAGAGTCTTCATGAAGGACTTCATTAGGTATAATACGATTCTTTAAGCGTCCCACCTGTTCGTTCTCAGGTCAAGAAAAAAACACATGAAAAGCTTTGATTTTCCTTCATCCTTCCCTGCCTCAACCCAAAGTTATTTTTTACTGAGCCAGACTATTGTCATTGACTTCCCATTTTAGACCATTCTTTGTCTTTTATGTTGGGTGTGATTTTTACAACCTTTCTCTGCTCAACTTTTGCCTCAGCAGCGTGTTAATAATGGGTGCAGTTCAAAAGTAAAGAAAAAATTATTTCTAATTTGAGAAAAAGAAAGAATTATATACACATGATCTTGTAATATTTAAAAAGGAAAAAAACCGAGGAAGATTTTCTAAGAGAATGAGATGCATGTGGGAAATTTGAGATAAGTATTTAATGCTTTTTTCCTTTTGGACAAGCCTCTATTCAGTCAGTAGTTACAGCAGTGCTTACAGAATACTGTAGATGTATTTTGAAATCTCTTTGCATGGGGATTTTATAGTTAATTACTAGTGTTGGTTTATTTGTGTATTCTTTAGAGGATAATTATTAAGCAGATTCAAAGGTGGTGACAGCTGCAATCCCTCTATGCTGATTAAAACAGCTAGTCTGTGAAATTTGCAGGCCAAATATGTCCTAAAAATATTGTGACAGTTTGCTTGCTGTAATATTACTTGCTGCTAGTGTTTGTTATTTCAGAACTGTATGCAAAGTAGGGAGTGACTAGAAAGCAACTATTATAACAATAGAAATAACCCATGGATGATAGCTGGCAGAGGGTATTTTTTGTGTTTGCAAGATGTACTTCAAAAGTAGCATTCAGTAATTTATTATCAAACAATATTAAACATTTTTTTTCCTTTGGGAGTTTTTGTACAATTGTGCAGGAAAGAAGATTACAGGAGATTAGAGAGTGGTTGCACAGAATACTTTCATCAGCATTCTAGCTACTCGTCACACATTTTGTCAAAGTTTTTAAATTCCTGACCTTTCAAATTTTTTCGCTTTAAATTTCATTAGCTATTAAAGCAGATGTCTTTAAACATACTATTGACTGCAGATCTCTCTGTACTTTTCCTATTTATTGTAGGTCTGTTATTTGAACTGACACTGTTAATCTTAATGTAATCTAAATAAGCATTCTCAATGCTTTCAAAAAAGCTGATTCCTTTAATGCATTTCATATTGGGACAAAAAAAAGTCCGATAAAATCAGAAGCTGCATTTGAAAATCTTTGCAATTCTAGTCTCTGAAATTACAATCTCGTATTTCGGATTTTGACATTTGGTAGTAGTGCAAGTACTTACCAATCCTTTTATCTCTCCAGGTATTTAAAGTTTGAGAAAGGAAAAAAGGCCATAAATGTTCTGTTCTTCGCTGTTTCTTTTGAATTTGCTTCTTGTTCTTGGTCCGTGGAAGAAGAATGCCTATGACCTTAGGCCTGCAGCAGTAATATACCTCTCTAAAAGAAGGGCAAAATTGTCCTCTTTGACTGGGAATCCCTGTCGGCTACCTTTCTTTCACTACCTTTTAGTGATAGAAAGTTCTGTCTCTCTGGGACAACCTGCATGAAATTTTCCTTATAAAAGTCTGAGACTCAAGTGGTCTAATTAAAAACAGGATTTATTAACAGCACAGAAGCTGCTCAAGATTAGAAGGAAAGAAATGTTTTGCATAGCATATCTAGCCTGACACTCGGCAAAGCTCATCTAGATAGATCTCCCTAGAGTTTAGTTACAGTGAATAAAAATACCTTACACTTATGGAAAACCTTTTTCTTTTTCTTCTCTGATTTTCTTTTTAGGCAGTTTAGCTGCAGAAATCTTTCCTTTCAAGGGACTCAAGCTTTCTTTTTCTTCCTTATATTCTGCTCCTTTACATTTGTGCCCTTTTCTGTTGTTATTAATTTTCAAATTGTTGTATCAAGTCACTGTTGGTGTATTTATGTCTTTCAAAGACAGGTCACCCCATTCCTGATGGGAGAATTCAGCATCCTTTAGAGACTCTTGTTCAAAGTAATTAAACAACAGATAGGAGCTGGCATCTGGTCATGTCTGCAAAACTCACCTATGTCTCTGGCAACTGAGTGGTCTCGATCAATGAATAAGGGAATGATTTAGCAGAGATAACTGTTGATCAAACCCTTGCTGCTAAATGATAGCATTTTTGATGATATTATTCACTGTTACCAATAGTTCTAATTTTCTTTGCCAGGAAGACATCACAGAAAGTAACATGTCCACAAGAGTTGTTGCTATTTTATGCATTTCAGAAGTGGGATGAAGACATCTGGATGTAGTGGGATCCTACAGGACCTTTCGATATTTTCTTCTATTTTTCTATTTCTACCACAATAGCTTCAGGAAGAATATACTGGATGTTATTCCAGTAAAAACCATGGTAGAATTACAAACTGTATGAAAGTGGAGAACAGGATATGAAATGTTTTCTCCAAATTCACTCACCTTGAAAATATCCTTCTTCCTGGCTTTGAGGGGAAATGCTCAATCCAGGTGTTCACAGAACATATGTCCAAAATGCTTTTTCCTTGTCTCAAGGCTATTTCTTAAAGGAAGGATTATTTCTTAAACTACAAATCTCAGGACATACTAAACAAAACAAAAAGCGTAAGAATACAGTTTTTCTTTTGAAAAATTAGTCTAGTTTTAATAAAATGATACTAATTTAAATCAGAAATAAAATACTAATGAGTATCTTTGAATCTGTCATACGTAGAGCAAGATATTGTCTATTTGCCCTTCTTCACATAGCATTGTTAAACATGTTTAGTATTTACAAACAGTATATACAGCTTAGCTCAGTAGTTCATAATTGGTGAGGTCATCTCAATGGCATGGCATAAATACATGAAACAGAGTGGAATCCACATGTGTAAATACTGTTGGATCTACCCTGGTTTGGTACACTATACTCCTTGGGCTGCAGTGGACAGGAACTGAGGCAGCAGCAGCAACAGTCTCAAGACAGAGCAAAGGAGCTGAACTTGGAATAATTCAGAATATTGCCATCTTTCTCAAGCAAATCTACTAAAAGTTAGGGACCACTGACTTAACTCGTAGGTATCCAGCTGACTGAGCCCTGGGCTATAATTAAGGTATTCCTAGGCAGAAGTAGGGATACAGTGTATTCAAACAATATTCTCAATATTGTTCGCTATATAAGCATGATTGGCTGATATCAGAACTGAACCTTTCCAAAAATAGTTGAATGGAAAGTCAGGCATTCATTATATTGGAGCTCTGATTGTTGTGGGAGGACATTAAAAAAAAAAATAAATCCATGGTTCTTTCTCTTCCAATGAAGACTTTATAATGGCTTTCAATCTATATTTTGTTTGTTAGATGCATGGTTGTTGTAATCACCTCACCAAGCACTGAGATGCACCTAAGCCTTGTTTTACTGAACTTCCTATTTTATGTTTTAAGGTACATTTTCTGTTGAAATTTCTTAGCTATTTATATGTAAATAAGTAAGTTTTCTGTAATTGCTACTAGAATAGCCTGCTTTCAGCCCAGTAATTTAATCTAAGTTGCGTATTTTTTTCTTCATTGTTCACTCATAATGGCAATTGAGGGCAAACAGGTTGATCCATCTTTCAACATTACTTTCCTATGTAATAATAGAGAAGAAAAAAACCTTTGTTTTGAGGATTAAATATAGCTATTTTTTAATAGCATACAGTGTTAGACATGGCACAACAACTGAGTAGGGAACAGAAAATAAGCTTTCAAATGCAAAGAAAAAAAGAATTAAAATTGCTTCAAACAGGCATGGAAAGAGGAAAGAAAGATAATTGGGATTTATTTGAGATGAGAGACCAAAAACAGTTTATTGTACATCAGACAGATAAATAACTTTGGAATGTAATATTTTTGTTATTAGCTCATAAAGGCATTTCTGCCACCACAAAACTAATTCAAAGTTATTCAGAGTCAGTGAAGAGCTTTCACCCACTTTGGTGGAGTTAAATCAAACCTATATAAAGGATATCTGTGCTGCTACAAACAGAAAAGTCATATGTAACCTCTAGAGGATGCCTACACTGAATGGGAAGAAATGCCTGGTTAAGGGCCCTCCCTCAAAAAAAAGTGACACTGATCTAAATTGCATTGATATTTAAATCAATTCAGTTAGATTGTTGCAGGTTTCTCCATGTACATATTTGAATCTATTGTATCTGATCTATAGCAAATCAGTTTACAATGTGGTCAGTTGCCTAATTTTGTGATTTACCTATAGATACCACATTGTGATTTTTTGTGTGCAGTTGGGAAATTACAGACAAGTCAATTTTGTTCCTCCAGGAAAAGCATTGTGTGTAGAAGGCCTGAAAAATAATTTTGAGAGGGAAGATGGAGGAAAGATCAGTATAAGGAGAAAATAATTTCAGGTCTCAGAATAGACATAGAAGTAGACCAGTTAAGCAGACCTGTATTTCCAGATGGTACCACGCAAAGAGAAATTTTTTTGGAGTCACTTCAAGTTGTTTTATTGGTCAACGCTAAGAGCTTTCTTTTAGAACTGTTTGTGGATTTGGTGCCTTTCAGTGTCCTAAGAGAAGGGAGCACTGGGTTGAGAGAGGAACTCCAAGAACAGCCTGAAAAGTCAGCTGCAAGGAAGAGGTAGAGTTATTCATAAATACATCATGTATATGATATAAGAGGATGGGAATGCCATGTTACAGCTAATAGTGGACCCTTACTGGCATTTTGAAAAGTGGGAAAGTTGAGTTTTCCCCAGAATACATTGAGAGTATCCTTTGATGAAAAGCACGGGAAAGAATGGGAGATTTTTTGAGAAATGATTGCCTCAGTGTTGATTGCAAGCATGATACCTCATGCTGGTATATGTAGATTCATGCGTGTTTATGTTAAGCTATTACAAGATTGTAACTTAGGTGTTGCATGTTGTCTATACAGCCTGTTAAGGCACAATGCAGATCCCTCCAGAGGGTAATTCAGAGCTTCTAAACTAGATATGAGGAGTCTGACAGTGAGATAGTAACCCTGAAGGTCTAGATGTCACATATCAAAAAGTGATACAAAATGTCTCGTTTGATGTTCATTGTCATTCATGCAGTTTTCATGAACTCTTACATATTTTAGGGAATGTTCATGTAGTATGGTCAGTGAAGAAGTGTGAAGTATTCATGAATGTACATGCATATTTGATAACTAGTCCCAAGGGTATCTTCTGTTCTGGTAATTGGTGCTTCATATTCCAGCTCCTGCACTTGTGAAACAAATTGTGTCAGATTTAGCAGTCAGAGAGGCTGCACAAAAGATAGTTCTGGAGGCTGGATAGATGCTTGGCATTTCAAACCCAGAAACATGCACGCTCCTCTTTGAATAGTGCACAGCCAAAATTTCATTAGACTTTTATCCATGGGAGACATTTTTCTGTTCCGTCATCAATCTGCTAACTACCTTCTGTTCCTTCTCCCACAGAAGCCTTCTTAGCTAGATCCTGTGGAGAGCTGTTTTGTGCCAAACACCTGTACAACCTGCCCTTAAAGCTAGTTTAATCAGTCCAAGCAGACTTCTTTTAGGTCAAGAAGTGATTTTCTCGTAGTATAAAGCCAACCTGTTGCCCTGACATTGTCACTATTTTTGATTCAATGAGAAAGCAGTGTCATGAATAAGGCTAGAAAGTGCTCTTTGACACCAGTTTTGACTTCAGATGCTCTTGTAATATAAAATAAATTAAAGTTCCCTTCAGGCACAGGCAGATGAAGAGAAAGTAAAGATGATTTTTGTGCATTTCAGTTTCTTCACATTGTAGCCTACCCTTTCCACAAGAAAGTAAGGCAACAATGGGGTTTAAATACAGATTATTGATGTAGGATTGTTATGAGAATCTATCAAAATCACTTGTCTCGAAGATGTTTTGCTATAGCAACAGTTCACATGCAACTATTTACCAATACAAACCTGGAAACGTTATTCTGACTAGCAAATGTTTGTTCATTATAGCAGCAGTTGGAGCCATTTTCTGTAATTACTTATCCTCCAATGATGTTTAAGTTCCAAAGGGAGTGTTGCAATGCTTGATAAACCTTGAAGAGAAAAGACAACGTGGCTTTGAATGGTACCTTGGAGAAAAAGCTGCAAGAACATGGCTTTGGAACATGGATCAGAAATAGTTTGCTTTTCCTTCACTATGGAGCCTAAGAGGGCTAGAAAATGGACAAAAACTGTTATAAAATTCTGTTGATTGTATTAAATGCTTGGAAAGTTTAAGCATGAATATGTATTAAAAAAAACTATCAGAAGCAGGATTCCACATTAAACACTTGCTATTTAATGATTTTTTTTTTCTCTGTCAAGTCTGTGCATGAGAGACAGAGAGAGAAATAAGACTAATATTCTTCCTTTTGTATGATGTGCTCATTTACTAGGATAAATCCTCTTTTCTCTATACAAGCACATATGGCAGAAGGAAGCAAAATAAATCTGGTTCCTCTTTGTAGAACGGAACAGGATGTGGAAAGCTTATGTTAGAGTATAAGAGGACTGCAGCCTTTCACATTAGGGACATATGTTTGAAGGGGATCCATCTGTACTGCCGTGCAGACGTGTTATCGGGGCTTTGTGACTGCACTGGGCAGGAGCCAAGGCTGCTGCTGCTGTCAGGGACTCCAGCCACCTCCCAGCGAGTGCTTGGAGTGAGTGAAGGTTTTGCACCCCATGGAGAGCTCCTTAGTCAGACCGACCTTTTTCAAATAGATGCTTAGTTCACTCTTTGTTTTCAGAGATGAGTTTTTAAATTTATCTTCAGATACTTCCTGTGGAAAAATCAAAATATACATTCTTGAGATGAGACCCAATGCCTCCCAGGAATGTATTTTCATGGGTGAATTTTGAACCTCTTCGTAGTAGGCAATTTTAATGGAAACTAAGAACAGAACCGTTTAGTGTGCAGTTGTAATATGTTATCTGAGCTGAATAGCATGCACATTGCAGAGCTTTAAACTTAAGTGCCAGGTAAATAGGAAGCAGGAACATTTCTTACTCTTGAATTTCTCTGGCCTTAAGCCAGTGTACTTAGCATGGTATTATTAGCACTTTATTTTAATATAGAATTATTGGACTCTGGGTGAATAAAAAAAGAGTCATTCAAATGTGGAAATACTAAACTGCATAAAATAACTGCCATTTACTGGCTGTAATTGCTTTTGATCAAGGGCCTTTCGAGGTAGTTTGACTCAAATTCAAAGCACACAGTTGTTGATTAAATATCATCTTTCAGTCACAGGGAGAAGGAGGTTTATTTTTCTTGTTACCAGGTCATCCTGCTTTTATTTAATTTTCTTTTCATTTTTCTTGCTAATGTTGGCATTATGAGACCTAAGCAATCGCTGTAGCAGAGCAGTTATAATAACATAGGAAAAGAAATTCAATCATATTTGTATGTAAACTGCAGAACTGACATGCTTTATTTTGGCTAGCTACTTCCCTGCGGTTTTCCAGGCATTGATAACATACTTCCATGTACTATCAGAACTGCCACAGATGAGGATGGCATGGATTGAACTTTGTTACAGTATAGTACTAGTATGAGATTGCTCTTTCAGTGCGCTAAAATAAATGTTTTCGTTACTGCCATAAAATAAATGCATTTGGTGCCTTGAAGGTTACAATGCAAGCAAACCCCTAAAACTATCTTTAGAAGCCTTCGCCGCATGGAAATGTTTTCTTCTTCTTCCTAGTGAAATATTTTTACCCTTTCATTTGTCATAGTTTCTGTCCTATGCCACTCTTAATGCCAATAAGCACAACTTTTCTCAGGGCCAAAATCATCCTTCAACACTGATTTCTTGCTGAAGACTCAACAGCTTACTATTTGCATAGTCACAATCTGTTCTACTTTCAATGCACTGTGCAGCTTAGTCCAATCTTGTTCTTCAAGTAGAGTCATCAGGACTATCTCCAACTGTGAAACACAGGCACACACCCCAGTCACATCCCTGTTCTATTTTAGACATGTCCTAATTTCCCTGGAAAGGAAACCTGGGTGCTTGTGCCAGAAGGGACATCTGTGTGTCACCAGCTGTAGACAACCAGGAGACCAGAGCTTCAGGACCATTGCAGAGGGCACTTCTCCTGCTCTAGACCTGGTGGTCAGGACCTGTCAGTCTTGATCAGAATACCAGAAGGCATAATGAGCACATCAAATATGCCTATCTCTGTGTCTGATAATAAACCAGATAATAATAAACTCTCCAAATACTGAAGAAAGATACATATGGATCTACATCTGTAGTGTAGGCTGAGAAGATTGTTTCCCTGCCTGACTTTAGGAAAAAAGAAAGCAGATTCATATGCTCAAAGATGCCCTCGATTCCTTCTTCCAGCATTGTTTGAAATCCTGTATTGGAGTAGTCGTAGCTACTCTGCCTGAGGCAGAAAGCATTTTCCCAGTCGTATGTTTAAATAAAAAACAGTCTGTCCTTTTTCTGCTTCAGTGGCGCTAAAAAAGTTTGGTTTTGCAATGTCCACAAGAAATGTGTGTGTGTCTGTGTCGGGGTGGTGCTGGTATTAATCATTGTTTAGTTTGCCTTTCATGGCCTCCATAGTCAAATCATCCTGGTTTCTTCTGAGACTACAAGTCCTTCAAGCAAGGAGGAGCCTTTGTTTTGTGTGTTGGATGGTTTATCGAGTATTGGCAAAAGTTACAAATAAGGACTAACTGTACATTATACAAAACAAAGGGGTTGTGGGGGTAATTTCATTTTACACAGGCAATACAGGAGTTGCTAACTGAATGTATGTCATTCAAATAGAGAAAATATAGGAAGAGTGTGTAACAGTAAAGAAAGTAAAATTATTTTCTCTTTAGAAAAAAAATAAAGAAGTAAAAATACATAGGTAGTTTAAAGATAGCAAAATGACAAACCAGAGAAGCGATAGAAACCAAATCTTAATAATTTATTTTCAAGCTCTCTGATGAATAAGATTTCTACTATTTTAGTCCTATGAAGTCTTTGATATGTCTTGGGAACACTGCAATTAAAGTCGAGCAAAACATTCAGTCACCAACTATGATGCTCTTAATATAAATTATTATTATTAAGATTTTAAAACTTAAATCTTATTCATAACTAAGATGAGAGGAAAAAAGCCCACCAGTTTTGGCCTTGTAAGATTTGAAGTTAGTTGTCATCTCTTGTTTGGCTCAACACTTGCATGAGCTGCTCTTCATGAATCATCAGCTTTTTAGCCAGTAGTCTGTTTACAAGTCTGCAGCAAATTCCTAATTTTCTTTCCTCTATTCTTTCTTCTTTCTTCTTTTTTAAAATTTTTTCTTCTTTTTCCTTTTTTCTTTTTTCTTCTTTTTTCTTTTATCTTGTTTCTCTCCCTTTCTCTTTCCCTTTCTTTGTCATGAGAGACTCTCAAAGCACCGTTATGCTTAGAGTATTATGTATTTTCTTTTACATGCAGGCTATTAAGTTTAGACTTCAAGATTTAATAGGAGCTTTACATAAGCCTGAGCAGGTTCTACTTTCATATACAAGTTTGCCTTCTCACAAGGAAATCACACAGAAACTCTGAAATGCAATAGCCATTATCTCTGTATCTATATATTTCTTAATGTAATGTATACATATATAGAATGTAATATGGCATGCACACATTTACTGAACATTTTTAGTAATAGTGAGGTATATCTCTCAGCACACTCTGTGGTTTTGCACAGTGCAGCTTAATGCTTCCCAAAAAGGGCAGCTCAGGGTTCACCTAGGCCAGAGATATCTTCCAGAGAGATGAGACCAATATAATTTCTCCCTTTCTCTTAGCAAAGGAAGTCTGTTAAGAGCTGACCAGAGAGCACCAGCATGCTGCTTTTATTGCTAATTGGCATCTAAAGGCCCACTTAGAAATCTCTGTAGGTTATAAAAGCAGATAGGTTGACCTCTTATATCAGAGAGCTAGTGGGATTCATGACTTCCTGAATGTTTAGAGAAAAGGGGAACGTGACAGAGAACCATTAATATAAGTATAGTTAGGTATTGAGCTATCATGTCAGATAAAAAGTCCCACAAGTCCTCTACAAGAACTGTTTGTAAACACAGGAATCACTCTAGAAACAACTCAAATGCTGTCACCACTGGAATATGTTATTTTTACCTTCATAGTACAAGCTACTGAAATTATTGATGTGCTATAATGATTCTATGGGGTAATATCATGCTTTATCCATATTTCCTAAAGCTTTGGGAAGAGTATTTAACATATGGATGTGTCAAGTTTTTTATTGCCCTTTCTCTAAAATCTAGGAAAATTTAAATAAGTTTAAATGAGGTGGTTTTATTTTTATCTTGCATAGGCATTCACTTAGAACTACGTAGAGTTATCCCAAGAAAAGAGCTTAGTGTTCCTCATTACTATTGTGAATATAATTAATAGAACTAAGCAAGTGAAATAAATTGACATTTCAATAACTGTCCAATGGACCATGGATTTACTAGCCTTTTGTTTGCAGCAATTTTGATCAAACTTGGATCTGACAAGCGTAAAAATAAATTAAATCTATAAGTGGGAAAGGTTGCCTGTTATTTTATATTCTGATGCAAAGTAGTCTTCTAATAATTGTAGTCACTTTTATATGTTGAGGGTGGCTAGCCTTTCAACTTGTATTAGTCTAGTTGAAAGGAGCAACTCAGATTGTGCACTTTATATATACACATGCATTTTTTTAATCTTTTCTATGTGTATGTAAGTGTAATATTTGTAAAAGAATATTGACATCACTGGAGGCTGTATTTCTCTAATCACAGCATCACTAATGCTGGATTGTGTGTATGTTGACCTTGATTAGTTGGGTTCATCCTTGAGGGCAGTTTAGTTTTTGCAAGTATGTTATTGGTAGCCCCTCTGATAGACCAAAGAGCACCAAATACTGCTTTCTTATATGAACTTGTCATAGAGGAACCGTATGTGTAAATACCAACTTTACTCCCTTATGCTATCACTAGACTTCTTTCAGTTAGTAATAACTTGCCAAAGTGACTGTAATAGCAGACATTGTGTTCATGTGTCATCCCACTGTCATTGTGGGATTTTGTAACCCTTGTGTGATTGTGGCCAGGAAATAAAATTGCTGTCAGTCTTGCATGTCACATTAATTTGTGATAGACTGAATTAAAATAGCTGACCTATTGTAGCACCAGTTATTTTCTTATAAGTGACCTCATACAACATATGCTACACGTTCTTAGTCCTGGAAATAAAATGGTGTTAATCAGGTTATGTACTGTAGGAGAAGAGTAAGGATGTAATCAAGAGGTGGGTTGAAGCTGGTAAAAAAGACACACACTGACAAGTGTGGGCATATCACTAGGTGACATTGATTAAAACAAACAATCTGTGTTGTGAGATTGATGTCTGAATATATTGCATTTGTATAATTCATGTCCATGTCCTTCACATTGAAAACTGAAATGGCAGATTATGAAATACGGACATTTCGGCATGAATATTGAAAAATAACAACTTCAATATCCAGTCAAATCACACTGAAGATAGTATCAGTAAAAACAAACTGTTAACATCGAGGTCATTTTTGTGAAGAAATTACCTCTGTTAGACTCCTAAAATGCATTATTTTACACAATGTTGTTGGTTTCCTTTAGTAGGGCCATATTGATCATAAATGCTTACTTGCCAAGAAATAAGTAGGAATCATGACTTGCCTTGCTGAACTCCCAGGGATGCTCTCACATATCTAAAAATGACTGCTTGGGAGAGGAAATATTCAATAATGAAAGTAGTCAGTTAACAATCTGTTTGCACAATATATATTACTATATACTATTTTTTTCCCCCAAGTCTAAGTTCAAAGTCAGGACCAGAAGAGCACTGCTGTTGTCATACACCATAGGTTTTTAATTTTTTTTCATTAGTTGATGTTAATTAAAAAGAAAAAATGAAGAAAAAAACAGAAAAAGTCTGATGAAAACGATTACAGAGTTGTGTTATATTGCTGCTTGCTCAAAAGAATGTGACACATTAGTACTGTGGTTGCAGGACTACGTTCAGCTGTATAGTGCTTATGCTGCTGGTGAGTGTTCATTCTCAGGGGAGATTGATTTCATTGGGCAGACAAGTATAATTGCTCATCAACATTGCTAAAGGTTTTGGAGTTTGCCAATGTGGTTAGATTACAGGAAGATACTACAGCTACCTCTGTGACTTGCAGTATGTTAGCCTACTGTATCGTAAATCAGCGGTGTCTAAAAATGTGTGGGAAGTATGCAGTGGTGACTCAGGAGTGACAGTTGTATCTAGCTCATTATTTGTGTGTTTGCTACGTGAGATGCCAGCTGTATAAAACTTGCTTCCACTTCTTAAAATGGAGAATATTTCAGCTGATTTTCACTTATCTGAGAATCCAGCATATGAAATACTATTTGATGAAATAACTGGATATTCTTCCTTAAGTTCCTGTCTGAATAGAGCATTTAGAGAAGACGAAATAGTGCTCATCAAATAACGTAGTATCTGCATTTCCGAGGAAGTGATGAGAATGAATGCAATTTGGTACTATCACAAAGTGCGTTGATCAGTAATGTACTGGCATTTCTAGGGCAATAGTATGAAGTTCTCCCACCACACATTTGGGAAAAGGTGGCTAAAATAGACCCTTTGCTTCATGAAAATCTCTTTCCAGCTATCTCTTGCATCAACATAATGTACTTAAACAGAAGTCTCAAGTTTTATCCTGTAAACAGTTAGTCTTTTTTTGCCTTTTCATATCTGGGGGTTCTTCTTTGGGAATGATTATAACATTTGTTTAATCCCAGACTAAGTTTATTCATGGTAACTTTATGGTCATCAATCCTATGTCAACATAGTCTATCCTCAGAGTATTTAAAAAGAGCAATGAACACTTCTTTTGACTTTTTGCTCCAATTTCTGTCCCCTAGTATATACAGAGAAATACCATATAGTTTTCTGACTTTGCTTTGTCAAACCAAATTCTGTTAGTCATTTCTGTAAGAGTGTGACTTTTGGTCTTACTGTTACCTCACCTTGTTGTGTGTTCTGAATTGCATCAGAATGGAGGATGGATGGCTGGATCTGTATGTGGTATCGAAGTGATACTTTTTGTTCTTTACTGCAAATAGGTTACACAGATCTCTCTCACAGCTGCATCATGGTGATGCCTTGCAATCACCTTGACCGACAATTATGCTACATTTTATTCGCCTGTTGTTTTGTGCTTTTGGGATGTATGTTTATCCTGCATAGGTGTGAAAGTAAGAATTTTGTTTCTTTGCTGTGTTCTGTAGGATAAGACTGTAAACGTGTAATTATAAACTGTAATAAAAAAGCCTGTGCATCTTTAAGTGCAGACAAACTGGTAGTTACTGATGACTTTTTAAAACCAACAATTTTTATAACTTGTATAATATTATTAGGGGCATCTTTTTTAACAGGTGGACTTTAACAGCAGTACTTTCTTAACTGAAAAATTCTTACAAGCACACCTGTAAGATTTTTTGTTCTGTTGAAAGAGACTATTAATACACTAAGGAACAGTAATGGTATGATTTTGTGGTAGGCCTTTGTTTTTATAAGAATTGAGATATTTTATGCTGTGCTGGATCTACACTTTGCCAAAAATACATATAATTCCTCTCGCTTTTTGCTACTCACATCTGTGGAAAATATCTTGGACACTCGTCTACAGAAGCTAGAGACATGATGATATGGTTAAATCTGTAACTGTCCAATTGGAGGTAAATTGCCAGTCAGCTTATGGCTAGATTGGTTTAATAAAGGTTGCAACGATATAGAGATTTTATTTATTAATTTTTCTATGCAAGTGAAAGAATATTTTAAAAAAATAAATGTTGCCTTAACAGTATCACAGAGCATGAATAAAGTTCAGGACTTATTTTTAATTTCTCTTCAGTGCCTGTTGCATTGCTCCCACACCACGTAATTTTCAATTTGCACTGAGAGTCCTGTAAGTATATAAAATAGGTTTTTCTTAAGTGATTTTTGCTGTTCACCTGGCTTGCACTGAACAATGCTATTTACCTTTTAATGTTCATTTGGACCCTGTTAGACTCTTAAGTAACTGCAGCCAGGACACTGAGATGTGTCCTGGTTGCATGTATCCTGGAACCCATAACACTCATCTCGCAGTTAGCTTGGTGATTTCCTGCTTTTTAAAAATTTAAAAGCCTTTTACAGTTTTCTAATGAAGTGTAGACCCTGGACTAGTGCTTCTGGTCTATTGAAAATAGGCCTGCATTTCAGCGTCACCTCACACAGACTCCTTAAAACAGTCTGCAGCACATGCTCTTCTCCCTCTCCTCATCTGTTCCCCCACCCCTGCTGCTGCCCCCACTAAACCCCAAGGTTTCACAAATGACTTGCATGTACCATCTGTATCTTTAAAAGGTCTCAGCTGTTATTTTTCGTATCTGAGGTCTATGTGTAAGAGAGACCTGTTGCAGGAAGGACCCCATCCAGCACTCCAGAAGTTTCTCTCTCCTGGCATACCCAGTTGTTTTTAGGGACGCAAAACCTTTCAGGGAGTTCAGAGTCACTGTGCGTTGACCAGGACCACAAAACCCAGCAGTTTTTCCCCCTGCTGACTAGCCATGTCCCTTTAATGGTACATACATGCTAAACTGAAAGCATATAGTTCTTGTATCTGTTTTGGGGACCCATTAAATGTAGAGGAATAGCTTGCTTGATGCAATACAGCAGAGGCAGTATTGGCATGATCTAAGTGACAAATTAGGAGAATCATTTTTGTAGCAGCATTCTGAGCGGGTGTGAGTGGAACAAGATTGCATTTGCGAAGGGCAGAGAAACTGATGTTGCAACAAATGAGATATGTGGTGCTGGGTGTTCAGTTGGGAGTTTTAAATGTGTGAATTTCCAGAGCTAACAGAAGTAAAGAAAAGAAAAAAAATCCTTAAAAGGAGGAGATTTTTGAAGAAGAGAGAGACCCCAAATCCTATTTGGGGGTGAAGGAGGTAACATAAGGGCTGTACAACCTTCCTTTGAAGCAAGCAAACAGGGCACAGGAACAGAATAACTGGAGAAGGAACAGTGTTTTGAGAAGATGAAGTCTGTTGAACTTTTTCTGGGGAAGTGGAGGATTTGGAGAAGAGCTGAAGTGGGTCAGCAAGGGAATGACAAATACAGGAAGAGGTTAGGGAGAAGATGATTCATTAACATAGAAATTAAAGCAAAGACACGAGAAGAAGAATGTATAGAAAGAAGAACGGAAAGCAAGATGGTGCTTATAGTGAACAGTTGAACATAAGTACATGGCAGACATAGAGAGGAAAAGAAGGGACATCACTGCTGCACAGTTCCACAATAAGACATAATGGAAGCAAGAGCTGATTTGGAGGAGGAGAAGCTCAACAGATCTTCCTCATGGTCTGTTTCAGGAGGGAGGCCTCTACAAGCTAAGGCAAGTAAAGAGGTTATATTGCACTGAAAGGTCCAGGTCTCTTGAATGGGCAAGAATTTGGAAAGAATGAGGTATATAGAGGCTTTGGATAGCTGTCAGCTGGCAAACCAGACCAGAGGTATGGTCAAGAGTAGACTTAAGGTATCAGGAAAAGGTTTGGAGCAGGAAGGCATCTTTGGAGGAGATATTACTGGAGTTTGAAGGAGAATAGGAGACCGAGCTGTGTTCTGAAAGAAGATTAGGAGAATGGATCAGGACGAAGAGGATTAGAAAAAGTGGTGGAAACTGTGGGCATGTAAAGGTATTTTAGGGACAAATGGGGTGAGTGGGGAAGAGATTATAAAGGAGAAAGTGACAACAAAGTGAGCCTCAGAAAAGGAGTGTGATCAATGCTATTGCCAAGTCGTTTTATTTTCTGTTGTTTACCAATAAACCGGTAGATACTTAGAAGTTTCCAGAAAGCAGTGATATTTCATCACATTTTCATACATGGCTGACAATAATAATGTAAGGTATGAAAAACATGTAAGTTGAGAGCTAGGCATTGATTGCTTTTAATTATGCCAGCCTTTTCCACTGCCCTGTGTAAACTCTTGAAATGCAATAAACACTGCCTTTATCTTGAGCCCTGGAAATAAGTTGCTTTTACAACTTAGTTTGGGCAAATTCATTAAGAAGTCAAATCCTTCTGAATAAAGTTTTTCAAAACTGAAAATTAAGTATAGTGTTTGCTTCATTTTGAGCAAACCTAATTGCAATATTCCTGGATGTATAATTGCATTTTTACTTTTGGTCAGTATTAAGTGTTCTTCTTTTGTATTCATTCATGACACCTTTGCAAAACCCTGCAAGAGCAAGACCTATAACATGTTTGTGTGTCAAAAGATTTATGAATGCCACCATCTTTCAATTTGCATCCTTTTAAAAAATATATATCCTGAGAAATATGTAGCAATCAGGGTATGGTGGAGAATAAATGGAAGATTCTGCTCTGTCAGAATTTTGTTAGCAGTGCAAGCAGAATAATATCCTTCTGATCAACAGAAAGGTAGGCATTTAAGTTTACTGTGGAATTTCCTTTGAACTATGTAAAGAAATGTGGAGGTTTTGTGTTATAAATCAGTATAATCTAACTTCTGGCCCACCTCTGACAGAGATTCAAATGGACACTTCGGCTAGCTCCTAGCCCTGCAGCTGGCATGGGAAAGACAGTTGGCTATTTCCACATGAGATACCTCTTCATTCACACAAGAAGTTAGAATGGAAGAGTTAGACAAGAAGATTTTAGATACTGGAATAAAAGGCAATTTCTATGTAAATAAATAGGCTGAAGACTCAGTAACACATGAAGCCAAACTGATTAAGTGCAAATGAGATGTGACCAACACCATTTCTTTAATTAACAATCAGAGAAATTAACAAAAATATATTTAAACCTGTAATCTTCTCTAAATGACAGTGTTATGCTTAGCAAATGTTAAAAACAAAAAAATGGTTATAAATAGATATACTTTAGTACATTTGGACTCCCCTTATGAAGGATATAGCCTAAATAATACTGCTAGAATCACTTTGTAAACTGTGTGATTTCCACTTCTGAGTGCCCTGTGATTTGACAGTTCTATTGTATGAAATATGTAGTATTAAATGATAAGCCTCCATCAGAATTGGAGTAGGTATATGCTGTCATTGTGAAATGATGTATTTACTTATTGTGGTGAGCAGTTCAGGTAATAAATGTCATTGTAATAGCTAATATGGAGGGATGGTATTAATGATTAAAATCTCTAAAGGATCACAAATGGAAGGAAAAATAATAAACGAAGAAAGCAAGATGAAAAGAGTCACAATAATTCTTTACAAAACTATAATAATGATAAATGCAGAGTCTCAAGGCAAGTAGATTTTTACTGTTCAAAATGCTTATGACAGAACAAGTTTGGACAAGTTCTTTGTTCCCTTAAACACTGCAATATTAGAAGCATGGGCTGTCTGATTTTCTAATTAAAAAGTTAGTGTTTTGAAATGGCAAATCTAATGTTTGGAATTTTTTCAGTACATATCAAGTTTCTGCTTGCAAGCATTTACTGATGTAGCACTTAATAATGTCTCATCCACAATATCTGTATCCAATAATGGTTTGCAAGAAGGGCAGGAAAGTTCAAAACTGTGAGGTTTAATCTATGTATTAACCAGATTCTCCGAGAGCCATAGCATTTTAGATTTGTTAATTTTGACAGGTTTGTTTTATCCTTATCACCTTTAAAACCCATATCATACCTTCCTTTGGCAAAGAGCTGAATTCACTGTCATGCTGTTTTCCACATGTTTTGCTAACCTTTTTAGACAGCTCACACACTTACAGAGCTGGCATTTAGGACTTAAGCTTTTTCTCTTCTTTTTTAAGGAAAAGAGATGGAGATGATGAGAAAGGGAAGGGGAAGAATAGTGCCTAGATGTAATTACTTGATAAAATGAATTTAAATTATGTGGGAGTTAATCCTTGAGTCACCGCTGGCTTGTTTTGATGAAGACGTTGGTGCTGTGCATAGATACTGCCATTTCATTTTTTCACTTATTTTCACTACATTAGATACAAGCCTTTGTAAACTTATCCAGAAATACTATCCACCCTGTGGTGAAAGTTTTAGAATTTTTTTTATTTGTTACCTTTAAGTCTTTAATCCAAAATTACCAGTATGATTAGTACAGAATGCTACATTAAATTAGATGTGGAAACTGAAGATCAGAAGTTATATATTTTCCTCAGCCCTTCAGAAATATACAGTTATTAAAATAATAAAAAGTAAAAAAAACCCAACACAACCAACAACCCACAAATAGTAACTATAACCAATAAAGCAATACCTGTAGAGGTTTTGTGTGCTAAAGAAGATCTCTTAAATTTGGTGAAAGGTACATGGGTACTGTTTCTTAGTTATAGCTATTATTCATAGCAGTCCTTAAGTGTCTTTCACCAGACTAGTGTTGCATATAAAAGTAACTAGATTTCTTTCAGGATAACAATTGTTTCTGAATCCCTTGTTTAAGAAGTTTAAATAAAGCTAAAATTTTTTAAAAATTGATAAGTTTCCTTCATTGGGATGTGTTGTCTAGAAGGTGGTTTTAAGCCTGTATGTGAAGAGGCTTCACATTAATATGTTGCCAGAGTCAAATGTCTTACAGGTAGTGGTGGTGGTATTCCGTCCCACCCAATCATGCAATTTTATCTTAAATAGAGAGTATAGTTGTCATCCTTGTATTCAGAATTGTAGCACATTGCACTTGCAATGTACCCATTCTCAGGGGCATGTTAAGGACAAATATGAAGCTAAATTTCTTGTAGTTCCCTGCCTGAATGTCACTAATATTTGTCCTTTTTGAGCAAAATAGAAGATATTATTTAGTAAGTAAGGCTAACAGAGTTTACTTATGTTTTCTTCAGTTGCTATTACCTAGACTACACATTTAATTGACCAAGTGTTTGCTAAAAAGTTTTTTGTTTTCCTTGAGAGTTTTACGAGAGACTATTGCTTCCTCCTCACTTTCTTTTTGCTAGTCACAGTGTTTTCAGCTATTTTTTGATTGTTTTTAAAATTGATTCAATGAATTTTCACTGAATTAATTTTGAAAATTCACTCACAGCTTTTAGAGGGTGTGTCCTGCGAAGTATCATTCAGTAGTCATTTGGTTTACGTAGAATGTTCATTTATATATTAATTACTAATAACGCAGAGATTTTTGCCTATGAATGGAAAATGATCAGTCATTTGTGGATAACAACAAGGTTAGGTTAAAGCTCAAGTAGTGACAAGTTGCTTATAATCATCTTTCATTTTATATTTCCTTTCTGATCCAATGAATATTCACCAAGGGAATGATAATTTTAGCTAAGTTATTTGCAGCTGGATGTTAGCCAAATTAGTTTAACTCCAGGGATTGAATGCAAGTGACATACAAGGACAACACTAATATACTAGCTGTGAAGCTGGCAATCTGAAAAATATAAAAAGTGGTACTATGCCTGAATGTATGCTTTAATCATAAGTATCTTGATATTGGCTGAGAATTTTGATCCTTTTGGATGAACTTTTTATATGAACAAATGCTTGACTGATCTTATTAAAGCTCCCTAATGAATCTGCTCTATACTATGAAATTCTTGCCAAACGATTTAGAAATGCAATTAACTAAATGAAAGGTGTACTGACAGACATTATTTTCACAGAAAAATATTATATTTGTTTTATTCAAATTTCATTCTTAAAGGCATTGATGGTGGCTGGTTGCCTTAAAGATGGTTTACTGTGATATGCTGTTGGATGACAATAAAACATCTGTGTCATACTTAAAATAACAGTGGAGGAATAATTCCCCTGTTTATTACTAAGTAGCAAGTCTGCGGTTTCGAATGCTGTAACATATTGCTGTATTCCCATTCTGTTGCCAAAATTAATCAAGTGTCATTTGCTTGTCTGTGGATTGTTCAGGTAGATCCCCAGGAGGTCTAAAACACTCTTCTTTGGAAAAGGCAGCAATTAAAAGTATCTTTATTTCCTTTCAAAGAAGTCTGCTTCAGGACTCATATGATTTATTTTTGTTGAAGTTTGTCTTGAAAATTGCCTTTCAGTTTCTGAATGCAAAGGTAAATATCCTAGGAAAAAAAACCAAAACCAAACTATACCATACTCTAAAATTCATGAGTTGGTTGGTTAAACTTTAAATCTCGAGCTGCATTTGAAGACAAGGTTATAGGTTATAGTTCAATAGTTATTTAGAGGTTTCCTTGTTTTAGTTGCAAGGATTTAAAATGAGAATTAGAGGCTTGGTCTTGGCTTAGTTTCATCAGGGGAAGTTTTTCTGCCATTTATTTCTATGGGAGCTAAACTGACTCCTGTAACTTAATTTGTATTAGCTTGATATATCCTAGAAAAGAACACCATATTGGTTTGATTTTTTGTAGGAGCAAGCAAACTGGCCTTGACTTTTAACACTAATAGTAGAAACCTGCTTATTTGGAGTTGAGGAGCCAAAGTTCATAGGGTAATGGGCCTACGTAATTTCATGTTGTTTGATTTTTATTTCTTAAAAGTCAGCTAATTTCTCAGGAATAGAGGCATAATTCCCATTGACAGTCTTCTTGATCCCTTTATAATTAACAAAACAGAAGACTTGTTCATTTTCCTTTGTATCAGTGCTAACTAGGTTTTTCTGTGCATTCTGGTGATCTCATGCTGTTGAAACACTTTTCAAGTTGTAAATTCAATTTCAAATATTTTCAGTATTACAAAATAATTTTTTAGTGTCTGTTCGTTTCTAACATGTCCTTTTGTTTCACGTTCTACCTAGCAGAACACCATTGTACCTCAAAATTAGAAACAAGCTGATTTGAACGGAAGTTCTTAATAAATAGCATCTTTGGAAGATGGAAAGTACAGGCAGTTGCTGGTATGCGGGAAAAAAAATATTTACTGCAGTGAAACTAAGGAAACAAAACTACATTGCAAAAGAAAATATTTTAATCAGAAGCCTTGTAAGAAACCCCAGAGAGAAAGGACAGTCTTAAATGATTCAAGTAAGGTTATATAGTATGTCTTTTGAGACATCAGTTCACCCTTTCACTTTAAAGACTTACTTGGTTAGAATTCAGTATTTTCACATGCTCAATCCCTTTACTAAATGCAGTCAAGCAGTTATTATTTAATAATTTTATTTAGAAATAATATGCACATTTTCAGCTGCAACTAATTTTTATGGAGCTCTTGCTAAAATGCTTGATATCAGATGTAACCAGCCTGGAGCCCTGAAGAAGATGATGCAGGGAATAGCAGTCAGAGGCTTCTGAAAGGAATCACAATTGAGTTTTTTGGGAGATAGTAGTGGGCAGATATTAGTGTCAGAAAACTCTGTTGGTAAATAAGTAGGTAGGTTTTGAATAATATCTTTTGTCAGGAATAAAATAAGAACAAGAGAAAACAAAAACCTTTTTCCACTGTTTTTATTTTAGAAGATGTAAAATACTTGGTCACATTCCATGTACACGAGCTTATACTTGATGAAGAGAAGCTATAGGTCCTGCTAACATCCTCCCTTTTTTGCCCATTTTTGGAGATGATATGTGTGTACTAACGGATAGGAAACCTTTAGGGATTGTCTTCCAGTGTATTTGAGCTCTTTTCCTTGTTCCAGAGGAGGAGTGGGTTGGTGTGCTGGTACCCTATCTTTATGCTTGCTTTGGGGGTCACTTAGGAAATTCCCAGAAAGACAGCTGGTAGGACAGAATAATTTCTGCTGCCTTTTGTGCAAGGGGAATGGGGCTGGGCAGATAATTTTTTCTTAAATACGGAGGTCATTCCTCATCCCTACGTGTCAGTGGGCCTAGTTATGTGATTGTACCTTTACTGGAAGAGAGACAGAGTTATTAGCACTTGCATAGTTGAATACATTGTGAAAAGTGTACTTAGTCTATAATATCTAGCAAGCCACTTTGACAAGTGACCTTATATATAAGTAGTGGCTAATTGCAGAGATCTGTGAAATTTCCATATCAATGAAACCTACTATTATGGTGACTGTCACTTTTACTAGATAATTAATTTAAAAATTGTAGTGATGTGATTATTTTGTTTCTTTAATTATTTAAAGGTAGCTTGATATTCTCTATTTTATAAAAACTTGAAAACAGTAAATATTTTTAAGTGATTTTTCAGCTGTCAAAAAATCCAATATGCAGTTATTTGTGTAAACAATACATTTGTGCAGTAGGATATTGTATATACGTTATCTGTCAAATCTGTTTATTCCTACAGGATTTGACCTCAGCAAGTATTATTCAAAGTGAGAAAATCTATTTAGAACTGTCTCATTGCCTTGTGTAATCTGCTAAATCACCTGTGGCCATTTATTGCTACAGTAAATAGTGTAAAAAAATCCCCACTCCCACATTTAAGGGCAGAGGGACCTCTCAGACCAAATCTCTTAGAGAAAGCAAGAACTGCCCTTCCTTGTGAAAAAAAAAAAAGTAAACTGAAATGAAACGACTTTGGAAGTGTGAAAGTAAGACTCTAAAGACTTCCATGTATTAATTACAGAGAAGAAAAAAGTGCATAGCCACTTCCCTACTGTGGCCTGCAATCAGAGTCCTTTTAAGGTTTAATGAAGCGGAGTACTTGAAAATAGCAGGAAGGTAGCTGAGTGAGTGAATGGATTGGTGATCTGAGACAGAGTATTGTTAAGCTCTGTACAAATGATGATGAACACAGAGGCATTGATGCAGGAACCTGCCCAGACCTATTCCTTCCCCTGCTCTGATACCATAATCATAATGATGGCCAAAGGGGAAACTACACTTTGTAGGTAACAGGCTCTGTGTTTTTAGTGAAGTTGTCTGCTTTTAACTTTGCACACCAACTAGAGTAAACCAAACCTCAGCTGATTTAACCAAGGACTGTGTTTGTCTGAGGGCAACCAAGAAGTTACAAGGAACTGAGTTATAGCAATTAAAAAAGTTACTATCACTCTGTTATCCCAAAAAGCGGGTTTATTGGCCCGGTGTGCAAAATGCAAAAACTGCACACAGAGAAGAGGTGTTTCATTTAATTCATTTTTGGGCAAAGAGGGGTGTGCTAGGTGGTAACCCACAAAGCTAGCACTCTGTGCCAAGAAACTACAAGGCATTTATACAGTTAAATGTGTCAGTCACATCTAATATTCACACACCTCAGCTAATAACTGGTTGATTTCTTTCTCACTTTGATGCAAAGGTACAGCTCACTGTTAATTTACCACGCATCCTCAGAAAGTAAGGGACTTATTAGAAGGGGGTGGGTATCCTGGCCTATGGGCCTGAACTTTAGGATTATAATGAGGATAGTTCACCTAATGGGCACTTTGTTTTAATTCTTATCAGCATCCCAAGTAGTTGTTCTCCTTGACTATACAATTTAACACCCTGTTCTCAGTGTCTTCTGAGGTGGGATGGTTGCTTTGATCGGTCTTTCAGCTCTCCTCAAGGATATAGTCATAAAACCAGTGCTGTCTATCTCTCAGTTCCTGTTTCTGGCCATCAGATTCTGTTTTGCCATGATCACATAGTTCATTGTTATGGCTTAGCAGAAAATCCCAAAAATTCAGTTTTCTTCAGGATATCAACTCCACAGAAGCTGCTGCTCTCAGTGGTAATTAAAAAAAAAGCCCAAAACAAAAAAAAAAACCCAAAACCAAAACCCCACCAACATTTTTTGTGACTAGGTGTGTGAATGCCATTAATTACTGACTTCCAACCAAAGCTGGTAGATTCTCCCTGAAGTTTGGTGACTTCTTAAACCACACCATTTGTAATAGTCCAGCCTGCCAGCATTGCCAGTTTCTGCAAGACAAAATGATTTCTGTCCTTCAGTCCTTCTGTTCATCTCTGTCTTCCATCCCACAGTTAGTGAAGCTTAGCCTCCTGCCCACTGATGGGCAAGATTGTACAGCTTTTAGCATGTGGTTGCTCATTGCCTAGCACAAGTGTCAAAAGCTCTGAAGCTTCCTCTTTCCTCCTCAAAGTAGCAATTTCCTCTCTTGCCTTGAGCTACTCATCTAGTTTTTGCAATGATCTTACCAGCTGGCAGATGCAATTGTTTTACTCAACACCCAGACTCTTTCATTTATTTGCCATCCTCAAGGGATACCTCTTTCTGTGACACAGAGAAGAATTGAGAACATGAGAACTAGAGCTTTGTTAAACTGGTTTAAAGTAATCTACATTTGGGAATTTGCATTTGTTTAAATAAAGTAATTAAAATTTTATTTTAGTTATGTTGAAGCCACTTTGTCAATGCTAATCAGGTCCTTGTAGTGCTTTAGTGCTATATGAATTAAGACAAAGGCATTCTGGCTTAGTGGGTGGCCTCACTGCTAAAGAGTTGCAACCAAAAACCCTCGGGGAGTAACAGGAGCTGGCAAGAAGAGAAGGGGCGAAGGGATTTGGGGGATGGGGTGTAGCAGAGCAGTCCCTCACCCCCCAGGGCACTGGCCTTTAGACCCTGGAAAAAAATTTTACATCATAAATAGTCATAGAATCATAGAATCATTAAGGTTGGAAAAGACCTCTAGGATCATCAGGTCCAACCTTCAACCAACATCACCATATCTCCTAAACCATGCCGCGTCTACACATTTTTTGAATACCTCCAGGGACGGTGAGTCCACCACCTCTCTGGGCAGCCTGTTCCAATGCCTGACCACTCTTTCAGTAAAGAATTTTTTCCTAATATCTAATCTAAACCTCCCCTGTTGCAGCTTGAAGCGTTTCCTCTCATTCTCTCTCGTTCAAGAGTAAGCTCTCTTCTCCCAAGTTACTAGTGATAGAACAAGAGGATATGGCCTCAAGCTGCAACAGGGGAGGTTTAGATTAGATATTAGGAAAAAATTCTTTACTGAAAGAGTGGTCAGGCATTGGAACAGGCTGCCCAGAGAGGTGGTGGACTCACCGTCCCTGGAGGTATTCAAAAAATGTGTAGACGCGGCACTTCAGGGCATGGTTTACGAGACATGGTGGTGTTGGTTGAAGGTTGGATTTGATGATCCTAGAGGCCTTTTCCAACCTTAATAATTCTATGATTCTATGATTCTGTGATCTTTACAGATTTTCTTCAATTGAGAGAGGAATGTACATTACACAACATTTTATACAGACCTCTAACCCATTCGTTGTTCGTCTGTTTCTTTAATATACTTTAGGGCTAATGTGGAAGGGAAATAATCTTGAGTCTGAATTCTTACACATACCAGTGTTTGTATATACATGTTAGGTATGCCATCATCACTAGAAGTTTCTCCTTACAGCTCAACATAAATGCAATATCTGTTAGCTGGTTGGTCGTAATCATCCTCATGATTGCTACTAGTCAGCACCAAACACAAGACAAAGTTACTCTACTTTCCAGTAAAAGAAGGATCAAATTATTTTTCCTCTGTCAGGAGCTAAAAAAGAAAACACAGTCAGAGACAATGAAACTGTGTTTGGTAATGCATCTGTAGGCCTGACAGTTCAGGTCATAACACTTCACTCATTTAACTTGATATTGAGCCCAATACTTCTGTTTGATTAAAAGACGACTTGGCATCTTGCCTTCATTTGAAGATTCTAATGTTGTATTTTTTTCCACTGGTTAATCACACTTATCCTTAAAGTGTGAATATTATTTTCACATTTGAAGTTATCCAACACCCTGTAAAATTTTCCTCAAGACCAGTTTGATGTACAGAATAGGACCAAATGGAAAAACTTCCAGTGCCTGTGTTGACACATGACAACTTGTGGGTATAAGTGTGGAAGAGCTTCCCTCTCTCAAGATGTGGATGACAAATAAATCCATTTTACATCCTGAGAGTCGTTAGCCAATACAAAGACAGATGTAAGAATTTTTTTCTTTTATACACTTACATACTGCCGTCACCATGACTACTTTCTGAATAATTTAATGTTGTCTGTTAGAAAAAATAAAACGGGGGAAAATAACCTTGCACTCTCCTCAAATTATCTCCAGTAGTCGTTCTCTATTTCTTTAAAATTTCTCCCCTCTTCTGCTCCACCAGCTTATATTTGCTGGCCTAAACCTTGGGTGAACTGGAAGAAGTGGTTGTTTTAGCTAGAGGAATATCTGACTTTATAAAAAGAAAAAAAATGTGTACCAAAAAATCACAGTGTAACCTAAAGAAGTGGCATAACTATTGTTTGTGTTAATGAGAGTGTGAAATTAGGAAATTAATAACACATTTCTCTCTTACTAACTTTGGTTTCACGCACTGAAATTATTTACTTGTTTAAATTTCTAACATAGGACTCTAAGTAGAAAATTTTTAAAAGGTCAGAAAGACTAGCAGGAAGTCTGCGTAACAGCATATGACTCAAAAAAACAATAAAGCTTATAAAGTAAAAAAGCATAAACCAAGAACTATGAATTAATTTGAACAGTCACAAGAAAGGAAATGCATTAAAAAAGTTTCCAGAGCCCTAATAGCTTAGCACTGGTCCATCCAGCTGACAGTTGGCTGAGTAAATAATTTTCTACAACAACCTTGGTTGGCAGATCTCAGATGACATTTGTTCTTTCAAATATGTTCTCAACTTTGATAAGATGGTCTGTAGTCTGGTCTTTGCAAAAGTCCATAGAGTTGTAACTATACTCATAAAATTAAAAAATATTTCACAGCTTATGGAGAACCCCAACTTATCTTCATTAAATATTAAATATAAATAAGTAGAAAGTATATGGATTACATGTAACATACTTGCAACAGTGTTCACTCAAGAACAGTTTTGTAAGCTACATCAACAACCCATAATCATATCATGAACACAAATGTATTTTCTCTTTTCTTAAAATATTAATGACATCAAGAGATTAGTTTTGGAGTTAAGGTGGAAAAAGAGAATAAAAACTTACATAAACTAGAATTTTTACTGCCAAGTTCATTTGTGAATAAATGAGTTTTAGATTCCTGGCAGCAGTTCAATGAGAAATCACGTACCTTCCAGAAAAATTTTAGACTGTAAGTATCTTAATGAGACAGATGCTGTCTTCTCCACAACCGCTGAATCACAATTTCATCATTCATGTAGTGGAGCAGAAAATGTAAGAATGAAATTAGAAAGACCTTCTCCATTTCAGTACAACAAGCCCTAAAAAGCATAATAAATTTTGGAAAGAAAATTAGCTATATAAACACTAGTATGTACTGTGTATTTAATGTTTTTTTATTATGTGTGGAAACGCAGCCCTGTACTCAACTGATCACTTTATAATCATACATAATTTAGAAAGTATTAACAGATTTCAAATGAAATTTTATAAAATAAGCACTAATACTGGATGCCCAACCTGAGACACCTGAGGGTCTCATTATTTCTTTGGTTTAGGAGCTCTTTTTCTACTTAGTTCAAAGTGGATACAAGAGTCATTACATATATAGAAAAAATTTGTCAACTCATATCTATCTGAAAGATGCTTAACAGAGAGCTATACATAAGCTGTAGGTGCTTAGAGTCACAAAATTGTTTAGGTTGGAAAAGACCTTTAAGATCATCAAGTCCCACCATTAACTCAGCAGTGCCAAGTTCACCACTAAACCATGTTCCTAAGCACCTCATAAATACCTCCAGGGGTGTGGACTACACCACTTACCTGAGCAGCCTGTTCCAATGCTTATCAACACTTTTGGTGAAGAACTTTTTCCTAGTATCCAATTTAAACTTCCCCTGGCACAACTTCAGGTCATTTCCTCTTCTTCTATTTCTACTTACCTGGGAGAAGACACCAACACCCACCTCGCTACAACCTCCTTTCAGGTAGTTCTAGAGAGTGATAAGGTCTCCCCTCAGCCTCCTCTTCTCCAGGCTAAACAACCCCAACTCTCTCACCCTCTCCTCATAAGACCTGCTCTCTAGACCCTTCACTAGCTTTGTTGCCCTTCTCTGGACATGCTCCAGCAACTCAATATCTTTCTTGTGCTGAGGGGGCCCAAAACTCAACACAGTATTTAAGGTGCGGCCTCACTAGTGCTGAGTACAGGCAACCAATCACTTCCCTACTGCTGCTGGCCACGCTATTCCCGATACCAGCCAGGATGCTGTTGGCCTTCTTGGCCACCTGGGCACGCTGCTGGCTCATGTTCAGCCAGCTGTCAACCAACACCCCCAGGTCCTTCTCCACCAGGCAGCTTTTCAGCCACTCTTCCCCAAGCCTGTAGCGTTGCGCGGGGTTGTTGTTACCCAGTTGCAAGACCCAGCACTTGGCCTTGTTAAACCTCATACAATGGGCCTCAGCCCATTGATCCAGCCTGTCCAGATCTCTCTGCAGGTCCTTCCTATCCTCAAGCAGATCGAGACTCCCACCCAATTTGATGTCATCTGTAAACTTACTGAGGGTGCGCTCAATCCCCTTGTCCAGATCATCGAGAAAGATATTAAACAAGACTGGCCCCAAAACTGAGCCCTGGGGAACACCACTTGTGACCGACCACCAACTGGATTTAACTCCATTCACCACAACTCTCTGGGCTTGGCCATCCAGCCAGTTTTTCACCCAGTGAAGAGTACACCTGCCTAAGCCATGAGCAGTCAGTTTCTCTAGGAGAATGCTGTGGGAGTCAGTGTCAAAGGTTTTACTAAAGTCTAGGTAGATAACATCCACAGCCTTTCCCTCATCTACTGCGTGATTCACCTGGTCCTAGGAGGAGATCAGGTTGGTCAGGCAGGACCTGCCTTTTATGAAGCCACACTGGCTGCCCCTGTTATCGTGGTTGTCCTGTATGTGCCACATGATGCCACTCAAGATGACCTGCTGTGTCAGGAAGTTACCTCCCACACACTCCAGGAACCTCCTAGATTGTTTCTTTGCTGTGTTGTATTTCCAGAAGACATCTGGTAAATTGAAGTCCCCCATGAGAACAAGTGCAACCGATTGTGATACTTTCACCAGCCATCCTGGTTGGGTGGTCTTTAACAGTCTCCCAGCAGGATATCTGCCTTGTTGGCCTTCCCCCTCATAGAATCATAGAATCATTAAAGTTGGAAAAAACCTCTAGGATCATCAAGTCCATCCATCAACCCAACACCCCTATGCCTCCTACACCATGCCCTGAAGTGCCACGTCTACATGTTTTTTGAATGCCTCCAGGGATGGTGACACAACCTGAGACCATTTCATTTCATCCTATTTCACTTAAGTTTTCCTCTCACCCAGAAGATAAAACTTGTCTCTATCACAGCTGCGCAGCTGGACTAGTTTTGCATGAAAGTTTTCCATACAAAAATACCATGAGCTTTACACACCACATAAAATTTTGCAAGTGCTAAATCTAGAGAAGCCAGTCTGCCATCTCAGCATACCTATTAAGATTTATTTTATCCACTATCGCCTGCTTCAAGCATTAATATTACCACCATAAGATTACTGACTTGACCTTATAATCACAATTGCTAGGCTCTATGCTATTGAAACACTCACTAATGTATAAGACTACCCCACCGCCTCTCCTTCCTTACCTATTCCTTCTGAAGAGTTTATAGCCATATTGGGGAGGTATTTCAACTATTTTATGTATAGTTCCCCATTCTTTCTTTATGAAATAGAAGTATAAAAAAGAAAGTTTGAAAAATATTTATTATTTCAGATAGTGAATGTGTTGCTGGACTAACCCAAGGATGGAGGTAGCAGGTGTTGCCTTTTGTGGAAAGACATCTATGAGTGTACCAGCAGTGCAGGCTTTTCCTTGCCCCTTTGAATGAACTGGGATGCCTCTTGGGGGGTGGTGGTGGTGGTGGTGGGGTCAGGGGTACTTGCTGTTCACTGCATTCAGAGAGTTAATACTGCCTAATCCTAGCAAAGACAATGATTGTGAAAATCTAAAGGAAAAAACGCTTTTGCTTTTTCCTCTTAGAAGCTGATAAACAGGCAGAAATTTGAGGGATTCCCAGTTTGTTCCTATACGACAGATTTATATCACAAACATCCTTGCCTGCTGAGCGCTCCTTGCCTGTCGCTCATTGTTTTGCTTCTGGTGATTCATCCTGCCAACTTGGACTGATCACAACTTAAAGCAGGGAAATATCTCCTTTTCCAAATGTGACAACTATCTTTTTTTTAAATAACTTTTTGATTATGTTCCAAATATCCATTTGTAAACTCCAGTCCCACTGCATACTGTCTGCACAGCAGACGAATAGCAAAGATGAGTGCATTGGTAGCTTTTTATCAAATACTATAAATCATGAATGTTAGTAGTATTGTTACTTGAGGCTTTGAATGTACAGAAAGTTCATAAATGCAAAGTCTTAGTATTACTACTTCTCAGTTAAAAGGAAATCCTGACCCTAATCCTGAAGAAAGCCTAATCCTGAAGTTTCTGAATTATACAATGCCTTAACCAAAACTCGTAAACACCTTTTATACTCTTGTATGGTTTATTTCAGAGAAGTAAGGTTATATGTGCACCATCATGGCTCCAACAGCCCTACTACTGTACCACTTACTAAATATATTGCCAGCTTGAGTTTTAAGGAACTGTGTTAGTAACTGTTTCTGTAGTGATGCATCATTTGAAGCATACATGCAAAAGCTATCTTTAGGTTTTGAGCCAGAAGTAAACAGATATTATATCAAAACACTATGCCATACAGTTTAAATATATTCCAGTATATATTTTATGAGCTTTGCAACAAATGCCTATCATAAACTGGTAGTAGAATATTACTAAGAGAATCAAAATGAAAAAGTTAGATTGTTCTAAAAGACTTTTTTTGTGATGCAGCAGGCACCAGTGTTGTAAAGATCTGTATGATTTCCCACAATTTTTGCTCTTGATATTAATCTCTTCATAACCCCAGTAATTTTCAGTGTTATTCTTGCTTTCTTAAGGTAAGGGTATGAAAGGGCTTCTCAAACGCAGCTGCATTAAAGTTTGTGTTTCAAACCTGTTTTGGATATGCACTTCTCAAGAAATATAAACGCTTATGTTTAGAATGGCAAAGACAATAATGCCAAGTTTGAATTAGCTGTGTTAATCTTTCTGTGCTTCTAATTGATGTTCTGTGTCAACAATGCCCAATACATAGTCAGTGTCAACACATTTCAGAATTCATCAGTACTGTCCAAAATATACCAAATAATATGTGAACCACATATTTAAAAGATTCAGTAGTAGAGTCAGTAGAATTTCTAAAAAGTTTTGTTAATCCCACACCATATCTTGCGTTTCTTCCTTCCAGGTTATCATGCTGCTAATACTGCAAATATTTTCATCCACTAGAAAGAAATAATTGCTTTCTTTCATATTAGTTTCTGACACAAACCCCTATCATCAGTCTTTCTGGCTTGCATTTTCTTTGTGCTGTCCTGCTGACTGTTTTTTGTGAGACGACTTTCCTCCTTTTTTTCCAGAAAATTTTCAGGAAAAAAAACCCCTTTTTAAAAATAAAGCAGTGGATCAATGCGTTAAAGAAAACATAAGACTGGCACAAACATTTTGAGACTTAGTAAAACTAGAACTCTAGCATGGATCCACTCTGACAAAAATAATAGAGACAAAAAATGATAACTTGTTTGAACTTTTGCCTCCTGGATAGAGGGAGGAGGGTGAGTAATGCATCATCAGAGTGTGTGAAAATTGCGTGTAAAGTTTAATTCATCCTTTTCCCTCCCTTCTTGCCTCTTCTGCCAATCTCTCCCTGTTCTAGCAATATTTTCAGCAGGATATAATTTACCTCAAGAAAAAGGTGACAGGGAACTTTTGGGGGAAACTGTCACACAGGATTGGGTTTGACATACTGGATGGGTCTAGGGTTGGTTTTGCTGCTGCCTGAGACTGAAGAATTCATTTTGGGTCGAATAACTAGAGCGGACTGTGGCATGGGGAGAGCTGGGAAGCAAGCGTGCAAACCAAACGCTGGGGTTGTGCATACAGTTGGGGAAGAGAGGGAGAGCAGATTTGTGTCCACAGAGAGGGGGAACACTCTAAAAATCTTGTAAACTGCTTTGTGTGAATGGAAAATCATCTGTAAGTATAGATATTTTACTCATCTGTGCTGTTCACTGTTGGTGACACTTCTGGTTCATTTCATCTTCCCTTTTTATTAAAAAAAAAAGTCATCATACAAGAGAGGAAATGTCTTGAAGTTCAGAATCTAAAAATCTTATAGCAAATCCCAACATGGTACACAGTTTTATTCTTGACAAACTCCTCAAAGTTCTTTCATGCCTGCTTAAGTGATCAAAGTCTCCTAGAGCAATATCCTCATTTATTGTGCAGGGTCCCTTCTGCTATCTGTGAAAGCACATTAGTAGAGGATAATGCAATTAGTATCAAATGGAGCACAATGCATGATGACCTGCTGACATAGAAGATAGGGTTTTGAGAAAGAATATCATGTGGAAAAATGCTCCCTATTAAATTTGCCATTGCTGCTTTTTGCCAAATCCTCATAAGCAGGTCATAACTCCTATTATTACAAGGACTTCTGTCACAGTAACCAATCTACGGTTAATTCAGCCTGACTTTATCTTCAGGTGGACACCTGCAGTTAATTGTGGGCATTTTTCCCCAAATGCTGTCTATGCTAAAAGCAGTCATGAGAAAAAAAAAACGACCAGCCAACCCCAAACCAAAGTTAGGTTGGTTTCTTTTCATTGTGAGAGATTTTAGCTGTGTCCAGTTGTCTTATGATCGTTCTTTCATTTAAGCATATCTTATAACTTTTGCAAATAGCATTTCATAACTGTCGGTTTAAAATATGTAGGTAACTTTCCCATTTTTTTGTTTTGCTAATGTTAGTTCTTAATTTTTTCTGTAATCTATTATAACAAAAGCTAAGTTTTCAACTACATAAGCAAGTAATCCTCAGCATCACTCTCTGTTTCTCAAATGTTATTTTATCATGTAAGTGTATACAAATTCCAGTGAATTTACTGTTATATAGTCTGGGAATAATTTATTTGTGTTCTTACTGAGCACATAGACATCTTTAGGGTTATGTCCTATGGACAGGTTTTTTCATAACTACAAATAGAGATTCAAAATTATTTCTTAGTTAAGCCTCTGTCTTTACCTTTTATTAGTTGGAAGATATTTGAGCTTCATTTTCTATGCTGTAATTACGGAAAAAGTACTTATATTTCACGTGTCACTTTTTTACAAAAATTGCAAATAATTCCGAAGTCCAAACTTATGCCTCTGTAGAGATCTTTTAAATTGTTGGTTGATTTGGTTGTTTGTTTGGGTTTTTTTTTCTGTGAATGTACATTGACATAATATC
Organism: Phalacrocorax carbo; assembly: GCF_963921805.1. Taxonomy (NCBI): domain Eukaryota; kingdom Metazoa; phylum Chordata; class Aves; order Suliformes; family Phalacrocoracidae; genus Phalacrocorax; species Phalacrocorax carbo. The sequence goes on from NC_087513.1 coordinate 31,011,953, forward strand.
TTTATTCTTTAAATTATTTCTTACTGAAGAAATGTATTGCAACTATTTTTCAAGTATACATTTTGTTGTTTTTGCTGTTGCCTTTAGCTCACCATTAGTACTTCATTTGCTTTCTTGTGTTATTCAAAAAAAATCTGTTATACATAGATAGATGAAAAAATATTTTCAAGCAGTTTGTCTTTAATCATTTAGTATTAAGATGGCTAGACTAACCTGACATCTGGCTGCCTTTGTATTCAGTGGAGAGAGAAATTCTCCTCCACAAGGTGATTCATCCCACTTTAATTTTCTGTTACCTTCTGTGCCCTGACTATAGCAGACTTAACTCATCTGGAAGGCATAATTTCTTGACTGTAGAAGAGGTTAAATTCAGAAAGTATAAAGCTACTCAGAAATATCAAGAAAGAGAGTTTTCTCAACAGGTGCTCAAAGTAGCATTAAGAAAAAATTTTTAAAATGTGCTTATGGAGTTTAAGTGAATTCAAAGATAGACAAAAGCTTCAAATTGTTCTGAATCACAATTTTGTTTCTTAAATATTGTGTTAATCCTATCTGAGATGCTAAACTTGGTCTCCAGTAGGGACGATGTGAGACTCAGGCTTCTTAACTTCTAAATTTCTTTTGACACAAGATTTTGGTTCCCAAGTCACTGATATTTTTAACATCCAGTACTTTTCAATAATTGTGGTGGTGTTATGTAACTGGAAAAGTTATCTGGAAGACCATTGGAAAGGAATAATTCAAAATTACTGCACAATGTGTAGTGTGTAGTCACAATTAGCATCTTAGGACAGCAACTAATTATTTAATTTTGCATGCTAGAAGAGTTGCCTTTGAAGGGAGGTGTAGCAAGGTGGTTGTTGGTCTCTTCTCCCAAGTAACAGGTGATAGGACAAGAGGAAATGGCCCCAAGTTGCGCTACAGGGAGTTTACATTGGATATTAGGAAAAATATCTTCACCAAGAGGGTTGTCAAGCATTGGAACTGGCTGCCCAGAGAGGTGGTGGAGTCACTATCCCTGGAGGTATTTAAAAGACGTGTAGATGTGGTGCTTAGGGACATGGTTTAGTGGTGGGCTTGACACTGCTAGGTTAGCAGTTGGAGTTTATGATCTTAAAGGTATTTTCCAACCTAAATGATCTTATGATTCTATGAACACATGTCTAATCCCAGAATCAAAGAATTTATAGAAATGCAGTATGTAAGATTCTTTAAAAAGAAGCATAATTCGTAAAATCATACTAATAGATTATGTATAGATTAAATAGATTATTTCTGACTAGTATCCCATATGGCAACCTGAGAATTATTTTCAAGCATTTGATTACATTTTGCAGTTTTCTGTGCCTTTCCCTCTGTTGTCTGTTGCAACAGAAGTAAGTCATATTTTATTTCCATTACAGAGAAGAATATTTGGGTAGCTATAATAAAGATGAAATATGGTTCCTACGCTACAGCATAATGGTTAATGAAACAGTGAATATAGTACTGTTTTGACTTAAGCATAGAAGCCTAGATACTCTAATTCGTAGATTGTGCTGGCTTCCTATTTGCTAGATAAATATTTCTATGTATGCTTTCAAAGTCAAAGGTTAAGGTATAGAGTTTTTCAACCCTTTTGGAAAAGGTGAAGATAAGGTGAAATGGTCAGTTAAAACAGCAAGTAATTAATTGAGTCTCTCTGTTAACAGGAGGAAGGTCAAGTGCACATAGCTATTGTGATTACACAGTCTGCATTATAAGTGGCTGAGTTGTTTAACCTCAAAGTGGTTAGACTGGAAGGCTGAGAACCAATTAAATGAGACTTTACTTCAAATAGTAGCTATGCTTCTGCATTACTATAGTATTTTGAGGTTTTTCACAGTGATGTCCCATAGTTTTGCAGTACCAATTAGCTTTATTGCAGTGAAAAATTTTAATTAGAGTTTTCAATTTTCCTCTCATTTTTAAATTTTTTTTTCCCTTGCCTCACCTTAACTAACTGGCTGAAATTTTTAAATGGTAATTTCTAATGGAGGTGTGTTTGATTTTTTCTTTCTGTCTTTTTCTTGGATTTGCCTTTATGTATTTCTGCAAGTTTTTCAGCTGCACAATTTTGATTGCTGGATCCAAAGTGTAGAAAGGCTTGTTTATTTTTTTCATATAGGAATTATATGTCTAGTTTACACTGGGGAGAGTCCATAGTTATCTGCTGACAAAGATCCAAATTATTCGCAATAACCTTTTGCCATCTATGAAAAATGCTGAAAATCTGCTACTACCAATGTCTCATCTAACAATGAGGTTGCAACTATGTAGATATATGCTGTAGATATACCAGGGAAAACTCAGATCCTTTGAAAGTATGGAGATCTTTATTCTTTTCCCTCCAACTCCTCCTTCATCTTAGTGTAGGACATCTCTGTTAAATAGCATCTGGTGCCAGGAGGTACATTATGGATGGGTATTTACCATTGAAGCTATTTTTTCCTGCCTATGTTATCCTTGGAGAGAGATGTTCCTGCTCTGTTTGAAAACTCAGCTAAATCGGAATGCAGAAAGGAGCTAAGGAATGGGAGCCCACGAGAAAGAGAGAGAAGGGACACGCACGATGTCCAAGAATTGCAGAGCTTGATAGAATTGTTTACATGTTCTAATTATTCCATGTCTATATGGCAAAGGGTAAGACTCCTTTACTGAGGCTTTATGCAGCTGATATATTAAGATTGTTATTTTTGTTTAGAGATTGCTCAATATTCCCCCATGAAGTTTCAGGGAAGCATTGTTTTAGGTTATGTGCAAACAGCTTAAAATTTAATAAAAATAAAACAGTACCTTTCCAACAGTGTGTGCTTGCAATCTGTAATTATTATAACACACTATTTTCAGTAAAAACAAAATAGTTTTTTGGCAGAGAGTGATTTTGCTTTTTAATGGAGGTTTGGCTAAGAAATGCTAATGTAATGTGGAGTTAAATTAAGAATTACAGGATGTTGTTAGAAGTACAGTTTTCCTCATATTTTTAATTATATTTTTGTACATATTTTCCACTGGAGCTGCTGAGCAAATCAACCATCACTGGAACTTATGCCTAACCAGTTGGTGCAACTGCTGTCTTGAAGTACTTGTTTTGTAAATTATGGATGAAAAATGGTGAACGTTTAAAATGGTTCACTAAACCAGTATTTATTAGGACCGGGGCCTGCTTCCTCAAACAGCCCAGAGGGAGTCCAGGAGCAAGAAGCAACTGAAGAATGTTTTCCATTGCTCTCATTATATCCTAACGTTGTCAAAACTATGTATGATTTCTGCATAATACTTCTGTTTGAAAAAATTGCTAATCTATGTCACTTCCTTTAAAGTTATAGCACTATTTAAGGTCAAAACTGGGTCAAACATTGTTACTGATAGGCAAGCATGGACTGAAATGGTTTTTGTAGTATTCAATACCATTTGGAAAATGCCTCTTTAACAGTTGAAGGGAAAAATGCAAATTACTTCAAGACTTGCAATACATTTCCAGTATTTCAAACAAAGAGAAGGCCGTAGGAAAGTCTTATCTGAGCAAAATGATCACATGGTTTCTTTCTCATTCTATCAATAGAAGCTAAAATATGGTTAAGGTCAATGAATTCAGAAATAATTTTGTCAGGCAAATCTTGTATATTTTATCAATAAAATTACAAAACTAGATAAATATAATTGTCATAAAGGCCATAATATAGTATATTTGTTTCTTCAAGAATTCTTTTTGCTACCACATAATATCCTGATCTAGAAACTTGCCTTTCATGGAAGTAACGTGGGCCTCATTAGACAGTTTATAAACAGGTTCAGTTCAACTGTGAAGATGTAGATATGGTTGGAGAGACATCTGTGAATGGTAATATTTCCAGCAGATTGCTTTGTGATCCAAAGTCATAATCCTTCTGCATGAAGAAGAAATAAGATGTTGAAGGTTTTTCTGCCTTGGAGGAGAAGGCATGAAATTGAAGTTGGTTAAATTCAATTTTGAACGCAGATGCAATTCCTAATAGCAAGGATAATTAAACTTCGGAGTAGTTTCTCTGGATGTTAGACTCATTGTCTTCATAATCATTGGTTAAGCTTGCAAACAATACTGAGATAAACTGGGCAATAAATAATCTGGTGGCCATGTCATTACAGTATGACTTAAATCACGTCCAAAAGCATGCTGTACAGAATGTGAAGTGCAAGTAGAATTCAAAACTTTATTGGTTAACTGTTTTAGCAAGCAGTTTACTCAGATAAGGGTTTAGATGTCACTTTTTGTATCCTTTCAATGTCAGATCCTAGGATGAGAAGGATGAGCTTTTTTTCCTGAATATACAAAATAAATGGAATATTGGGAAATAGGAAAATGATTTTACATTGAGCCAGCATAATAATACCAGGTTACTCTACTTAATCTATTATTAAGTATAGTAATGATCCAAGCTGAATAATATGTGTGCCAAGAAGAAGGAAGTTGAAGGAAGCTCCTCCTGTTGGAGGAAGTGTGAAGTACGGCCACAAAAATGGCCCTGGAACTGGAAAACTGACTGTATACCAAGAAGTTTAAGGAGTTCTAGCTGATGAATCCAAGAGAAATTTAAGAACTGCTGTGCCTAAATCTTTCTGCATGAAGAAGAAATAAGAAGTTCAGGGTTTTTCTGCCTTGGAGGAGAAGGCATGAAATTGGAGTTGGTTAAATTCAATTTTGAATGCAGATGCAATTTCCTCATAGCAAGGGTAATTAAACTTCGGAGTAGTTTCTCTAGATGTTAGACTCATTGTCACTCAGAATGTTTGAAACAAGATATCACAACCTTCTCTAAAAATCCTTTATAATAGAATTAGGTACTATCCAAAAAGACAGAAAAGAAAAAAAATATCTGTGGGCTACAGGAGTTAATTAGGGTGATCAGTATGGTCTTTTCTGGCATCAGAGCCTGCATCCCTGTCAAAATATGTTGTTTTTTTTTAAGGTGTCAACATCATGATTCTTCACATATTTGAATAAGACTAAAGGTTGTACATAGTCAGGAGTGAAAAATAATATATGTTTTAACGCACCTCTGGTGATTATCTAGTCCTATCAACCACTCAAGGCAGGGTCAACTCTGAAGTTGGGTCAGGCTGCTCAGAGACTTGTCCAGTTGAGCTCCGAGTATCTCTGCGAATATACCAGCCTCCCAGGGCAACCTGTACCACTGCTTAGCCTCACACAGTTTGAAAACTTTTCTGGTATCCAACTGGAATTTCCCTTACTGCAACTCATGCTGTTTCCTTCCCTTTTTCTGCTGTGCACCCCTCTGAAAAGTCTGAACCCTAATCACCAGTTAGATCGATGACAAGAGGAATTAAACTCTTTGTCTCATTTCTGATCTGCACAACCCCAATTTTTTTTGCCCCTGCTGTTACATTACTCTTCTGTTACTATTATTTTGGTGGTCCATCACTTTTTCCAGTTTTCAATATCTTTCTTGTGCTGGTGGGTCCAAACAGAACACAGATATTGGACCTGGTTACTGGATACATTTAATGCAGAAATTCTATATAATAGAAATTTACAACAGGAAGGACAGCAAAAAAGAATAAAATAAGTGGTAATTTGTTTACCTCCCCTATTATAGTGTGTTATTTTCCATGATATAGAAATTGTCTCAGAACCTGTGATGTTATTAGTTAAATATTATGTTTATTATAATATTCATTATCTGCATAAAGAAGTATAGAATTTAGAGAAAAGTTGTGGACTGGGAAAAAGTTAAATGACTGGATTAAAAATGTTTTGGTTTAGAAAATATATGCATATATTAAGTAAATTTGTATTCTTACACAACATTTAGAGTTGGATATGTTGGCTCAGTTTTATCATAGCTATAGTACTGGGAGGGATGAAAGAATGGATATTGCTACATAGTTCCTACTGTACAGTTTGTGCATCAACTACTATGCTGGCAGCAGGAAGCTCCTTCGTCATGAACTAAGGGCATAAAGCTATTTTGAGGTTCAACATCTTTTTAAGTGTATGATGCAGCCATATAAAACTCCCTGTTTACCTTATTAGGCAGGGCCAGAAAATAAAGATGAGAAGGCTTCACTGCCTCTCTATGTCCTCTTCCTCCAAATATGTTTTAAAAGTAAAGCCACCAAAACTGTACTTTGATGTTTGGAATTCCATACGTATATTAATGCCATTTTTTCTGGGCTCCATCTACATTTAGTTACTGCTCTGGCTATTTTCTTGATCCCCAAAAGGCTCAAGAAGCAGATAAACAACTAATTTTTTATCCTGCAGCAATTCTGGAAATTCCCAGATGCGTAAACCATAACTACATTGGAAGTTTTGATCCAACAGGAATTAGATTTGGGAAATGAAGATGTCACTGAGTGAATGGCTTTGGGTAACAGTGTTAGATTAAGATCTCAAAAGCTTCCCCTTATCTTGTTTTATTGAATTAAATCCTTCTCAACATCTGGTATTAACAACATAAATAAAAGCATAAATAACGTTTGTGAGGAAGACGGCCTTCATTTTTTCAGTCTGTTCATGCTGTAACAACACAGTGCTCATTGTTTCAGTTGCTTCCACGTAGGTGACCATCAAATCACAGAAATCTCGATCTGAAGTAAACTGAGAATAATTGAAGGCAAACTTCCAGTTGCTGCCTAAACATCTTGCTTCTAGCTCATAAAAGTGAAGCCACGTGCTAACAGTAATATACATATATATATATACACACACACACACATAGATACATATAAACAGTGCAAACTTCAGGCACTTTTCACTGCAACTTTTTAATAAATACCTGTCATTTGTTCTGCTCCAGCAAATGCTCACTTAGTATAAAAATTCCAGTAATTTTCAAAAGTGAGCACAAAACCCATGCAGGTTGACTAGGATAGTGGATGGGTAACGTTAAGTGTATGTAGATCATCAAAGTATCTAGTTCAAGCTATCTGTTTGAAACCTATTAGCTGCTTATTCATTATGAGTTCACAGTATAAGATCTTCTTCTACTGCATGCACCCAGAAAAACTGAGTGCTGATTCAAGGAGAAGGAAGATAAAAATTATCACATTATAGCATTTATTTAGTTGGACTTTAGTGTATTCAGGTCTAATTTCTTCTTTCCATGATAGCTATTGTTATAAGACCTGTTGAAAAAAATCTGATTTCTTTTGGTGTGTCTGAGCATCAAAAATTTTGTTTGATCCAGGATTGGGAGGTTATTTATTTATTTATTTATTTATTACAGAGACTGCATGGTCAGCAGGGAATGATATCATGTAGCATTTGGGGATACATATTAATATATCCCTTTGGAGAACAGAAATGAATCAACTCTCTTCCTTCACTTATCTTGTTGGGATCTTAGGATATAGCCTAAAAAGCATGCTCTCTCTAGAAAAGCCTATAGAAATTTAAGTTTCAATCTCTTAAGCATGATTTGCTGTGGGCACTCTTGAGAAGAACATAGTTAGACAACTCAAAGAATGAAAGAAGGGTCAAATAACATATGAAATGTAGAAATGTTATGAAAATTTCATGATTGATCAAATGTTAGTTAGCTTATGTAGCAGTTATTTAAAATTGTGCTAAGCAATATCCATTAGAGAAATAAATAATTGAAATGCTGTAAAAGGAAAAATTTAGGAGCAATATTGTGACTGAAGCACTTATTTGCTCAATCAGGAAAGGAGAAAGCCTTCAGAGAATTGTCAGTATTTTTATCTGCCTATCACTTGCTAAACAGTGGTTTTTCCTGCTGTTTGTATCATTTTGCCTGTCCTTCCTGGCAAAGATGTTTTGTAGTACTGCAATCCCACACTGTTCAATATGGGGTTGAACATGGAAGAATGGATGCTTGCATAAATTTATGTGGGTGTACATAAATAGGTGCGCGTGTACATATATATGTGTGGGTTTTGTACCAGCATAAACTAACTCTTAGGAACTTGTAGTTTATTTCAGACTGTGGTTTTGGGGATGCATCACTCATAAAACCCAGCTGAAGCTATCTGACCAGTCTTCATCCTCTCAATATTTTCTCTCCATGATGACATGCAGTGTGTCTTCAGCTCTGAAAAGTATTTTTTTTAAAAGGAAATTGAACTCTTTACAGCTTTTCTGCTAAAACTATCTTTTAACTTTAGAACTAAACGTCTGTGTAGGGAGAGGAGGGTCCCTATGTAGTCTGTGGGGTTTTTTCAGCATTATCAACTGGACAGGTAGAGGAAGAATTGCCCCAGAATAGTGCACAGGCTGAAGGTTAGAATATTGTATCTTGAGGTACTTGCTGGGGATTAATGAGGAACTGGAATCTTCCCTAATCACTGGTGTGATCTACTTTCAACTCTACTTAACCTAACTCTTTCAATTCCTTTTCAAACAAATGACCAAACGTGAGAGGCTTTAATCCGAAGTTAATGATGTCTTGATGATACGGTCATTTGTTTTTCTTCTTTTACTGTGGTGGAATTGCTCATTAGTTTTTAATGAAAGCTGGGTGTGGATGAGGACTATAGAGCTGAAAGTCAATACAGAATAAGACAAACGCAGATTTAGGAGAAGGAGCTAGGATTATTACCAGAAGCTAATTGTGATAGGTTGCTTATGCTGAGTTGCTAAGACTGCATCTGGAAAACCACAAAAAAAAAAAAAAAAAAGCATACCAAATGTCTAATTTTCTCTTGGTAAATTGTTTATCTTAAAACTCTGAATCTGGATTTTGATGTCCTGATTCATGTCTGTGCATGAGATTGGGATTTCTGCATTGCCCTGTGCATAAACTTGAGTTTGGAACAAATTAGAAGTTGTTGCGAAAGCAGAGTGAGATGTCCCATTATCAGAAGGTACTTCAGACGGAGAGGATGTTACTCCTTTATTCTATTATTTACAGCTAGCCATCAGGTGATCTGTAGGTGAAGTTCAAAGAATTATTTTGGCAGATAAAATCAAATTATTTATCAGTCTTGGATGCTACACAGGCCATTGCTTTCTTTTTGTATTATACAGTGGTGCTTGAACAAATACTGCTGTTTAAAGACAAATTGGTAACAATCCTCTAACTTGATGGCTTGAGGGATACACTGCTAGACTTGCCTGTTTTCCACTTTTCTTCATGGAAAAAGGAAAAGTGACCATGAGCGGAGTAGAGTTCAATCTGCATTTAAGAAGTGGATTTGTTTTCCAGAGTTGTTTTTCCTAGTGCGTTCCTGATGTGCTGCTAGCTGCTACTTGTGCATTAATATTTGTAATGTGCTTGGGATTTTCGTAGTCAGTCTGACTGTTTCTGCTTGCACTGATGTCTCGAATTCATGTGTACTGAAAAATGGTTATATGTAGATGAGGAAATATCTTTACTGAGGAAAATGTAATTGTAACTTTTTGAAAGGCTGATTTAGAAAATCGTCAAGGAATGGTGACTGCTCTATGAAATATCATGTGTGGATCTGGTTGGTAAATGTATGGATGGTTGTTATTAATCCATATTAATGATCTTTGTATTTTCTGAATGACATCTTTGGGAGACAAAATATATTAATTGTGTGTAAGAAACCTCACCTCTTCACACACAATATCACGTAAAAGGAACATGCCTGAGTATGACTTTTCATATAAGGAGAGTGAAAAAGCACAGTGTAATTTAGGAGAGGTGCAAACAGTTTAATCAACAGTTTCTTTTGTTTTTCTATTTCCTTCTGTTTTGAACAAATTCCATTTTCAAAGATAATTGTTACTTTGTTCTGATACCAGTGGGAGAGAAGTACTGAGCAATTATAGGTTGCAATGTTTTGGGATTTTTTTTCTCCATTGTTTAATTTGTTTATACCTGCTGCAAAATTTCAAAGATGGGAATTGCCTATGTCTGCATGGTTTTGATTTCCATAATCAATGAAATCTCAGCTTTACACTAAAAACCTTTTAGGAAGGCATCAGTATCCATCACTTCAGAGCTAGTCTCTTACATCCTGTTCAATCACTGTGGCTCTTGAACAAAACATTCTGACTGCCTCTTGAAAATCCTTGTTTTAAAAGTGTCCATGTTATTGTCCAGTTTGAACCTACTGCTCCCTCTCTTAACAGTCCTTTGACATTTTCATGAATTAGAATGTTAGTATAATGTTTATTTTTAAACTATTCTGGCTTCAAATATTAAAAATATTTCTGATTGAAAATATCTATCTACAAGGAATTCCTTGAAGTCTTTCTAATAAATTGTGTGTTTCGGTTGAATATGTCATTCCTGGCAGAAAAATAACCACTCTTAGAAAAAATACTCGTATCTCAGATTCAGAGTGGTGTTTATTCAAGGTCATTACAATTTTTTGCACAAGGTAGGCAAACTAAGGGGGAGCTTAGTAATTACATTACAATATATACATACTAATTTTACTAAGTAAAATGCTTACATGGGGAATTTCAAGGGACGTTTGTAAGTAAGGTGTTAAAACAGAACACAATTTTGAAAAAGTAAACTTAATATTTGTTTTCATTCAGTCTTTCAGAAACGCACAGTTAATCACATACAATACATATTATTATTTCCATTGCTTAAATTTTATACAAAAATATTGCAGTCTGAGCCTAAATGAATTAAAAATTAAATCAATTAATACTAAAGTAATTTTTGCAAATATTTTAAATTTATAATAGCTTGTAATAATAAACGTGGTTTGTTTTTTTTTCTTAGACTGCTCTGATTGAGACAGAGCAGTGTTCAATGCTTGAATGAGTGTGCATTGAGGCCTGCTAGGGAGCAGCATCAGAAAGTGCTGTGGATAATCCAGATATCTGAATCATATGAGCATCTAAAACTTGATTAATTCCTCCCAAGACTGACATGTAAAATATTACAAAAATGTGTATTCTCAGCCTGATAAAGAACATGAAAGACAAGACTGAACTAGAATATACAACTCTTCAGGTAAAATTAATGTTAAATAAAGTATTAATGTAAACGATATAATGATTTGAAAATTCCAGTGATGACTAGGGAATTAAAGGATGGTCTTTATTCATTGCTCCACACTGCTTTGTGAAAATGGGATTTTCAGGCTTGGTAAACTGTGAAGTGAAACTATGATATTTTGAAATTAAAAATGATGATTCTTGAATTTTGTTTCATTACAGTGAAATATAAAAAAATATTTAAAATATATTGACACACACACACAAAATAACCCAAACCACTTCTAAAATGTCTGAAATACTTTTTTGGCTTCTTATTAAAAAAATTTCAGTAAGATTGAAACTATTTTTCTTTTCAAATTTTGGAATGGAAAGTGAACTGGAAATGCCTTTAGTCATGCAGCAGTGTGGACAAGTTTTTCTTCCAGCCTCATCTCAGCTTTGCTTTTTAAGGAAATGCAATTTTAGTGTGCTACAGTTGACTGGAGGTGAGCTCAAAAGTACTGGTCTGTTGTGTACATAGTCAATGTTTTTCGGCATGAAAACTGTAATATAAAGCTCTTGCGATTCCATGTCTAGCAGTCTATACTTTGAGTCTAATATACGGAACCAAGCATCAGCAGAAAATTGAACCCATCTGTTCCTTCACTGACTTTTCTATATACAAGGAGCAAATGAAAAGAATTTTTTTAAATAACAAGAACACACTCTGCTAATTTTGCACAGTTAAATAAAGAAAAATGAAGAATGAAAAAAATAGGTAAAATATATAAAAAAGAAGGAAATGTTATGGTGCACATACATCCTACATTAACCTGTCAAAACTGTGGTAGAATAACACTTCTAGTAGTCCTATCTATTAGTATGCATGCAGGAAGTGGAAGTATTCATGTTGGGCATGCAAGTTCAGCTTTGCTTTCTCATGATGCATGATCAGAATCCACTCAATAAAACATGCTTACAGGAAAATAACTTGAAGTGAAAGCATGGTATTGCATTAAGAAGCTTTGGATAAAGCTGAAACTTTCAGAAAATTGTACAACTTTTTCTAAACTTCCACAATTCCCTAGGCGAGGTTTACCTAGATTAGTGACAGATTTTAATATAACGTAAAGAGATTTTTTTTTTTCCTAAAGTGAGTGAATGACTTGAATGTTTAAACACAATATGATGTTTAAGTTTGATGGGGAATCCAGGTTTTAATACGTTAATTTATTAGCAAAGGTACCCTCTTCATTGGTAGTGGGACATTCTACTTTGTTGTGGACTATATTTTTCATTATAAAAGGTATGTTGATTATTGTGGTGTTTGTAAGCAGGTCATTTTTCAGCATCTGCTTTTCAATGATGGTTTGCAATGAGAATGATTACAGTAACTTCACGTCAGGGTGAAACATCATGATTGATGCTATATCAAGGAGAACATGGAATCTCCTAATGACTTTAATAGTGTCTATTTCTTTGTGGAATTTCTTTTCATTTTCTTAAAACAACGGGAACATTACTGATTGTATAACCTTATCCCCTGTCTCAGGTCTCCTAGAAACCCTGAACAGAAGATCATTAAACGAGTGATTGCTCTTGAAGGGGACATTATCAAGTAAGTATTTTAAGCCTTGGTCTCTGAGTCTTTACAGGAATAGTGCAGCTTTTCAGTGGATTTTAAATCAGTATCCTAGACAACGAGAACTTTCTAGTATTTTCTTTCTATCTATTCTTAACAGGGATGTCAGCATTGTACCTGTCTCCTTTTTAATGAGAGGAGAAATGCTACACAAAACTGCTCACTCTCTCATTAAAGGTACATGGGTGCAAATAATGCTTGTTCTTTGGGTATCTCTGTCACATATCAAGGCAGGTAATTGTACAGCATTTTTTCAATAAGATTATAGGGCTGTGATTTTTCATTTAGAGAGTACAGCTGCTCTGGACTCTTATAGTGTGGTTGGCAAATAAAAGTAGGGGTTTTTTAGTGGTTGGGGGTTTTTGATTTGTTTCAGATTTTGAGGTTTTAAAAATTTATTTTATTTTTGAGACAAAGAACCCTCATAGCTGACTGCCTTCACTGCAGTGTATAGGAATCTGTAGGGGATATGGTGGAACTGATTTGGAGTAAATTATTCTTCCAGAAAAAAAATTTGTAGCAAGAGTAGACTCTAGAGTACTTCAAGACTTGGTTTATTCTGACAGATAGACTTTCCTACTGGAGCTGGTCAGAAATAAATTATTAGTAAATGTAAATCAAAAGGTTTTGTGGAAACAGTATTATTTTGATGAAAATGCTCACTTGAAAGGGTTTCTTTTTCCCATGTAAAGAATAGAATTGGCATAGAACTGGGAGGGTGGATCCTTAGTTTCCCACACTAAGATATGAATGACCCTGGAAGATTTTGGCCAATATGGGAGACTGAGACTCAATTCATTTAGATAATGATTCTTGCTCTGGTGTAGTGAATACTTAAAAAGTACTTGGCAGCTGCAAATCAAATCAAAGATTTGAGTGTGGTCTCAATGAGCTTTAGTTAATAGGAGCACTGGTGGGCTTTTTTTTTCCCCTTTACAGCTGATATAATTTCTGTTTTAAGGAAAAATTCCAAATTATCTCAGTTTGAGAAATGAAAATAAATTCTGGCATTTCTGTTGAAGTAAAATAGCTGAAATAGCAGACACAAAGAAGATAATTTTATGTCCAAAAACTATGGACATATACAACTAAAACTAGATATCATTTTAAAGAACTTAAAGTATAGGAGCAGCGTGTGCTACTGAGTGATACCTTTTATAGATCTATGTCCTTAAGAAGGTACTTATTCCTTGATGTAGTTATTAGTGCTGTAATTCATATAAGTGATGACTGGTATACATGATTCAGTATTCCTCATTCATTTCTGTGGCAAAAGATAGCAATATAATCTTCAAGTGTTACTTTTCACTGATATATATTATTAACATATTTATCTGGATTTTTGAAGCTGAAGGTAGTTTTTGATAATACAAAAGGCATTTAATAACTTAAATTCTACCTGTAGGAAATTTATTATGCTGTACATTCAAATGCCTTAAGACTCTGAACTTTTCATTAACTTCTGTGGATGTTCTTGGCTAAATGGACAAAGGTGTGGGGCATAATAGCTGTGAGAGTGTGTGCAGAACACTGATGAGCCTGTAGGTTAGTGAATCACTCATAGGTACAGAAGACTGTGCAATGTTCCTCATTCGTCTTTGGTAAAAGTAATTGAGATGTGCATATTTTCTATTTGAATGCATGAAAACTGTCCCAGAGCCTTTTTCTTTAACTGTAGAAACTAGTTTTTAGCTAAAGAATAAATTATTGGACTATTACAACTTGTTAAGTTTTTATTACATATTATTGTCCCTTAATTATGTATGTGTAGAAAATGAAAGTAATACTTGCCACTTTTCTTAGAACTAGAGTAAAGCAAAAGCTTAGGTAATAAGATAAAACAACAAAGGCTGTGATATTTTTCTAAAATATGTATTATATTTGTAATGATACTGCAAGCAGGTACATGACTAGGATATTTGTAACTGAGACAACTGGAGACTGAATGCATGTACAGAAAACATAAATAGAAGATTTCAGCTCCTATTGGATGTCTGAAGACAGTCTTTATTACAAACCAAAAAGAACTGGTTTTGATATCTTAAGATTTTATGTCTATATATTTTTATATATTGAATTATTCCTGATCAGCATAGAATGATGCTCTGAATGAAATTGAAGGTAACATGAGTCATGTACAAAAATGTATCTGAATGTATGGGACTCTTCCCTATTGTTCTGACTCTTTTTTGGTATGGGTGAAACGTGATGCAAAAGTAATATATACTGATCTTAGAAGAACACTTGAACATCCTCATTCCTAATATCAAGTCTTTGAAGTGAAGTATATATGCCTGTATACTAAAAAAACCACTTCTTCAAGCCTTTTGCTACTCCATTGATCAATCAGAATTCCTTCTTGCTGAGAAAACATCCAGTCTCAGTGCAGAGCAGCTATTTCAGTTCCAGGGTACAGAAAAGCAGGAGTCATCCCTTAGATATGGTGGGGTTCTAGCACTTACAGGACTGTTTGTGGGTACAGTGGTTTTGCATCAGAGAGGTAGTGGTTATACAGAGAGTTGTGTTGTGTTGGATGTTTGATCTGGGAGGTCAGTGCAATGTACAAATTCTGTCTGTTGCTCTGCAAATTATGCTTGGTATCATGTGACAGAATTAATTAATACACACTTTCAATGGTGAGTCTTCCAGTCTTCTATTGTGAAGAAAGGTTTGCAAATAATTATGAGTTGGAAAGTATTTTCATTTAGTGCTTCATGATATGATAGGTGATAGACAATATGGTCTATGAGTCTGTAGTTATGCTTTCATAGATGAATGAATTATTTCTATTCAATATATTTGGTGTATGCTTAGGGATAATTTGTCACAAGAAGGCTGTGTTTTCTTACGTCAGCGATTAAAATAAGTTAGCATTTTACTATTTGTTGATTACTGAAAGTAATGAAAGATCAAAAAGTCAGAGCCATTAGTAGTGTAGGAAATGTTCCTTGTATTTTGACTTGAGTTCAGGTGTTATGACTCCACAGCAGAAAGATGTTGGTTTTCTGTTCTTCGTTTCTAAAAGCATTACATAAAATAAAATTTGTGATGTTTAGAAAATACTAATGCCTGACTTCTAGTTTTTGAGAAGAAATTCAGGTGAGACATCTATAATGGATCCATTTTGACCTTTCATTTTGTATTTTTCAGGTAGTCAGACATTATGGACCACCTAGTACTTCACCTATTGAAATATGCTTTGAGGGACTGAAAAATGCTACAAATTAACTGAATAAAAATTCTGGCATTTCAATTTTCTGTCTTGTTTCCAGTCTAGTTGGTAGTTCAGGTGAGGTGAATTTGGGATTGTCTTGTAAATCCCCAGAAGCATGTAGTACATGCCACAAACCTATAACAGATAATTTAATTTGAATAAGCTAGTAGGACTCCCTCCTCAAAAGAATTTAAAGAATAGACAGATAATTACCAGTTAGGCCTTGAGAATGAATCTGTAGGTCAGCTTGAATACAGACAATATTGCAAAGTGTAGCTCCCATAGATCAGGTTTTGTTTTGTCTTCCATGGATTCACAGGAGAATTAACTTTAAGTAGGAAATCATTACAATGGTTCTTGAATATTGTTGAAATGATAATTCTTCCGAAGGAGGCCTTATTTTAAAAGTCAATATAATCTAATTTGTTAAAAATTAATGTTGGTATTATAAAACACTTTGAATAACTTGAAATTAAACTTATTAAAACTCATTTGTCTTAAATGCACTAGTGGAAATTTAAAAAATCTATAGTAACCTATCACAGATGAATTATGGTATGTTTTGAGCAACACAAATAAATGAAGCTTTATGTGAAGTAAGGCAAAATTAGGATTAAACTAGTAAAAATTCAAAGTAAGCGTGTTCAGTAACTTGCTGAACTAATTGGTTCTCCTTCTGTCTATCACAGTAGCACAGGTGTAAAGGAGCTTAGTGTTGCAATTCTGTTTCTTTCATATAAGTGTTTGCTTCTTAAAACTGTACCTGATTTAAGAATTAATTGTGAGCCCCTAGGAAGAGTAATTTTTAAAAGTTTTGTCCAGGGATATTGTTAGGCTATTTAGGAGTCAGTGTTCTGAGGAATGAAAAATTCAGGAAAATTATGTTGCATTTAAGTGTGGTAGAGGTTGAGGGAAATGGAGTTTTTTAGCCTGGAGAAGAGGAGGCTGAGGGGAGACCCTATTGCTCTCTACAAGTACCTGAAAGGAGGCTGTAGCGAGGTGGGGGTTGATCTCTTCTCCCAAGTTACTAGTGATAGAACAAGAGGATATGGCCTTAAACTGCGACAGGGGAGGTTTAGATTAGATATTAGGAAAAAATTCTTTGCTGAAAGAGTGGTCAGGCACTGGAACAGGCTGCCCAGAGAGGTGGTAGAGTCACCATCACTGGAGGTATTCAAAAAACATGTAGACGCGGCACTTCAGGGCATGGTTTAGGAAGAATGGTAGTATTTGTTGACATTTGGACTTGATGATCCTAGAGGTCTTTTCCAACCTTAATAATTCTATGATTCTATGATTCTATCTTGCAAAACTGCTCTGAAGTTGTGAATAAGGAAACACTCCTTGTTTCTCAAAGCATGGCAATGCAGTGATAGATCATTATATTATTAGGCTGTAGGTATAAACCAGGCTGCAGTAACTTTTCAGCTTTTGCTACAAGGTCCATCATTAACTTGCAGAAACTATTGCCACAGAATATTAGGAAGGATAGAGGTATGAAGGGGTTTGAAAAAGGAGTGGAGAATTAATAGAAATAAAGCCCATCAGCTATTAAATGCAGCAATCACAGCATAACTTCAAGTACTCCTGATGCCAAGTTCATGCAGGTTCTTATATTTATTCCAGTCAAGGATCCCATACTGCCTTAAAATATAACCAAAATCTAGTCATTCTGTCCACTTGTTGGAGAACCGCTTCAGCTTCAAACAGTTCATTACTCCATGCAGGTCTTCAGTTGTTTTGTTTATTCTTTTTTTCTCAGAGAGTAGGTGGCATCCAGTATCCCTTCAGTATGAAAAAGACAATGAACAATTTTTCTTACTGTTTTTTTCACTGAACTAGCTCAATTTCATCAGGTAGTTGTAGCTTCTATTTTTTTTTCCACTGAGGACCAAGGGCGGTTGTCCAACAAGACAGCTGTCTTCATGGAGAGACTCTACTACTTGATAGCAACTTGTGTTAGATTATACCACAAAATTACTGCTGGCCTCTAGGAAGCAGAATAGCCTTCAGAAAAACTCAGATTTTGTCAGTGTTGTGGCACAAGAATGTCTCTATATGTAACATCTTCAGGGCAACCACCTGGCAGGAATTGCATCCGGACCTTTGCCATTTAATCACACAGAAATCATTTTATGTTCACTAGTGCTGTAGTAAGAGTTGTCTTGTTCCTTCTCCAATCCCCTCCCACTACCACCCCAACATACACACAAAGACCTCTGATAACTGTTCTGAGGTACTGGTAATGTGGTAAGGTACTGCTTGCAATGGCAAAATGGAATATCAGTAAAAGACATCAAAAGACTAGGAATCACAGTTGATCATGATACACAGGCTATGTTTATGGCTGTACGCTATTCCCTTCTTCCTCAGAAAGCATTGTCTTTGTCTTTGGGTTGTGAGTATAGATCTGAGAGTGTGGGGATCCACATTGACAAGAGTGCTAGTGGGATCAATGGAAATGAGAACTGATTGTACTCTACAGAGACACAGCACTGTCAGAGATTACAAATTTTGGAACCTCTTTCCTTTTGACTAACTAATTGCTGTCTCCAGATTGCTCTGTCTTTGTACTTTATGTATCTTAAGGATGTAGTAGCAGGCAAGCTACCTGTTAGATGAAAAACTCTTCATCTTCCAAAATGTTTTTATTTTGTGGCCATGTGCACAGAATGCGTAGCATTTATGCAGTTTATTTTGCACTACTTATTTTTAGGTACTAATGGGATTTTTTTAAGCCAATGAAAGCTTTTGTTAGGTTCCAGCTATACTGCTCTGTCATGACTCTTCATCATTGATCCTTGCAAGTCTCCTAAATAGAGTTTCCATTGATTTTGATTCAATTTCCATATATAGAGTGCTTGCATGACTGGACTCCATACTCTGTAAATGCAAATGATGGGAATATATATTGGTACAGCATCTTTAAGCTATAAAAACAATCTAACAAACCCAGGATGAAGATTCTCTGTATCCATAATGAATTTCTAAGGTTCTATATACCTTTATCCCAGTAATAAAGGTCTGCAGAGCTGAGTTTCTAAAATTTGTCATTCTTCATACTCATTGTAAAATATGGAGAAATGTTTTTGCTTTGCCTTAGAGTTTCGTTGTCTAATATTTGAGGAAGGTGCATGAAGAAACAGAGGAATAAGCACAGAAAGTTGAATTACAGGAAAAAAAGGTGCAAACATGCTACCTTTTGTCTTCAGAAAATACAAGATATTTCACAAAGGCAAAAAGTATGAAAATGCAAAAAATGTAAAGACATAGTTTTCCAGACTACTTATTTTTCTCATTGGAAAGTGTGAGTGTTAATTTTACAGCAGTATTTACTCATTGCTCCATGCGGTAAGGTCTTAATTCCTTCACTATCCATAACATTTTAAAGATATATTTTCTTCGTAAGAGTACAGATGGCAGCAGCAAGATTGCTAAATGTGTACCATCAATACCATTTCTTTGAGATTTCAGTTGGTTTCATTTGTCAAAATTCACTGAGGACAATGGAGTTACAATGTAGACCCAGTATGACCTCTGGAACTCTCAATATTAAAAGAAAAAAGGCAGTGTAGTATGATTCTCTGAGATTGTACAGATTTTGCAGTGTTAGCTTATAGAATAAAGAAACAACATATCCTATTACCCCTGAAGTGAGGGGGTTTGATTTGGACAACACTATGAGACAATAAAAGAGAGACCATCAATAACACTAATTTTCACAGAGCTACTATTCAAACTAAACCCAGAAGTACTAAAAATTGAGTATGCAATTGCAATTGCAATATGTACTCGACTACTCTCTATTGGTGTGAATCTGAACCAAGACACAAATGACAGCTGCATCTACAGGATGGAGAAAGGGTTTTTTATTATTATTTCTTCCTTTTTTTCTGCTTTTTTTATTTTTTGGTTTAAATAGAGGAGCAGCACTCTAAAATGCAAAAAGCAGAATCTCTTTTAAGATGGCATATCTGTGAATGCTGTGCATAACAAGTCTCAGTAGTGCCAAAGACTATTTTAATCTGCCAGAGTAATAAACTGGGGGGAAGTTTTTAAATGCTCTGTAGGCACCTTGGAGTAACATTTCTCATGGCTTTCAATAAATCCCTGTAGTTATGCAGCCCATGGTTATTGTGAAGTATATTCCAGTATGTGCAGGAAGTGTATCTGCGGACACTTATTGCCAGCATTAGCTGTAGCTGTGTGAAGTACCATTCTATCTTGTGCTAATATATATTATAGAATTAAGAAAAAAGAGGCAAACAAGCACTTTATGTCTTTATCATTGAAAATTACAAGGATGGAGAACAGAAATCTGGGAGAGGGGTTGGAAAAAGTACTGTTGAATTGTTATGGCCTATCTGGACTGTGCTTAGACCAGCACCTGAGAGCATGTAACATTTTCTGTTCTATCCCACCATTGGTCAGTTGTGAAGTTGTCTGCAGTGCAAATATCCAGAAGAGTTATGGTCACCAGTTCACTTCTCTTGAACTGCCTTTATTTTCTATAAAATTATTTTCTAGAACGTTGAGGCCTTTTGATAGGTTTTAAACACAAACATTATGAACAGGGCTGTGATAGATGCAAATGCTGTTTTAGGAAAAGAAAAATATACCGTTGTGTCATAGACCACACATAGACTTCCATGTCCAGTTTTGAGGCAGGAAAGACTGATAATCTGGAAGAAGTTAAGCAGAGGGCTCCAAGCCCTCAAGTTGATCAGGGGCTGCAGCACTTGCCCTGTCAGGAGAGGCTGGGGAAATGGGACTGGTTCAGTCTGGAGAAGAGGAGGCTTTGAGGTCACCTAATAGCAAGTCCCCAGTACCTATGGGGAGGCTAGCAAGAGGGTGGAGCCAGACATAGTGGTGCAGTGGTCATAACTTGACACAAGAG
Source organism: Phalacrocorax carbo (assembly GCF_963921805.1). Lineage (NCBI taxonomy): Eukaryota > Metazoa > Chordata > Aves > Suliformes > Phalacrocoracidae > Phalacrocorax > Phalacrocorax carbo. The sequence goes on from NC_087513.1 coordinate 31,032,591, forward strand.
ATGTTCAGACTGGATAGAACAGCTGTGGGGCTGTTGCAGAGAAGCTGTGGTCTCCATCCTTGGAGGTATTCAGGACCTGAGTGGATAAAGCCCTCACCAACCTCACTTGATCATGTAGCTAACCGTGGTTTGTGCAGGAGTTTGGACTAGAGACCTTCTGAGGGCTCTTCCAATCTGAACCATCCTATAATTCTATGATACCTGATACTAATTTTCAAATGCCTTACGCCACATTTAGAGGAATATCTTTGTTAGAAGCTTAAACGAATGTAGTGTGTTCATCTCACTTAAGAGAGAATGTCTTTTGTATGCATTTTTCTTTTAAGAAACACATTTGATTTCTGTTTCACTGAAAGTTGATTTGCTGCCAAGGCATCGTACGGTTAGAAAAGACTTGTATGCATACGAGTATAATCATCTCAGTGGGAAGCTCAATAGGTTGTCTTTATGAAGATTTTAAAAAAAGTGAGCAGCAAGTGAATAAAATGCACTAACATTTCAAAAAATAGTTAATAAAATGCTTTAATGTATTTTAATTTTCACAAATTATTTCCTTCTTGCTTTCTAAGCTGTAGATACATATGTCATCGGAGGTCTGAAATTTGGCACCTTAAAAATCTGTACTTACTCTATATTAATACAATACAATCATACAGAAATCCGTACTTAGGAATCAAAATAAAGGATGTGTGCTATAAAAATCATCTTTGTCCTGAGCAGTTTAGGACTTCATCTTCTCAACATTTAGATGGTTGCTTAGGCAGTTTCTGTATAGAAGTTGAGCTCCATGTCAGCTCTCATGCTCATCTATATGTATCATCACATTAAAAGCTCAGTACCACAAGAACAAAGATGGGGATAGGAGGAAGGAAAGAGTATTAAACCCATTTTATAGACAATGAAGTCAGAATGAAAGGTGGTATTGTAGGCTTATGCTCATATAAGAAGTGTGTGGGACAGCCATTAACTGAACTACCTGATTTCAGAAAATGAACAATAAAATCTTGTGTTTGTCAGCAGCAGATTTTTCGAGATAAACTGGAAGGCAAACAAGGTTCAGAACCTAGTAATTCTGTGCACTTTCCTCCTGTAAATTGAAAGGATAATTTTTATTAGCTTGAGCAGTATTAGGATCAGGGATATCATTGTTTGCAAATTGAAGGAAAACATGCTGAAACAGAAGAGTCTCCTCTGAATAATGCAAATAAATCTTACCAGTTATTTCATTTTACAGCAGTGCAAAGTCCTCTCTCTATCTTAATTGAATATATTTAGGATACTGAACTCATCCAGTAACACAGTGAAAGAGTTGTATACACCTACCAATAATGAGTAGAAAACTATCTTGCGAACTAGACTCAGTATGGGGTTGTTTCATTATCCGCATCGTTATCCTGGCTTCACAGTCCCAAATTATGACTTTTTTTAAAACTGAATTCCTTTGTCTCCTTTGAATGAAGAAATAAGCAGACTTCCTGTTCATTTCAAATCAAGTAATGGTACTGCAACTGACTGAGTTGGTGATTTTTAAAGTTATTGCTTTTATGTGCTCTCCTTCCATTCCTACACACAGACACACACGCCCTCTTCCCTCCTTCCTTCCATCCCCCACAGCTGGAGATGCTGCTTCCTCATGTGATTCATTTAAGCTGACCACATACATGATAATACTCCAGTCTAATGAAGAAGATTCATTTCCATCCGCACTCACATGTAGGGAAACAACAGCAGTTACATAATTTTTGATTCTATATATATAAAAAAAAAATACAGCTCACTGCCAGTATTCTTCCTAAATGCTCATCCTTCCAATGCTTTCACCTGGGCTCCCTTTTGGAACTGCTAAAGGCAGCTTAAATGAACACCATGTACTTGGCATTGCAATGAGCTGACAGGGACCACATGTCTGCTTACCAACTCCAGCTGAAGCACAGTAACTTCTTAAAATGCACTGACACTGCTGTTTGTGATCATCTGAACATACTCTTACAGGATCAGAGTCTCAGCTGGTATGAACCATCTTAGCTCTGTTAATGGTAAGGGAAATAGGCCAATTTAGTCTACATACAAATCTGCTTAAACACTTTTTGGGATAAGAACATATGTAAAGAATACAAAAAACGTCACCTCTTCCAAGATTTATAGTTGATTTTATACATTTCATATTTTTCCATTGAGAGGAGTAATGGATACAGAATTGTACACAGGGTGAACTGATGATGCTTTATATCTTTTTTCTTTTATTTATTTAGAAAAGTAGTGTAAAGTTTCCTATTTGTTTGCTTCTTTTCCTCATTAGATTTACAGTCTGACAAAGTTTAGTGCCAGTGCATATTTTATACCATTCGTCAGACATAAGCAAGAGCTGCCCATGTTTTAATTTGAAAATTTTGAAATTATTGTGTTTGCTATTATGTAAAGCTTGCAAATATATGTTGGCAGAAATATTAATTGTAAATTGCTCATTTAAAAAGATTGCCTCCACAGTTTTGCACTGCAAACTGATGTTGAAATGAGGGCCTGAATAGTTCACAGTAGCAGAACTAATAAGGTTTTGAAATTGATCACCCCAGTGGTTATGAGATTCAAATGAGAATAGGAGGGAAAATGACTATTATCTTTTTTCATTATTATAGAATTGACTATTGTTGACATTCTGCTTCTGTGAAGTAAATTGTGTGATGAAACTGTAGCGTATTTTGGGTATAATGAGTAACAAGTCATTAAGCGGGGTCTCCAGCATCTGTGCATAGGGGAGGTAAAAATATTTTCTGCTTTACTGTAGTCTGTTGGCAATGATTGCACAAATAATTTCTGCTTGCTGACCATTATGCCACAAGCTTTTTAATATGCAGAAAAAAAAATATTACGATAAACTGTATGTCATGTATTTCTAGAACTTCAGGTATATCCCAGGTAGCATTTCTAATGACTAGGTTTCAATTTTGTATATATAGCAAAACCAAATGAGTATTTAAGATATTCAAGGCCAGGTTGGGTGGGGATTTGAGCAGCCTGGTCTAGTGGAAGGTGTCCCTGTTCATGGCAGGGGGTTTGGAACCAGATGAAATTTGCGGTCTCCTCCAACCTAAGCCATTCTATGATTCTATGATTTAATCATTTATTATAGCATGAAGGGGAGCAAGTGATAAATGCTGAAAAAGATTGTGATAGGATTTGCTATAATTGAAAATCAAAGCATAGTGTCCTACTAGTAGAGGTGGGAGTCTAATAAGCGATGGACCTCTAAAAGATATAGAATAGAATAATGGATGAGAAAATCAGTGAACTGATTAGAAATAAGTATGTACCTAAAAAAGAAAGGTGACCTTTAATGGATTTCAGGGGACTGACCTGGTGATTGGCTGAATCAATCACAGTTCCACTGTTAGTGCAACTTTATGGGCAAAAAACCCAAAATTGCCTACACACCACATAGTGGAAATGGATGACAGATAATTAAAAGTAGCAGTATCATGTGTCTATTCAGGAGTATTATGGAGCATGTCTTGCCATATTTCCGATATAGTATATGTAGGTATGATCATATTTAAAAGAAGATTTTAGATTTCTAGTAATAAAAGTCATTCTACTGTTTCTAAAGCTTATGCAGTAGTTAAAACTTTAATTAAACAGGTTTTCAAGAATGGGGAATAGAGACTAAGTTCATAAACCAGACAGATATGCTTTGTAAATGAAGAAGAAAGCTAATTAAGTCAAGCATAGCAGCATAATATTAATTTTTAAAAACACTTCAAGCATATTTGTAGTAAATCTTGCCACAGCTATTGCATATTTCCTAATGAGTTATTCTACAGTTTAGATACAGCATCTATGCTGCCAAGTCTCCATAGCCAGGTAAAAAACTGTATCCTCAGGCATTATGCTAATGTTTATTTCAGCACAATTAACTCTTTGAGCCCAATTTATGAAAATAAAAGGGCAAAAATGACATAAGGAATTTTAGGTACCAGAATATTTTTCATTCGTGTAAGTTTTATTCAGATGATGTTAGTTCTAGTTTCTTTGCAAGAAGACAGAGGTTAATACGGAGTGCTTGCTGGTCTCTATCAAGAGCTCTCTCACTTTTGGGATGGAAGAGGGCTAAATTTTGTCATATGTATGGAAGGCAATTAAGGGAATTACTGAAATGCTACATTTTCTTCCATATGAAGACAAAATTGAACTACATGTTTTTACACTGTCAGATTTATACAGTTAAGCTGATTTATATAGTTAAGTTGAAAGCATATTCTGATGTTTGGATGCAGTGTTTGTTTGTGCTTCTATGTTTCCTCAAACTGTTTATCTAAAAAATATTGAACATTTTGAATTATTTGAGAGAAGTGATAAACCTGTTAGAGTGTTGCTTCTTTGGTTGAGTTTCTATATTTCTCTAAAGAAAGCTCTAGTGTCCTGACAGATTACCGAGAGATCCGTAATTCTTGTCTTTTTCTGCTGGGAAATATTGACGATGTTTGAAAAAGTTCAGTTAGATCAGCTTTAGATGTGTTCTTTTGGGATTACTACTACGTAGAATCTGAAAATTTGGGTCAATTTTTGAAGTAATAACAGATGCCTGAGGACTTTTTAACCAAACTGTTTCCCTCTGTCAATTCAAATACTCTTTTTTTTTTTTTTTTTTTTTTTTCTCAGAGAATATAAAAGTATGGTTAATATTGAATTTTTCATAATTACTTTCCTTCTGGCTGGGCCACATAGACTTAAAGTGTTTCACTGTTATAATTAGTAGCATCCTTAATCTTCTTTCCATCATTCATGCTTGAAATTACCCAAACATGGGCAAAACCAGCAGATATATCAGGAATGCTACATACATGTCTACTGATTTTTGTAAAAGGCTTTTTAAAATCTGGAGTGTTCTCTGTGTTGCTCAAAGGCTGAGCAGACAGCTTTACTTGTGAGTCCATAGTTGATGGTATACATACTTTTAATAAAAAGACCAACTTTCTTTGAAAATTAAAAAAAAATTAGAAAAGAGGGTGAGACAAAGCAAAAGAAGAGAAAGCTATACCAGTGGCCAGCCAGAAAGGAAGAGACTGGGATATCTCCAAGGAACACTTGTCTTCCCATCATTTTCTCCAGTGCCAGAGATATTCCCCTAAACACCTCCCACAAGGACTATACAGTTACAGCACGACCAGCTCGGTCTCTCTGCTGGTTTCTTTCACATGTTAGTGCTGATGATGCTGACTACATCGCATTGATCAGGTGCAGATGTTTCACTCCTTTAACTGGTTTTGAAGTTCTGTGCATATGTATTTCTGGATATTGCCTCTGGGCTATTTAAATAATAATTATCTACTAATGTTATCTACTAAGCTCTACATATTCCTGACCATAAAGTTATAAACCAAAAGCTACAAAGTGAGAGGTGAAAGAGGGGCAGGAGAATTCAGGATGACTTAAAGATCAGTCATAATCCATTCTCACAAGAAACCCAACAGCAGAGACATATCAAATTCATCCCACACAATGGGGGAATAAGACAGGACAACCTGAGCAGTGATAAAGGTGCCGTGGTGACCTCATGCAATGGCAACCAGGAGACCAACCACCTCAAGGGTTTGCATAGCTGTAGTGGGTCCTTGTACACCCCTCTGGGGAAACCCGTGTGCTCAAACACCTTTCTGAAATGCCTGTACACCAATGCACGCAGCATGGGGAATGAACAGGAGGAATTAGAGATCTGTGTGTGGTTGCAGGGCCATGATCTCATTGCAGTCACAGAGACATGGTGGGATAGCTCGCATGACTGGAATGTGGTCATGGATGGCTACAGGCTTTTCAGGAAAGACAGACCAGCAAGGCAAGGTCGGGGAGTTGCTTTTTATGTGAGGGAGCAACTGGAATGCATCGAGCTCTGTCTTGGAGTGGAAGAAGAACAAGTTGAGAGCCTGTCGGTGAAAATTAAGGGACAGCCAAATATGGGAGACACTGTTGTGGGTGTTTGCCATGGGCCACCTGATCAAGAAGAGGAAGTTGACGAAGCCTTCTACAGAGAGCTGGAAGTAGCCTCACAGTCGCAGGCCCTGGTCCTCATGGGGGACTTCAACCACCCTGATATTTGCTGGAAAAGCAACATGGCAAGCCCTGCACAATCCAGAAGGTTCCTGCAGAGCACTGAGGACAACTTTTTGATGCAAGTGGTGGAGAAGCCAATGAGGCGAGATGTGTTGCTCAACCTTATCCAAACAAACAAGGAAGGGCTGGTTGAGGATGTGAGAGTTGGGGGTAGCCTTGGCTGCAGTGACCATGAGATGGTCAAGTTCAGGATACTGCAAGGTAGAAGCAGGGCTATGAGTCGGGTTACAGCCTTGGACTTCAAGAGGGTCAACTTTGGCCTCTTCAAAGACCTGCTAGGAGGAATCCCATGGGCTAGGGCTTTGGAAGGCAGGGGGGCATAAGAAAGCTGGACAGTATTCAAGGACCGCTTCCTCCAAGCTCAAGACTGGTGCATCCCCAGGAGGAAGAAGTCAGGTAGAGGAGCCAGGAGATCTACATGGATGAGCAAAGAGCTTCTAGAGAAACTCAAATGGAAGAGGTAAGTTCACAGTACATGGAAAAAGGGACTGGCCACTTGGGAGGAATACAGGAATGTTGTCAGGGTATGCAGAAATGTGACAAGGAAGGCCAAGGCCCACATGGAATTAAATCTGGCTAGGCATGTCAAAGATAACAAGAAGGGCTTCTTTAAATACATCAGCAGTAAAAGGAAGACTGGGGATACAGTGGGCCCTCTGCTGAACAAGGAAGGGGCACTGGTGTCACAGGATGCAGAGAAGGCAGAGTTACTGAATGCCTTCTTTGCCTTGGACTTTACTGCTAAGGCTGGCCCTCAGGCATCTCAGCCCCCAGAGGAGAGAGGACAAATCAGGACAAAGGAAGACTTACCATTGATTAAGAAGGATTGGGTCAGAAATCACCTATGCAAACTGGATCCTCGCAAATCCATGGGCCCCAATGGGATGCACCTGCGAGTGCTGAGGGAGCTGGCGGATGTTCTTGCTGAGCCACTCTCAATCATCTTTGAAAGGTCGTGGAGGACAGCAAATATCACTCCAATCTTCAAAAACAGCAAGAAGGAGCACCTGGGAAAATATAGGCCAGTCAGCCTCATTCCATCCCTGGAAAGGTGATGGAGCAGTTCATCCTGGAGGTCATCTCCAGGCATGTAGATGACAAGAAGGTTATCAGAAGTAGTCAACATGGATTCACCAAGGCAAGATCATGCTTGACCAACCTGATAGCCTTCTGAGATGGTGTGACTGGCTGGGTCGATGAAGGGAGAGCAGTGGATGTTGTCTATCTTGACTTCAAGTAAGGCATTTGACAGTGTCTCCCATAGCCTCCTCACAGGCAAGCTAAGGAAGTGTGGGTTGGACGAGTGGACAGTGATGTGGATTGAGAACTGGCTCAGCAACAGAACTCAGAGGGTCGTGATCAATGGGACAGAGTCTGGATGGAGGCCTGTCACTAGTGGTGTTCCCCAGGGGTCTGTGCTGGGTCCAGTCCTGTTCAAGATATTCATCAATGACCTGGATGATGGGATAGAGTAACCTCAGCAAGTTCCTGATGATACCAAGCTGGGAGGACCAGCTGATACACCAGAAGGCTGTGCTGCCATTCAGCGAGACCTGGACAGGCTGGAGAGCTGGGCCGGGGGGAACCCGCTGAAGTCAACAAGAGCAAGTGCAAGGTCCTGCACCTGGGGAGGAACAACCCCATGCATCAGTACAGGCTGGGGGCTGAACTACTGGAAAGCGGCTCTGTTGAGAAGGACCTGGGAGTGATGGTGGACGGCAAGCTGACCATGAGCCAGCACTGTGCCCTTGTGGCCAAGAAGGCCAATGGTATCCTGGGCTGCATTAAAAGGAGTGTGGCCAGCAGATCGAGAGACGTTATCCTCCCCCTCTACTCTGCCCTAGTGAGACCACATCTGGAGTACTGTGTCCAGTTTGGGGTCCCCCAGTTCAAGAAGGACAGGGAACTGCTTGAGCAAGTCCAGCAGAGAGCTACGAAGATGATCTGGGGACTGGAGCACCTCTTTTATGAGGAAAGGCTGAGAGACCTGGGTTTGTTCAGCCTGGAGAAGAGAAGACTGAGGGGGGGAATTTCATCAGTACCTAAAAATATCTAAAGGGAGGGTGTCAAGATGAAGGGACTAGGCTCTTTTCAGTGGTGACCAACAACAGGACAAGGTGCAATGGGCACAAGTTGGAACACAGGAATTTCCACCTGAATATGACAAAAATCTTATTTCCTGTGAGGGTGCCAGAGCAGTGGAACAGGCTGCCCAGGGAGGTTGTAGAGTCTCCTTCCCTGGAGATATTCAAAACCAATCTGGATGCGTTCTTGTGTCCCTTGCTCTAGGTGTGCCTGCTCAAGCAGGGAGGTTGGACAAGATGATCTCCAGACGTCCTTTCCAACCCGTACCATTCTGTGATTCTGTGAGGTCTTGTAATTTGATGATGCAAGGCCATGAGGACAAGAGCATTTGGGAGTAAAACGTGAAAGTATTGCCATGGCAGCCTTTTCAGAGAATGATTTAGGCAATTATGTTTCTGTTCTCCCTCCACCACTGCCCTCACCCCCGTGCTCATGTATTCTCTATACATCTTTGTACCAGTGCTAAAGCCAGTTTGTAAAAGCATCTGCTTAGGTAATTGTGTTCTGTTACTGTGTATCCTTTGATGTACATAGCAGATTTTGAGGAGTCTTTTAGAAATATTTACAGATCTGTATACACTATCCCTTTGTACACAGGCATCTGAAAATCATTTTGAACATGCCAAGGTATAATGGACATCTACTCTTTGGCCCACAGTTGTCTTACCAGAGTTTAAGAAGTTTCTGGCAAGTTTCACCTTTTAGCTGCTCAGGTCTGTTCTGCTGTACTTAACTGTTAGATGCTGACTTGTTGCCAGGACAAGGGCAAGAGATTACTGTATGTTGCTGAAGGATGTTTTTTCCATCTTTTCTTAGTGACTACTTTTTTAGGGGTTGAAATAAAGTGTTTCCTGCTATAAGCACTTTCCATGATGCATAGTCAGAGCTGAGAAAAAAAGAAAAGTAATTAATATTTGAAATTTTTTAATTGAAGGTCTTCTATAATAAACCATTGAAAGTTGAATGATGAATTAAAAAAGTTTTACAGGCTTTATAGGTGGAACGCAGTTGCTTAAACATACCTGTCTAGTGGCATTTTACATGTCCTAGTTATCCTGTCTGTTCTTACGAGCTACAGTTTCAGAAGGGCACAGTTCTCTTGACCATTGTGTTATAGCAGCCCTTGTCATGAGGATGTCTCAGTAGACTATCTAAAATAACACCAGGCACTTATGTGTGGGCACACGAGTCACTCTTCATAACAGATTAGATGGTTTATGAGAAACAATTAAAAATATCATGCTGAAGTTTTGTCAAAAATCCAGCAACCTTTTTGAGCTTAAATCTTTGAGTCATTTACTGTATAGAAATTGTTCTTTGAATTTTCTTATATATATGTGAAGTTGGCTTAATTATGGTGTACATCTTTGGAGTACGAGGAGTAGAGTGATGAGTGAAAACACTTTGTATGTGAATCATTCCTTGTCTCCCAAGTATCCTCACCAGCTGATATTTTAAGAATGGTCAATAATAGAAAAGTATCAAAGATGTTAATGTATGTGACCAGCTTCCAGTGCAATTGTCTTGTAGACATTATTTAACATATGATGCTGGGAAAGCTGCTTTGTTCTGGAGAAGAAATTTGTATAAAGCACTGGCTGTGACAGTCGTCAGGAGGGACTGAAAGTGACAAGGCCCTGTTTTTGCTAAATTTATAAGCCCTTCTAAATATTTTATATCGTGTACATGGATTTTCAATGTGGATATAGAATACATATATACATATAACTGCTCATATAATTGTATTTTTTTATATATGTGTAAGTGATACATACATAATGAGAAAAAAACCCTGCCAAATTTGTCAAGAATCAAGAGGTATAAGATAGGTCTGCTGGGAACAGAACCGAAAAATAGATTGAAATGAATCATGATTCAGCTATTCAAACTTAGATTCTGTGTTGTCACTTTACAGGCAACTGAAGCTTTCAGTCTAAATATAAATTAAGGGTATAATATATGCTTAAACACACTGACTTTAATTACAAGAAATTCAAAACATCCGTTACTCATTGGAAGCAAATTCTGCTTAGATTAAATAGGAATAAACTTCACGTTTTTTAAAACAAGAAAACATTGCTAAGCTGGTGTTCTGAAATACCTGAAACTCTCCATCTGACAGTCACAGTGGCTGGCAATAAATGCAAATTTGAAAACAAATTATATTGAACAACTTAAATTGTTTTGTTTTCCCTCTTGTTGGGCTATGTTTGATAAAATTAAACAAAAAAGATATTGTTGTGAACAGGACATGTCTGAAAACAGGATTTGCATCCCCGTAGATCTGCAGAAAGAATGAAATGTTTCAGTTATTTGAAAAATGATAAATTTGCCAGAAATTGCCCCTGCAATTCAGATTAAATTGATCATAGCTATTTTATTTTCAGTTTTCACCTCAATTTTAAAGTATTGCACAGATAAAAGTGTGATTTGCTACAACAGTTATTTCTAATGTCAGCCATGTAAACATCATCAATTGTGATCACCCTGCAAGGCTCTGTGCAGAGAGATTGTTGGATAGGTCAGCAGTTGAGAGTTAATCAGAATCATTAGTCATGTTTATTCCCTGTCAGCTTTTCAGATACTGTAATTAAGTTAGATATAAAGATCTTATTACCGAATGCAGTCTGTAGTCCCCAATGGAAGATGCAATACAGTGTGAATCTCAAATTCCAAAATAAAATAAAACCTGTGGTTCAGATTGGAGCTTCACAAAATAAATCATGTTTGCAAAACAAAATGGAGTTCCAGTTTCAAACAGAAGTATCTCCACTCCATGTCAGCCGTGTTCTGATTATACTTATCTTCGGATATTTAAAACAAAAGGAGTCTCAATTTCTGACCAAGTTACCATCAGTTGCTTTTATGTTGTTTTAAAAATTTCTTTGTCTTGACTACATGAGTCACCAAACCACACTCACATCAGCATAATATCAGAATGCCATTAGTATCACATTTTTGGCTACAGCAGGTCAAGGCCCTGGGTAAGCCTAAAACCAGCTGTTTTCAGACACACAAAATCCAGTTACAAATTGCATTATCATGAAGCTCTGTCTCATTGTGCTGTAACCCAGACATTCAGACTGTCAAAAGGAAGAAGGGGACCCATCACCAAAAACTAAAGAACATCAAATGTATATAGACATAAATACCAGGAAATGATTGTTAAGTTGCAATATTTAATGTGCATTAAACCCAATGAGAATTCCTGAGAACACTGGCTGGTAGAAAATTCAGAGACCTCTTATTACATCCCCAAATTAATAACCTTGTGTTTTGTAATTTTCTCCAAGCTTTTTTTAACAGTAACTAACAATCAACACTCTCATCTCAGTCCGGTTGCAAACACAGAGTCTTTTCTGCTCCCAGGAACAGTACTTGTAATTTTGCCCTTGTGAAAATGCAAAAGCTCAACAAGAATGACAATATGCGGGACTGAAAACTTGACACATTTCCACAACTCACTAAAAATAATAGGTGCAGATGTCATTTTTCTGCTCTTCTTTGGAAGAGGCTCTGGAGATTTGTCACAGTATGGAGCATCTCCACAACCACTGTATTACATCTTTTGGGCAATGCCTGTAGCAGAAGCAATACCAAATACAATTTTTCTCTTGAGTCTTGACAACGTACTTTGATTTGTATAGATATTATGAAACAGTAGTTTCAGGATTTTGTTATGTAACTGAATATATGATTGCATAATATACAGTTAATAGAGCTGTAAATAATTAATAGCTGGACTCGTAACACCTTCTATTTTCTGTGGTCATTGCTTAAAAAACTGTTGAGCCGCAATCTTAAAAACACCTTAGCAAATCTGCAAATTTTTCCGATATAATATTCAAGTTCGGGTGGGTTTTTTTTTTTGCATCTCTTCTATTTTATTACAGTAGAACTGCACAAAAATAAATTAAACCAGAGAGTTCTAGAGTTTCTTGCCTGGGGGAAGTGTATCTTAAGTAGTTAATTTATGTTTATTCCACTTCATTTAGAGCTATGTTTTTTTTCTGATTTATACTGCATTGTACTAGGAGTTAAAACTTGTGTTTAAGAGGCTAGTAGTAATATCTGTCTGAGATTGCTCTTCCACCAGCGTCTACTGACTTCTAGAAGTGGATTAATATCATTATTAATGTCTAATGTGCTATGGCATATGATAATAAGTGTACAAATATATTTGACCAAATGTGCTGAAGAAGTTTTTAGTTCCACACGTCCCTCAACTACTTGTATCTTGTTAAGAACTAGATAATCAGTCTTACTTTGTATGACTCTGATATATTCCATGTATTTGTTGGTATAATCAATGTAAATCAGTCTTCCCAGATGTAAGTTCAATAGGGAGCTCCCAATCTGTATGTGATTTCACGCATTGTTTGTCTAAATGGAAGATCCAGATGCAAGATTTTGCACTGGGAACATTAAGTAGATTTGATCCCCAAACTAGGGGACTTCATGTCAGTAAGCTGATGAATGTATAGCACTGACATCTGTATAAACTATAGCTTTCTTTTCTTGCAGTGCGTATATATTATCAGTAATCCTCTTGGAATTGGAGATGCTAAATTCAATAAAATGCCAATAAGTTGGTATTCAAAACAAAGCAAAATATAATAGTATCTAACAAAAAAAGTAGGAATATAATTTTTTTTTCCTAGTCTGTAGCATGGAATAGAGCAGATCTTTTCTCCAAGGAACCTCCATAAAAAATATCCAGTCAAAGAACCCATCTTCTCTTAAAACAAACAAATAAGGAAATAAAAATTCAGAGTAGACTCTGTCTTTCTTGTACTGATGCATCAATATAGGTAGTCTGTCAGAGATGATAGGGTAGTTTGTCATGTGCTTTTTACTTCACAGAGAGGCATTGTTCTTGTCATCACATTTGTCATGAAAATTGCAAGGTATAAGATAATTGGCTAGGAGCTGTAAAAGAAAAGAGATTGGAGTGGGGGGAATTTGTGCAACAAAGTGAATAGCAAGCAGGAATATGATAGTTTTACAGAAACTAAATTTAATTACTTTACAGAAACATCATTTTAAGACATAGTAGATAATTATTCTGTTCAGTACAGAAATGGAGAAGCCTCATCAAGAACAACAGGTTGATTTTTGAGTGCACCTAAAAGGTGCACAAAATGTGGATAGATAAGGGAAGGCTGAAGGAACAGGAACATTTAGAAAATATAAGATTGGTAGAGGAGACCTGATAACAATTTTCAATATGTAAAAGTTTGGTACATGATTGATATGATTAACTACTCCTATAGCTTTAAAAGACAGACAAGATTAGAAGAAGCGATTGGGTTAAATTGTTAAGAGTTATGGTTAAATATTAGGAATAATTTGATAACTAAAGGATTGTTATGTACTACATATTGTTTTATGCGTAAAGTTGTAGTATTTCTGCCACTGGAAGACTGTAATAACAGGTTAAACATTTGAAGAGATGGTTAAATTACATTAAACTTTTTTTTGTTAGATTAAGTGTGAATGTTCATAGCATAGATATTTAATGTTGAGAGGTTAGTCCCATCCTATGTCATTTTTGAGTGAGAAAACAAAGTTTGGATGTTTTGCTTGTGACTGTATTTTCAAGATGACTTGACCTAAAAATTCTTCTCTAGGATGAAGCTCATGACTCCATTAAAATCATCAGAGCTCTGGAAATATATGTAGAATAGAGTTAGGAAAGAAATGGTGTCTAATCTACATAACATATATGTACCATAACACACTTTTGCTTCTGTGTAGTTTATGCTGTGCCTCCTTTCTAGCCTCTGTATACTTGGTTTTCCTTTCCAAGGGAACAAGGGAAGAAGATGATAGGCACTTGTGGGTCTTGTCCTAGCACAGGACCTGGATGGACCAGGGGTGATCTGGAAGCCAGGAAGTGTTCTTGAGGCTTACAGATTGGCAATAGGCTGAATCTCTTAATTTTAATAGACTAATGGCCTACTTAGAAGCACAGAACTTAAAATACTATGTACCACAGAGGAAACTGAAATTTGGAGATACAGAGCTGCATCAGTTATAAGTTGCCATAGTAAGGTAATAAGGTAAAAACAGAAGGCTCAAGTATAAGGTATTTTCTCCACAATCACAGCCTTTCAAAATGTCATGTTTTTCAAGTAATTTTCATCAGTTTTCAGTGATTGCAGTTGGCAATGTAGAGATAGCCATTTGAAAAAGGTCTAGATATAATCTTGGGAACCAAGTTACTAACATAAATTGCAATTCTCCTTATTTATTGTGTCCTCAAAACATATGGAGATTTTGTTGTAAAAAAGTGTATATATATACACAGAAATGTCTATTCAGTAAGTATAAAATATGAATTATATTATAAGATATGCTATATATGTGTGTAATTACATCTATATAATTTTATATACATGTGTACATATATATGTACATAAAATTGTGTTCACAGTTACCTGGTGGTGCCCATGGCTGGAAGCGCAGGGCTCTCTACTGCCATCACTGCCATTTTAAGGAGAGTTCAATAGGACTCCAGTGTCATTGGAGTCAAAGCTGCAGAACTACCACAGTCAAAATTATGAGATAGAACAGACTTAGTCTGCTGCATCCAATAAATTTTGTTTTCTCTTCCTACCTGGGAAGAGGAGGGGTCACAGCTATTTAGAAGAGTTCATCAGGTAAGAGAGAGAAAACAAAAATTTAAGCTATTTGAATATTTTCTGAACCTGCTTATCTCGCTTTCTCTCAGTTTCCCTAGAGATTTTGTGTGCCAATTGTTTCCTCAGGCCCCACCCCTTTTCTTACTTTGTCCTAGATGCTGTTGGTGGAGAAGCCAGGGAAAATTCCTTCTGGACAATAATCACTGTAATAAATAATAGTGTTAATGGGAAAGGGCACGTTTTGCATTGAACAGAAGGCCTAATTGAGCATGCAATTGTATCATGTCTCTCTGTCTCGCAACATCCCTTCTTTCATGCTGTTAGTTACTGCTGGCAGCTCTACACTCCCCCCAGTCTCTACATCATTTTTAAAAGAGACAACTGATAAACCACCAGAAGACAACTGCATTTCAAAAGTTTTCTGTCATTAAAGATTTCACCAAATAAAATATAATTTTTTCCATAAATTCTATACATGTATATGATTCTCTCAAATCTATTAGTTTTTTTATGCAAACACAGTGGTTTCCATGGGGTAAAGGTGATTCCTGGTTCCCTCATTTTCCCTCTTATTACCTCCTATTCCTCTCCCACAACTTTCTCTCCTTCTTCCTCTAGTCACAGATGCAACAGTTTTTTGTCAACTTTATTTTTCTGTCCTCTCTGCTTTTCATGATTTCTTTATTCTTCATCCTCTTTTATTTAATCTGAGTTTTTAATCTTGTTTCTGTGACTTTTTACCTTCACTCTCACTCATTATTCGTTACTGTCTTAAACTGGTCCTTGATCCCAAATGTCTTTTAAGGATGTGTCTCATTTTGCTTAATCTCATTCTCCATCTATATAATAACTGAATGGTTGTGCTAGGTATTTTCTTATGATCAGTGTCTCATGTTCCTGGCCTAGTCTTCTGTCATAGGCACAGTCCAGTTTAATTTACCCATTCACTTGAAACTTTTCTCACCAAAGTCTTCCTAGCCAAATTTCAGGACCATTATTCCGCTGTTATCTTCCTTGATCAATCAGCTACAGTTTATTTTCTTCCTTGCATTCAAAACTGTTGTCTAGTATAAAAACCAAGGTTTTTTGGGGGTTTTGGGCTTTTTCCCTCATCACTGAATCAGGTTTAAGTTGTGGCCCAATAATCTGCATAAGTTATTTTCCTGAACATATATCCAGGGTTCTGGATCTATTTTCTGCTGTCATCACCATTAAGCTTACCTTAGGTGAGGTCATTCATGTAACCGCCAGATGTAGTTATCTCTACTCCAGATCTGCTTCCAGCTGTCCAAAGTAAAATCTTGTTCTGCCTCCCTGACACCTTCTTGTGGATGTGCAGTCAGCAACTCCCATTCAACACCTATTCCAAGGCTCTAATTTGCCCTATATCCAGGCTGGTCTCGCCATTACCTTTCTCAGTGTGTCACACTGTCTCTTCTTGTGTTTCATCTAACTTGGGTCGATCTGTCAAAATCCACTGCATGATTCTGTCAGTCCTCATATTAGTCTGCAATTATGTCTTCTAGGCTCTCATCATAAAGAATATTTCAGAGCTCTACAATGTGTGTGTTGGTTCTTTGTCTCTTTAGAAGTAAAAGTCAAGTAAAGGCTGAGTATCTTTACAGTTTATTACTGTAGCTCTGACTTCTCTGGTCTTTACCAATGCAAATACGCTCTTTTTTTTGGAAGTGGGGGGTGGGCAGGGGTGTTAGAGTGAGGATTTCAGGACTGACTCTTCTTGCTCATAGATTTATCTCGTCAACTCTGTTTCTTCATGTCCACCTGTAAATCATCTTATTATGCACAAGTTGCAAGTCATGATTCTCAAGACTCAGTTCTTTCTTCATTTTCAGTCCTTTACGATGTTCTGTGTTGTCTTGTAGTACACAGAACTTGGCTTCTGCCTCTTCTCAGACTGAGGAAGAACCTCCTCTGACCACTGATTTAATAATTCAGGTAAATACTGTGTAGTTTCTTTGATGTTTTCCACAAAAAAAAAAAAAAAAAGGAAAGTCTCTGTAAATCCATTTGCTTAGCTGCTTGTGACAATCCTTATACTATTTGCAACTTTACAGCAGATGCTTTTGTATTGCTGTTAGTAGTGATGTCCATGTTTCTTTGTATGCCTGTATACTGATTTGCATACAGTGCGACTTCTATACTTTGATTGTAAACCTCTTGGGAAATAATAATAGAAAAGCTGTCATAGTAATTCTAGCTTCTAGATGTTAGTATGACACAAATAATAAATACCAATAAATAAGGGCTTTATTTGGTCACAATTACCTGCTTATATGAAATTTACAATGTGAGCCTGACCTATATTAATGATGCTCTGGCTATATAGAAAGCTTAAAGTGTCTTTTAACACATGAATCTCAGAATTTAGATGTATTGTAGCTTAAAATAGTTAAAATAGTTTCGGAAAGAAAAAAAAAAAGGTGTGTTTCTGCAATTCTAGATAGCACTAATGGTATATTACCCTATAGTGCTTTCTTTCATTTAATGCCTTTCTTCATCTTATATATTTGTCTCTGTTGTTTTTGAAAATCAAATCTATCCTTTGGTAATGTGATTTGCAGGAAATGAAGAATAGAACACTAGACATGAAGTGCTTTTAAACAAACTGTAATTAATTACATGTGCAAATGCATTGACTAAGTTTGGGTTTGCAATTAGTTAACTAATTATGTTGAAAATAGCATAGCATATTTAAATAGATGCCAGTGCCTCTGGTTCACCCAGTTCTCTCTAGGCTGTTATTTAAGTATGCAACTATTCTCTTGCTGTTAGGTATCACCTGCTATAGTTTAAAAGCATGGATGCATGCTTAATTAGACATATATTCGTGATATTTACATATGCAAAATATACAATCTTTGTATTGATTTAAGGTGCATTCTTCTACTTCACAGAAGAGCTGTCCATCAAATGCTATACAGAAGATCTGTTTATCATTGCAGCATTTCTTAACAAAAAAAAAGTTTTCCTCACTATAAACTATATAATCTAAACTGTCTATCCTTCTATGTCTAGCAGCTATCTATCTAGTTAGTCCCTTTATAATTAGTCTTTCAGCTACCTGTTTAAACCTCGTTCCAACCTCATACAATCTTTTAAAGTAATTTTTTATAGAATGTTTAAACTCTCCATAACAGGAATACTTAGAAGTTCTTAAGAAAGGGGATAGAGAAGTTGTCTCTCAGAAATAATGTGAACCAACCTAACTGCAAAAGTTAGAATGAGATGAATCTTGTCACCAGTTTTTTAGAGCTTTTTCAAAAGACTGAATACACTTTGTGTGAGACGATAACAATATCATTCTTTTTGTATTTAATTGTTGGCTTCTGAGACATGGGGACCATATTTCTGGTAAAGAATAGCAGAGTTGTCAGAACAATCAAAATTAAATATAGCTTAATGCATTTTTTAAGCAGAATTTTTGTATATTAATGGCCAGATAAATTGGATTCTAAATAGCAAATATCCCTTTTGATAGCCATTTCTTTGATCAGTCTTCCAAAAGAGAATACTGTGTCTATTTGCTTATGTTCACATTAACAGAAGATACTTGTGGTGTTCACGTCACAGTATACAATTTTAAGATAGTGCATATGCACATGTGTGAATTATTTCTGTTAAGAAACACAGTATTGATTCCTTGTCCACTAGTTCACATATTCATTGTTTTAAAATGAAGACAAGGACAATATTTTGATTTTAAAGTTTGTCTATGGATGACATAAGAATACATTTATATAGTAAAAAGCATAAAAATATTTAAAGAGTGACCATTACCTTTATCAATTCACAGGCAGCGCTGGAATAGTAGACACCAGATATATCTAATGCAGATTCCTGTATACGAAACCCAGACTTTTTTATGAAACCACTTCTTTAGTTAACATACTGTCTTGGTTTCAGCTGCGATAAAGTTAATTTTCTTTGTAGTAGCTAGTATGGGGCTGTGTTTTGAATTTGTGCTGGAAACAGTGTTGATGATGTGGAGATGTTTTGGTTGTTGCTGAGTAGTGTTCACACCAGTCAAGGACGTTTTCAGCTTCCCATGCTCTGCCAGGTACACAAGAAGCTGGGAGGGGGCACAGCTGGGACAGCTGACCCCAACTGACCAATGGGATATTCCATACCATATGACATCATGGTCAGCATATAAACTGAGGAAGAAGAAGGAAGGGGAGGATGTTCAGAGTGATGGCATTTGTCTTCTCAAGTAATCGTTATGCTTGATGGAGCCCTGCTTTCCTGGAGGTGGCTGAACACCTGCCTGCTGGTGGGAAGGAGTGAATGAATTCCTTCTTTTGCTTTGCTCGCGCACGCGACTTTTGCTTTACCTATTAAACTTTCCTTATCTCAATGCATGAGTTTCCTCACTTTTACTCTTCTGATTCCCTCCCCCGTCCCACCAGAGGGGAGTGCTACGTGGTGCTTGGTTGCTGACTGGGGCTAAATCACGACAGTCCTTTTTGGTGCCCAACATGGGGTCCTGGTGCCAAAACACAGCCCCACACTAGCTACTACAAAGAAAATTAACTCTATCCTGGCTGAAACCAGGACACAAGCTTTCTGAAAATTCTTTGCTTTCAAATTTATCAGTCTGGTGAAACATCAAAAACTAGTGAAGATAATGTTGGGCAGAACATATACACTTCGGTAACTATGAATAATGACATCATACTATTTCAGTTAAGATGCAATGAAAATTAACTAATATTTTTACATAGTTTTGTTGTTAAATGCAGCCTGAAAGTCTTAAAATTGAACTTGTGCTGCATACATTTTTTCCCCCAGGGAACAGTTCCAAAGCAGTTCTTTTGCTTGCTGGTGTACAGCACAAAGCAAACAAAATTCATAAATCATACTGACTGAAAACATCAGTCCCAGTTGCTACTTAATGAGGCTTTAATCCATTTTGAACAGTGTTGGTTTTTTTTTTTTTTTTTTGTTAATATAATTTCCTTTTCCTAAAATTCCTAGGGGAGGAGAAGAAGGAATATGGTTAGAACAATAGCATATCTTCTGTCTGGTCTTTAAGGGAAGCAGAGATTGGGGCATTTTTTCAAATCTGAATTTTTAATAAACCTCTTCTGAACCCATTCATGAGTTCAGGCAACGGGATTATCACAGAATCACAATAATGGGTGAGGTTGGAAAGGACCTCTGGAGGTCGTTTAGTCCAGCTTCCCTGCCCAAGCAGGGTCTGCTACAGCAGGTTACCCATCCCCTTAAGCAGAGAAATATTTGTGGAGCAGCCACGGTATCCTGTGAGAATGAACAATTCTATGAAATCTCTACAAAAATGATCAGGTGCCAGGACTGGGCCCAGTCTATTGGGGCGTGAAATCCAAAGTAGAAATCCTGGAGTGGGATGTGTTGGGGTGGGGGACTACTCCCCCCCATAAGGCTCAGGTATCTGGGTTTAATTACTGTTTGAAGGAATGTTAACTTTTTATCAGGTATTATATTTGTTGAATATTTATTGTGTTATACAAGGTGCCAGCACAGAAAAGACTATTCATTATCTTTCTGTGTCCTTTTCCACTAAATTTTATAACACGGTTATGACTGAACTGCGTAAACCACAGATTATCAAGCCACTTCTTCTCCCAGAACAAGTTCAATGCTGCAGAATGCCACATTTTACTTTTTTTTTTTTTTTCAGGGATTATTGTATACATATATATGGATTCCAGAAAATATATTGTCTTCACAAGATAAAGAAAACATGATTAAAATGTATTGAATTTAGAAAATGGTTAGCCAAGATCTTTTTTTGATTACTGTTTTCTATGGAAAATTTTACTTAATAGTACTTTAAGAAGATAATTCTCTTTAACTCTCAGTTTGCTAGAAATCCTCCTCCAATTACATTTTAGAAGGAAAATAATTACCTTCCTTTCTTTCATTCCTCCTTTCCCCATCTTTCGGTAAAAATCCGTGCTGGAAAGATTACCTAATTTAGGCCTTCCTGACAGACTATTTTAGTATTTACTGATATTGCTACTAGAGATCCACTGTTAATAATCTGTGATGAGTTTGCTAAAACGGTAAAACACATTCGTACAGGGAAAAATCATATAAACATCATGTTGTAATGAATTTTTCTTGTAAAAAACTAAATTGGTTTGGCTTCATGAAGGCGTCTCTCATAGTTGACTAGCTTAATATTCATTGTGTCAGCTGCAATTTGAAGGTTATTAAGCCTGACCCAGATTTCATTGGTGTACAGGTTAATTTACTCAGTTATCTTTTTGCAGGTGTATATGTTTTAGCTCTCACCAATTTCTACTTTTAAGTTAGTGATTTGGAAACTCTAAGACCAACCCAGTGATGATGAGAAAGAGAATTACTCTTCATAAAAGCCAATTTAGCACATTTTTTCTCTTTGCATTCTTTTCAAAATGGTTATCCAAGGATGAACAGGATAAAAGTAGTGTTTTAACATACCCATGCTTCACTAGACTGCTACAGCAGCAGTCACCAGAGGAAGTCAGATCCCTCATCCCACTCTATACAGAGAAGACTAAGGAAGATTAAGGGAAAATAAAGAGGGATTCAGTTAATGGACAAACCTTCTGATAACAATCAGGTGACAGGAGGAAGTTGTTGGACGTGCATCTATTCCCACCCTGAAAAGAGAACAATGCTTCTTCTGGAGGGACCTCATATTGCCTTGTGTTTTGAAGCTTTATTCCAAACAAAATGGAAGGTTTTGAACTTAGCATCTTGATGAACAAAACTGATATTTCTTTTCTCTCATTAAAACTTTAGTTTTGATTAACGCTGAAAAATGCTTTCTTGTTTAATGTTGTTTGGAGTCCTTTTCAACTGAAAAGCACTGCCTGGGTAGTTCTGGAGTCTTGAGTATGCTATATTTATCCACAAAATTGACTTTGTATGAGATAACAGGAGTTTATATATGGTTTCATTCTCTATTCAAGAGGTGATCTTCTGCTAATACTCATCCACAGGGACTCGGTTCTATGCTCATATTTAGGTTTCCATTACTCAGGTTTCCTCTCTCTTCCTATCTAATATATTTTAAATGGTAAAAAATTGCCAGAACATTTCTCTTATAAAGCCTTCAGTTCTGTTCTTCACATCCTTTGAAAGAATGAAGCACCATATGTGTTGTCTCAAACCCTTAATTAATTTAATTAACTTTGAAGTGTTATTTAGTTAACGGGGCAACTTTTATTGAAATACGTCTTTAATTTTTTCATCTACTCTGGTGGAAATTGTAGTCATAAAATAGAAATGAAGCTGGAAGAATGGTCTAATCAGTTTGCCTGCAAAGAAAAAAGATCAACTATGTTCAAACAAATGTTTGTCTGTCTTATGCTTCTAAACCTTGCTGAAAGCTATCCTACAGCCTCCCTAGAAAGACTGTTCTAGTGCTTTGCTATCTATGTAGCCAGAATATTTTTCATAATAATTCATAATAGTAAATTATATTAGTCAAAATTAAGCAAATGTTTTCTTTTTCTTCTAAAGTTATTGAAAAAATTGATCATTGTTCCTTCTAAAGAACTTCATATGGCACTGCAGTTTTTATGTGCTGCTTCTTGCACTTAGTCTAATTTTTCCAGACTAAAAATGCTAAGGGCATTCCTGACAGATCTTATTTATTACAGGATTACCCTACCACATCAGAGGGGAATCTGAAGAGAAGGTAGATGCATAGGGACACTTCCCCAGAATATTCTCTGAGCATTGAGAAATGTTTTGAGGCTGATAATGTCTTTGAATAAACTTTTCACAAGGCTTTTCTTCCATAAATTTGATAACTTTTCAAACCCTTTGAAACTTGTAGCATCTATGACACCCCGTGCAAGCAGTTCTGAAGCTTCCCTGTGCACTATTTAAAGAACCAGTTAGTTTTGAACTTTCCAGTCGCTTTTTATTTGATGTTCCTTACATTGTGTATTGGAAAAATAGTTCCCTATTTACCTTCTCTGTGCCGTTCACATTTTTTTTAGTTCTTCATCACTCTCTTCTGTCCAATTATCTCTTTGCCAGGCTGAATAATCCAAGTCTTCTTAATAAATGTATTGCTTTTCTCTAAACCTTTGTCAGTTTTACTATACCATTTTCAATCTCTATCAAGATCTGTCATATTAGGCATCTATTAAAACTGCTCACAGTACTCAAGAGGAGTTACACCACAGTTTTACATAATAACAGAATTACTATTTTTGTTTTTTCTCCCCTATTCCTTGCAAAGAGTAACATTGGATTTGACTCCTAATAGAGCTGATCTTTGTTCAAACTACCAATAATTTCCCCAATTTTACCTTTACTGCATGGTAACAGTTAGATCATGGCCCATCCCTGTGTGCATACAATTAGGACAGGTTATAATTTTTTTTACCTTTCCCAGAAGCTTTACCTGCACTGAGATCTACATCTATTTTTGAAACCTAGTATCACTTGCTTGATCTTTCCTGGATTCTCTCCAGTAGATTACCCTTTTTCTTAATTTTGATGTGGTACTCCAGCTGGGACCTCAGCAACTCCTAGAAGAGTGAATGAATTGTCCATTTCTTTAATGTTTTAGATGCAAAGCATCTCTTAATACATCTCTGTATTACATCTCTCAGATACACTTGTCTTTTTTTTCCATCAACATTATCTCATATTTTGTTTGTGATCAGCTATAATGACCAAAATATTTACTGCGAAATGGTTGCAGAAATATTATTCAGTTACTCCTTCCTAAAGACACATCTTCAGTCAATCTCATGGTGGTGTTTTTTAGACCATCTTAAAATGTAACAGAATAATATAAAATTCTGATACTGCTCTTCAAACTGTTTACAACCCATGACAATTTAGTTTCCTCAGACAATGTCATTAGGGTACTCTCTATTCCATCTCCTGTTTCTGTAGTAAAAATGCTAAGAAGAACCAGGCCTGCACTTAGAGTCTTCTGCCCATCCAGTTATTCTGTGGGATAAGCTTAACCCTAAAGAGTACTTTTCATTAGCTGAAATATTAAACATACTGGAAAAAACAGATAATCCAGATACTATGGAATGCATTAAGGAGCTTTATTCAGCTGCACAGTATCTCTGGGTCTGCCTTAGTGATCATCCAGCTGGCAATAATCTTCTCCAGTGTAAATTAATTTCTGCAGAGCCATCCCAGAGAATATAAGCCGTGCTCTTTGGTGCTCTGGAAGGGTTAGTAATCCCTGTGCAGCTCCATTTTTCTTGCCCCTCACAGAATCTAGAAAAGGGTATGGCATGTTATGGCATGCTGTAATAACGTGTGACCTACCTCTACCCCTCGTGGTGCTCTAGTGTCAGCAATGCTGCATTCCTGCTACACGTGTGGTATTTATTCCCATGTCTGGAAAAATAACACACCAAAAGTCACACATTCCTTAGAAACAGTGCTGATGAGTAGATACATTGCTTTGGAAGAATGCATCTGACTCATGCGATGCCAATCAGACATCATTGATGTAGCCTGTATTTTCTAGTTGAGCATTATTAGACTATTTTTGGGAGTACATCAAAAGCCTCAGTAAAATTAAGATATAGCAATTCTATTGCTTTTCCCAGGTAGGTCAGGTGTTTTGTGAAAAAAAGAAAAAAAAAAAAAAAAAGAAGAAAGAAATTGTATCAATTTATCACAATTTACTCTTTAAAATCCTGGCTGGATGTTTATCATTTCATTGCTGTATAGGTGGTTTCAAATTGAATCTATCCTAGTTTCCTCTGGCATTGTTTTGGCTGTGGAAATTAGACCAATAATCACTTGGTCCTCCTTTTTATCTGATATAAACATAGGTGTTGTGCTTACTTTTCCTAGGCTTCTGAGATATCTTTTGCCCAGCATGAGTTCATGAAGATAATCACTATTGTTTCATGGACTGTTGTAGTTAGTATAAGGCAACTTCATTCTAAATTACCTTCTTACATACCTCCAGAGTTGTTATCTTATACAACATGGTCTCTCCGTATTCTGGGTTTGCCATCCCAGCCCATCACTAAAATTCCTTTAAGTGTTTGGTCATGAATTATTTTTTGTGAAGGTGGGTGCAAAAAAGGTATTAAACCCTTCACCTTCTCTCTGCACTATGACAAAAAATTAGCTTTTTGTTCTATGTAAATATAAGGACTGTTAAGTAATGGAAGTACACTTCCCTTTGCTTTCTTTTCCTTTTTTTTATTTTTTTTTTTAATTGAACTGTTTGGTTTTGCCTTTTAAGTTCCTTTCATCTTTCAACTCATTTCATTATTTATCCTTACTGATTTTAAGCCTACAAATTAGTGCTGTTGTTTTGTAATTCTTATTTTTTCTGCTCCTCAGTTTCAATTTTCTGTTAAAAAGTTGGTTTTTTATTCCTTTCATAGAGACACATTTAATTTTCAATTTTACCATGAATTGTTCCTTACGAGGTGGAATTAAATGAAGAATGTTGTGCTCCTTTCCTAATTTCTTCTATGCAACAACGACAAACATTCTGAGACTTCAGTAGACTGTGGGTGAGATACTCTGTTCCTATCACAACTATTGATTGAGGAGTTAAAATTTTTCATTCCAGTTACCCTTCCTATTGAGAGTTGCTTCTAAAAATCAAAAGTCTTACCTCCTGCTTTTGGTATGTAAAATTATATTGCATAAAAAAGAGGTTGCTAAGATAGATGCAATGAATGATTATTCATCTGAATGTGTCTACTTTGATAGTAATGAGTTTAGAATAGGTTTGTAACCTTTAAACTTAGCTAAGAGGAATCCCAGTTAATGGGTTTATACAGTATCTGACAATGGGACTCCAATCTTGATTGCTGCTTTTAATATCTTAGAGAACAAGGACTATAAAAGGCATAAATTTTATTTTAACATATAATGCATAGAAAGTCTTGGGTTTAAGGGTCATCGACTGTGGGTCTGAGCAGATAATTGGTAAAAGATATCACCATTTATAATCTTAGAAGAAAAATTCCTCCTTTATACAGCTATTTAAAATATAGCCTTGTTTAATGTCATAGTACAATAAGCTTAAACTAATCACAGTGGAATCTAATCATTGTGAGCATGATGATCCCTCCTGTAAATTGTTCCTGATAATAATATTTGCAATAATAAAGGTTTTGGGGGGGAGAATATTTACATAAGCCATTAAAAAAAATTAAAAGTTTTAAAATCATCTTTACCAAATACTCAGCAATGGAAAAAGAGTCTGTTAGTATTTGATCTGCTGGATAGCAGTTGATGCTGCTACTAATGCTATGAACATAATGATGGAAATAACCCTGACAAAATACTGAACAAATCTTTAAAAAATAATGATTATGGATTTTGATTGAATAAAATGCATGTCAAGCACCATGGTGTAATGAAAAGTTAATATGTTAACCTATATTTTGTATATGCCAGATATATACTGTTCACCTTTCAGTAGGTTACAAAATTTGCTGGCATATGAAGTGTGATGATGCCTGAGAAAGAGGCAGGCGCATACTGCAAAAATCGGAGATATTGGTGCAATGTGAAAAGATGAGTTCGACTGTAATAAAATAAATTGTATCAGCAGAGATGTACATCAGCAGCCAGCCTACATCACTTATCTCCCAGTTTTACAAGACAAAATATAAACTCAGAGGAGGTCATTATTTTGAAAAAATATTGAATGGAGACAGATATCACCAGTGTACTTTCTTACAGAAAACTTGAGCAGTATGCAGAAAATGATAGTCTGGATACCTGCAGAGTTTCTAAGTGTTATATACAAATACTTAAACAGTGTTACACAATTAAACATTGACCTAGTTGTTAAAACTTTCTAATTCAGACACAAATTATGCACGAATATATTTCTACTGAAAGCTGTGCTTTGGGCCTCAACCCAGTGGCTCATAAGCTGGGTTTAAGAACCAACCCAGTTGTCCCAGCTGTCGAACCCAGCCTCCCTTCCAGCAAAGAGAGGAGAAGACCAGATTATCCTAGACAGGGGTTTGGAGTACACAGAGTGTGATCTGGGTGGCTGAAGTGATTCTGGAAGTACCATTACAAATCTTCTGTTTTTTCCATTTTGTCTTACTATCTGGCAGAAGGACTTTGAGCCCAGAAGATGAGGAACAAAATAGGTACAGGGTCAAAGCTCAGCAAAGAGGTTCAGCACAGGGTCTGTGCTGCTGGCTGGTGTGAGGCAGCTCAGCATTTACTTTGTTGACGCATAAAATACAAGGACTTTGGTGGTATGGATGGATAAGTGCAGATTGTATAGGTGGAGTTCGGGTCTGAGTAAGTTGCATATGTATATGTCTGTAATGGTGATGAGACACGGCGGGGAGGCGGATGGCCCAAACTCATATGCAAAAAAAGGAAGGAAAAATCTAACATTTAATGGTTATGAAGAGTAATGGTAAGAATGAATTTAATGTATCAGGATATAACACCAGGACAGTGAGAGGTTGGTATGATGTAATTTGCTTACAAGTAAGTGTATCTCACCTTTATATACCATATCTTAATTAGTTCTTAGAATGTTGACTAGAAATACATTAAATATCATATCCATATAATAAAAAGAAAACCATATAATATGGGCATTTAATCTCAGACGGTGGGCACAAAAGTCAGTTTGTGTGAGAGGTCACGCAAACGAAGAAGGAATCTGTTACTGTACATGAGGAGTAAATGTTTAAGTGAGTAATAAAAAAAAGAAAGTTAAAATACTTAAGTTTTAAAAGTAAGTTTTAAATTGTTTTAATAAAGCATCATCTGGGTCCATCTAGAAAGGAAAAGCAGCATGATCTAACAAGAGTCAGCTAGAACTGTGGTAAGAGCTGTGTTTGACCAGTTTATTGAATGTACAATAGAAAACTACAGACACTGAGATTTTAAAATACCAGCAAGTATGACACACGTTAGATAACGTAGTCTTGTTGTCTTTTTGATCCTTTGATGTGCTTATCTGTTCTTTTCAAGCAGTTTAAATG
Source organism: Phalacrocorax carbo (assembly GCF_963921805.1). NCBI lineage: Eukaryota > Metazoa > Chordata > Aves > Suliformes > Phalacrocoracidae > Phalacrocorax > Phalacrocorax carbo. The sequence continues at coordinate 31,060,396 of NC_087513.1, forward strand.
TTGGTGAGGTATGTGTAAAAGGATTGGGTGTTTGAAGGCTGAAAGATTTGTATTATTGTCATGAGGCACAAAGTTAAATAAAAAGTTGGCTTTTATTATAGATTTTGCAACAGGGTTAATTTTTAACTTTTTGGTATTTCTAGTCTGCTTTTTACTTTCCAAAGGCTTTATGTATTGTAAACATTATGGAAGAATAAAATAAATTTCATGTTTAAACTTATTTCCTTGAAACCATTCTAGTTTTATTCTTATTCCTTTACTGTACGCATTTCACTGATTGTTCCAGGAATATTAAAAATATCTCTTTTGCCAGATACTGCTCAATTATATGTTGATGAGTTCACCAAAGAGTTTACCACCTCAGGTCCTCTGCTCTACTGTGTGTTTTGCAGGCACACCTGTCTTCCAGGAGGGTGTTTACTGAAAGGTTGCTTCTCATGTGTGTCAGAAAAGGCTGAGAGAGTAGGAGTTTTCTCATTCTCATTTATCCATTACTTTAACCCCAACACACATCTTCCTCCTCTTAAAAGGTATATAAAAAAACAAATAAATTAAAAAGAAGCCTGACATTTGGATTTTGACATAGTCTTCAGTTTTCAAAGGTGATGACTATCTGGCGCTCTTGCTGATTGTGAAGTATGCATAGTCAGGTCTTCTGAGAGTCACTCACAGGAATTTACAAATCAAATAATCTTATTCATGTGTGTTAAAAAGCTCACTGTTCTTTAAAAATCATACCAAATTCTGAGACCTCTATCTCTTTGCTTGTGGTATAGGGAAGTCTCCCTTAGTTGGGTTTATTTGGGACTGGGATGGCCAGGAAATACATAATTCTTGTGCATCATACAGGAGTGCTTATATAGGAATATATGTGTACACACACACACACATTTACAGGGCTAGATAGAGAATTCCAATCAGAGCTGAGCAGGCCTTCATGAAGCTTGAGTGCATCTCCATTTGTACAGCACTCACAGGTAATTGGAAGCCCCTTAAAATGCTCAAGTGAAGTTGAGAAATTCCATGCCAGAGCCTGTAAATGGCAAAGTAAAGCAGGCAGGCCCATAAATTTTGATGTCAAAATGTTTGCCATTAATGGTCTCTCTTTGGACGCTGTTTCCTCTAGATGTGCCCAGCTATCACATCACATCAAACTTATATTTAGAGCTTTAATAAATGTCTGGCTTCATTTTAAAAAAGAACAGACAAAGGGTCATTGACAGAAACCAGACCAGTTAGTTCTTGAGACATAAGAACTTTCCTGATTATATTACATTTGGATTTACATTGTTAAGCTGAATGATGAGAAAATCAGCAAAGAAATCATATAAAGCATATAAATATGAAATGGAACAGAAGACTCGCATGGTTTCTTGATTTCTTGCTTTGTGGCTTTCTCTTGCTTTCTTGTTTTGTCTTGCTTTCTTGCACTCATGCTTTTTTTGTTTCTCTCTCTCCCCCCTTTTCTGTTCAGCATAAATGAGATCAGAATCAAATCTTCAGGGAATATTCCTAAGCAACTGCTTTTGGTGCAGAGGTCTGGGATAAAATGATGACCCCACTGAAGCTGACAGTAGAACTCCCATTGACTTAAACAAGGGGAAAAGTTCACCCAAGGAAAAGCAATCTTTTGTGAGGAAGTAGTCCATAGAAGACTGGTGGAGAAGGATAAATTTATTACAAAATATTACATGAAAGCAGCATTATATCTGAGAATATGTGTACATAAATCAAAGTTTAATATTATAGTTCCCATAGCAACAACAACTGTGCTACATTGCACATTTCTAATAAGGTGTCAGTCCTTTAAAAACATGCAAAGTAATAAAAAAGTATTTAATATGTAACATATGAAAAGGAGCTATGTGGCCTATAACTTTGAATTTCTTTATTTTGGTGTATTTAAATCCTTAAGTATTCTTTAAACATCTTTCTTAAGGTTGAGTAAACACTATTTTGTTTACTTTTTTATATCTTATATCCCATGACAATTAGTGCCCTGAAGATAAGACAATAGTCTGAAGAATGTTTTAAGCTTTATGCTTATCAGGTTTTGGTAGCTGATGAGACTTTTGAGAAGAGTGCATCTCATGGTACTGACTTTCTTTTTGAGGAGAAAAAAATAGCCAAAAATATTTTCTGACCAGATAGTATACCAGTTTTAAACCTGTAAATTCGGGACGAATATGAACCAGTGATTCAGAAATGAGAAGATTCTCTATTCCGAGCCATCCAGCTTTGCAAGGAAGTTAAATTATTACTATACAAGATTTAAGCCCTTTGCAGTGAAGATATTATCTTTATATTTGTACATTGCTGAGCATGTACTGGCAATACTGAAAATAAATATAATATCTAGTTGAATAAGTGAGCATCCTGTTTATATGCTTGGTATTTATTCAGTTTATCTTTTTAGCTTTTTCTGTCATTTCTCTCTTATAATCCTTTGATAATAATATGCATCAAAAAGGCATAAAAATGTAGAGCTGATATGAGAGGTGATGAAATATGAAAACCAGACTTTTCTTGAAGTTTTCTCACTGAAGATGTATTAGCTATTAATAATAAGACTAGTCAAATATTTGGGTTTTTTTAGTGAAATATTATATGTGCATAAAACACACAAGGACTAATAAGAAATTCTTCTTGACCTCTGCCACTCCTGCTTCTAGTGGCTTAGTAGGTCCAACTCAGTCCTCAAGAATCGATTTCTGGACTTCCAAAAACATACAGGAAACATTGTGATTTACTAGACATTCGATAAGAGAGGAGAACTTCTCACTGAATTCCGTATTCTTGAACTCCACATTTGTTCATAAAGGGATAGCTATAGGAATGCACCTATCGCAGCTCCTCTAGCAGCAGAATACAGCAGAGCATAGTTTGTTTGCTTGGTGGCTTGTAAGGAATGGAGGTAAATAGCTCCCAAATGCTTCCTGGTTGTTATGGAGCAAATTATTCTCCTGTTCATTTAATTCCATGGTTTTTGCAAAGCTAAAGCAATGTATAGTCTTCATTCCATATGTTGTATTTCCTGAACAGAGACTGAAGACTTTTATGGAACCATTTTCAAAACCTTCAGCAGTCAAACTCACAGACTGAGTGTTGAGTTTCATAACAGCCATAAATGCTTTACACTGAAATATGAGACTGAAGTGGTTCATTATATTAAGAAAACTTGATCTCATGGAAATCTACAGAAAACTAAGAAATGTGATTGTACCTGTGTATCATTTAAGTATGAACTGAATAAAAATGTTCTGTACATCAGAACATTATGTATTTGTCCACTCCTGTTACTGACCAGTTTATAAAATACCATGTTTCTTACAATTAATCTAGACCTAGAAATTTAATTCTGAAGTGAATTTCTTTGCTGTTGTCTGACTTCCTTATGTTTTCTACTTTCTTTTTTTAATGTGATATAGTAGTGATAATAAATGCTCATGCTAATGTTGTGGACCCAGGAAATGTTCCATTACTGGTAGCTTATGCTGTGAATTACCTATTCCAGACTTTTAATAGTGTTTTCATGCTTTTTTTTTTTTTTCACTGTGTTCAAAAGCTGCCATCCATTTCTTTGCATTTTACGTCTATTCATAGTATGAGTATCATGCACTGTGTATGTATTTTTTCCTAATAGTGTCTGACCACAGAAATATCAAGCAAGTCTGGAGTTACAACTTCCTGCTCCTCCCCCCTCCCCCCCAAAAAATGTCCTTTTCCAAATATCTTCAGCCTGAAAAATCCAATGCTTCTGCCAATTTAATAACTTATCACCTGCCTTTTAGCTGTTGATGCCTCTACTAATGTCCTCAGAGCCACTATATTTATCATCTGCAAGGTTGTCATTCTAGAGAAGCAGGTATGCACAGCAGCAGAGAGCTGTGCTGACAGAGGAATTTGCAGATAAAGAACATGCTTTAATGTGCTTTTCACAAAACAAATCTTTTCAACCCAATGTATGGAATGGCTGCATCTCTGAAGTATGGAGGAATCTTTTGCTGGCTGTCACGCGTAAATGACATTCTATGAAGAGGGAAGAGCTCAAGAGTATGGCTGTATCACAGTGAAAGTGTGCTCAAGGGTTTGTAGTGTGTTTGAACTCAATGTGCACTAAGAATTTATTGGACTGGCCCCACTCAACCCATATTAGGTGCATGCTGTCTCTAAAAGTATTTCTTAAGGTTGTTGAGAAACCTAAAAGTCATTGTGGAACAAATCTAAAATTATTAGCCTTTCCCTTAAGTATAAAGGAAGGGGAGAAGCCTATGAAAGGAAGTATAGAGGCCTGGAGGAGAATAAGTTAAAAAGAAAAAAGAACAGAAAGAACCAAATCATTCCTGAAAAGCAACAAAAGTCTGAAATAGGAATGATTGGCTTGACTGCTGTGAATTTCATCTGTTTTATTTCCAGGTTTCCCAACAGCTGTCTTTAAGCTCTTATTGGTATAACTGGGACGTTTCTTTGCACTAGCAGTGCAAATGGCTGGGGTAGAAATCCTGCTTCCTTCTGCCTCCTCAATAACTCTACAGTTAGATACTTTTGATGTTGCTAATACTTTGCTTTTTCTCAGTACAGCAAGTGCTGCACAGCGATATAGCAGGTAGCTTTTTAGATATGAGGATTATTTCAGACATACCAGCTGTATTGCTGACTTTCCATGGTGAGGTGCTTGTTGCCATTCATGAGATGAGAAGCTGAAGAATGAGCTTGGTATGCACTGCAAGAGAAAAGCACATAAAGTGCTTTTATGTCTTAGGAATTTTCCCAGTAGGAGATAGCAAAGTATGATTGTCCCTGTCCTAAAATAAATATTAACTAATTCATTGAATAGGAGGAAGAGCTGGCAATTACCTGGTGGCAACTCTGTTTCACTTTCCTATGCAACACTTCCCTATTTGCTCCATCTCAAAGGCCAGTGCAACATAATAGAGCTCTAAAACTGTCCTCTAAAGAAATGTGCATTTTTCAGCTTTGAAGCGAATGTTTACAGGATTTTTTGAGCTGTCACATGTCTGTCAAATTATTTCTCTTTCTCTTGTAAGATTCTCTGCTATGACAGGGAGAACGACTCACTGGGGATTATACAGTGCCACTTCCTTGCATAGCTAGGCATGAGGAATTAATTACAGTCTTAATGCTCAGGGGAAGTGACAGATTATGACTGATGGGGAGTTGTACTGGAGCAGCTCATCTGAAAGAAAGGCAGAGAAGTTTGGCTTCCTTGGCTCCCCTTGCGCTACTGGGGAGTAGAGGTACGTGCTTTTTAAATAGCAACTGGGATAGGAGTCTCCCCATGCCAGCCCTACCCTCCAGCAACATAAGCAGACCCTTGATTGCTCCTCTGGTATATGCCAGTACTTTGTCCTTAACACAGACACATTCCCAGTGGCCATAATGCATCTCTGTCTGGGCAATGAAGAGGAGAGCAAGGGCGGACATCCGAGATAGAAGCTCTCGCTGCAGATACCTGTGACTGCCTCAGTGTGTGTGGCACCAAACCCACATTATTATTCTTCTCTCCTGTTCTGTTGTGATGTACCTTGGTTCCCGTGGGAAAAAAAACCTGAAAATCCAACTCGTCTATGGCCTTGAAGAAAGAAACCTGTGGAAATATGTTAATAATAATAATAATAATAGTATTTCTGGTGTTCTGTTCATGGTCCATTGCCCCTGTTTCTGACAAAACTGATTTTTTCCAGTGTTTAAGAACAAACATGAACAGATGGGACTGGGTATTGCACAGCTAAATTATTAGAACACTATATACAGATTATTTTCTTTTAATGTATTATAGCAACATCTGCTGATGGAAAGACTCAAGAGAAAAATTATTGTTAAAAACTATCTTTATTAAAAAAGCTATATGACTGGTCAAATAAGAAGATGTGGTCTTAAATAGCACTTAGGAAATCTGAGTTTTGTTGAACAGTCTTGCACAAACCAATCATCCTTTGTTTCAGATCAGTCTGTTAAACATGGATAATAATGCTCATTCTTCCCTAACTTTTCCTAGTTTCTCTATATGGATAGCAGAGTCTTCTACACAGAAGTTATATTGTAATTATAATATTGCCAGAAGAAAATGACAAACATTTGAGGACCCTCATTTTGGTTAGGACCACTTTACTCTGTGAACTGGACAAGTGTTATCATTCTTGCCACATGTGGAACAAATTGAATAATCCAAACTTCCAAGTGATTTTCCCATTTCACATCAAAGCCCTTTCAAATGCTTCCCAAGCAAAGTGCCAGGGGACGTACATACTATACATACTATATACTATATACTATATACTATACATAGTATACTGGACAGCTGCGACTTACTGATCTCACTGCTTTGTCAGTACTATTTTTAACCATCTCCCTTTATCGCTAATATGTTTATTCTTGTCTCTTGCCTTAACCTGGTAGGTGTTTGTGGCTGATGGACATTTTCTGTGAACCAAAGAACTGGTTCAGGTCATCTAAGTCACCTTTTTTCTACTTGATTGTGGTTGAATGGCACAGTGCCAGTCCAAAATAAGGAGTTCAAAGTCTTTCCCTGAATGATCTTAGAAACTTATCAGGGGGAAATATTTTTCCTTGTCCCAGACAATTTTTTCATTCAACAAAAGGTCCATTTGAAGTGCAGACTACTCACACTGAATGGTCTCCATTATTTTCCCCCTCTGAAATCACTGGGAGTACTCAGGCTATTTTTGGAATTATTTTTTTTTTTAATAAGAAAATGCAGAGTTTCTATGTGATTTGCTGTTAAAAATATATATTGGTTTTGGTGGAATTTTAATTATGGATGTTATTGATGGCTAACATTCTCTCTCAAAGTGGTGAAAGACATCTTTCTCATCCTTATGCAAACAAGAAGGCAATTGAAATAGTAGGCTTTTTGTGGGGACATGAAAACGTTTTCCACTGGGTTGAGTCAGCAACCTATGGAATCTGATGTTAATAATCTAAAACTAAAATTTGTAATCTTTAAATAGATTATTATACAAGTCATTAGACTGAAAGTCTTTTTCTTGATACTTTTTGCTTTGCAGGATGCCTCTAAAATGTCATTTTTAAAGTGTATATTGACAAAGGTAATATCAATGTTCAAAGTAATGTTCAAGGAGTGATACATTCCATGTTGATCCTTTTTTGTTTTTTCATGTACCTCAGATTCAGCTTTTGGTGATGACTGACTGCTTACACTTTGCTGACAAAGCCTGATATCCGTAATTTCAAAATATGTTTGGGAGCATATACTTCGTTCTGTTTTGATTCTAAATTATGCATTTCTTCTGGCCATCTTAAGTAGAAACAGTTTTGATTTTGATGGATTTTGTTTCTTCTTTTCTGTGGTTTGTAAATAAGAATTTGGAGTTTTGTGTCTGTTGCGGTGTATTATGATTAGAAGTCTTTTCTGTGGCTTCCTGTCACTGTGCTTTCACTTCTTTAGAACCATCTGATCACGCTGATAGCACTTTTCTTTCCAGAAATACCAGCATGCTGGGATTCTCTGCTGTTATACAAAAAATATGTCTATTTTTTCCTACTTTCATTTTGGAAGCTTATGTAAAGCAAAATCAGAAATATTTCCTGTGTAGTGCTTTGTGGCTCAAAAAGGAAATGCAAAAATTCCCCTACTTGCCAAGTATTTCTTAACGATACAAGTGTCAATAAAGTATTCAGCATACTTGTGTTCCTGCTAACATACAAGGCAGTGACAAGCAAGTTGCTGCTATGACCAGACACAGGATTAGGTTTCCTGTTGGTATTTTAAATGGTCAAAGAATAATTCTGAATGCTTTTTCAAGAATTAATATTGAATGAACATTTTCTTGGTTTAGTAACATTAAATGGAAAAACACACTTGGAGAGGCAGAGAATGGGAGAAATACACCAGTTTAATGAGACATCAATTGACTCAATGCTGTGAGGTTACCGAATGCTGTGGAAGTATTAATGAGGATAATGCCCTTTGCTTTTGCAGGTGATTCAGATGATTTCTTTGAGGATCTTCAGTTTGAAATTTTTACTGCTTTGCAGGGTTTTCCTTTAACAAAGCAATGTGAAATTCCAGTGTTGTGAGAAAAAAAAGAAACTATTATTAATGTCTACTCCTAAGAGCAAAGATCAGCTTTCTAAATCTTTTTAGCTCCATGAAGGACTTCTTTACTATTGTCCAATACTGGACTGTGTGTAATTGAGCTCTTTCAGAAAAAATGTTTAAAGATTGGCTCATGTGGCAAATAGTAGGCTGCTCTGAAAAGTATTAGAATATTCCAAAATTAAGCATTTCTATTTAGTAGGTTTCCTCTGTTGATCTAAATTGTAATACCAAACCTGAAAAACTAACAAAGTATTCAGCAAATATAGGTCTGCCTTAACAGGCTAGGAATATAAAACCCCTAAAGGATACTGTCAATTCTTTCTTCTTGAGACATGATTTTAAAGATGGACATAGCGAGAGGTTAAGGAGAAAAACAACAAAAACGATGTTGATGGTGCAGCTGCCTGACATTGGCAACTGAAAACATGAGAAATCTTCAGTTTGCAGAGGCTGAGGGGAGAAATACCTATGGTTCACAAAAAAATGTGAAGGCAGTGCATGAGCTGAATTGTTCACCAAATCCCACAATAGAGAAGCTGCGGGGACTTGAGAAGACTGGCGGGAGATTGGTCTATAACAGACAAAAGAAAGCACTTCTTTACACAGCAGATAGTGAACTTCTGGAATTTGTTGCCACAGGAGACTGTGGAGGCAGACAGTATTAGCAGGTTCAAAAATGGGTTAGACAAATTCATGGATAACAGATCAATAAATAGATACTAAAAGAACTAGACAACAATATGATCAAACACCTCTGATACAATAAATCTCAATGCGCACGGGGAGTAGTCAGGATAGCATGCTTTTTCTGGGCACTGTCTGCTTTTGCAATTGTTTGGAGTCAGACTATAGGGCTGCATGGTCTTCTGCTCAGACCCAGAAATAAGGCATTTCTTATACTCTTCATAAAAGATTAATGATAAGTATGCTTTTTGGATATACTGTAAAGTTATGTTAAACAGCAAGAAATATTAGTATCTATGTTTAATGTGAATCTAATATCAAGAAAAGAGTTTGCATGATGCTCACTTCATAATACAATTTTTTATTTCAGTAATAATAATTCTTTGTAGAAACCTCCTAAAGGTTAACCTTAAAATGATAAAATGTCTCCTTTTAAGAATAAAAATACTTGAATATTTGCTTCATTCATGCTTATTACCTTTTTTCCCTTAAAGTAATCATACAGTTGCAGTTAGGGACAGAAATCACCAGTCACTCTGGCTGATTACTCACTTGCTGAGTGCTTTACAGGACTGTAGTGCAAGACAAAAATTTTCTTTAGTGGAAGGAAATATTAGAAAAATTATCCAGCACATAGATTGCTCAAGGTGGCTATGCTAGTAGCCCTCTGAATAAACAAGTATATGTTCAGATGTTCATGAACAGACATGCATTTAAGTTATAATATCTTGAAATAAGAAAAAGAGAGGTTTTTTCTCTCTCATTTTTCCCTTTCAGCTAAGATTAAAAATAAGAGGAAGAACCTGAATCTTTCATTAATGTTTAGACAGTTGGCTAGAAACTAAAACCAGCTGTTGTGTGCTATGATCTCCACATTCTTTGCTTGTACTAACTGTCAGGCATGAAGGCACCAACATAATTTAATTAATGAGTTTAATTAGAATTGTGAAGAAATCATAAAATTAGGCACCTGTGACTTCAGTTTTAAAAAACTGCTTAGAGATACCTCTTTTTAAAATTTGAAAACTAAATTTACCAGCATTGTTGTTCAATAATTTATGTCTACTACTTGAAATTATTTCAGGGGTCTCTTTGGAGCAGTGTGGATCAGACACAAATAAATTGACAGACTTTCCTTTCAAGCAAAACCCCTTCTCTTTTATCCACCTTGCCTTGCTTGAACTTTTGAACCAAATGTCTTGAATAGACACACTTTGAATTCAACTTGGTAATCCTTGAATACATGAATACTTCAATGCTTCAATTTGTGGAAGGTCATAGGTTTTCATTCTAGACCAAAATTACCTGGGGTGTGACTGCAGTGAGATTTGAGGACAATAGGGAAAAAAATACAATGCCTCGCTGCTCCCCAGGTGGACCCAGGTACACGTCTGCATGCACTGTGAGCAAGACGAGCATACAAGGACCCAGATGGTTGTTATTACCTAATTTTGGCTTATTGACATGTGGTAGTGGGATACTTTTTGGGAGATTTCAAGGGTCCCTACCCAAGGGCAGGTAAGATGTCCAGGCAATCAAGGCTAGCCTGCCATGTGGTCTGTGAGCATTTTCAGTGACAACCTGAGGCAGCAACAGATGTCCGTAGGGACAAGGGATTCATGTCAGATAGCACAATCAACTGAAGACAGGATGGACATAGCCAGTGAATGAGAATTAAGCACATTGCTTTATAGTATTTAGTCCAGCAACAGTTACACATTATCAGTGCACGTTTATTATGGACAGGCAGTAACCCATTCCTGGTTATTTAAATTTTCTCATAACATGTAGTTCAGGATCTTTTTATTAAATTCAGATAATGTATCTGTGATGGAGAAAATGCTAAACACTCTTTCATGTTTTATAAAAGTAATCTATAACTTTCACTGGATGTTTCCTATTAAAAATAAAAATGAAACCTCTCTCTAATCATGTAATTTTATAGGGCTGGTCAGGAAAAAAAAACCTGAAATATTTTACAAACCAAAATGCAATTTTTGAAAAGTATTCCATGATAAAGGCTTCTAAAAGTGACATATTTCTTCTCTTCGAAGTTCGTTTTGGAATTATTTAAATGCTTCTTCAGAGAAGTCTGTATTAGAACTGTTTTGTTATATTTTGGTTTTTATTTGCGCATTGATTGGCACTACTTTCACCATGTTTCAAGGCATTTCAATAGTAGTAATTTATACTATGTTACACATTGATAATGCTGAAAAAATCAACACCTGGAAATTTCTTTTTAAAAATATTTCTTTATATTGGTCACTTTAACTTTCTATGAATATAAATATCCCTTAAAGTCAGGTTGATATATAAATCAAGGCTGAATTTTACTATATCTATACAAGAAATGGGAAACCTCAAAGGATGAAGAATCTTGCAAAACTGTAATTTGAATTTTCAGTCTGAAATAGCATCACCAGTTCAAAAGTAGGTGCTTCTGTAGTCTGATCTACATATATGTGCTCATATATTTTAACAGAAGCCATATGAAACTTCTTGGTATTTAGATTTTTTTTTTAACAAGTTTTTCAGGTTAAAATCAGGCAAGTCAAAATCCAAAACAAGGTTTTATGACAGCAGCTATCATGGCAGCAGACAAAAACTGAAAATAAATGAATAAATAAATACTTCTTTCTTGCATTTAGTATAGTTTTGATGTTTCAGAAAAGCTTACAGTGAATGTTATGTGAAATTTCAACTTGTTCTTAGTTTCCCAAATTATGGCAAGTGTCACGTTACATTTATAGAGTCTATTCTGACTGTGTAACTTTTTCCTTGATTTTACATCAGTTTCAGATTTTTTTCTCAGCAGAATATATCATTCTGTTTTCTAACACATCTTCATTACTATTAAATAAGTTTTCTTACATATTTGATATAAAACAATTGAAATATTTGGGATTTTTAAAACTCAACCATAACTTGTATCAAAAATATACATTTATTTAATAATACAGAGTTAATATATTTTATGGCTTATGGATTACTAGTGTCTTTTAAAAAAGAAAATACAGTTTTAAAGGAAAAGCAATAAAAGGCATCTTTTCATATTTTTTCCTAACAAGCATTAACCGAAGGAAACATGTGACGTTTCAGGCTTCCACTGTACAGAGAATAACAGTTCTTCCATTTCCATAAATAAAGAAAAATACCCACATCTTGAAAACACTTATTAAGTTAAAGTTCCACATTTTGTACATGCTGCCTAAAGCAGATTAGGAAATTTTGATACCTTTAGTTAGTGCTAAGCAATAAAGAAGGTATAACAATTAGATTCTGTGTGAAAGGTGTGTGGGTGGGGAATTATTTCTTACAGTTGGAGCTAGGCAGAGATATTTCCAGACTCTTTTAGCAGTCACAGGTCTACAGGAATCTGATTTTAACTGAGACAGATATTCACAATGCTGATCTTCTTACTAGGTTCCAAAAAACCAGAAGGGGTATTGTTCTTTGTGATGTGTTAAAACTTCTTTTAGCAGTTGCAAATACCATTCTGACATGAGAAACCCTGCAGGATCTTTCTTCACTATTTATTAGATAAGCTCTACAGGAGTCATAGATCTTGCTTTCTCTTAGTCCTGAGTAAGTTGTTCTGGAGTCTTTGCAAGGCAAATAACTTGAAAAAAAATATTTTGAAAGGTCCTTTTACATCAGCAAGCAAGTATGTTGTCAGTCTTGGCAGGACTTAGATTGTGCTGAATTTTACTCTCTCTCTATATGGTGATTCAACAGTACTTTAATTTGTAGAATACAGTGCCCAGTTTCAGAGTCCATGGCTCAGCACAATCCAGACCATCTGAATCTCAGCTGAATGCAGACTTGTTGTGATCAGTCCCACTTCTCTCCCAGAGAGAAGGTCGGGTACTCCACCAGTTCCTTGGTACTTTATTAAAAGCATTTACATGTGGGCAGAAGCACCAGGTAGTTTAGCAGACAATGCCTAGACACCAAATTAGATACAATCAAGAGCACAACTAGCATCTTGTAAAATCTGAGTGGGGTTTGACCCCCCCTATTTCTTACTGCTGGACAACGCTGTAAGTACAAAGCTGTAAGCATGTCCGTGGTGACCCTGTACCCCACCATTGCTCCAGGAGATGAGTAGAGGATTGAAAGAGCGGTTGAAATTTAATTGGGAGAGATTCAGAAAGAGAACAGGCAACAAAGAGAGACTGGTTCTAGTCTAGGTGTTAGCTCACCCTTCCTGGGAGGAGAAAAGACCTGATTTGTGATCACCCAGAAGGGTTTGTCTGTGTTTTAGTGCAGTAACATTGTCTTATGAAATGGATACCTAATCAGAAGTCTGGAATGATGCCTCTATGCAAGCAAGTCTTTTTCTCTGTGACTGCATAGTTTTCCCTGGCTGCACAATGGCCCTCAACAGTTGGGCTTGACATTTGTCTTCTTCCTCTGCCTATACCTAGTATTTGAGATTCAACCATCCTTAAGCTGAGGACAATCCAGAAATCAGAATACAGGAGCTTTAACCTCTACCCAGTAACCTCCAGCAGTCATGAAGAGGCACTGCTGCTGTGTCTGCCTCTATCACCAGTGTCATGATTTTCCCCTCTGGGATACAAAGAATTTTCAAACTCCTCCTCTGACATTTACATGCGCAGAGCACTGTTTGTTGGAGTGCTGGCATGGCTTGCGAACTCCACCCTGAGGCTGAGAAAACACACAGGGTAGGTAACCGAAGGTCAGGCTACAGCCTCTCCCTTGACAATTTCTTTGGCAGAAGAAATGGAAGAAGAACTGCTAAAGGAGACGAGTTGGGTGAGGAGAAAAAGTGAGTTCAAGCAAGAAGAACTTTATAGAGACCTTTAATAGTTGCAGATTCTGCAGGCTGGAGACTAACTGCTGAATCAGCTTTTAAGATACACAACTTTTAATCTTGAAAAAAGTTGGACCATCTCTTTTCTTAGGTTGGCACAGGCATTACTGAAAGGAAAATGTCTACATCTGTTACTGAAAGAGGGAAAAAGGAAAATATTGCTGCAGTATGTCATTAAGCCCAAACCATTACATATGTATCAGATGAAATCTTGGCCTTGTTTACAGTACTGTAAATATTAACTGTTCACTTCAAAACAATGGCCTTCAGTTCCTTCAAACATGTCTAAACCTAAAATTTTACCCAGCAATTTTCTCAATTGACTCAATATCAATAGAAATGGGGTGTGGGGTGCAAAAATTAATCTTTTTGATAGTAGCACCTTTTTGGTCTCTATTTACTCCCTGTTCTTACAGGTATAAAATTTCCAATTTGACCAAGATGGTTCGATAACTTTACTTAGGTGACCTAGAATAATTAGTGAGTTTTTACCTTGGTAAAATTATGAAGTTAATGATAGTAAATATAACAAACGATTCCCATTTAATATATGGTATAATGTGATATTATTAATAACTGTTAATGATATTAGCAAAAACCTGTCATGTTCATAATCAATATAATTTAGTAATGTGAGAAGGTAATGAAATGTTACACTCATTTGGTTAATGGGACTTTTATCAAAAGAGGCAAACTGAATTATTTTCATAATCTTAACTTGAAAGGGCACAGTGTTGGCAGTTAGAATCAGACAGATTCACAAGTGAAAGGTGATAGTAGAGAAAAATTAGATATTGTGTGTTTTCTTTTTGCTGAATCAGTAATCTGGTTAGCCACTTAAATGAAGTGGATGCAACAGATGAAATGTTGCTCTTTTTTTTCAACACATAATTACTGTTTTGTTTTTGTTTTAATTTTTCCTGAAAGTAATTATGGTTCTTCTGATTAAAAGAATGTGCCGAGCAGAAGAATGAAGTAGCTTCAGTATCTCACATGGGATTGACAGATCTGTGTAAAATTGTGTAGGAATATTTATATTCACATATATATAGTATATGCAGTTATCTTTAGATAGTATCAAATGTTGAACAAATTGCTAAACACATTGATATCAAATTTAGATTTTTCTAACACTTATTTTGAATTAAAATACTCTCAATACAGTTAAAGGCAGTAATGCAAGTTTTATACAGATCTTGAAAAGAATATGGTCCTTTGCCAGGTATTCCATAGTATCACCTCAGCAGTATTTTGCTAGAGGTTTAATAAATTTGAAAAAAAAAAAACCCAAAAAGTCCAGATTCTGAACTTATCTGTGTGATTTTAAGTACACGTTAGCAGAAATCATCCATAGTTTCATTAAAAAACCACCAAAATTACATTTTCTTAAAAAGGTTGAGGGGGGCTGCCAGGGAAAGGATCATAAAATGAGAATGCTGTCAGTGCTAAAACAGATGAAACACATGCAGGGAAAGAAAGTGGCACATGATATGGAGGGAATAGTGTAGAAGACCCAAGAATGAAACCACACACAGTTGTTACAGGACAAAGGGTTGAAGTAATCTGTGGGAGAGAAGTTACTGTTAGTTGATCGTACTTAGCAGCAGGAGCAAAATGAGTTCTGCTTTACAGAAACAAGCAATATTAAATGCTTGAGGTAGCCACATGCCTCCTGACTATGTAAGCAAAACTCTCAGGAACAGAGGGAAGTTCCTGTGCTGCTAAATGTTATGTGCATGGTGATCTGCAGTGGTCTTTTACGTAGTTTCTGAAGGAAGGTAGGATGATTTGAAAAAAATATAGAAAAGCAATATGATGCTGGAAATGAGAATCATAAAAAGTGATTGCAAATGAATACAAAGACATTTTACCCAAGGAGAAATTATTTCCTTTAAAATCTGAATCCCCTGGCATTGCTGGTTGATACTACTGCTGCAGCTCTACTGTTCACAAGACCTGGAAAATAACTCCTGGTAGCTATAGCTTTTTTGACTCAACTCACAGAGTGCTTGCCAGCACCTTTGTAAAAGTCCTTTGTGATGCAGTATATACATATTGATGAAAGTATCAGAAGAGGGACAAAACCTAGGTCCTAGGTATGCAACATGTCTTTAAAGCATATAGTAGAATATGTAAGGAACATACAATACGAACTACAAATTTTGTCAAAGATTAAATGAAATTATAGCTATGGGAAAAAAACTCTTAGTGAAATGCAGAAGTTATGAAAAACTTCTCAAGAAAGAGAAATATGAAGGAGGAGGGCACTGAGATCAAGGATATATTTTACCATGTACATTGGTCTTATAAAGCAACAACAGCTCCATAGCTGTTTACTCATTAAAAAGCTTGACTGTTCTGAACATATTATGAAAATTCAGGAAAGAAAGGAAGAAAGAAACAGAACAGAAAAATGAATTGTGCTGAAAATAGCCTTGAAAAGAAATTTGTGCAATTATCTGGGAAATCATGTGATATTAAAACAATTAGAGGCAATGATTCCTCCTTCTTTTTGCAGTCTAAGTCTTTGGTATGTTTTGGTCAAATACATCTGTATTCAGAGGTATGAACACCATCCTTTGCTAGGAAACTGATCTGTCAAGGATATATTTGCTCATAGCAATGATCCCATAAATTCTGTGATTCTCATAAGCAATGATCTCTCATCTTTCTCTCTCATAATTATTTCTAGTCTCTTCTCCCTGTCTGGTACAAAATGGGGTGTTATCAAGCAAACTTCAGGCTTGAAATGAGGCTAATATCTCTAGTGGATGAGCTGGCTTGCTCTTTGTCCTTTCAATCATTTTATCATTTTAGAGAAATATGCGCAATAGTGCATTTATTTCATTAGACCGCTAGAATAAGTGGAAGAAATTTTGTAGAAAAGCCTTTAACATTGTTGGAATATTTTAATTTACATATTTAAGAGTAAATAAAGACTGGTTATTCTACAAAAGAAAAAAGCCTCAGTTACAGAGAGACTTGAGGGCAAAATCTGATAAATCTCTTAAATAAAATGGAAGGTTTGGTAGGCAATCTGTATTATTTGCAGTACTTTCATACAAATATGGTAACAACAATGCTGCCATATACTGAGAAATGAAACAAGTACAAATAATATGATGTTGTTTGGAATTGATTAATTGTAAATAATGTTGAATTTAAAATATCGTTATATGAACTATATTGTATAAAGCATTTAAAAGTTTTTCTAATTCATTTTTTGTTTTCATAGATAGTTGGAATTCAGACAGACATGTTTAATCTATTTGTTGTAGTTTAATTGGGTAGTAGTTTTTTGTGCCTTAAGAAAAACTGAGATGACCAAACTAGTGTTCGTAATAACCACACATATTTTAAAGGTACCAGAGGAGTGCATTGAGGAAGAATATATGGGATCAGGGATCAGAAGTTAAAGTGATATGGCCTAAGAAACCTGATTTATTTTGATGTATATGTGATGTGCATCATCTGTATTTTCATTTATCTATTTATAATATAGACAGATATATATAACATAGACAGACAAAAAAATAGGTCAGAATAATGCTTGCATAGAATAAGTGGTTCATCAAGCCATAAGTAAAACAAAAAAATTATAATATACAAATGGATGTACAGAATATATTTTCATATTTTCTTAACTTTCTCTTTTGGTGGAGGGAGTTGTAGCTTCTGTACCTGTTTATAATGTGGCACTAAAAATAATTTCTCCCTATCACTGACATGTGCATCAAAGTTATCTTCGCTCCCTTTTTTTTTAAAAGCAGAGTGATTTTTGGATGGCAGTGTTTTAGAACACTTAAGTTAGGCTTACATATTTACTCAGATGAAGTTCTTTTCATCTAGTCGTATGTCTGTGAAACTAACAATATGAACTAATTATTATATATTAAAAAATAAAATATTTTGTAATTCAAGTATTTATAGATTTATCTTGTCACAAAATAATGGAAATTTTAAATTCACTTAACAGTGCATACTTAAGATATCAATTAATAGTGAATTATGCAATAATCACTGCATGAATTACTGTCTGAAAGTCTGAGGGTTATACTTATCCATATTTCACATTGGTATCTTCTGGCCTTAGAATTAATATTCCCGGATCTCATTGCTCTGCCAGTGTAGCATAAAGCAAGTCCTAGTGAAAATGAGATCTAGGTTCTATTAACCCATATAAAGGACAGCTGCATTACTAATACAAAATTTTGCATGACTACATTTTGCCTGGTTTCAAAATGTTATGCTTTAATTGGCTGCATTGCATTATCCTGCAAAACAGTGATATAATCATGTTTGTATACCTCACTCAGTGTGATGTAGCAAGCTGGTAGAAATACATTTTAAAAGCTATCTGATACAATACATGGTGCATGCATTTAAAACCTTAACTTTCACACAGTAGATGATTGGCACGAAGTGTAAAGATCAGTATCTGATTAGACTGCTTTTCAATTTAAGTTGAAATCCAGTAACTTTCCTGGATACTTATGTTTTAAAAGTGAGTAACTGTTATTTTGAAGAAGCTGATGAAGCAAGTAATGGCTAAATAATTTTGTTTAGAATGGCATGCTTTTTCAGAAGTTATCTAATGAATAAAACAGAGCTACAGACATCTCCCCTACTTTCTGTATCAGATTTCTACTTATTCTTAGAACTGCTGAATCACCACACTGGTGCATCATTTTGGTAGGAATGCTTTAGCTGGGAAAAAGATAGCATTTGCAGTTCAGCATCATGCTTGCTTTAAGTGCTTAGCTTATTTTTTTACAAAAGGTTGCATTTTGATCATATTTCTGTTCTGAATGAGGAACCCAGTAAATTAGTCTTCATTTTTCCTGAAACTTCAAAATCTTTCATTCAAACAGTGAAGCCTACATAGTTCAGACATTCAAAAATTTGCCCAAGTATAGGCAAAGGGAATCTGTGCCTCCATAATGGCTCCTCCTGATCTCACTGACTCAGAGTCTTTTGTTTCATATTCTGTCATTTCTGTCATTCTGGAGAGTCTTCTTTTGCAGGTTTCCTTCTTAATATATCAGATCTGGTAATGATCCAGAAGCAGTATCCTAAGCACAAGGTCTCCTCCAGCATTCTCCCAGTTCTCAGCTCAGACGCAAATTTTAAAGTCAGGCCTCTCAATATCTGGCTGATCTGCAGCTTTTAAGGAAAATGCATTTCAGCACATAGGCAAAAGTAATTAGCTGCACACAGCCAGAGAATATTCCCTAACTCATTAACATGCTATCATGCATAGTCTGTTAATATTCAGAAATATATATTGAGTTGCTTTGCATACATAACCCTGTCTTCACCTCCATCCCTGGAAAGGTGATGGAACAGTTCATTCTGGAGGCCATCTCCAGGCATGTACAGGAAAAGGTTATCGGTAGTAGTCAACATGGATTCACCAAGGCAAGATCATGCTTGACCAACCTGATAGCCTTCTGTGATGGTGTGACTGGCTGGGTCGATGAAGGGAGGGCAGTAGATGCTCGACTTCAGCAAGGCTTTTGACACTGTCTCCAATAACATCCTCATAGGTAAGCTTAGGAAGTATGGGTTAGATGAGTGGATAGTAAGGTGGATTGAGAACTGGCTCAGCAACAAAACTCAGAGGGTCGTGATCAGCAGGGCAAAGACCTGATGGAAGCCTGTAAATAGTGGAGTTCCCCAGGGGTCTGTGCTGGGTCCAACCCTGTTCAACATATTCATCAATGACCTGGATGATGGGATATAGTGTAACCTCAGCAAGTTTGCTGATGATACCAAGCTGGGAGTAGTGGCTGATATACCAGAAGGCTGTGCTGCCATTCAGCAAGACCTGGACAGGCTGGAGAGCTGGGCCGAGGGGAACCTGATGAAATTCAACAAGAGCAAGTGCAAGGTCCTGCACCTGGGGAGGTGGTCCTGCACCTGCACCCATGCACCAGTAGAGGCTGGGGGCTGAACTACTGGAAAGTGGCTCTGTTGAGAAGGACCTGGGACTGATGGTGGACGGCAAGCTGACCATGAGCCAGCACTGTTCCCTTGTGGCCAAGAAAGTCAATGGTATCCTGGGCTGCATTAAAAGGAGTGTGTCCAGCAGATCAAGAGAGGTTATCTTCATGCTCTACTCCACCCTAGGAGACTGCATTTAGAGTACTGTGTCCAGTTCTGGGCTGCCCAGTTGAAGAAAAACAGGAAACTACTGGAGCAAGTCCAGTGGAGAGCTACAAAGATGGTCAGGGGACTGGAGCACCTCTTTTATGAGGAAAGGCTGAGAGACTTGGGTTTGTTTGGTCTGGAGAAGAGAAGACTGAGAGGAGATCTTATCAATGCTTATAAATACCTGGGGAGTGAGCGTCAATAAGATGGAGCAGATTTTTTTCAGTGGTGCCCAACAGCAGGACAAGGTGCAATGGGCACAAGTTGGAACACAGGAATTTCCACCTGAATATGAGGAAAAACTTATTTTACGTGAGGGTGACAGAGCACTGGAACAGGCTGCCCAGAGAGGTTGTGGAGTCTCCTTCCCTGGAGACATTCAAAACCAATCTGGATGCATTCCTGTGCCCCTTGCTCTGGGTGTGCCTGCTCAAGCAGGGGGGTTGGACAAGATGATCTCCAGAGTTCTCTTCCAACCCCTACCATTCTGTGATTCTGTGATTCTAAAAGAAGCTGGTTTATATAATGGCTTATTGTCAAAGAAATATAGAATATGTAAGGGAAGGGTTAAAGTAAAAAGACTTTTTTACTTTGAAGAAAAAAAGATAGCTTTATGTGTGTGTTGAAAGAGAGGAAGTATTTCTTAGGGGCTGGAAGGTCTTTAGTGTCATGTAGAGGATTCCCTGTGGAGATACTAATATGATTTACATGATATATTACAATAAGGTTTATGTCTTGGGATGTGGGTGTCACCTGATACTGAATGTCTTACTATTTTTTCATTCTGTGAATTTGATGAAGATGGATATATGTGGAAAAATTCCATGCACAGTAATTTATGTTGTTTGGAAAAAGTTGGTCTTAAGTATGATAGAGACTACCTACATTGCAAATGAGTTTATTTGTTTATTATCTCCTGTGAAAACAGAGGAAATTATCTACAGTGTCTGTTCCCTGATGACACCCAGAGGTATGCAGATTGCTGAGACCTTCTGATTTCTCAAGGTCAAATCAAACTGAAGGCAATCATTCCTCATCCAACTTAGCTGAGCCAAGTTGCTTGCTTTGGCAGTGGTACCACATCCTAAAAAAGCAGATTTTTCTTGCTTGTGGGCAGGTGGTTTGAATACCATATAGAGCTCATTTTTGACTGTCAGGATTGAAATTATTTCTCAGCCAAGGATAGATATAAGTACATCTGTTAACTATTAAGTCATGGAGAAAAAAAACCTTTGCAAAGGTTCAAAATGTACCTCAGATGTAAAAAAAAACAAATCAGATTTTCAGAACAATTTGTGTAAAAATGATTAAAAAGATAAATGTAATTCCATTACATTCCGATCAAGAAAATTACTGCAACTCTCGTAGGTTCTATTCTTAAGCCAGTAAGAGTTTAACTACAGTCTGAGCAACAGTAGCATAGGTGGTTATTACTAACCTGTCAAAGACTGTCAAAACCTGAAATTTTGGGTTTTTTTAAACTTGCTTGAATACTATGTATCAAAATCTGGATTTTTTAATGTCTCTGTGTTATTCTTAAAGCTAACCTTTAAAATGGGAAGGGTAAAAGGTGTTAAACACTCTATTTTTCCTTCAAAGATAGTAGGTTTCAGAAAGTGAAAGACCACCCTTTATTAGTAGAAGCTTTATGAAATTTAAGATTGTTCAGTAATTATAACTCATGCTAATGAACTAGATATGAAATTAACAAATACTAAGTTAATTATTACTTACAACAGTTGTTCCCATAAGAATTCATTCATACATCTTCTAAATTTAATTAAAAACTTCATGTATGAGAGCTAACAGAGGTCAAGATTACAGGCAAACTCAGAGAAATGAGTCTAAGAATACTCAACCAAGAAAGAAAATTAGGTTTTTACACTACTTTCAAAATATAAAGTACATTATTGACTGCATTTCCTTTGTAGTGAAGACTTCTCACAAGCAGTTGATGTAAAATTCCTGATGAGCTAATTGTGCTTTTAATTGATCATAGAACCATAGAATCATAGAATCACAGAATCATAGAATGGTTTGGGTTGGAAGAAACCTTTAGAGGTCATCTAGTCCAACCCCCCTGCAATGAGCAGGGACATCTTCAACTAGATCAGGCTGCTCAGAGCCCCGTCCAACCTGACCTTGAATGTTCCTAGGGATGGGGCACCTACCATCTCTCTGGGCAACTTGTTCCAGTGTTTCACCACCTTCACAGTAAAAACTTTTTTCCTAATATCCAGTCTAAATCTACCCTCTTTTAGTTTAAAACCGTTACCCCTTGTCCTGTCACAACAGGCCTTGCTATAGAGGTTGCCCCCATCTTTCCTATAGTCCCCCTTTAAGTACTGAAAGGCAACAATAAGGTCTCCCCGCAGCCTTCTCTTCTCCAGGCTGAACAACCCCAACTCTCTCATCTTGTCCTCATAGGAGAGGTGCTCTGGCCCTCAGATCATTTTTGTGGCCTCCTCTGGACCCACCCCAACAAGTCAATGTCCTTCCTGCGCTGAGGGCTCCAGAGCTGGATGCAGCACTCCAGGTGGGGCCTCACCAGAGCAGAGCAGAGGGGCAGAATCACTTCCCTTGACCTGCTGGCCACGCTTCTTTTGATGCAGCCCAGGATATGGTTGGCTTTCTGGGCTGCAAGCGCACATTGTTGGCTCATGTCTAACCTTGCATTCACCAGAAGCCCCAAGTCCTTCTCTGCAGGGCTGCTCTCAATCTCTTCATCCCCCAGCCTGTACTGATAATGGGAGTTGCCCCGACCCAGGTGCAGGGCTTTGCATTTGGCCTTGTTGAACCTCATTATGTTCTCACAGGCCCACCTCTCCAGCTTGTCTAGGTCTCTCTGGATGACATCCCGTCCTTCTGGCGTGTCAGCTGCACTGCTCAGCTTGGTGTCATCTGCAAACTTGCTGAGGAAGCACTCAATTCCACTGCCTATGTCATTGATAAAGATAGTAAACAGTACTGGTCCCAGTACAGACCCCTGAGGGACACCACTCATCACCGGTCTCTGGAATTTGAGTTATTGACCACTACCCTCTGGATGCAACCATCCAGCCAGTTCCTTATCCACCAAACAGTCCACCCATCAAAATCATATCTCTCTATTTTAGAGAGAAGGATGCTGTGGGGGACCTTGCCAAAGGCCTTACAGAAGTCCAGATAGATGACATCCATAGCTCTTCCCTTGTCCACTCAGGTAGTCACTCCATCACAGAAGGCCACTAGGTCGGTCAGGCACAACTTGCCCTTGGTGAAGCCATGCTGGCTGCCTTGCATCACCTCCCTGTGCTCCATGTGCTTTAGCATAGCTTCTAGGAGGATCTGTTCCATGATCTTCCCCAGCACAGAGGTGAGGCTGACAGGACGGTAGTTTCCGGGGTCGTCCTTTCTACCCTTTTTAAAGATGGGCATAATGTTTTCCTTATTCCAGGGACATCATCTGACTGCCATGACTTTTCAAATATCATGGAGAGTGGCTTAGCAACTACATCAGCCAATATTTGGCTCAAGGATTTTAGGTTTTGTTGTTGAAGAGTGCTAGAAGCAGTCTGAAGCTATTTTTCACTTTATATTGTATTAATTTTTCACAGAAGTATTGATAATTATGCTTATAATTGTTATTCGTTTACATGGGCCTGAATCTGAAAGGTGGATGCCAGTTGCCTGCAAAGCTATCCTTAAGAAAAGGGGTTGAGTCAACACTTCTCCTTAATGGCCAATCTCATAAATGATGTTGTACAATTTGTGTTAGCAATTTATTCTTGTACGATTGCACAAAGAGATGGGTAATAGTTTTCTCTCAGCATGTCTAGATAAAATGGTTAGCTTGTGAAATAGTAGTTTGCACATTTAGAGCAAGAGCTGTATTGCCAGTGTAGCACATACGTGTGGTCTCCTTCTTGTAGTTTAGGCCAGAGATTAAAGTGTTTAATTTCTGCAAGATTTGTGTGAGAGAGGGGCAGTGTCACTAACTGACTAATTTTGATTGTGAAACAATTTGTGCTTTCTTCATAGTAGAGAAAACAACAAATCTGGCAGGTTTTTTTCTTAAAAAAAGTGAACATAGTCTTTACAGTAATAATTAAAAATAACCTACTGTCATTAGCCAAATACGGCTGTCTGAAGCCTGTAGCCTGGTTTGCTTCCACAAATGGTTTATTGATCTGTTGTGGATTAATTCAACAATGAAATTATCTTGAAGATTAAAACCAATATTGAGTAATGGATGGTCCAATTTACTGTAACATGAGCTTATTGCTGCAGTTTGTTACTAATTCATGCAGCAAAAAGCTCAAGTAAAACTTTGTTTTCAAATTTCAGCCTGCATTCCACAGGATAGTTTTTGCAGAAGAATTGCTGAAGTGGATGCGAAGTCCCTAGATAACTGCCCTGTGCAAATGCTACACTAACATTTTGAAGGAATTGTGTTAGTTAAAATAGATTTTCTTGCCCCTCTTTTGTTCACAGGTATACAGGTACTTATTGTTTATGATATATCTTGAATTTTTTTCTATTGGACCTACATGTGGGAAAAATCTGATTAATTATATACCCCATACATGAAATGGCCAGTTTTACAGAGCTTATAGAGAGATTTATCCATGCAGTATCAGTCCTAAAGCAGATAATTAGAACTGCTACTTCTGTTTCTTTTCCACTTCTTTTTCTCTCCCCTATTCCCTTAATACATTTATTAACATCATCAATTTTAACTCTATTTCCTCTAAGTCAAAACTTCTTGTGCACAATCATCTGCTTTTTCAAGATGAGAATTTCTACAGAATTCCTCTTTAATCACTGTAAAAGACTTTTTCTTTTTTGCATAACTGTAGTAATTTTTTCTGGTTTATGATGATTACTTCAAGAGTAGAAAAGAAATATGTATTTTCCTATGTTGTAGAAATAATAAAAAGAACCCGTGATAGTTACTGCACTCTGTGATCTTTTTCTTCTTGCCTTAGGCCTTAAAGAACACGCTGTACACCTGTGTTAAAGCTTTCTATTTTCACAGGGTTCCTGCAAATCTCTGTAAGACCTATCCATGCAGACCAAATTATTTCAATTTTTGTTTCCAAGTATTTATTGCAAAAGCTTTTTGTTTTTGTCTTTTTTTCCCCTTCCCGTTAGTGATTTCCTAATCATAAGAAAGGAGGAGATTATTTGGGGATAGGAGATCTTGTCCAGTCTGAGATGGAGTCACTGACTGGCATTTGTCATATCATTTTCCTGACATTTATGAGGTAAACACGTCAGCAGAATTAACTTTCAAATCCTTTCACCCTTCTGGGTGAAATTCAGGCTTGTGCATGAAGTCTGTAAATGTACAAAACTTTATCAAAATCTATGCTTCTGTATTCAGGAAGATGAGTGGCAGAGAAAATTAAATATTTTTTTTTGCTATTGTTTACCTTTATCATTGATGGAAGATATTAATTTAATAATTTTCAGTGTCTAATCAGACAGAACAGAATTAATGGGCAACTTCTGTCAACCTGTATCTTAAAACATGTTTCTAGTAAAATATAGTCTCATATGGTATTTTGTAAAAGAAATTAACAGTGAGACATAGCATTATGGAATCTCAAAACATACATAAATTTATTGTCCAGACTGTATGGCATATTTCTTAAAGAAAAGAAAAAGCGGAAGGAATTGCATAGTAATAAATTGCTCTTTTAGCAACTACTCTTTGTGTTTAAGAAATCATATGTTTACCAACTCAGGACAGTTTTGCACTTTTGTTTTGAATAGTTTAGGAACTCAGTCTTGAACACTGCGTACTATGAAACTGCTCTAAAGAAAGATGAAAATCAGAGTCTATTTTTTTTTTTTTTCTGCAAAGAGGCAATTATTTTTTCAGCTTCCAATGAACACACAGGTAGAACTTCCATTAGAATAATTCTGGCATGCTCATCCTTTTAGCTGCCAGAAAAAAAGCTGTCTGGAAAAACACTGGTTGGATTTTGTGATGTGCAAAGTAAATAATTACTATTTTTATTTGACTAATAAAATCAAATAAAGTTAATAAAATGCGCTTTTGAGGATTCCTTATTCATCTAATATTTCATAACCTCCAAGTTATTAGTTAGTTGGTCCTTATAACATCTTCACCCCTCTACCCCAAGCCAAACAAACCTCACCAAAAACAGTTTTCCCATTTTGACTTCTGAACATTCCTGACTGGTGCTGTTGCACAATTCAGCTGAATCTCATGGTGAAGGTGGCTTTCTCTCTTCAGCTGTTTTTCTTTAGTTTTAGAGTGTGCTCCTTCTGCCTCCTGCTTTGGGGACATATCTTTCAGACAGTGAAAAATGATGAGCAGCTGGAGGCAGCTAGCTAGATCAAAGGTTTGTTTCTGTCTATGGACAGACTTGGTTATCCAAAACAAAATAAGAGGTATCATTATCTGTAGTCCTGTTGGTAAATGCTTCATCATGGTAATAATTTGGTGTGCATGATAAAATCACCTCCCTGCATGAATGATTGCAGAATAACAGATCATATCTGAAAGAAAGCAAAAGTGTATGGTAGAAGGCATACTGGAATTGTGAAAATGACAGCTGCTCAGGAACTAAATACAGGAATTTTGCATACTCTGCACCTCAGCTTTAGGACTGATCTGTAGTTCGTCATTTTTGTAATATCAGGGCATGCTGAGGCACCGCTTCAGTATGAATTTCTGTGGAGAATGGCTTGAATCATCAATGTCATATTCTGCATCTCTTGGCCTTCTCTTAGGGGTTTCCTTTAAGTTTATCCTGATAGCTTGGTACAGCTGAAGAAATCCTACCCCCAGGACATAAACATTACAGGAATACAAGCTATGAATCCGAGGTCAGTTCAGGTATGCCAGACTATTTTTGATGAGTACCTAATGCTACCCCAGAAGAAAAGCATTCTCAGTGCAATATCTTTATGTGACTGTAACATGTGTCCACTGGCATTTACCTGAGATAAAATCTGATGATTTGAAGAAGTGTTACTACAGAGATGGAAATAACAATCCCTTAATTATATTTAACAGAAAAGCTTCTTGTTCCCTGTTGGGATGTGATTCCTGCCAAAACAACATAGTAAACAGGCCTTGACAGTGCAACTTGCTTATACAAAATTGTTACGTATGTTTTCACTTGAGTAACACTCTTGAAGTGTAAAGGACATCGGCATGTTTTCTTTTAAGCAGGTATTAGATGGTGTGCAAGGTCAAATTCCAAGACAATAAATATGTGAATTTTCCTAAGAAAAAAACATTATAATTTTTTAAAACTGATTAGCCATTTTTTGTAATTCTTTTTAGAACCATCGGATACAAAAAGAAGTATGTGAAAGTTCCACACGGGCATATTTGGGTGGAAGGTGATCACCATGGACACAGCTTTGACAGCAATGCTTTTGGGCCAGTAAGTCAATTCTCTGTATCATTTACACTTTGCAACTGAAAAGCAGCACATGTACAACACAGCAAGTATGAATTGATTGTGATTGTATCTTATTGTTTTTGTAAGAACTAATAGATTTTATAAAATATCTTGGTTAGTAAAGAATGAGTTTGCTTTTCACTATCATGAAAAGAATAGACTCCTTTTAGTTCCTGCACATGGGAAGAAAAGTGGTGGAGATGTTAAAATTTGGAGGGATGTACTGGAGGAGTAGCCAGAGGGTGAGCCAGCTCCCTGTAGCTGACAGATGCTCCCTGAGGACATATTGTGAGCTGATGTAATTTGGAATGGTTCCCTCCTGGGAGCTCGGTCTTGCTTTAGCACCAGTGCTGGGATAAAGAATTAGGAAATCTTAACTGTGCTAAGTAAGTGTTAACTGTTAAATTGGTCTGTGGATGATGGTAGAGATATTTCAAAATTTGCCCAAAAATAGATATTTAACTTTTCTTTTTATAGGGCCATTTTCATATTGAATAAAGACAAAACATAACCTGAAAAATCTGTGTCTTGACTGGTAGAAATGTGCATCTGTTTATCCGGAAGACAGTAAATTCTTCCTCTGCACTCCAGTTTTGGTTTGGTTTTGGGTTTGTTACACTTTGTGTAGATTCCTGTTCTTGTTTTAACTTAATCTAGCAAAGACATCAAGGACCTTATGAGTTTATCTGACTTCTGGAAATTTAGCCCAATTATTAACTTGAAATAATTTGTTCTCAAAAAAAGTACAAAAAAGTCCTATTGTCTGGTTTGGGGTATGTGATGCCATTGCCTCTCTTTTGGTTTGTCTCACTTTTTTTGTGCTTGTATTTCTTGCTATCTTTGGTTATTATTTTCCTGATACTGTCTTCTAAAATTTCTAACATCTAGTTTTAGAGGTTCTTTCCTGCAAGATTTAATTCAGTCTATCCTGTGCAGGTACCTCTTTTTCTTCTCTGTCTCCCTCTCTGTTCTCAAGATAAATCTTAGTCATAAAGCCACTAATCTTCTTTCACTTACAAATATATTGCCAATGTAGACTCAGAGCATAAGGAAACTTCAGCAGTTGGCTATTGGTTTCAGATTTACAGCAGTTCACACAGAAATTAATACAAGGCACAGAAATTAATACAAAGTAAAATCGTCAAGATAGGCACCGTGGAGCTTTCATGCAAGACAGCATGTTGGGGTAAATCTAAATACCTTCAAATTTTTTTTATTCAATTCACTGATGTTTATAAATATTAGCAAATCACCTTCACTAGGCTTTGATCTCGCATTAGTCATCAGCTGCTAGTTAACATCGGGTAGTATGCCACTATTCTTGCAGCAGTGGCACCTTTTGAGAGCTAGTAAGACAGCTTTAGCCAGCGAATTCTTTAGCTTTCTGCAGAAAGTATTACCTTGTATTGTGTTGATGAATACATTATGGCCAAGTCAGCTGTAAATAGGTATTTTCCTCTGGAATTAAATTAGAGCAGCAATCATAAAATACAGGCAAAAGGGGGCAGAAGAGATCACAGGGCTGGAAACTAGCTTGAGAATAATAGAATATTGAAAATTTTCATCTGTAAAAGAAAATTGAAAGTGTATTTAGGAGGACATGCTGGACTCCAGGTTCTTTTCTATTCTACACACACACATTAGATTTTAGGTTACAGGGGCATTTTCTATCGTTGTCTGCTGTACTCTTGAGATCACTTGCACTAGTGAATTAAAATATTAAAATCACTCTCTTCAAGCCGTTCAGAATGTATATTCTTCTTAACTTAAACACTTTTTCTTTCATAAGACTGCAGCAGTCATAAGGAACAGACTGCACAATGGTAAGACATGAACCAATTTTTCTCAATTTGTTAGAATATAGGTCACTTAAGAGATTAGGTTAAAAGTTACACAAGTCACAGTTCGGACTTGGAAAGCCAGATATATTTTCTTGGATCAAAAGATTCAGTAAAAGTAGTGTATTTTTAAAGTGGATTATGTTGTAAGCTACTATTTTTTAAATTTTCATTCAATCTTATAGTAGAAAGGCTTGTGTCGTGTAGACAGACACAGTAATGTTTTGTAGATGAGCTTAATGAGTTACATGGGGCATAAAAGGAAATTAAGGAAAGACAGATTGAGAACAGATGTTAGAATAATTTTTTCTCTTGGAGAATAACAATATGTATAATGGCCTAATGGGTTAGGTTGATAAAGCAAAAACCCTGATACCAATCAAGTTCTAAATTAGATGCACCTTTGGAGAGATATGAATTTCTAAAATGTAAAACCTTGGCAAATTAGATTATCTTTACTTAGTTCATAAAAATATTATAAAATAAATTATATTAACTCTTGTTATTGCATGGTTTTTATAGGACTAAAATTGGAATGTTAAGGCATAAAGAGACATTTTCCTGAAGTGTGTAAATAAAATGAAAATGTCTTAGCTAAGATTTTTAAAGGTTTAATATTTCCTTTCTGCTTAGTCTTGTCTTTGAATAAAATTAATACCTTAACTGATATTACAAAAATAACAGGACATCTGTGGGTAGCGCTGAATTAGAAATGCTGTTAACTCTCTATATGATCAAATCTTAAATATTAATTACCTTTCCAGAATATTGGACTCAATTAAGTAGAGCATGGTTATTGCAGGTTGATTTTAACAAAAAAAATGCTTTGTGCAATTCAGAATGGCAGGTGTTATATAATACTATTGCTTTGATACTGCTGTGTTTCAGGTTTGGAAATATTTCATGTCAGCCATTCATAAGGCTTAAAATAGGTCTTTTGAATAGAAGCCAATAAATACTCAGAGAACATGCATCTTTTTACTATTATTTAAGGGAATAAAAACTTACATATTGCTGGAAATTTATTTGAATTACCTGTATAGGAATAGTGATTTCCACTCAATTAGCTGTTACTGTTTTCAAATTCTTATAAAATAAAGTCAAGCTTTTATGGTATCTTAGCATTCCTTAATTGGCATACAACAGGAATGTAATCGTGAATAGCTTATATAATTATTATATCACTTTTTAAAGTTTCTCCTTTTTGTTTTCGGTTCTGGTAATTTTACTGTTTTGAGGGGCCTTTTACTGTGAGGTTCAACAGCATAGGGAATCTAACAGTACCATTCCTGACAACACTTCTGCTTTCTTAGATCTTTCTTAGATGCAGGAGACACATAATAAAGAATTTATTGAGTATTAAACTCCTTTGTTGCTTCAAATTTCTTCAACATTTTAAAGGGTTAACTTTATTGTTAGCTTTATGCCAGATCAGTTATGGTCTTTGCTTGCACAGCCAGGATAATACCAGCATAAAAACAACGTGACAATTTATATTCTGGATCTGACACTCTGGATAAATCAAGGGAAAAGTCATTATAAACTGTACTTCGTCCAGATCAAATGTGTAGAGTTGGCATCCAGCAGTGCAGTGATGATTTGCAACCAACATGGAAGGGTATCTGAGAAATAGTTATTAATAAGTGCATATAATAACTGATACATATATATATTCCTGGGTGTACACACATGCAGTGAATAGCACTATCAGAATTAAAAAAAAAAAAAGATCAGTTTTATCTTATGGGGATATGTTTGGTAAATGTAATAGTCTTATTACTATATTTCTATGTTTCCAAATGCCTCCAAGCTGAGGATACAAAAGAGCTTTATAAAATTAGGGCTTGAAGTCAATGGCAGTCTTTCAGCCGTCTTGTAAAGGAACTGAACAAAAGCTCATTAAAGTCAATGAGACACTTCTTTTGGCTTTAATGGCTTTGGATAAGACTCTTTATGAATTAAGCTTCACAATCCAGTGCTAGGGCAAAAAGGCTATTATCCTTCTTATCTTCCTGGGAAACCTGAGACACAGGTGGGTTGAATTCCTTGTCATAAAACATCTTTTTGGCTCAGTCAGGCACCCATCCTAGTCATCTTACTAAAAATACATCTAGCTTTTAATACGTTTACTCTCAAAACTAAACCCTATTGAACCTGAGCCTGGCTTTTTGCTTAATAGAAGTTTTACATTCATAAGCTTCAAATAAGTAAATTGCTTTTAGTCAGCATTACTGTAGAGGTCATATTTATGACTGTCCATATAAGCAATTCTGTACTGTAAGTTCATGCAATAAACTATCTGAAAAACATTCTTGTCTGTTTAACTATTCTTTCTTTCAGCAGCACAAAAGTGTAGACTGTGACTAAAAAACTCTGTAGACTAGAGTGACATTCAACATAAGTGAATATGATGAGTTTGTTAGTTATTTTAATTTGCTTTTCAATGGCTATCATAATCTCTTTCAGATATGACAGAAATGGTTTAACTGTTAACCCTCAATGGGCAAATTCAATTAATAACAGTAATGGAGTGTGGCCTATTATAATTATTTTCTTAAACTGATCCAGTTTTTCTCTCTGAAACTACTGTAGAGAATACAAGTAGTCAAAACTAGAAAATATGAAAAGTTCATTCGACAGTAAGGTGAACTGAAATAAGATGCTTTTAGTGAAGTGCAATGTGCAACTGCTTGTAAAGGAAGTATTTGAACCAAGAGGTCGGCAGCCTAAAAGTAGCCCTGCTTCATATGCTGTCTTCTAAGAGGGGTTCAGAGGATAGTTGAAGGAAGAAGCAGATAATTTTCCACAGTTCTGGATTACTTACATAATTGAAAACAAAGAATGCCACGTGTCCTAAAAGCGCACATCATCTTAGTGATGATCTTGCCATCTGTTGAAGGATTCATTTGTGAGTTATAAACTAGTGCAAGAATCACATATCTCCCCTGAAATGGAGCAGCCTCTAAGGCAAAAGATGGGAAGAGTTTAACAGCTGAACAGCATTGTGTTAAAATTACACAGTAAGGTATGTAGGTAGGCAGTGCACACTCTTCCCACAGAGAATTCTGCTAGGCCTTGAAATACCCGGTGACTCTATTTGTGTCCCCATATTCCAACCAGCCATTTGGAGACACTTAAGACAAACAGTTTCAATAGCAGGGTCCTAAACCCTATTTTTCTTAGTTTAGGCCAAAGTCAGGAGGAGATGGTCAAGCATTGTGAAACAAAAGTGTGATTTTAGCAAGAAAACACCTATCTGTGCTTACACTCATAAAGTTAATGTGGGTGAGGATAACAGTGATAGCAAAGTGGTCAGTGAAGGCTGGATATGACCCACTGTGGACTTGCCTGCATCAGTTGTCTAGCTGGTGTTGCAGCTTCTTCTGCTGTCTTTTTGTTACCACTCTGACCAGTACTTGCACCTTCACTAGGCTGTATAAATGTAGCCTTGCAGAGTAGCATGACTCTTATGGGATTATGGGTGACATTTCTACTTTTTCTCTTGTGTATTAAAGAAGAAACGAAACTGTGTTGAAACAGGATGTGTAATGCAAATATGCAATCAATGACATCCCATAATATTTATCCCTGGACACTGGCAGAAATGAAATAGGTAGAATAGTTTACAAACAGAAAAAAAATACTTTTGCATATGGAACATGAAGTTACCAGTAGTAAATAGCATACATGCACAGCTTGAACTTGTAAAAGTCTATGATGAATAAAACAGAGAGGATATTATGTGTTATGACTGGTGATGAATAAACCTCCAAGGGTAAATATGCTTGTCCCTTTTGAGAGAATATTGTATGTTAGATGCAAATTGGGATGGTGGCTTGTCTATTGAGAATGACAATTCACTCCAAGAACTGCTGAAGGGGAGCCTTGTTAATAAGATTGTGTGGCCTCACTGTCCATTAAATTATCATGACTAACTAAATTTGCAGTATAGGGAATAAAAAAGTCCTCCATGGCTGTCCTAATTCTTTTGGAAAGTAAAATATTTAACCTGATTGTAGTCTAAACCAATGCATAAAAATTAAACTTTCAAGCACCTGGCTATCAGCAATCCGGACAGGACTTTCTGTACTGTATCTACCTACCTGAAGCATTCCTGACAATACACTTAGAAAGGTTTTCCTTCTTTTTGTTATTAAATTAATGTAAATAGGATGCTAAATATGATACATTCTCTAAGCACATCCAAAATACAAAGTTGTTTGAATGTTTGTGACTAAAATCTCTCAATTAATTCTATACTATTTCTTAGCAATGGAATGCTCATAAGAACTTGTAAAGTAGCAGAAAGTTTGGGGTTTTGTCTTAGTCATATCAAATCGTAAACATTTTACACATTCTAGCTTATTTTCTTTATTACTGTACTTGGAAGTGTTACTGTTATTTAGCATTGTACTACTGAAAAAGCTTGAGTCATCCTGCTTATGGAACAAGATTTAAGTAATAACCCCAGGCACAATGAATTATTAGTCCAAATATTTGGTGAATATTTCTGAATGCATGTACCTTTAAAGGATTTTCCAATCACGTTGGAAAGGATGGTAGGCTGAACAGTCTACACCTGTTTTTGACATCACTTATGTTGAAATAAACCAGGAAAAAAAATGTTGAAGCACTTTTAGATCGATGTAAGGAAATATTAGAAGAGATCAGAGAGCTGTCAGATTCGTGCCATCATTTGTAATTAACTAATTTGAACAGTTCTGCATTCAAATATAATAATTTGCTGAACCCTGTATACCTCTTCACTAGTTTCCTTACAATTCTATTTCTCTCAAGTTACAGCTTGGAATACCCTTATATTTGATAACCACTCTGCAGAATTTATAGCATTATATTCTCTGTCTAGGATCTCATAAATTACTTGTTTTAATGGAAATGAGGCACGAAGGAATCCTTGCTGACTTTTCTATGGTTTAACTGTATAGGGGATTTTGATTCATGCTGGCATTCATATTAAGATTTGCCAGGATGTCATTTAAAAATCCATTGGATGTTTTTGTTTCTTTCTATTTTTACTTCCTTGGACATGGGCATTGTCAGAGATCAGTCATCGGTTACTACTATAAAGTTCTAAATTTTAGTTTGCAGAATTATAGGAAATTATTATTTTCCCGATTCCATTTTTGGATATGAAAAATGCTTTGGTGTAATAAGTACTGGTCTAATTAAGTCTCCCAATCCTAAAATAAGACTGTTTGATTGTAGCACGTTGTTTACACAATTCCACATCATATTGGGACGTTAGAAATGCATATTTATATGGCAGTGAATGTGCAAACCAATGCACATTTGTTTATTTACAAGTGTATGTTTATTTATTTTAGAGCAAAACATTATTGAAATATGATGAGTAATATTAATAAGACTTCCAATACTTCTATAAATTATTTGAGAGAAGTTATTTTTTCCATTTGCTTGATGCCTGTGTGGTCAGGACTACTGTGCTTTGGGGCTTCCCTGCACAAGGGGTGCAGTGACATAGGGAAAGGAGACCCGTGAAAGGCTCCTGTGATGGAACTGTAGCACACAATGTGGAGGAGAGGCTTCGAGAATGGGCTGGTTCAGCAGAGAAGGCTGCGAGGAGAGCTCACGGCTGTCCTCAGCTACAGTACACCCTACAGGGAAGGCTGAGCCAGACTCTTCTCAGAGATGCAGAGTAGCAGTTTAATGTCAGTTTACTGTCCTATGTGTTAACACTGATGAAACCACATTTATCAAGAGTGGAGAAATGGTAAATGTACTTTTCTATTGTTGCATTCTCTCAGAGGATTATAAAGGGTATCAAATTACATTTCATATTGTGTAAGCGTCTTTTGCAAACCTTCCTCTGTTCTAAAAGGAAGAGTTTGGAAAGTATACTAGGTAGCTTGAATCTTCCTAATTTGGCCATGTTTAAAGTTCATCCAGGGCAGAGAGGAAAGATTTCCCTCAAATACTATATTAATATATTAACAGCACACTTTTTATTTTTCTTTTTTGAAGCAGCACTTCAAATTCTATAGGTGTGTTATGGAACAAATAGAAATATTTAACTAGAGCTAAATCACTGGGATCCTGATCTTGGGAATGTCTATGTATATAGTTTTATGTCTACAAGTACTTCTTAATAAAGTCGAGGGACTGCATGATTCAGACTGCTCCTTTCTGTATACTTTGTTTCTTTTCTCTTTCTCTTATTTTGAAATACTTAAAGAATAAACCACCCCACCTTAAACTGAATAATTTTACTGAATTTAGTGGTTTATTAGGATGACAGCTATTTCAGTATTATCTTACATTTTTAAAAAGTCATAACTCTTTTTAGAAATATTTGTATTCTGGATTGTTATCAAAGCCATAAAAGCATTTTTCTAAACTGCATTTTTAAAATAAAAATATCATAGAATGGACAGATTTATTTATAATTTTTTAGACTTCAAGTAAAAGTAAATAAATAGTTTTCTGATGAACATAGTCATGGTGTTGCCAGAGGAACTTTCAGAATGATAGCAGAATTTTATAGTTATTTGTTCTCCCTTTCACGGAGGGAGAGATAGGTAAGAACAATTGTTGAGAGGTAAATCCCATAGAATGTTACATTTGCTGAGGGGAATAATGCCAACTAACAAAGAAGTAAATATGTTTACAAAACAAATTGTAAAATGTATTCCCTTTCCCTTGACTGTTTTTGGAGACAAGGTCACTTAATTAAAGTTGGGTATAGACATTTTAATTTACTTGCTCTGAGGATTTGGCACTGCAGATTAGCTTTTATTTGGGTTTGAAATTTTACGTAGGTTTCAATTAAGAGCTACTGCAACTCAATGTCAGATCCAGGAACCAGTAAAATGGTTTTAATTCTTCTCTTGTAAAACTTGAGATTTAGAAACAAGTTGTATATAGTATGAAAACTAGTAGTAGAAGTGAAATAGCAGTAAACTTTAGTAAGTGTTGCCAGAGTTATTGTTTGTAGAATATAGCTTTGACTTGGTGCACAGCCAAGAGAGGAGACTGAAGAGCTACAAGCCTTCCCAATTTTACTTTTGGATCACCTTAGTGAGATTGAGGTCTTTTTGTGGTTAAGCCAGTCAGAAGTATTAAAGCCAAAATCTCAGCTTCTCTCCATTTAAAATGCACAAAAGAAATAACAGAAAGTCTAAAAATCCTAATTTGCTAGCAGTTTAATATTCTTAATTCTGTATTATGCCTGATCATATTCACATATTTTCCATTATACAAATTAAAATTCAGGTTTAATTTGCAGCTTTTTAAAAACAAGGATTTGTATAATTTAGATGCCAAAATAACAGACTCTTGGACTACTCTGTAACAGATGTGAAACTGGTATCCAGCATTGAATTTTGGCCATATACATGCTATATCTAATGAAAGCCAGGGGAAGCCTATGACCAAGACAAGGTGTAATACACTGAAAAAGGAGAGGGATCTGAAGAAGTAACTGCCTACAAAATTCTCCATGACTGCTCCTTGGCAGGTTATGTCTCCACCTATAGAAATAGCTACCTTCACATTTCAGAGACTTTGGCAGGAAGAAGGAAAACAACAGATGATGGTTTTTACAATTTTAGTGATTAGATACAAGCATTCCAGAATTCCCCCCCTTTTTTTTTCAGACTCTTATAGTGGTGTCACAACCATGGGCCACTAATTCAATCCATTCTTCAAAATATTGCTAATGCAGGTTTCCACATGCAGTATAAAACAGAAATGCCTGCATTACTCTTCCAGACTGAATTGCTTCAAAATGGATGCACAGTCTGGTGTGAAAGTATAAGTGCTCCCAAAATGTTCCTGATATTGCAGCAGTCGTGTTCTCCATATCCTCAAGCTGCAAACAGATAAAACCCTCCCCTTTGCAAAGTTCAATGTATTTTTTTCAATGGGATATATATTTTCTGATAAGTCCTGTAATATAGGACTTGAGAAACTGCTTCATATGAATATGAAATCTGTACTTAAATATGCTGTATATGTTTACACATTTTCAGCTGTTACTTATTTTCAGAGTAATTTTGGAGCCACTCACATTTTTACTTGTTTCAATGAAGGCATGGGTTCACAACTCAAAACACTCCCTAATTAACATAAGATCTGATTTTGCCTAGTGAATGGAGTCATGTAGAGAGTACTCCTACTCTTCCTAGTTATTGATAGCTATTAAAATGTTTGTAGTATCAGAATGAATTTTTGCAGTTTGTACCATAAAGCTTATATCTATTTACTTATCTAATATTCAGTCTTCCCTTGAAAATTTGTTCAAAAGTAAACTTTGTCTACTTTCCACTGTGGATAGGCCAAAGCAGGCTGTGCTGTATCAGTATGCTTTTAGGCCACCTTTCTCTTTCACAGATGCTGCTGCCATTGGCCTACCAGTGTGTTTCTATATAACCTCCTCTAGGGACTATCTTTAACTCTGTGTGGGCCTCAAGACCTCTAAGGCTGTTTCTTTGGGGGAAATCTAGCACCTGGAGCATGTTCCTTTGGTATTGTAGACATATTTATTAAGCATTTGAGGTTATGTTCTCTCTCCTGCATCGTTCTCATTATCTTTATCACAGTGTCGTTCTCTGTTTTGTTCTGTTTGGATTAGGACAAAGAAGTCATCCAGGATGGTACTGAACTGATAAACTGAATTTCTTACATAAGCCATAATTACAGAAGTAATTAAAATTCCTTTCCTGGTTGTACCAGGGAAAGGTTTTATTCATGTTGATAGGAAAGAATTGCTGTGGCTAAGAAAACTAGTCACTAATTTCAAGAAAATTCTAACATTATTCTTTATGCCAGATCAAAAATTATTTTTAAGATAAAGTTACCAAGTAGAATAAGGTACAGTTCACATAACAGCAGAAGCAAACCTTGCATTCCTGTTGTAGCATTCATCTCCTGTTTGAACTATATCTTTATAAAAGAAAATAATCAAGATATTGTCTTGAACATTTATATTTACATTTACGTGCAGTATGGGTTGTATGGAAGCCCTTAATTCACATCTGTGTTTTAGTTTGAAGTTTTAGGAAACGCAGCAGCCTGAAGTAAGTCATGCACTAAAAAAGAAGAACATTATAATAGGATATATATCTTCCCCAGTTTGCTTTCAGAGTTCTCTCCTGGCACATTTTACACAAATTAATTTGACAGTAACAAAAACTAAAAAGGTATTTGGATTACTTCAGCAGTAAACTAGCAACAGAACCATGTCATTTCAATTTATCACTTGTCTTTAAGTGTGTGAAATCTTAGTTCTTCATCACATTGGGATAGATTGCTTTTATATAGAAAAAAGCTGCAGACTTCACAAAGGAAAAAAAAACAAACCAGAAATTATCAACTGCCAGCTGAGCCTTCACATTCTCCCTGACTTTCAGGTTTTTTAGTGAATCTCGCACTACCTGAACTAGAACAGCACGATAACCTTAGCTTTACCCTTGTTGCTATGTCTCAAGTTATTAGGGGTTTACCCATCAAAAAGAGCTCTGGCCCAAACAGCACACTGTGCCTTTGAAATTACAACGTGAGAGACAAATCCTGTGAAACGGAACTTAACCTCTACAGCTAGCTTTTATCCTGCTAGCATAAATCTGTGTTTCTTAAGAGGATGTCTTCCTGGCACTCTGAAAAAAATCTAACATATTAACAGGGTTACACAGGAAAAGTGCACATCCACTTACCTTATTCGATGAGTTTTTGCACAAAGCTTTTGAAAAAAGAAAAATGAATTAAAATAGAAACAAAAAAATCAGAAAATAATTGGAATTTTGAATCTTATTCTGTGAGAAGTTCTACAGAGACAGAAAAGTTGAGATAAGCCAGACAGATGGTAAGTTATAAAGTAAATGTTAAACAAGTAACAAATGTTCCTTAAGTACTGTTACCTCCAGGTAGGTCCAGTTATAAAGTATCTCTTGTTAATAAACTCAGAAAAAAAGAAGTACAATCTCTTCTAGTTCTGCAAATCTGAATTTTTGCCTTTCTTGTCATACCAGACATAGTATTTTAACAGAATCCAAGATTTAAAGGGGAGGATTGATCTGTTGAAAATCTAACATGACTTTATTCTGCATTATGAAAGAACCAGTTCACTTACCATCTAAAAAAATAAGTGAACAAATTCTTCCAACTCAATGAAAAATATCCAAGTAGAATAAACTTAGTAAACGTCAACATTATAAATCTGTGTGTCATTCAAATTATATTCCTTTTCAAACAGAACTTAATAATATGCTGTCTTCTGTAGCACACTATGGCTTCGTTATTCATCATGATGATCTTGTGCTCTTGATAGTGTCTTGCTGCAGCAACAAAAATACTAATGATAGAAAACTAACAATAGTATAATACCTTTCAGTGAAACAAAGCATTGACACATTTGATTAAAATGGGATTTGATTATTCAAACATTTTTTGTCAGAACAGCTAGGTGCTTTTTCTGAAACGCAAACCATATAATCTAAGGAGAAATAGTTCTGTCTATCAGTAGAAACAGTAGCAGATACCAGTGATATCTGGGAAAGATTCAGTTAACATGGGAATAAAAAAAATAGGTTTATTCTTCTGTCAGGATTCCACTTTAAAGCCTTTCTTCCTAGCTCTCTAGAGAAAGTACCAATCAGCATTTAAATGTGTGTATTTTAAAATGAGATTCATAAGGGACCAAAACTATCAAAGTTTTGTATGAAAAAAGAATACAGAGATGCTGCTTATAGGTTTTGAAATAAAAAATTAAATTATGTCTTTAAAATGGAATGGTGCCAGCTTTCTGGAGACTAATTTAGACTTTTCATAGAATAAGCATTACATAGCATTAATAACTGGTAGCCTTAGATTTCATGTCTTATCTGCAACCAGAGGAAAACTCAGGATTTGTTTTCCATTAAATTTGGAACTGGACAAAAGATACCTCTTTTTCACAGTATTCTCATCATCTTGATATTTCAGTAAAAGTGCAAATTAAGCTCCAGCATTAAGTGGACTTTCAGTGACAGTGTACTAATGACAAGCTAGTGTACTAATGACAAGCTAATGTACTAATGAGTGATCTCTTCGAGAATTTTGCATTCCATTTTTCTATCCTATATAGATACAAAGATACAGTCCACTTTTGAAAATAATTTACCACCTCTGTTGAGGTCTGGGACATTTACAATAGCTGTATTACCTAAGTCAGGAAAAAACCCCAGCCCTTTGTAAACTGGAATGAGTTGATCTTGTGCCTAGTTTGTACAGTATGTTAAAGTAGTAAAAACTTGGGAAAAACCTTGTTTCTGTGGGACTGACTAACTGGGAGTTTTGCCAGAGAGTTCAGTGAGGTCAGGACTTCATCCCCCAGCAGGTTTTTCCTGCTGACGCTATGCTGCAGGCTTATAGCACCACAGACGCTCCCCAGCAAGGCATGGCACACAGCTCACCCCGCCATGCCTTTCTCCAGCCCCTGCCACGCTCCATCTGCCCAGGTCTGGCAGAGTCCTCGGAGGAAGAGATCATTGTCACACAATCACGCACCAGAAGAATCTTGGTTTTGCTTGATATTTAAAGGTTTCCTTTGTTATTCAGATGTTGGTTTGTGGCACATAAATGCTAAATACACAGATGAAGAAGTAATCTTCTGTTTGTACAGTGAGAACCTGGCCTTCAAACCACCATAGTCAGAGGTAGCACTTTCCATTGAGAAATATCTCCCAGTACTTAGGGCTAATTCTAAAACTTACAATTGATTGCACATGTTTTTAGAGAAAGAAAAAGGATTACATACCAGAAGTGAAATACATTCCCTAGCATCCTTTCAGTTGTGTATGTCACAAATGCTCGTCGTTTCTGACCTGTTTGTTATAATTCACAGCCTCTGTGCATTGCAAACTAAAAATGAAAACAGCTGGCAAATTGCAAACGCATTTGCAGTTGTTTTAGTTGATTATAGGTACAATATCAAGCATGAAACAGTAAACCAAATGTCCCTTAGGGTTCTGGGTAATTAACCAGAAATACACTTAGTGTGGCACTGCTAATCCAGTTATATAAAGGGAAAAAATATTTGCTAATAATAATAACAACTTGTATATCGGCTACCTGAATAAAACTCGCAGAGAGCCTATTAGGATAA
This sequence comes from Phalacrocorax carbo, assembly GCF_963921805.1. NCBI lineage: Eukaryota > Metazoa > Chordata > Aves > Suliformes > Phalacrocoracidae > Phalacrocorax > Phalacrocorax carbo. The sequence continues at coordinate 31,101,557 of NC_087513.1, forward strand.
AGGCTTTTGAAATTATTATTTTCAAAAGTTTATTTGTCATTATTTTAAAAATCCAGTATAATTTTTTGCAGTTTGATTATGGCTTTTTGTTATATTTTCACTCCTAATTCAGTCCTACCAGTATACACTCTGTGACACTTAGTCACAGACTGAGGTAAGGATTACAGAATTGTTTGATAATAAGTACAAAGGTGTCTTTCAGGCCATGTGCAATCGCATCTAGTTTGATGTCTTACTCATCCTAAGTTTCTTCTTTTTTTGAAATACTCTGTATGAATACTCATGGCCACTTTTTTCCTGAGCATCTGAGCAACCCTAGGTACATTGGAAAGGGTTCACTCTCATGATGGGTCTCCTGAAAGCCTTTTCATCTGTCACACCCAGCAGCCTTTGTTAGTTCACAGCAGAAGACACTATAGATTTCTGTTTACCTGGATGAAATAGAAAAGAATTTGCTTTTCTATAGTACCTTCTCTATTTCAAGGTATTTCAAAACACTTGAAAAAACATCCCGACTGAGTTCAATGTTACTGCAGTGTGTATGAGTAGGCACTTGCAGCAGCCCTTCAGGACTGCATATTTAGTAACAGCACAAAGGCAGACATTTCAGCTAGTATAATGATAGAAGGTATGTTGAAAAGATTGTGAAAATGTGTGCAAGGGATTTCACTGTGGGAAAACAAGCAAAGAGACAAAACCATCAAAAACTATGTGAGATGCATAGCATGTCTTAAAATATTTTCCTCATGTATAAAAGATGTAAAATATTATATGACTGCAGGATGTTTCATGCTGACGATATTTTCTTGTTTAAATAACCCCTGGTCTCTCAACTTCATTCATACAAACTTTCAAGACCACCAGAAATATAAAATTAGCATGCTGTTGCACTCTTAGCCATCTCAGCAGAGAAGACAAAGAAGTAAAGCACTGCAGATATTGAATTCTTTTCCATTACTGAATGTGGCAATTTCTCTATGCTCTAGAGAGTATTAACTCCGTATGGATTTGGCTTTGCTAATGCGTGTTCTCTACCTTTTTGTGGAGCTGACACTTGACAACTGTCAAATTAGCACTTTTCCTCTGCATTAATTTTGCATTAAATATATCGATATCTATATATTTAATGATTTCACTCTTGGTTTTTCTGACATGTTTGTCAAACTCCTAGTGTTCGCTTTCAAATGCAGGCTAATAGGCTGTCCCAAGGCAAGCACTGTGGTCAGCAGTTCATCTGAAATGTATATGTGCTATTTTTGTAGCAGGGATAGGAATCTTGATAAACCAAAAGTGCTTGAGAATGCTTACCCAAAAGCTCAAAAGTGCCATTTCAAAACAATATTGTGCAAAAAGATTTTATAAATAATGGAGAGGTAGGATAATGTGTGCAGTTAGATCTGTATTTGTAAGAAGGCACTTAATAAGAGGTCTAAATTTCAGTAATGCTGCATACCTGATTCTTTCAATTCATGATTCCTCCAGAGAAAATCCAGACAGTTATTGAAGTCCCGTGGACTCTGAACCTAAGACCCACTCAAGTCCTTTATTTATAAAAAAATCTAACCCACTTTTTACTTTTTTCCCCTGTGTTTCTGTCTCCTTCCCTTTGCATTTTTGTCGCTTCCTTTTTTCCAGGAACAAAAGAAAATACATTTTTTGCACTGAACTTAATGTATTTCTTGTCATTTTAACAGAGATTGATCTCAGGTTTTCTGTTAAATCACGTGAATTGCATTAGGTGACTTTTTTTATTAGTAAGCAGCTTTCTGAATCTATTTTCTTTTCAGTGCTTTGAACTGCTGAAATGGAAGCGCAGCCAGTTTTCAGTCACATGTCTTGAACACAGGAAGAAAGGGAGCTCCGTCGTCTAACTGTCCCTTGAGGAATACTTATGCTTTCTAATGGAAGTAACATTTCTCAGACCTTGAGATTAGGAATTCCGTCTGGGCTGGTAGAGGTTCAGGGGGCTTGCTGGCTAACTTTCAAATGTTGCCTGAAGTTCTGAGTTTGTTCCACTAAGTTCTTTCTGAAGACTCACTTTTTTGGCTTTGCATTGTGACTTTACAATACAGGCATTTATACTGCTTTTTAATTTCCCTTCTTTCGAATCACTTAAAATTGATATCCCGAGTGTTTTATTCTCCAATGTGAGTCAGTCTGTGAGATATTCAGAACAGAGAGTGTGTGTTCACACATCTCCTAAAGCTTCATACACCTTGGGTGCTCTGTAGGAATTAAGAAAATACATTTTCTAAAATGATGAAACATGACATTAATATAGAAAATGTCAGTCACTAGTTACATTTTGTCAGATAAATATTATTTGCTGTGGCAGAGTTCAATGCTTAATAATACATTGTTCTTGTCAGTACTGTTTAAAGTGCACATGATTCATACTAAACCTTTATCTTAGCTGATAGTGAAAGTAGGCACTTAGCATTTTCCTAAACCAAATCTCAGTTCCGAAGTTTAATACACTTCCATATTTACAGCAATAGAAACGAATATGCTGCCTTCTCCAGAGATTTATTTATCTCGGTTGTATAGAAGAGGTTTATGCTGCCATTGCTACAGTTTTACAAGATCTACTGAAACATTATTTAACAATGCACAGTGTGATAATCATGGATTTGCATATATTGGAAGATGTTTCCTATTTAAATTCAATCTAGAATTAAAAAGTGTGTTTCCTAGCAGAATGAAAGCATAAGAGGGGCAATGTTGCTTGATATAAATATGAAGAAACTTTGCAAAATTCTATTATTTTGAAATATGTAGAAGTAATATTTTAGTATTGTGTTACATTTCTAACTTTTTTCTTTTTGTTTGCCTTCTAAAAGTTTTAAAAGAAAGACCTTATAACAGTATTTTAAATGTTATTACAATAGTCTTAATTTACATATATTTTAGCCACAAATATCAGAATAAGTGAATTGTGACAGAAAAGACATTTTATCTAGGACTGTGTGAATCCCTTCTGAGATTTTTTGAGATCTTTTTCAAACTTAATTAAATTTGCAGATGTTTGCAGATAACCAATTTTGTCCAGACTTGCTTACACCTTTGAGTAAGATGAGGTTTCCCAGAATTATACCTTACAGTCATTTTCTCTCAGCCCCTTGTGTACGGCCCTGTCTTTTGGCACAGGATTTATAGTAGTCTGCAAACACAGAAGTAGCTTCTTCCTAACTAACTAGGATTTACTAGTAGCAATTTATCAGTTTTTACTATCATCAGTGCCACAGCAGCCAAAACACAGAGACATGCATGAATCCTACTCTAACCATGCTTAGGATTTCTCCACTGTATGCAGATGTGTGCAATTTTTAAGTGCTCTCCATTTCTTCACCGTATGCAGATTCTTTTTCAGCCTGTGCCTGCCAGTTGTAGCTGACAGCTTCCCCTTTTCTCTTTGAAGGGCAGGCCTTTTAAAAGATCAGATGTCCTTTGATCTCAGGTTTGATAATTTTCCATATTCTCAGCAGTCAGCTGAGGGGCTCCTCCTTGGTCAGAACCTTAGATATTATTGTGGAGGAATGTTCTAATCTGGGACATGATTTATTTTTGCTGGATAATTATTATCATTATTTATTAAGGAATGAATATTAAAAGTACATATATTATATAAAACTAAGCAATTACAGATGTTGTTATTACAAATGTAGTATTGTAAATGTGAATAGAATGGCAGTCAGTGTTTGTACAAGGCAGAGGTCCTCTGTTCTCCACAAGAATTTAGTCAATGTTCCCTGCAGCGGGACCAGAAGGACCATCCCACTGTAGCCTCTCCTGGCCCCTTTAGCACCCTTCCCTATTGGGACATCCTGCCATCCAATAATAGTTTGTCTGTGATTTTTCAGACAGCTCTCAAGTCAGTTTTCAAGGTGATCTGAAATAGTTTTAGTGCGATGCTGTTCTCATGCTTTACAAACATCTTACAGCTAGCTCACCTTATCCACCCACTTTTAATTCTCTCAGATTGAGCAACACATGTTTATGTCATTACCATGCTATGTGCTGTAAAAATATAAAGAAAATAATTGACCTTTTCAATAAATTTTCTGTTTAATTGATCATAAAAGAAGTACACTTCTGCATCATATATTGGGATAAATTTATCCAAATCTCCGTAAATAGCTATCCAGAGTCCCAAATATATTAGGTCATTGCTGCATTCCTCTGAAGAGTGTTCAAATACTCTACATACTGTGGTCACCAAAAATGGTCCTTATTCTTTAGAAATAAGTACATTCATGTGTATTACACATTAAAAATGTACTAAATTGTGGCCATCTATTTTTTAGCTTCTATTCCCCACAGCAGACTTTTTTCCAAATATTTCTGTGCCAGTCTGTTTCCTGCTGGGAAACCTTTTATCCTGATTACATTTCCCTGAAAATTGCTTAAAGAAGCTGACCTCTCTGTTTGGAAGGAGAAATGCTGTGATACTCCCATTAGTCCTCATAAAAAATATGAGCAACATATTAATAACAATTATTGGAAAGGAAATGGGACCTTCGTATTTTCTATATAATGCTTTTTGAAAAGTTTATGCTTGGAGGAGGATGGATAAACAGTCAGCAATTTAATTTTATAAATACGTTTTTTAGAAATAACCGATCTCCAAAGAACAGAATATCACCTGCAAGATGATATTGGAAAAGTGGTAGTTACTGAATAGAATGTTTTAAAAAAATAATTTGGAGGGGATTTTTATTATTTTAGGAGCAGAATTTTACAACCCTTTCTGGTGTAGGACTAACTAATTTTTTACACTTTCCCTTACTGGCTTCTGAAGTATAGCAGGGGATAAAGGCATATGGGTTGGAAGACTGCATGTTTGTTGTTTGTTGAATAGCTATCGGTTACAGTATCCCTTGGGGATAATACATCAAAAGGAGATTTCAAAATGGAAATGCTATCTGACCATTGCAGTGATGTCAGAAAGACTGCAATCATGACATGAGAAAGTGTGAATTGCTCCTCCTCTTCTCTGAGGTGTTAGTTTTGCAGCTCAATGCTCATGGACTAAATGTCAATACTGTAAGTTATCACCCTGCTTATCAAAGTAGCCAAAAATTTCAAAAATGTATGTATCCCAAAATCCCAAACTGTCTCCTTTCTAGATCCCAAAATGCACTCTGCTCAGCAAGAAAGCCATCAGCTTCTCTTCCATTTTTCTTACAGTGCCCTGCTGTGTCTTTGATATGAAAACCTTAGCACCCTGGAAACTGAGCTAGAGTCAAATTAATTTAATAAAATAAATAATGTACATAGTACAGAACTGATTGCATTAGCCAGTTTCATATTTAATTCATAAAACTTTCCATGTTTTAATTTACTTGCTGCTGCTACTGCTGCTGCAGAATTTACATTCTTCTTCACCACAGTTTTGCTGGAGAAAAACCATTTTCAGTGATAGAATACAAAATAGTAGGGAAAGATAAAGGATTAAATGTGGAAGTGAGTTAAATGGTGTCAGTGTGTGGAAAACAGATGAAATACTGCTTTCTACTAGCAAAATGTAATGCTCTAGCAAGAATTTTGGAGTTTTATGATAGATAAACTGAAGATTGGCCTTGTCCAAAACCATCTTTTTATTATTATTATTGTTGTTGTTATTGTTCTTATGATTATAGCACCACAGGTGCAATAAGCCCTTCACAGACCATGATTTGGTCCAGGTTTATGACAGGTGCCCCACCATTACAGTGGTGGGCAGTGGAGTCATAGGCAAGGGTGCAAAGGTGCATCTGTGTGGACTGCGGTGCAGACCTGGACTTCATCCAGTTGTAGGAGACACCAGAATTAGTCCTGGGCCAGGAGTCTTGCTGACTTTCTGTTCAAAATTTTGGCAGCTTATTGCACCACAGGTTTTTCTGAACTTCTTTTTTTTAGATTATATTGATAAAAAGAAACCCTTTGAGATATCCTTTTCTAGTTGTCTTAAAGGACTTGCAATGACTTGGAATAATACATTTGCTGGTTTCCATCTGTGATTAAAGTAATGTTTAAATGAGGCAGCATATGCAGGTCTTATGCTGGCTTTTATATTTCTGGGTTTGCCAGTTCGTGGAGTACACCTGCTAGCCTGGAGCACCCTCACCAGGACACCCCACCCATGGTGCTGCCTCCCTTGGCTCCCAGCTTGCCTGCCCTTTGGAAGCAGCTGGCTTTCCATTCCCTCATGGAGCTGTCTCATCTTTCTTAAAGAAGCAGGTTTATTTCTATCTGTCTTAAAAAAAAATAACATGCAACTTACAGAAACAGAAAATACTGATAGAAGGATTTTTAGAGGAAGTTTCTATCTGACTCAGCCCTCCTGTTTTAGATTTTCTAATTTCTGGTTGCAGAATCTGTTTAAGACATCATACGCTTAGTGTCCTGCTTTGGCTAGTAGTTTTAGTTTGCAGGACAAACATAATGATTTTCAGTTATAGTTTTGTTCCTCCCCACCCCCAACCCCCCCCCCCCCCCCGTTAAAGCTGCCTTCCCTTAAGCACTGCACAGAACCTCAGCTATGAGGCTACATGACAACAGCATGGCTCACAGAGTTTTTTCCTTTTTTAAAAAATCATAGTACAAAATTGGAAATTAACAAATATGCAGTAGGATATATTGTCTTCTGTTGATCTCTGCAAGTTTACTCTAGCAGAAATGTTGTGTGTCTTTGCATTTTTTGTTTTGTATATATTTAGGGGAACAATTCTTTATGTAGTGGTTCTTCTCTTAGCTGTCCATAATAGCACCAGAGAGGTAGACTGGGCAGAAGACATAGAGGGGAGTGAAGGGAGAGAAGAAAGAGCGGGGAAAAGGAAAAAACGAAGAATTAAGCAACTTGTGATAGTCTCCTGATGGCCACTTCTGTGAGCTCAGTACAGGCTAACGTGACCCTCTTCTTTTACAGGACACTTTTGCTTTTGCCTCCTACCTGACTGCGTTCCTCTTGCTGTAATAGCTCTTTATTGTGAGAGGCAGAAACTGTGTGTCTTGTTTAGCAAAACCCACCTAACTGGCAATTTTCACTCCCTACCCTTGGGGTCTTCCTGTATCCTTTCCATCACACACAGCCATCGCTGTCCCATGGCCTGTGAACCTGAACTCAGATTTCCCAGTTGGTGCAGTATCATGCTGTTTCTCACCATCTGGCAAGCCAGTATTTTAATCCAAAAAGGTTTGGATTGGTCGTGTAAAGGAGCTAATTATATTCAGTGAGTGTTTCATGACATGCTATTATACCCAAACAAACAAGAAATTAATTTTGAAAATGTTTTCTCCAGCAAGTCCCTATTCAACTGATTCAAAGATATAGGACAATATGCATTAAGAGTAGTTTGAAAAGCACTGAAAAGACTATTTAACACATACAGCATAACTGAATTCTGCATATGTCCTGAATTACAATCCTTTTGGGATTATAGATGGGCAAGTACTCATAGTATCTTGGGTATGGTTCATTTACAGAGGATTTCACAGCAAGTGCTTTAACATAGTTCTGTAATCATACGGTTTCAGTTTTGGCTGTGAGGTTTCATAACGAGTTTCCCAGGCAAAACAGTTCATTTGCTATTTTTGTAAACACTCTACACAAATGCTTATTTGCTCTATAAATTTTTATTCTTTCTTTTCAAACCAAACTACACAAGGATAATGTGTTCTTTTAGAAAATACAGGTAGAATTGCGTACTGCAAAATAGAATTTATATTTGTGAGTTAAAGTTTATTACTTCTTTGAGCTGAATTTACTATTTGTGTTGCCATTTACACTACTTTGTTTCTGATAAGTTCCTTTTTTTCACCAATCAATGCGTAGTTCTCTTTAAAAAGTTGAAATGTAGGTACATATTTCTGCTTTTAATTTGCGATATCAAAGAAGTACAGAAATGCAGGGCTGTTTGAAAGCTCAGCGACAACCTAGGCCACTGCCTGCATGGAGACAGGATCAGGTATACCTAGACCTCCTTGAATGCCTGTCTAACCTGTTCTGTGAAGGATATCTAACAATTTCCTTGTCTTTTCAAGTCCTTCACTATTTTTAGAGTTAGCCTTTCTTCACAAACCAAGATCATCTTCTTTGGAGTCATCTGATTTCTTCCAGTCCTTCCTCTAGTAGAGATGGAGGACAGTTAATCATTGCCATTTTTTGTGTGATTTTACTTACTAAAAGACAGTTGCTATATTTCCCTCAGATTTCTTTTTTTTTTTTTAGATTAAACAAACACAATTCCTTCAAGACTTTCTCATGAGTTCTGAAGAAATTATCATCTGTGGTCATCTACTCCATACTTCCTTCCCATCTGATGTGCTTCTTTCTTAGTATCACGCATAACCATGCACACTTCTCCAGCGGAAACCTCATGAGTGCTGCCAGGAGAAAAAATTACTGGCTTCTGTATGTCACACACAATTCAATTTTTAAAACAGACAGGAATGAGCTTTGCTGTTTTGCAATTGTTACAGGGTTAACTTGTTATTGACTGCCACCCTCAGACCCTTTCCTAGGGATTTTAATGATTTTCTCTTGCATACTCAACTTTAATGTACATTTCCCACTGACATGAAAGACTTGTCTATCATTTAAGTTCAGACTTAAATGCAGAATGCATTTAAATGCAGAAAAGGTTATGGTTTCCTCCATGAATATGGAGGAAATACTTGTAATGCAGATGAAAATACAGGGGTTTCCCATATTACCTTATATTTTCATGTGCTACATTTGAAATATGAATGAGGGCTGCACTCCAATTATATTAGAAAATTATCATATTTATTCTAAAAAAAAAAAACCACAAGAAAAACTGACACATTCTGTACATTTTGTATTTAATTTTAAACACCATTTAACTTTTTTTTTAAGATAAACCTGATAACCTAATGTTACACCTTGTGCTTCTCAAACTTGTTTCCACTGCCAGAGCACTTTCATGCTCACCTGTTTTCAGATGACTGTGGGAGAAGCTAATGTACCCTGTGTTTGTTTTAAATATAGTGAAAGGTTTGTATACAAGTAATAAACAGTATTATTTGATTAATATTGATGAAATAAATGGATAACAACTGTGACCAACTGATATTTAAGCCAAGCTTTCTACTGTCCTCCTTTTGGCATATAAGCAATACTGATGCAGTAATTCCACATCGAAAGGTGTGGAAGGGTCCTTTGCATTGGGCTTTTGATGGGGGAGAATACAGGGCTGGCAGGAGCCTGTCTGTGACTGCCTGGGACCATGCCCAATTCTGTATAAGCTGAAGTGGCTGAGAGCTACTTCAAAGTATGGTACTAATTCTAAATGACCCTTCAGAGTTCAATAGCAAAGTAAATATCTGATTAGAGCAAGAACTGTTACAGAATCTGGACCCATGAGAAAATAACTGTATTTTTTGTAGTCTGACCTTCAGACAATAGTTTATGATTAAGAGCTCTAACAGAAGTCAGGACTGTACTTTGTGAACAGTCCAGTTGCAAGGTACACCATGCAAATAGCAGAGATTAATGGTTATGTTGCAACTTTGTGTTTAGAAAGATGACACAAATTTACAATCAGCTTGAATAAAGTCTAATGGTAGAAAGTATCGCTTCCACTTCTAAATAACAAATTCCAGCAAAACAAACTCAGGACCTTAAGGTCAACTGAAGTATGAGATGAATACTTTTTTCCCCACTGTAGGGCCTACCTGTAGTTTTCACCAGAGGACTATGCCAGAGTAGAAGGAAGGCAGCAGTAATGCACTGAAGCTGGGGAATATGTCTTGTGATAGCATATTCACTGACAGCCTTAAGTGCCATAAACCATTTTCTGTCATACAGTTTGGCATAACTGGGGCATATTGCTGCACATGCCAATGTGCAGATGTGTCCATCATGGGCCCATATATGCAAGACATCTTATTCTGTGAGTCTGATGACTTGTGAGGCCTGAGCAAAACAAAAACAAGACAGTCAAAACCAGAACCAAGTTATGACCCACCTTAGTGCAATAAACTGTACCATGTAGCAAGTTCTAACACTCAGTTTCTCAGACTGCCAAACCACAGTGGTGCTTTAAATGGAATATTTTATACTTTGTGGAACAGAACAGTCACAACTAGCAAACCCAGAACATTTGTGAGTTTTTGGTGCTATGCAAAGAAGGACGAAAAGACAAAGGATTCATGCACCAATTACAATTTAGGTTTCTAAGTGTGTACAGGCATATATGACTGTTTGGAAATCTACCACCATAAGATAAAATAGATTATCTCTTTTTTTCTCTTGTTATTCTAAAAGTACTTTTTGCTGCAAGAGTATCTATTATTCACTGTTGCAAACAAGTCAGTGCTATATATTCTTTAATATAGGAGGGCTTATGTATCAAATTAGCTTGGATATATGCTACAAAAAAAAACCCAAAAGTATCTTTAGCACAGATTTTGCAGTTTAAAAATGTTGAGGAGATGGAATACAGTGCAATGATACTTGTCTCAAAAGCCCAGTCAGAAACTTCTTTGCTGACAAATCTCCACAACCCTATTGAGGTCTGTGCTGGTTCACATTTATCTCATCATTACCTCTACCTGAAGTAAGAATTTGGGTTGAAAGACAGAAAAATATCCAGTTTTTATAGAATGCTGCAATTTAATGAAAGGAGGAAAGTATATAACATGGGAGAGAGGAAAATAAGTCTTGGAATTTACTAAGGTTGTTGGTGTGCTTCCAAAGGGAGCAAGAGCTTGCCCAGGGAGGCTGTGGAGTCTCCATCCCTGGAGAAATCAAAAAAGCATCTGGACACAGTCCTGGGCAGCCAGCTCTACATGACCCTGCTTGAGCAGGGTGGCGTGGACCAGGTGACTTCCAGAGGTCCCTGCCAACTTCAACCGTTCTGTGATCTTCAGAGGGAAAATCTATGGACCATCAATGGCTGACAGAGATGCAATATTTACCGTAGCCACTTCAGAATATCCTGCCTCAATAGCAACCTGAATACTGCAAGAATGTTGCTGGTTTTTTACAAGCTTATTATTGTTTCAGCTCCAAAGATAGGACAGAAGTTTGGGACAGATTCTATTGTTACCTGAACTATTTTGCTTTACTCTGCTTCCCAGGGTTATAACCAGCAAGGCCTCAATTTCACCATAGCTCTCATTAGCATGAGACAATATGTATTTCATACTGCTAGCATAATCTGATTTAAAAAAAATGAGGGGAAAACAAAAAAAACAACATGACTGCTGATGGCTTTTCTTTAACATATTCTGAATTTTTCCTCATTGTAAACTCTTTGACACAGTAGTGTCTAAATTACGGGAGGTTGCCAAAATACTGCTCAGATCAAATAGAGATGTACCCTCAAGGTTGAGGGGCTCACGGATAGATAGTACAAGAAAAATAAAAGGTAAAAGAATTAGGTTTTATAAAAGGTAAAGGAGAAGAACTAACTTTTTTTTTGTCCTTGATGAAACAAAAGATAAAATTTTTCCTTGCTTGAGTGCTAGTCTTTGTTAACTGCTGAATGCTAACCCTCAGTTTTCTGTAGATATTACCTTATAAGCATTGCCTTGCAAGAAGGCATGTGATATAAGAGTGTGTGTAGCCATGTAGAGCAGGATAGAAAGGCATAGATGGGAAAGTATAGGAAATACCAAATGATTTTTGGATAAGTGGGACTAGGTTGGTACCACTGGCAAAGGAATTAATCCCAGAAATACAGAATGGCTGAGATTGGAATGAACATCTAGATGTCATCTGATTCAACAAGAAGGGCCACCTACAGCCAGTTTCCCAGGACCGTGTCCAGATGGCTTTTGAACATCTCTGAGGACAGAGACTCCACAGCCTCCCAAGCAACCTATGCCAGTGCTCAGTCACCCTCACAGTGAAACAGTGTTTCCTGATGGTCAGAGGGAACTTCCCGTGTTTCATTTTGTGCCCCTTGCCTCTGGTTCTGTCGCTGGGCACCACTAAAAAGAGCCTGGCTCTGTCATCTTTGCACACTTCCTTCAGTATTTGCATATGTTGATGGGATCTCCCCTGAGCCTGCTCTTCTCCAGGCGAAACTGTCTCAGCTTTCTCAGCCTTTTGTCATAGGAGAGATGCTCCGGTCCATTAATCATCCTTGTGGAGCTTCATTGGACTTTCTCCAGTATGTTCGTGTCTCTCTTTTACTGAGGAGCCAAGCACTGGGCCCAGCACTCCAGATGTGTCTCACCAGTGCTGAGTAGAGGGAAAGGATCATCTCCCTTGACATGTTGGCAGTACTTTGTCTAATGCAGCACAGCATACTGATGAATTAATTGAATTAACTGACCCAATATGATGTAATGAAGTGAACCCAAAAAAACCTGAGTTACTAAGTGAAAAAAATGTTGAGAAAGTCTCTGGAGGTTATTATCAGAAATATTAACTTTCCATGACAGAAATGCAAAACTCATGCCCCCATAGTTCAATTTTGCTTTTATTAAGTTTAGGAGATTTTGGCTGTGTGTCCAAATTGATTTGAAGTGCAAAGCCTTTGTTGGCCGGTAGCCTTTTCAATTTGTTTTGTGTTTATATGATGACATGCCTACACTTTATTATCAGTGAATTCCTTGAAATAGATGTGATCATGTCACAGAAGGAGGTGAGTGAATCACTCAGCCCTGTTGAATTCTAGTCTTATGAACACTCCCAGTAGCATACACTGGCCAGACTGCTATAATTCAGCTGTCGCCTGCAGCCAGTCTCAGAAAATATTTCTTAACATTTTTTTCTGGTAAAAACTGTACAGTGGTCTTTTTATGGATATCTCAATTGAAGTAAAGAAAGTTATGGCACAAATGTTTACAGTAGGCAATGGAAAACAGATTTCTTTGTTTTAGATTGAAAATTTATCAGAAGAGTAGGCTGGGTACAGTCTTCGTTTTGTTCTCTGCTTCTGGCATGGCATTGGCTACGTCCATAAACATTCCAGTGTTTGGAAAGAACTTAAAATAAATAATTAAAAAGGATGCAAAATATAGAATATGAAAGCCTTTGGTTCTTTAAACAGAATTTATTATGTTCAAAGTTACATCTCAATAAAAGGCAAGCATAACTTGAATTAAAATATTAATCCATCCATGCCATTTAGTTCTTTGAAATATTCATAGCCTTTTTTTAGTGGTCATGGTTTGGGGGGGGCAATAAAGTGGGGGATGCTTTGATGAGGAAAACTTTCATCGAGATCAACACAGTTGAACTGACAGGAATGTCCTTCATGAATTTAGAAAATTAGCCCAGCTGGGAGTTATGTTATTGTAGAAAATCCTCTTTAAACTTCATAGTCCGTACTCATAAAACACTTAGAAAATCATCAATCTCTTCCTGCAAAATCCACTTCCTTCTCTCTCTTTCCAGTGCAAACTTCCAACTCGGTTTTATTTACTCCCCCAATTTTTCTTGTTTCAAAGTACTATCAGTACTATTCAGCTGCCACTAAAATGTGTTTCATATTTTGTCTGTGTGTTTAATGCTTGTTTTGCCTTCTCCTCCCCCTCATCTTGCTTTCATATCTGTTCTTTTTTATTCCTTACTATGTAAACTTCAAGGCAGAAATTCTATCTTTTTAATTGTTTGCATTTATACAGCACCAGATATAATCACTGGGCACTTCTCAGACAAAAAAAGGGACTGCTGACAGTCTGATTTTACTTGTGACAGCATAAGTTCATTCAGTGTGGATAGAAGAATGAAATATGCAACAGTAGGGCCTTGCAATTACAGGGTTTGGCATCTCAACTTTTATAATAATTCTATTTTTTTAAAGTCTGCCTATAAAAATATAGCTTGAATCCTGTTTTCAGGTCCTTTGTTTGTACTATGTGGGTAGATTTTTGAAGTGGAAATTCAAGATAGAAAAAAGAAATGCGAGATGTCAGAAGGAGGAAAACAGATAACAGAAGAGTGTTGAGTAATACTGGGCACCTGAAAAGCAAGGCACAGGCAAGAAGACAAAATAGGTGAATACAGAAGGGAAAGATAAGTCATGGAGGATGACATAAAGTTAGTTAATAATATTTTAAAAAATGAATTAATCTAGTGGCCAAAGAGAAACAATCAGTTGTTGCAGTGACTGGAAGAATGATTATATTGGGCTACATTAGAAGCTTCTTTTACTCTTACAGCAGCACAAGTGGAGGGTCTTCGGGTTCTTCTTACCTTTTTAGACCTTACCTTAATTATTATACTCCCTCATTGGGTCATTCATACTCTTCTCCAATGATCAGAGAAAATAAAAGAGGGAAATAAAAGATCTGTAAGGTATGTTATGGAAGAGAAGGCACTGAACCCCTCTCCCTGTAAAACAGAAAGCATGACTGAAATGATAGATATGGTAAAAAAGTCCTGCTTACAGACGTTTATGAAATTCAGTACAAATGGGCTTATCTTTGTGTGACTGCTACTGAACAGAAGAACAAAACTTTTTATTTCTTTTTTATTGTGTTTTGGAAGGGTTTACAAACACACAGCAGTCTAGGTATAATGCAGTGATCTTTTATTGTCAGTCAAAACAACAGTAAGGAAACCCATTATTAAAAAAAAAAAAGAAGAAAGTTGTCTAAAAAAAAAGCTTTAGATCAATGTCAAATTAGTTCAAGGTGATAGGATTATCTGGCTTGTCTTTCTTAAATCTTGTTGGATTCAGTTTGATTCTTTGTGTGTAAAAATAAAGCCAAAATTTTCTCTCAGTGGCTTCCTTTATTAAACGACAAGAGGAAATGTTTGCCAGAGTTCACACAATGGTTGGAGAGTACAAACATTTGCGCTTTTTTTTAACTAGAATTCTTTAAATAATCTTTTCCAGTTGTAGAAACAACTCACAATTTGTAACTTTCTAAAATTCCAGGGAATACTAGGCTTCTTATGTATGCATTTATAAAGTAACATCCATTGGAAGGAAAAGTAACTGATGATATATTTAGTAATTTATTATAAATACTCATAGGGCATTGTCTTCTTTACCATGGTTTTCCAAACAAAGATGTATGTTCCCATTAGTGTTTTAGAACAGGAAAGCTTTGTTACCCTAAACTTATTTTGAAACTTGGAGATTTTGTGACCTACCTATGCATTTTGTCTGACTACTGCTTAGATTTTAGGAAATCCAGTCCTATATTTAACCAGAAAACGATGTCTTAGAAGGAATTCACAAGAAATACCATTATCTTGAATTTTAGTTAGCTAGTGATCAAAACTGAAAAGCAACAGAGTATTCTAATTGATAACTTACTCCTATACCACGGTTGATGCTGGACTTCATGTTTATCCTATAGATGTTCTTCTTTCAGAATTATATAAAATAAATAACTTCTGAACATTGAATTTTTCTTCCTTTTTTCTTTTCGTAGTAATATATGCAAACCTGATGGGCTTTAAAAGTGTGTGGATGTAGAGTTCAAGACAAGCTATTTCAAAACAAGTAGGATTTCCATTTACTAGTGTTTTGTATGAGAAACAACAGCAACTGCAAATGCATCCAACACTGATCTTAAGAGTTTGAAATTTTCTACAAGGTGATAATGTCATTGCTGTAGCCTTTAGCTATTGTTTGAAAGCTGTTGAAATGAAGTCCTGAAAAATTCCTTCAGTCATGGTAAATGATGGAGCCCTGGACTAATTTCCAGTTCTCAGGTCAAGAAGTATACATCAGCCGTACCATGACATTATTAAGGTGAGGTTCAGATTCCTTCCCCACCGTGTCTTCTATACAAAAAAAAAACCCCTAAAGCATACACACAAAATAGGAGTTAATTGCGTGATCTAGATGATTGGAGTATGCTATGGCAGGCCACAGCTTATCTGTACAGGTAGACCTGTGAATTGCTAATGCAATGCAGACAGTTCTGATGACATTGTCAAGGACTCATTTTTCTGCATAAGTCTGTCTCTACCTCAACTAGTCTTTGATTATATATTTCTCTTTATAGTGTAGTTGCCTCAAAAACATGGATAGATGTGAAAATATCAGGAGAATTTTGAAACAATTTACTTCATTGAAAACTCCCCAAATTATTTTTTATTCTGTTAGAGGTGGTAAGAGATTTATTAAGCTGAATAGAGAGAGGATAAACATTGGATAGTAGTTTAAAGTGACAAAGTTTTATGTGCATGTTTGGAATTGAAATCTCAGTGGTAATTTGTTTTTTGGGCATAGAGGAGAAATGATTGCTCAGTGTGGGTGCCTTCAATCCAGTCTAGTGTAATGCAACTCATAATAGTTAGCAAAGATGCAGCCTATTTATTGTGCTTCTTTATTTTTTCTTGGATCTTTAGGAGGAGAAAGGACCTCTTCAGGATCTTAATTTAATTACTATATGGGCTTTGCTTAAAGTCTCCTTAATTATTCCAAAAAGTGAAATATTGAAAAAAATTAAATATACTGATTAGTTTTTAATGCTACAACTTTTGTAGCTTCTTTCTGTCTCTAAACAACAACTTCTGCTATGAGATGATGAATGGAAGTCTTCTGTGTTTGAAGATTTTTTTTGGTAAATAAAGGGTAATGGAAAGAAATTCTTCAACTGTTTTCAGTCTGAGTATGTGAAGGACCATTTACACCGTTCAGCCACTTTGTAGGGCTTCAAAGTAATGTTAATGCTAAGACTACTCTCAAATCATGTTAGAATGCTCAAGTGGCTTACATGTAACTTGTATGCTTGTAAATTTTTAAAATTAGTAAGTGCAAGTAAAAATACCACAGCAAATAGAAAACTGCATACATTGCAGTTGTACAGAAGTAAGCAAACAAGGCCAAGTGTTGTAGTAAACAGTGAAAACTCTGCTTTAAACTTTCTGTTCATGCCAGGACTCTGTTGAAATCACAAAAAGCTGTTTCCTATAATTTGTTACCTCTTAGTTTAATTTATAAATATATTACGCTCTACCACATGTCTCACGAAAAATAAAACTTTGCAATAAACCCCTGTAGATTCAAGTTCCAGGTTTTTCTGTGACACTTTCTTTATTAAACGTTAAAGCCATGACAATATTTGTGAAATGGCAATTGGTGTTTATAGAGCCTTACTGTACTTGTAGAAAGTCCAGGAAGATTTTATATTTTTTTCCTCTGGATTTTAGAAAGACTGTGCAATTCACATATCTGAAGTGAGTAATTTTAGTTATTATGTCATGCTGTGAAGTTCATTTTTCCCTGTTCCTGGTTGTTAATGGTACATAAGGATGCTCCATGTTCAAGAAAAGTAAAGTATTGTTTGAACAGAAATTTGAAAGGGAAATATGTAGATAGAATCTCAAGGTCTTGATAATTTAAAATGATTTTAAAATATTATTGGATTGGAAAAAGAACAACTGCTGATATTCTTTCTTTCTTTATTACACAAGTATTTGCTAGAGCGTATTTCCTAGTTATTTATACAGTATGAATGGAAGTAATAGGAGTAAAAGGGCTACATGTATTATTATCATATGGAATATATATTACAAGCACACCTGAGGTCTGCCAGAGCACTGCTTTTGAAAAGACTGAAAGGCCTCTGCAACATCACCCATGGCCCTTGGTACATTTGAAAGCCGTTTTCTGCCTATACAGGAAAGTCAGTATTGATCAGGGCCTTTTAACTTTGCTGTACAGGATGCTTCATTCATAGCCTGTGGTAGTTCAGGAGTCCCTCTGGTATCAGGTAATCTTCTCGCACAGATGTGTAGAGAGTGTGTGAACTTAGTTTATTCTTGTTCAGGGTAACTGTGAGTATAACCATGGTAGAACAGATAGGGAAATAAACTCTATTTAATATAGGGTTGAGGTAGGTTAAATCTGCCTTGGTGCTGGGGGTAAGAGGCATTGAAGGGTTTCCCTTCGTCAGTGTTTGATTCCTAATCTGCTCTGGGACAGAGTGGCTGCGCCCTCCCTTTTACTCAAGGGTTTTCATTTCTACTTAAGCTGGCTCCTTGTCCTTAGATTCTTCTGTATTTTATCAATATGGCTCAAAATGAACATTTTTCAGAACAGAAAATGGTTTACAAGTTTATCTGATAAATTTTATGTTTTCTTTTCTTTGTAAAGCTCTATACATGGAAAAATCTTCTGCCCTGCTCAAAGCCATATTTTTAAGACAGCAGAGGCACCGTGAGTTTTCTCTAACTCACATAGAGTGAGTTATGTAAACTCTTTCAGTAGAGTTACTACTTTTAATTTATATTAACCTAAATCACTATTTCTAGATATAAAATAATATAAATTTAAGTATTCAGATATATATCTTATTAGTTAATATAATATTTCATATTTTATGATATATTCTATTATACTGTAGATTATATCTTAATATATTTATAATTTAGATATATCTCTTAATAGATATATATAATAATATAAATTTAAATATATAAGTATTTTAAAAAATAAATAAAATAGATATTTTAAAATCTAAAATAAAATTTCTGAATAAATAGCAATTACATAACAAGTAATTTTATGTAAACTCTATCAGTCATTTACATAATATGGAATAAGGATGTGATAATGATCTTCAGACTTTGCTGTGTCCCAAACACTGATTGCAAGTGAAAGACTGTTAGCTGTGCAAAGGCTTTAAGAACAAGGAGCAGCAAAAAGCAATCTGTCTTCCGTCAAAGCACCAACAAAATGCCAGCACTCTTCAAGAAAGAGATGGTCATTAATTCCCTTGACAAGAAATTATCCCCATTCAACCTGGTCTGGAGTTGTAACTCCTTGTAAGAGTTAGAATCCCGAAAGAAATTAAAGCTTCCTTACCTCAGTGGCTAAAAGACTTTAAATATTTTAAGGTAAACCACATGCATAAGTTACATAACTGCTCTGACAAAAGAAGGAAGAATATGTCAGAAGACTGTTCAAAAATATAGGAATTACAAGTATTACTTGAAGTAATTATACCAAGGTAGCATTAAGGAAAAACAACACTGTTTACAGCAATAACTAATGATCCACTAGTTTATTAAGAAAAAGAATACTTTTTCCTTCAAGAGAAATCATTTGCATTTGATAAAATACTATATGATTTGATTACTTCTGAGCATAGTGAAGTTCAAGAAAGAGCTAAATTTTAAATGTTGAAAACACTGCAAGATAACTAACGGTCATGCCTGAGCTACCATGTGCAGTGTTGTAGATGCTCTTATGCCAGAAGCACAGACCCACATTTGTTTGTACACACTTTGTTGGTGAGTTTCTGTGGTGTCATATGTGCTGAGTTCGAATGAGAAATTCTGAGTAGCTTGTGGTTCCATAGTCCATTCTTTCTGACAGTCACGGTGGGCCGACTGGGCTTTTGATCAGGTTTTTGTTATAAGTGAATGCTTATAACTTGATGTCATGGTACTTTAAAAGCTTTAAAAGGTCGTGAGAAGTCAAAAGAACACATGGCTCCCCGTTGCACTGTCAGATTCCTCCATGTGCTGCCTTTGTGTCACAGTACCATACCATGTTAAATGTCTGCAACTGAGTAAGTCTGATGCAATGCCTAACCGTTGTCCAAACGATAGGCCACTTAAGCTGCAAACTTTCCAATTCTGTTTTTGGAAGCATTCGTGCCAGCTGGAGGAAGGAGATACCACAGTCCTAGCTCATCATTACTATTCATAAAAGTTAGATTTAACTAACATTTTTTCTAATGTGAATTTCAATGTAAGTTCTTTTCTTTCTTACCTATTATTAACTATGTCTTGCACATTTTTAAAGATAGGATCCCTGTTTCATTTTGTTCCGCAGTGTCTAGGAAATCCTTTTACTAGTACACACAAGTGATTGTGTTCTTTCCAGTTTCCCCCCTCAGTGGTTTCCATTAGACTCTTGCCTTTTTTTATTAATCATAGTAAGAATGTAAATATGTAATTATGTATAATTTCAAAATCATTATTTTCAGTGTTTTCCTGAGTATAGCTTTATTTTTTTTTTGTCTTTTAAAATCTGGTAGGCATCCAGATATTCTGAATATGTCTATCTGATAAATGCAGAGGGCTTCTAGACTCAGTTGTTTGTTTACTATACTTTCAAACATTTTGAGTATCTGTTTAGTATTCAATGAAACAGTGTAAGAAAAAAATATCTGGACTGCAGGTGCTATCACACTACCCTTACATTTGCTCTTCAACAGGAAATCCAGTGTATCTATGTATTTATATTTTATTTTTCTTTTTTTTTTGTTTTTTTTTTTGTAATGGTTTAGGGTTTGAGGAGTGCTAAGAAAACAGAAATTATAAAATTTGCACTTTTTAAAGTGAAACAGCTCAAGAATTTAAGTGCTGTGCTGGCTTTAACCCTCTCTTAATCTTCTGCCTTTTTGAGCACATCTCTGCTAATAATTGAAAGATCAGTTACACATTACAAAAGTACTGAAAAGTGTTTATCAGGCCCAAATATTGTAAATGTACTTCACTTTGTTATGTTAATGCTAATGGAGTATTATAAACGAGATTTATCAGAAAAGTTTGAGTTGTGAGAGCACATTTTTGAGGGAGTTTTTTGGTTGGTTTGTTTTTGTTTTTCCACAAGCTATGGGACAAGTGTTGAAATTATCTCAGATGTTTCCACTGTCTTCAGTGAGGGTTCTCAAAGCAGAAAATATCTTCAGGAATGAGCTGTTAATTAAGAACTGCCAATTCAGAGAGGGTCTTCATAGCATAAAGTGAACAAAATAGAACATTGCATGATATTCTTGATCCTGTTTTAAGATAGTATTTATTTATATGCACTGTATAAATTATTATGAGATTTTTCCCACAAGGCTTCAACCTCTTGCTTATGTTCAGATAGAAGCATCCTACTTGATAAAAATATTTTCTAAGAAGTATCTAGAGAAATGCAAAAGCAAAAATGAATGTTAATATTTGCATGCACAAACTCTGACTGATATAGAATTTGATGAGGCTGGTTTTAGTGCCAGTGGCTGCTGGATTCAGAGTGTTCTGTGAATGTCTGTGAAAAAATCCTGAGACATCTACCATGTAAGAGTTATCTAGAGCAAGACTTGAAGTGCAAAGGCAGAGGAGGTTTTCCAGTAAAACAATGTATTTTAAAAGGTTGTTTTTTCTTAATTTGGTCTTGATATAGGGCTATAAATATTCTATGTAAAAGCAAACATACCCATTTTAGTTCAGAAGGTCCCCAGTCAAATTCAGGAACTTCAAAATGAACCTTAGAGGAAGTTTCTTACTTCTCTCAGTTTAGAACTTTTTAGAATGCTGGGAGACCAAAAGAGAATGAAAACGCTATTTCATTTTCAATGCTATGTCAATTCTCCCTTGTTTTGATGGAAAGGAGTAATTTTCAAAGAGGAGGTCTGATGATGAAACCAAGGTATAAGCTCTCCTTGATAGGCAGAGTATCTTAAGAAAGCTGAGGCTGCTGATACCTCAGTACATTATAAGCATACACAGAAGTGGAACTGAGTACATCACATATTGCATTTTATTGGGTGCTTTCATGTGTAATTCCCATCACATCTGTATTTTCAATTTCCTATTCTCTGTGCATCTCACTGAGTGAACAGTAAATAAAATCTCAGTTGGCATTTCTGCACTGATCTCTTTCTTGGGACTGTATTTTGGTATGAGTAGCTCATCCATCTGCTTGCTTTCAAATTCCCTCTTGGGCTCAGAACACAGGTGCTATTGTAAGAGAATTTGTTGAATGTTAGATAGAATTTGCTTTATGTTTACAAGTAACAAAAGGTCACCACCCTTGTTTATTGGGATTTCAGTTATCCTGCGTAGACTGTGTGGAACTGTTCGTATAAAAGGTATCAGGCAAACAGGTGAGCGTAACCTTTAAGGTAAAAGCCAATAGTTTTGAAAGACATCATTTACTGCAGTATAAATTTACTAATATAAAACTGCGTGTATTTATTACTTTTGAGAGGAACAAGACCTGTACTGGAGTGACTGGTTTTCTGAAGACTGAGAGCATTCCCAGTGTGAACCCGATGTTCTAAGCTGTCAAAATACCAATACACCTTATTTTCTTTCTCTCTCAAGGAAGAGATTTCTGTGTGTATTCAGTATTGCAGCTGGTTAACACTTTTAAGATAGACACGCTAAGAAACATAGAGCAGGATTCCCTTTCTGTCAGCCTCTTCTTGTGACTTGCCCAGTTTCACCTGAATTCATGAAGACTCTTTGAATCCACATCATTGCAGTGCAACATACTGAAGATCCAGACAAATAGAAGGCTCTGCTGAATATCATAATAATTGAATGAGCGTAGCATTCCTTGATATTTAACTGAAATAGAACATATGATACTGTTTTTGGTTTAACCTCCAAAATGTTGTAAATTGTTAAAGTGAAAATGTACACCTGCATCTTATCAAATGACAAATTGAAAATTAGACTTTTAGAAAGCTGTGGGTAGCACAGGGAGAGTTGTTTCCAGTTTAGAAAACAAACCTTACATATGGTATAGGTGCTTCTGTTAAAATAATCAGTGGGAATATAGTTAAATATCTAGTAGTTGTGCTTCTTTTGATTGTTTTCAAATACGTCATGTGTTTCTTCCAGCATTTATTGCAGTGTCATTTTATCGTGCAAATTTTATCCTGCAAATTTTCTTGAAAAGTAAAAACTTCAAAAGAAGTCTCATTAAACTTGTTTTGATTTCAAGAAAACTAAAGCTTTAACTTGGTCTGAGAGATGGTTCTTAAGATCTTCTAAAATTTATTAATACAGTAATGGAAACATTACTTTCTTATTGGTGTATGTGGCAGTGTAATGTTAATTGCCCTGCACATATCGAGAACGTTCATTCAATCTTATCCTTAATGCATCAAAGAAAAAAATAACCCACAACTTGTTTTTTGTTTTGTATGCCAGTCAAAATCAAATGTTCCAGCTCTTTGAAATGAATGCTTCTAGTTAAAAGTCCTCTTTCAATATGGATCTTACTGCTGTGTTTTCCATGTTTTAAGCTCTGTCCGTATAGCAATAGGCCAGCCCTCCAGACCTTCATCACATTGAAGCTTATAACACCTTTTCTTGAGCAAAGCAGAGTTTAAAAGTCATTACTGAGGAAATTAAATAGGGGTCAAAAGAGCTGAGTACATTTCAATCAGTGTTAAGATGCAATAGCCAAAGTTATGCCTGGTAGCAACCCAGCTATACTTTTTATCTCACAACATCTATCATCATCTTTGTTTTCATGAAAGCCTTTGAAAGATGTGAATGTTTTTACTTTAGATTTGATAGATGAGATTTTATTAAACTTCAGGGGAAGAGGTTTTTTTATTCTCAGCAATTTCTTTATTCTTAAGGAAAAGGGCAGCCCTGAAAGAGTCTTAACAAAGATCTGTTTCAGATACAAAATGATGGTGATTTTCTTCAAAGTTGCTTCTGTCAACAATCTTCTCGAGAGTTTTACAGCTCCTCAACTGCAGGACTTGCATTCTACTCTAGAGTTATTTAGCCACCTTACAGAAGAAGCCAGCTGATGGACACCTATGAATAGTGGCATGGTGGTTTTGTCACCAGTTTCGATGAATGAAGGAATTGATGTCTACCTGAATCAGATGTAGGTCTTGAAAGGAGACTGAGATAGCTTATGATTGCATTCTTTGTATTATCTCAGTGACAATTACAAGAACATACAGGAACTGCATCAAATAGTTCCCCCAGCCTGGCAGATGCTTAACTGGAGGTATTATCAATACCCTGCTGGCAGGAACCTGCCTGCTAAGAAACAGCTTCTCTCCTGTTTTTGGCAAGTAACCTAAGATCAGATGCCACTGGAGGAGGTCAATGCACCTGGGACTACTGGCTGTATCTGAGATGCAAATCACTGAGTTTGAAATCTGTGTGCTTCTTACAGCATGTGTTCTGTGTGAGGACTTGGTCCTGATATATCCATCCCAGTTAGGACACTGACACAGATTATATTCTCAACCACCACCTCAGTAAAGATACTTGTTATAGATATTTCTGAAACAAGCAATGAATCCCTGAATAAGCCACAGATGCCAGGAGAATAGTCTAATTCAAGATGACATGTGGGCCGGTGTTATTTCTGGTACAGTTAGAGCTCATTTTTGTAATCATGTGATTTGTGAAGTTGCCATCTTCACTTCTAGCACAGACCAATGAAATGACTATTGTTTTTTCCTGTGCATGTGAAAAGCTGGTTGGTTCAGACATCCTCTAATGAGTAATTTTCTGCATATCTATTTTCCACCCTTTGGGATGCTATCTGCTTCTCTGCTGCTCATATTTCTTTTTGTCTCCAAGCCAAGTTGTTCAAGGTACTTGTATGTTAAACTGTATGAGTAACTTTAGCAGTCTAAGATAGAGGGGTAGTGTTGTGCTGTACAATCATCCAAATGTCAGACTTTGATCTGCTGGGCACATTACTTCTATTTAATTCCTTATAACTGAATTTTTACAGTAAATGGTAACATTTCTTCAGATTTGGCAGCAAAATCTACAACTTTTATGCTATCTGTACTTGAGAGAAGCTTTAGTATCTGACTAGTCGTGATCCTGGATTTCATTGTTCTAGTGAGATCTGAATCAACATATGGACCATTATCATATTTCTAACTTTGGGCAGGTTAATTCCTAAGTAAATATCTAGGGAGAGTGAAGTTCAGAAATGTAGAACAGCTTTTAAGAATATTGTGCTCCCATTCTCTCACAAGTTTCATTGCTGAGTCAATGAATCCCACTGTGACATAACTTCTCATGTTCCAGATATTTTATTCCCACCAATTTTTGATAGTTACCTCAAAGTATCAGCTGACAGAAAATAGTGAATTATATCAACAAATGGAAAAAAATATCAGTGTCATAAAGGGAAATTGCATAAAGAAGTATGATTCACAGATAATAACTTCCAAAAAGCATGGACAATGTAACAGTTCTGATTTTTAACAGTAAGCTTACACATTAAAATTAATACATGTTAATTAATTTTAACATTTTCATTTCATTTGTTTCCATGGGCATGAGAACTGACCTTTGAAGTGGTTGCTAAAGAGACCTATATCTGAATGTAATAACAGGCCCATCCTGAGAATGCATTGCAATTTAAAACTGGAAATAGTCCATAGTTACAGGGGATTTAGAAAGATTGATTGAAGTAGCGTGCATCACTGATAACACTGTACTATGTAGAACCCACATAAAACTACTAAGTGAATAGTATGTTCACTGTGGAGGACTGTTTTGTTGAATCTTGGTTATGACTCATGTTGATTCATGTTCAGATTCACTTAAGAAGGAAGGAAATAGTGTATATTATATATATAGATATCAAGAGGAGAAGTGCCAAATACATAATTTCATCAACGTTTGCATTTAAAAACTGTTTTTGATGCTGTCACATATTTTATTGCATTTCTAAAGGCAACAAGACTGATGAAAACAAGACTTGAACCCCCCCAACTATTTCTGTTTTCTTCATTAATTGTATGAGAGAAATTATAGAGTATATCAATTACACTACAGATGATTCTTGACTCCCCAAACTTGCATCACCAAAGACAAACTGCAAAGGTAGATGAAGAATAGTCAGAAAATAAGAAATTAAACTCAGCTTTAAAATGGAAGCAGAAGAGGCTATATAACCATTGAGTAAATATACATTGTTAGAGAGAAATATGTCAAATAGGAATGAAGCTGATAAACAAAATAGGTCTGCATTTTTAGTTGAATATAGTACCCAATCTATGACCACAGACTAATTTTCATTTTGAGGCTACGCATACAATAGGCAATATCATAGAACCTAATCTATATTACTTCAGTACTATTTTCTTTACTTCAGTCTATGTACTCTGTATAGACTCTATATACTAGAGAGATATTGACAAATAAGAGGGTACTCACACATCTGCAGTAAAATTTGTCAAGAGGAAAGCTATAGCACTCATAATTACAGTGAAGGAGTTGGAAATACAGTGCAAAAGCCAGAAGGCAAATACAAAGTACTATGTTATATAAGAAATAATAATTGATTTCTCAGGATATGAATCATGAAGTTTGGGCATAATGTTGGCAATACTGTCATACTCAGGCCGGACTTGCTGTAATCTTTCATTTTCACAAGGGCATTTCAAATTCTCATCAGTATAGAATTCTTTTTGCATTAAGTGAGAGTTAGAAATCACCAAGATAAAAAGAGACTACCTGTGGAATAAATGGAAAATATTAGCCACTACTACTAATGTACAAGAGATGTGCAAACTCAGGTTTGTTTGTCAGAATTTATTCCAAAACTGACATTTAGTTCTGTAAGTATCCACCAATATGGTGTGAACAGGAACTACATGAAACTTTCCCCAGATACAAAATAAAATTGCAAAGAATCTTCTGTGCAGTCCAAAAAAGTTCAGACATATTCATGTTCTTTTCTTACATTTTCTGATTCACAGCCTCAGTCCTAACTAGTACCAAAAGTTCTAAAGAGTCCTGCTTGAGAGGCTCTTGGCTTTTATGGCTGTACTGCAAGAAACCATCTCATACAGCTTTGAAAAACTACATATCCTTGTTAGATTTCCACTCTAGAATTAGATTCTACAGACGTATTTATATTTAGTTAAGTCTCAGGGAAGCACTGAGCTTGAATACACATCCAAGACAATCCAAATCTCTAAAATTAGAAATTTGCTTATCTCACTCTGCTGAACACAGTGGAATAGATGTTTCCACCATAGTTACATTGCCCAGGCACAACTCAGGATTCTTTGCTTATATTTATATAGCTGCAGGAAAACATTACACACAGATGCTGCTGCAATATTGAGTGATAAGTTGTGCTTAAGTTAATAAACCTTTGTTGTTATTGTTGTTGTTGCCAATGCTTTCTATTAGAGTGTACTCTACTTGCTAGGTAACTAAAAACAAACTCGATGTTTTAATAGCAATTACAGTGACAAGGCATCTTACGCTCCTATAATAGCTCATGGGAAATATGTAGAGGAAATATTTTTGCCTGGATGAGTAGTTAGCTATATGGAAGAGTATGAAATAATCGAATATTGTCCCAATTAAAAGGAAAATAAAGCTTAAAAAAATGCATAAACAGTCACAAGTCTAGAAGTGTGATTAAACTTGAAAAAAACTATTAAATCTATAGGTAGTCTATGGTAGTGCACAGAAACTCTGCACAGTTTTATGACTGCACATTTGGCAAGCTTGCATTTGTTAGATGAAAGATATGTCTTGCTCTACAATCCACAGAAGCTGTATAATTTCACTGGGGATTTGGGAGTGTAGTAGGCTGGCTTTGGGATGCCCTGTGGGCTTTACCAATATTTTTTGCTCCATTAGAAAAAAAAAATAGCAAATTGAAAACACTATATGAGAATAACATTTCTTTACTTCAGACCTAGCCCAGAGGCAGAAAAGGTGCTTAGATAGATTTGATAAAAACTGTGTCTAAAATATGTGATACGTATTCAGAATGTTTTGCTTAGGACATGCAGACATTTTTTAAAAGCATAGTCAGAAGTAGCTGTGAGACAAAGGAAATAGATTTTGAAGGCAGTATGAAAATCGTATGCTACTGACTTCCTGTCTTCTTGTGTGTTCTTTTTGTTTGTTTGTTTGTTTTTTAATTCTTTACAATTGACAAGTGATTATTTTTTAATCCTATGAGCAATTTTTCATTCTCAGCAGGTATGTCATTACGCATCTATCTTCATTTTAACTTAAACTGCTGAATAAAACCATAGATCTCCCAGTAAATTATCACTATGTTATTTTTTGGAAATCAGTAGGCCCTTTCCAAGTCTTTGTACTTAAATAGAAATGGTGGCTGCTTGCTAAGGAGACCAGACAGGGGACGACACCATTCTAAATAAGGCAGGATTCACCCTTTCATGATGCAATTATTTTTATACCCTACACCAGTAACATTTCAACACTGATTAGCTAATGCTTGAGCTAAGGACAGATTTTTGTTGTGATGTAGATATAGACCTGTAAAACTGTATCTTTTTGTACTTGTTGCTATATAGTGATTTTGAAATCAAATACATTCACCTAGTACATTAAAAACGTAGTTTATTTCTTAGTACAGTGACTTAAACTATTCTCTAAGGAGATATGGGCTTGTTTGTTTCTATGTCCTTGTCAGTACTAAGCATTCAGCAGGCCAATTTTTTTTGTTTTTATTACAATTGTATTGTCTTTTGTGAGCGATTACAGTTGCTAGAACTACGCATTACATATAAGTAGTTTTTATTGTTCCTCCTAATGGGCAATATTGTGCCTGTGTCAAAACAGAATTGTATCTGTCATCATGCTTCTTGTTCCCCTACCTTTATTAGGTTCCTCTGAAATTTTTATTATTTTTTTTCTAGTCATTATCAGTTTCGTATTGTCATTAGTTCCAAAGCAGTTCACTAGAATTAGAACCAGCATAACCTTGCTCCTGATGCCACTGGCGTTTTAAGCACAATATGAGACAGATATAATCTGGGCAAGTTTAGACAACAGAAGGGCTGAATGCTGGCAGTCACTTAATGAATATGGGATGCCAGCTATTTCCAGTTCATAGGGTTGGGTGCTTGCCCAGCCGCATCCCAACAGGATGGTTGGATGAGACCTGCATGTACATCATCCTCAGCCCTCCCACCCTGTCTTGTGTTGACAAAAAGTGTGGCAAATGGGCTAGAAAGAAGTCATGATATCCTCGAAGTTCAGTCCCCTGATCTGCTCTGCCACTGTAAAACCTGGGATTTCCAGGTGTCCACAATGCCCACATTCATGAAGTCTTTAGTGTTTCATAAACACCAGGGGTTGCCCTGTGGCTACTAGGAAAGTAACAGCAAAGTAGTTAACAAGGACTAACAATATTTGGGGTAAAAACCTCACTCTGTGAATGCGATTCAAATATGCATATCTTCCCAGCATACTTCAAAAAGAGTTTTAGTTCATAATCTGATATTTGGTTAAAATTGCCTCCATGAAATATGTGCATATGGATTGTACATCTCTGGACAAAAAGTTTCTTTCTTCATGTACAATATAATTACCTGCATGAAACAGGTAGGTAGGAATTTGTATTGCAGAACTAGGAGGCACAACACAAAATACAAAGCTTTAGGAAATGACAGGTTCTAAGACATTTCATATTCCCCAGTCCCAAGTTACTCTGAGGTCCCTGATGTAATTACAGTCCTGGGAGACCTGTCCCAGTTGTGGTGTCTGTCATGCCTGCCTGTCTTATCGCAGCTCTAGTCAAAATCTCCTTTTGGTGCTGTCAGACCAGTACATCCTCTCACTCTCAGCTCTATGACCTCTGTTTCAGGGGTATTTTGCCTTCTTCCTTTGGCTGGAAAGTATGTTTTCGATACTCCTTTAGGACAGACAGTATAATACAAAGGTACGGTTTGACTCCTTATTTGCCTGAATATTTTACTGTAAATTAAGCCTTTAATTCCTAAAAGATCAATAATTTTTTGGTAAATGCTAAATGCCCAATTTTCAAGCACAGTTTCCTACTAGAGTTTCCAAACTGTAAATTAGCTAATGAACTTAATATACTCATAGCAATGCAGTTATCTTAGATGCCGATGTTTCATTTAGGCTCATGAATTGATGGATATTTTGGAAAGCTGGCCATTTCTGTTCATAGGTCTGTATATGTCTTTCAGAGGAAGAAAACAAAAGATCTTAATACAATGAACTGTTCTTCTACTTAGAAAAAATGAGTCTTAACAGAATATCTGAATGTGTGCCTTAGCTATACTTATCTGTGCGGTTTTTACTTGTTTAAGTTATTTAGGCCTATTCTTATATAACACATATAAAACAGAAGATATGTAAACAGTAGTGAACAGAGATATTGGTTAACACAGCTCGTAGTTTATCTGACGTTATATGGATTTTTCTGTTAAGTCTGAAAATATCCTACCCTACTTATTTGCAGTTTCTAGATGTTATTCTTAATGGAAACTGAGCCTGTAAACCAGAGGTGTCAGAAAGGTAGGAAATCTGACTATACTCGCCATCAGAAAATCCCCTCCCAGATTTTCCAGTGATTTATCAACACACGTTTGAAACTGAAATAAACTATGAAACTGATAATCAGGAATGATTGGGTTATATTAGTGTATTAGTTTTAAAACCTTTACTGGAACATAAAGGATCCGAATACAGCTCATCGTAATCCAGACAACCGTGTAGGTTCTCTATTTCCTGCCCTGAAGTGTGAAATTCAGAATGTACTTTGGCTTCAGTACAGCTGATAAAATTGCATATGACAGTGACTGCAGAACTTTTCATACAGGGGATGATTAATTGCTTTTCTTTTCTTAATATCAACATGAAATTCTTTCCATGCAGTGTTATTTTGCACAAAGCATGCCATATGATGTTGATGAAGATTCAAATTAGGTAAGACATTGAATTTTGGCTGCTTTTTGACTGCTTTTTTTCTTTAAAAAAGAGTTTAGAGAGTTAAAAGAGCAGCTCTTTTAAACAGAATTTTAGTCTTAAGTCTTGGACGTACCTCTTAATATGTGACATTCACTAGAAGAACAACTTCAGTATCTGAACTTCTAAGTTGTGAAGCTGATTGCAATCAATTCATAGAATTGAATCTTTTTATAATTGCTTTCAGAGAAAGGTAAGTTCTAAGATGAAATTAAGAAGTGGGAAAATGAGACAAATAGCAAACAGTAAAGGCAGATGAAAGAAAGCTCCAAAATAAGAGTTGGAAAAGCTGCACTCAGTGTCCTGGTCTGTTATAGATTTTCTATTTGACATTTAGAAGGTCAGTTAGTGGGACTATATGTCCATTTTTCATATGTCTTCAGCACAGATCTACTTAAAATATTGAAACACTTTAAAGTATGTTGAGGGGTCCACTTAAATACCTTCTATAGTTAGAAATAGCAATTACTAGAGAGGCCTTAATGTATTATTGACAAGTGCAGGACAAAAGAGAGTAGCCTTTTCGTAATTCAAAATGCCACTAACATATCTTTTATTTGTCGTTGTCATCATTCATCCTCTATGTGTCATGTGTCATGTTTTCTTTTGAAGTAAGCACTATGAAATTGCTGCAAAGCAATAATTCTAGACTGCGAGGTAATATATTATGTGCCGTGAGTATTAACTGTGGCAAAGTGATGAGAACAGTAAACAATTTTTAGGTACCCCCTGAAGGAACTGTTCATCTTTTCCATGACATAAAGTAGAATTTCAGCCTGTAGGTTAAAAATAAGAAATGCCTGACCCTGAATTATGAGCTATCAGTTTCAACTCCCCCACCTTTTCAAACCTAATACCATTTTTCTTTGATTTCAGTATCTGACTTCCCTGAGCTTTTTTGTATTGTGCTGGTGTAGATGAGCTCTATGTAATACACAACCACAGGAATGCTTTGTCAGTGATTGTTGAGGGAGAGATATAGTCAGTGCATATGCATCATCTCAAGAGACCATACAACTTCTGCTTAATGATAAAATGTCTTTACTGATACAAATTCCTGAATTATTCCTAATCCCAAACGTTCTACAAGTTTGGTAGGACTTCAGTGATGATTTGTTTATGGCAGCATCTGTCCCCTTGACAAGCTGAATGCTAAAATCATTTACAGTTTGTGTAGGAAAATGGTGAACACTGAGCTTTTCCTGAGGGTATTTTCTGGCCACCACCAGATATTTAATGGATTTAGATGCTGTAAGAGCAGAGAGAAATTTTTAAGAAACTCTTCTTTAAACTGCTTTTATGCATAAGACACTACTGGTGCCTGCTTTTTCATGCAAAAGCTTCCTTGGGTAAGTAGAGCTACGTACCCTTCATCTAGGGCTTCAAGAATTTCTGATTTTCCTGATATTCTAAATACACAAAGCATGTCTAACTTAGGATAAACACTTATCAATGGTCTTAAAGCTATTCTCCGCCTCAGTAAATTCAAATATGTCGCTTCCACATCTTGAGAGTGTGTAAATATCTGAGCTATGAGCTACTCTGGGCAAAGGCACACACTGCCAGTCCCTCCTGGTGAATCTGGTCCTCTGCACAGCCAGAAAAGCTAAAGCTGGCATTAAAGTAAGGGAAGAAGGTTAAAATTGAGCTTTAAAACAGAGGAATTCAAGCGTGGAGTCTTAGCTGTGAAACCATGGAATGGATGCCCTATTTCACGAAGGAGACAGAACCCCCACTATGCTTTTCCTTTTCCTTTTCCTGCTTGTGATTTAGACTTTCTGTGCTCAGCACATTGACCCTTGGAATCACTGTCTAGGAACCCAGCTCTCTTCTGTATCTCTTAGAGGGACTTTAGGTGAGTGAGTTAGAACCGTGAATTCTGCTGGGAGAGCCCTATGTATGTCATTTAAGTCATATTTATGAATGCTTATATATACATCAAAAAACATCCTGTGGTTTTTGAGTGGAGTTGCTAAGTGAAATTGTTTGTCCCCCTTTTGCTATCAATTTATTATGAGTAACATTTTCTGAATAAGCACTGAGATATCCAGAATTTCATCTTTTATTAGTTTTTGGTTACACAGAAGCAAAAGAAAGGATCATTGCTATATACCCAGCTGAGCAGTCTGTCTAACTACGGAAACGTTCACATAGGTTAAGAACACGCAGCATCTAAATGGTGAGTTTTAAGACTCTTTGTCTAGTACTAATTCTCTTGGGGAAAACAGCCAGTGACTTTAGCAAGTATTTTATCAGGAGACTGTGCTGAGCTAGCAGATCATGCTTTTAATGGCAAGAATTTGAAAACACAGCATGTGTAGGGAGTGAGCCCAACCTTCGCAGAGGAAACTGTGTTTTGTTTCAGGAAAAGAGGTAGCTTGTTTTCTGTTCTTCTAATTCCTCAGCAGGTGATACTTTTTCCCTATCTTGCCTTTCAATTCAGTGCAGAACAGCGTGATGTCTATGACATGAAGGTCTATGAGTTTATCAGAAACACATACTGTGTACATGAACAAATACTGGGCATAAAACCTAGGATGTGTGCTGTTTAAACATGCGGCACACCTGCTAAACTTGTTGCAGTTGTTTGGATGAGGACCTTTAGCAGTGCAAATGACATTGTTGTAGCTGTTAAAGTATTTGTAGCCACTTCAGCAAGGAAAGCTAGATATAAACAGGCTTTGAAGGCTTGTTTCAAAACATCGCTATGGCTTTTCTTGCCAGTAATCATTATGTGAAAGGCTGGTTATCTTGCTATTTTCTATCATGCAAAATACTTGTAGGATGACTTTTTCTTTTGATAAAACAATTCTATAAGTAATGGTAAAACTCAGTCTGACTAACTATCAAATGTGACATTAAGGATATGGAACAAACCGTACAAGAGTGTACTGGATTTTATCATTTTATTAGCAGTTTGTTAGGGGAAAAGGGAACATCCAAGCAGAAGGGTAACAAAATTGTCCCCTAAAACCAGCCTTACACATTGTTGCCCAAAGCTACATTTGCTGTACAAAGCAGAATTCATGTGTATGAGCAAGTTCCTATGTGGTTTTTTTGAACTGTATGGTTTTTAAACTCTTAAAACATCTTTCATTGATGTCCTTGCAGCCTCATATTTCTGAAAGTGAAAGCTTGAGTATAGGCCTCTAAATTAAAACCAGCTAAAATCAGAGGAGCCTTCGCTTATAAATGTTTGTTTAACTGTACTGTCCTTGTCAGAATGGGGTGTTGGCATTTAGCTAGTATGTCTTTGCTTCAAGTAGTTGGTGACCCACCTGGCAGCTAAAGAAAAATAGCAGAGAAAAAATGTGTTAAGTCAGACATCACAATGAGGGTTTGAAATTGAATTTTACACATATACTACAATGGTATTTTTCATTCCATGAGATTGCTGGCTTCCAATGTTATGGAGGAATGCCTGATTAAAGAGAAGGCTGCAAGTTAATTCCCAACATGCTCCTTGGCAGCTTTTTCATTTCACTTATAGGTAGGAGCAGGTGGTGTCATTTAGAATTAAATACTTGATGTCTAGGTTGGCAGGAAAACAGCATTTAGTGATGAAATGTCCCTGAAATGAATCTCATTAATTGTTCACCAATTTGTGGTAATTTTATTTATATTTGCCTACTGTAATACAAGTACAATGGAACACCATATATTTAAATTGCACTTAACATTGAGTTTAACTAAAAGCAATAAAGGACCAGAATAATTTCAAAACAAAAGATCTTACAGCAATAGTATGTCCGTTTTTACTGCAATAAGAAAGCAGTATCTTCTGTTTCTTTAAACTGGGATTTAAAGGAGAGATCTCCACCGTTTTCTAATTTGTAGTATTATTTTACAACCACTTTGCTGTTGTTGTACTGTTAACGTATGTGAAATGTGAAAATGTGTATACCTTACTCATATACTATGTAATTGCTTTTCATAATACTGCATAAATGGTAATTATGCTACATTTATATGCTAAAAGTTGAATTCAGTATTTCACTGTGGGTATTTAATGTTTACTGGATGGTGTTGTGGCAAAAAGATATATTTAAAAAAAAAACACCTCTCTCATACGATGAATCACACTTTTACCCTAAACATAGTCAACAAGGGTTCGCCTGTGCCTTACTGGTGGAGCGCCACATTGCAGTTGTGTTTGAGGAGCCCCAGGAAGGACACAGTGTGCTCTCTGCTTTGCTCCTGTTGGCTCTGTTGGTTAACATTGAAGGGAAAAAGACCCGTACCAATACTATATCTCTGTCACCAATGGGTATAGTAAACTTGAAGAATGCATGGATTCCATTGCCTACAAAATGAAGGGCCTAGAATGGGAAAGAATTCTGATACTGACTCCAGGATCCATGCACCCAGCATCCAAAAAAGGAAGAAATTTTAGTTTCAAGTTGGTCTTCTACTTGTTTTTATGCTCTCTGTCGATTTGCTTGAAATAAAATTGACCTGTTAGAGACCTATTTAAAAAAAGATATAGTATCAACAACAGGTAGAAGGTAGTTTTGGTCAAAAGCCATAGTGAGAGTCAAGTTACCTGCTCTCCTCTGTTTGTCCTGTTCTAGGCATTCAGGTAGTGCTGCAACATTTCCGTCTGGAGTAGTTTAGAACACGCCTACCACTTCAACCAGTTCCCTTTGACATTTCTTGTAACTAGATTTTTTTTCCCTCTTGCTGTCTTAGTCTGATTTACCTCATAAAGCTTCATTATCTTACTGAAAGAAAATTTCTGTGTTCTGTAAAAGCAATTAGTTTAAAGAGCACCTTAGTACTCTTATTTCCTAAACAAATATGTTGCATAATGAGACTTAAATTAGTCTGCAGCTCAGAGACTCTGGACAGGACAACTGCAACTTGGAAGAGTTTCTGTCTTACATCCTATTTGGTAGAGTAATTAACGAAGTATTAAAATGCTCAGGAAGTATGTATCAGTCACTTTTTAATCTCCAGCTACCTGTTAGTTGAAAAACATTTTATATGCATGAGACATGATCTTTCACTGTTACATTCTGCTACTTTAAATTTCATGTTACAAAGACATCTACAAGACAATAAAGCTGACTTTAATATGGTAACACTTTAATACCTTTGCATGATTTTAATACTGACAGACACAATGATGATAATAATTAATGTTATCATAATGACTTTCCTGTTATTATTATTGTGATCCATTTTTTTAATTATCAGCCAATATTAAGATCCAATTTAACTTACAAGATACATATCAGGCAATTAATGTTGAACTAAAACCAACCCTACAGTTTCATTATAACTCATCAACTTTAAAGTTAAATACACTAAACAACCTAACAATGTTTAAGAAAAAATGATTACATGATTTATTTAATAGTTATTTTCAGAAGAGTTATACTGACACATAATAGTAATGATGTAATAAATTTTGGCAAGTAAAGCTCATATATTCATATAAGATATTATACCTCTATTTTTACATAAACTTTAGACTGCACTCCAGGAAGTAACTGAGTTTATTATTTCTGTTTTTGAAAACCCAGTTGAAGAATATAAATGAATTGTAGCTCAATGGCTGGATGTTGGGTGTTTACTTGAATCCAGTTCCCTTTAGGGTATATTGTTGAGCAGTCCAGAACTGAAGCACCTAAAATCATTGTCATGTTTATGAATGCAAGCTGACTTCTACTGTCTTTTCATTGATACTCAAGATATATACTTTGAAAATGATTTGACACATTTCTTTTCAAGTAAAATCTGTGAAATAATTTAATCCAAAGCCATCCATATCTTTTT
Source organism: Phalacrocorax carbo (assembly GCF_963921805.1). Taxonomy (NCBI): domain Eukaryota; kingdom Metazoa; phylum Chordata; class Aves; order Suliformes; family Phalacrocoracidae; genus Phalacrocorax; species Phalacrocorax carbo. The sequence continues at coordinate 31,137,693 of NC_087513.1, forward strand.
TGAAACCTTTTCAAATCATAAAGAATTTTCCATTATCATGCTGCAATTTTTTCCCTTATACATGCCATCCTTTTTGTACTACATCAAAAAAAGACAGTGATGCCAAAACTTTCCAGAATTTTGCTTAGAGCTACCTCCTCCCTTGTCCTAACTCTGAGTGAGAAAAAGTCAGCCTTAGATGGAAGGGATGGCAGAGAGATTCCTGCTGTCAGCAAATAGTAAACTGACAGAAAGATGGAATAGTGGCTCATGTGAAGTAAGCATAGTTAAGAACTGCAAGAGTCTGTGAGTGGAAGGGGAAACAGACTAGAATAAAGAGCATGATAAAAAGTTTAAAAGAAAAATAATTAGAGCTAAATAACCATATTGAGTAGCTATGAAAAGTAGCTAAAGATAGTGGTCAAAGGTGTATAAAATAAAAGGTACTTGGTGAACTATTTTGTGTCATAATTTATAGTAGTAAGTTTATCAAAAATTACCATAGAGTTGTGCAATTTACCTTTGTTCTAATCAGTTTGTGGGATTCAGAGATATTACTCTGTTCTACAGGATAAAATAACACATATGGATGCCTAAAACACCTGCACGTGCTTGCTTCTAACTCAGTAGTCTAAATCCAACATGCTTCCCATGCACCAGGCTTTGAACTTCCACATCCCCTTTATTCTGTTCTCCAGAAAGACTGTCTTCCCAAGCTCTTTCCTAGCTGTAGTCATGCTTCACATATCCATTTGCTTGCTGGGTCTTACTCCTTAATTCCTTACTGTTTCCTGTTTAAAAATTTATACACTGGTCACTCTTATCTCCTCATTCCGCTAGTTGCATGCTGTTTAAACTGAATCTCTCTCTTATAAGTTACTTTTTCCAGTTTCACTAAGATGTTTCTTGATTTCTTTGATCTTCTTCTGTTTTGTTTATTTGAGATACAAAGAAGCAGAGGTCATGTGAACGGAAGGTGGAATGTAGAAACAGAACAATTCTAGGAGAAAAAATGCCAGGAAGAGAAAAAGAAACAAAGAAGGAAAAAGATGGAAGAACTAAAGTAACTTTTCAACTAAATGTAAAAGAATTATTTTTATGGAAACTGGACTATAAGTGAATTTTAACCAGATTTTACCTACTCCAGGATAGGTGTGTTTACTGACAGCATTCTGCTTTACCTCCACAGTTCATTCTTGTGAGATTGAAATTACACAGCTACAGACTTCCTGTTATTACTTGTTATTAATGAGAAAATGACCCTCCAGGGATACTGATTACACACACCTCTATGCCCATATACAAGGTTCCATGAACTTCTGAGTGGTGTAAGGAACGCTACTCCCCCTTGTTCCCATTATTTGTTTGTGTAACACATACCACAGTGTAGCTCTTGAAGTGAAAACTGCAGTTGTAACTCTTCTCCTTTTTACTTTATTTTAAGGATATGTTATTGTTGTGGTTCAGCCCCAGTTGGCAACTAAACACACAGCTGCTCGCTCACTCCCCAACCCTGTGGGACGGGAGAAAATTGGAAGAACAAAAGCACAGAAAAAAAATTGTGGGTTGAGATAAGAACAGTTTAATAATTAAAATAAAATAATAATGATAATAATAATAATTCTTATGATAATAATAACAATAATGGTAATATAATAAAAGGAAAAGGGAAAAAGGACAAAAAACAAAACCACAAACAAGACAACCACTCACCACCCGCCGACTGATGCTGCCGGTCCCCAAGCTGCGATTGCTGCCCCCCTCCCCCGGCCAGCCCCTCCCAGGTAACATACTGGGCATGATGTTACATGATATGGAATATCCCTTTGGCCAGTTTGAATCTGCTTTCTTAGCTGTGCCCCCTCCCCTCCCGGCTTCTTGTGCACCCGGCAGAGCATGGGAAGCTGAAAAGTCCTTGACTAGTACAAGCACTACCCACTACCCAGCAACAACTAAAACATCGGTGTGTTATCAACATTGTTGTCATACGAAGTCCAAAGCACAGCACTGGGCCAGCTGCAGTGAAGAAAATTAACTCTATCCCAGCTAAAACCATGACAGTTATTAAGAAAATGACAAGTCTTATATACAGGCAAATCAGTTTTGAACCCTGATTTCCAATATAGCAAATTAATCTGCTCAACCAACTACATTTTCCACTTTTTCTTTGAAAAGGCCAGAGTTTTCATTAAGTAAATATGTATAAGTAGGATGTTTGCAAGAAGTTCCCTTTGAAAGAGTGGTATTAGATATAAACTATCTTTAATCCACATACCCTCACTGATTTTTTCTTGCACTTCTTTTCATTATTTTCAAACATGTCTCAAAGGTAAAAATCAATATGAATATGTTCAGAATTTGTAGTCTGATGTAGTGAGTAAGCTTTCATATTTTTTGAAAGACCTGGTAAGGAACATATTTTACATTTACAGTTTAATAATACTTAAATACTGAAGAAATATTTTTGAGAGTATGCAAAGAATTTTCACCCACATTGATACTGCAAATGAATATAGAAGTTGTATGCTCTTAGAAAAAGGGACGCATGATTTTCTTTCTTTAACTGTCAGGTTAGTAAATATATTCCTTGAATGGCTTAGGAATATAAAATGAAATACATTTCTGTGGAAAAATCAGAGCCTTTCTGGTTTATTCTTATTAATGTTACAGATGATACATTTACATAAAATTGTCTGCAGTTGTCCATAAAGAGAGGCAAAGCTGCAAACAATAACTAAAAGATTGTATTTGGAATCTGTATTTTCAAAAACATTATTGCATAAGTAGTACTATATGTAAACTGATAAAATTTTGCACACTGTCATCATACATGGCTACTGTAGGCTTACTGGCCTGAATGTACTTAATTTTCTTTATATCTGATTAATTAAAGTTATAAATTAGTTTGAGAAAAAAAATAGCATGCTCCTAGGTTACAGTTCATCTTATCTAAAAATTAGACATGTAGGTCTGAGTTAGTGAGTCAAGGCTGTCTGTACAATCAGTGAGGAAGAGAGACATCCACATGAAAGTTCATATTGGGAGTGAAATGACATATCTCAGGATAAAATAACTTTTGGTTGGGCTGAGTAACTAGAAAGGAAACCAGGAATATGTGTCTCAGTCCTTTAAGTCCAACTTTTAAACACTAAAATGTGGGTTGGATTAATAGAATCTTAAGCATAACTCTAAGCTTTCTACTCAGTTTGATAAAGTCTCCTCAGTTTTGGTAGGTTACCAAATCTCACAGAGAAATGTTGTCCTTTTTATTTCCAGTACCTCTGAACTGTCTACAATTTTATACTCAGTTTCACTGAAAAATGTTATATTCATCTATTTTTATTTATATTAACATCAAATTAAGTAAAAATAAATTTGATTAAAAAAACAAATACAGCACTACTCAGTGTACCTTGCTACTTCCATTAAACCTAGTCCCATCAGCCTAACTTTGATCCCAGTCAAAATAGTGGAATATCTGTTGAACGACTGATAAATAAAGACTTAAACTAGTCTACCTAAAATAATGCAAATCAGCTGGGGATTATACAAAATATAATGGATTTTATGGAATCCAATATTTTTAATGAACTTGCAAGTAGGACTGTATGAATAACTGATTTTTGGTTCAGCTTTGAACCAAAAAATTATGTAGGAGAAGGGAATCTATTTTAATTTTTTATATATGTTTTTATTATACTAAAAATACTGAAACGTACTTTAGGACAATATGAAACATTTAATTTGACAGGAAACTAAACTTTTCATTTAGGACATACAAAGTCCCCAGGCATGTATTTTAATGAAGTGTTGCAGTGCTGTGGGTTAGCTCCCCACGTTCAGAATACCCTTTATCATCCTGTGTTCCCAAACAACTTTTTGAAGGCTGAGGTCAGTGAGGTGTTCTGAATCACTGTTATGTTGCCCTCCAGCAGTGTGGGTCCTGGTTCTTATCCATTCTGATTGATGAATGAAGAAATCAGCCCACTGTGCTGAAAGTAATTCTTCAGGAAAAAAAGAAAAACAAACCCCCAAAACTATTGAAACATTTTAGTTACAGATGTTAAAACTGGAGCTGAGTATAATCTAAAATGATACATATATACAATCAGAAACTTTCAGAACCATTTCCTGCTGCACCAAGATTAACTTGGCAATTCTCCCAGGGCTGGGGGAAGACTGATGGTTGGCTAGATCTTACCTTACAAAGAAGTCAGAAGATGACCAGGTGTACATCTGGACCTGAAATGAAACTGGGATGCATCTTTGGGTCCAGAAACAGACATAGCCTAAATCATCTTACTTAAAAATTAATTGGTTTTTTTTTCATTTAATCAAGACGTTGATTTAATTAATCAAGACACAGTTGATTTCACTTGGTGGAAATCAGGCTCTTTCTACATGGGGAGATATATATAGAGATGTATACCTATGTATCTGAAATTGAGAGAATTTGGTTTTACTGAATATTTTATAATTTTTTAAATTTATGTGAGAAGTTGATTGAATTGGATACAGCTGAATTTTTCAAAAGATTATGCAAATTGGAAAACTTTGGTTGTTCACCTGGTGTAAAATAATAAGTATGGCCAAGTTTTAGACAATACTGGGTAGTATGTTTTCTCTCCCTTTTTAAATACAAACCGTTACTTGGAATTTTGATTATCATTATTGTGTAAGCACAGAGTATCATGATAGCACAAAATTGTTTTTGAAAAGATTATTGATGTAATTCACCTGTTAAATATTTTATCACTGTTGTTTTCAATTAAAAAAAGAACCCTAATTATCCTCAATGACATTAACATTCATAGGAGTATTTACATATGCAGTAATAAGTAGCATTACTTTGAGGGACATATTGCGCTTGAAGGAATGTGTTCATTCAGTAATGAATTTACATAAATGCAGATGCCCTCCCGTGAAGTATTAGGGAAATCAGATAACACTGGTTCTTATCAGTGTGTATATACATGTATGTGTATGATGACAAGGTCTTTAGATTTGTGTGATATAGGAGCACACATGCCTTTGAAAGTCAAAGCAATAAGCACCTGTTGATATATTATTACTAAAATTTTTTAAAATAAACAAGAGTTTTGGAGGTTTAGGAGGAAAATGTTTTGGTCTGCCATCTTTGTGTCATGGTTGAAGACCAAATGAAAATGTGGAGGCTAAATGGATTTGGATACCACAGCACTTTAATCTCAGATATATGCAATTTTACAAATTGCACAACTTCCCCATGCCATGAGGGAGGTGGTGCAATGGGGCAGAGTTGGCCATGTTTGTGTAGTGGTTTTGTACATGATTCCCTGTTCCAAGGGAGAGATGCTGCAGTCCTGCGGATCAGTTGACTGTGTGAGTAGTGCCGGTCAGGCTGTGCACAGTCCTGGGGCCGGGCTGTGGGTTCTGCTGGGCTCTTCCTTGTTCCCTGGTGGTCTCAGATGCTAGTGCAAGATCATGAGACTTCCCTCCCTGGAGTCTTGTGAGAAACTCTTGTCTAACCTCAACATTGCCCAACTAAGTGTTCTTAGTTATAGGATTGAGTAGAGAATAACTTGTAGGTTATTTATCTGTTCAAAGTATGCTGTTGTTTTTTGATGTGCTGTCACTGCTGGTGGTGTTCACAATCCAGCCATTTTAGTGCTTTTGCACTTCTTTATGGTTGACAGTTTGTGTGCTACTTACCTGAGCACACAAAAACTATTCAAGGTGCAGACTGTTGTTTGGGACAGGTGATTGTTGATATTTTGTCTGTTTATATTTACACAAAATGTGTCCTAAATCTTTCTACTTTTATTGAAACTAAAAGCTGGCTAAAGTTCATGGAGTTATGCTAACAGCTATGCTCAACAGGCCTAACTCATGTTAACTGTTCAACTCAGATGTGCTGGAAAAGTACGTGTCCAATGCTCCTGCTAGGAATTGAGGCCACATAATAAAGGGTTTGATTCCCTGTATTGCAGAAAGCTACACAAACATATTCATTATAGATTTTTCTTTATCTGTAGCTGGTCTCAGAGGTCTGCAGTCAGTACAGCTACCTATCAGTACATGGTAAACATCCTTCTCCTTTGTAGTATCTAAGGGACCCTCCCAAACAGTTGAACCTAAGCAGACCTCAGTACTGACTTAGCATGGCAATTTCTTTGCTCCTTTGTTTACACATGCAAATTATATTTTATTTCTTCTCTTTTCTAAGTAGCAGTGGCCAAAAGCTTTATCTGCACTTACACATATATTCTTTGAAAATGAATACAGCTAATAAGGATTCCCGCTTTCCTGACAGTAAAAAGCTCTTATTTTATCAACACTTTTTTTCCCTTTGTCATTGGTCTCTTTTTGTTCTGTGTCTTGTTTTCCCAACCTGGATGCATCACCTGTTTCTTGTATGCCTGCAGATGGTGACAGTATGCTAAGACATATTTGCGATGTGATCCTCTGCACAGCTTTTGGTTCAAAAGCAAAGCATAAGGTTTTACTTACAAAGTATATCGCCCGGCTTTGAAAACTTCAATTTTATCAAGCCTTTCATTTAAAAACAAACAAACAATAAAAGTAAGGGAGCAATGCCAGGTTCTTTTTACGGTGCATTGTTCAGTCCAGGTGGATATTTGAATTTGAAGACACACAGAGAGTGAGTTTCCTTAAGTGTGGGCAGCTTTGATAATAATGTAAAGGTGGAAAGTAGTTGGTTTAAAGAGAATGAGAAATAAAGAGGAAAAATAAAATAGATCTCAAAAGCCTAGCAGAAAAACAAGTTTTGGTTTCTTCCTGATCAGTGATGTGACGACCTTTCCATATTTGGTCTAATCATTCCCAAATTTGAGTATTAACTCACCTTTTGGTTGTAATTGACATAACATGTCAGACAAATGGGACAGGGACAGTGTTCTGTTGTGAATGATAAAATATAAAAGTAAAGGCCTTTTAAATATATAAAACAACCATCAGTCTCCAGGAAAAATAGGCTTTTATGTACTCAGCTGTACAAAACCTGAAAGTGAAAGAATTTTTGTTACAGCTTCAAACTCTTACCTAGTCCAAGAACCACACTGAGTTGCTGAGGTCTTTCTGCTCTATCTTCCTGTCACTTCACCTGTGAAACTGTAATCCTAGTGGTGGAGGCAAAGGGTGAAAATATTGGATTAAGTTGAAATATGGGCTAACTGACGGATGTGAATATTAATGTATTTTAACGGATCTTGCAAGAAAAAATATAGGTTAGATCCATAGGATATCAGCACAATTTCAAAGATAATTTTCCTCTGTAGGAGGTGTAACAGTTAAGACAGCCAACATAATAAGACAGCTGTGAATAATAAGTCTCCCAGTGTGTCTGAAAAAACAATGCCTCTAATTTTGGAAACCAAAGGGTCTTCAGGTAGATTTTGAAAGTTTTATGAACAATTTGTGTTACGATGGAATTAGTGACTATGTCTACTTTAGAAAGTAGTGTGGACCAACAGGAGCTGATATGAACAGTAACACAGAAAGCCCTAAATGGACGGTTACTCACATGATACACACTGCATTGTTTTTTATCTTGGATTTATCTCTAGTCTGATCCCACAGACCATTTGCAGCTGGAGAACTTTAGTTACATTTTGCAGTTTAGTTTCATCTGAAAGTAATTGTATGGTCCCTTTCTGGGTTTATTTATTTCCACATCTTTAAATGGATGCAGAGATCCTGCAAGCAGAATATATACACATATATGTGTATGCATGCACATATATATATGTATGTCTGTATGAATGCTCACAGTATATAAAACAAAGTAAAAGAAAATCCACCTATGTAAATGAATGAACTATTGCAAATAGAAATACTAGAGAACTAGCTGGTAAAGAGTAAGTTGAATTTGTAGCTTTGTTTTTAAGAAGAAAGATGTTAACTGGGCATTTTTCAGAAAAATATTATGCATGATCTGGGTTTCCTTCGTAGTATGAGATTGAGGAATTACTGTCTAATAACAAAATATTAGTGTGTAAACTCATGGAACAGTATGAATGTGGTAGGTTTTTATATACGATAGAGTTTTATTTACAGATTTTTGATAGAAAAGAGGGTTTAACAAACATGGCTTAAAGAGATCAAATGATTAGAAGCTGAATTTTGGCAAATTAAATAAAAGAAAAAAGAAAATTAATAATTTTGAAGGGTAGTAATGTCCAGGACAGCTTGCCTGATGGTACTGGATTATTATCACTTGCAGTCTTAAAATCAATATGTCTCTTAGTAAGGAATTTTTCTATACCTCATTAAGTTTAGATAAGTGGTTACCATAAAAGGCCATAGCACATGATCATAATGTTCTTTAAAATCTGTGTATCTATTACATATTATTAAATATGTACACTTTCACTCATAAAAGTCATGTAGTTTCTGTAAATTCCATGGAGGCTAGAAGGGGTTATTGGATCATTTAGTCTGTTCTCTGGAAGTCCATAGAATTTTGCCCAAGGATCTTTTTGGTTTCAGACAGGTTATTTTCTAGATCAGAAATGCTTTATAAAGAGAAGAGAAGTTATTTCATTATATGGAATATATGTTATGTACACAATCCAGTGTGTGGTAACATTTCTACTTTTTTTTGAGCCCAAAGCATTCCTCATTCTAAGATTACAACTGATAATATACTTATAATTTTACAAGAAATTTAATTAAAAGTTTATATATTTTTTGGTAACTAGAAATTTAAAATCAGTGCAGTGATGCCCTTCAACGTTTGACACATGGAGTTTAGGATGATATGAAAATAGCTAAAAGGATCATTCACTGAGGGAGGTCAGAATAAGCCAAGATGGCAATCTAGTTATACACAGTACAGGAAGCTCTCGCTGTCTGTTACTTTCACTATTTGTCTCAATAAGCTTAAAAGCTCCACAGACACACTTGCATGGACATAATCAGCGTGCTGTGTGGAAATTTAGCTGGAGGACTTTCATGAGTAATGCAAATAAACTACCATGTGAAACCATGCCTCTTTCAAACTGCTTCTAATTCAAGCAGGCTACAGCAAGAAAAATGTAATGTAGGTAGGCTGTCTGCTCTTTGGTCAATGATCATATACTTCTGGGTCTGTGGGGAAACATACAGAGCAGGAACAAAATAGCAGATATTTAGACACAAACTCATTCAGTCACAAAGTGCCAAGAGAGGAATGCATCTTCTGCAAGCTAGTCCCTTTTATTTGTATATAAATAAAGCAATGGAGTGCAACTGGTGTTGGAATTTGTGTCCTGTAACTCAAAGCTTTGCAAAATGACCTGGTTGTTTTGGCTCCCTCTATGGCCAGTGGAGAGAAATAGTTGCTCGCGAAGGTAAATCATCCTCTTTACCTTGGACGTGTCCTAGGACAGTATGAATTGACTTCTAATGATGGAGTCTTTCATCTGGCTGTATGAATCTAAAAGATAGGTATTTAGTATAAAAATCTCACTCAGACTATTTCATTAAATGTAAATAATATATCTAAATATATTTTTCCTAAAAGTCAACTGAACTGCTATAATGCATAGGTTCCTCCTGAGGACTTGTCTAAATAATTCCTTTGTATTCTTGTAATCTGCTCTCTGCAGGATCAAGGGGACTAGATATCACTGATCAAAATATCAGCAGTTTTTTTTTGTGCAGAGTTAGGAAAAGATGGTACGTCCTTTCTTCACAGAAGATGAGAGGCAATGAATTGAACAGAAAGCTTTGACATCTTCCTTTCTTCCTGCTTAAATATGCTCCAAAGAGCTAAGTAACATACATAGAGGCAATTTTCCTAGAAGTCCCCTGAACTCATATTGTGCTTGGTCTCCTCCTATTAATAGCCCATAACTAACTAAGGGAATGTCTGATCAGATCCTTTTCCTTGCTCATGCATTCTCAAAAACCTAAGTGGATTCAGGTTCTGCTGATTTCTTTTGTGACTATGCTTTAGAACAAAAATACAATATGCAGCACACTTTAAAGGCATACGTCCTATGAAATAGGTGTTTCCCCTTAAAAGCATAAATGATCTTCAGTGGGACTTCAATGGGAATGTTAAATTATTTGCATAACTTTGCTCACAGTGAATGATAAATAAGGTTGTTCTTACCTTAAAGACAGAATAATGAATACGATAAAACAAGATAATAATTTATTTTCTGTTTTATTTCTATAATATAAATTAATATAAATTGCCTAATTAATGGTTTTTTTAATTGAAACTTGGGGATTGACAGCACATTGCAGTCCTTAAATTTCGTTGCTGAAATCCCAAGGAAATTAAATGACTAGGGAGTGTAATTTCCTCATGTTCAACCACCTTTTCTAAATAGTGATCACAATCCTGTGCTTATGTTTTATATTCTGTTACCATGGAGATATTACCATATACACAGGATGGTTACTCCATTGCATACAATCAAGTAGGATAAGACTGTTGATTAAAATGGTTGCAAAAAATCTTCATATCTAATAATTGAAAGGGAAAAATAGAAGAAAATCAAATATGATTTGGCTAATCAAAGAAATAATCTTTGATCACATAACTGTTCAAATTTTTCTATAAAGATTCCTTCTCTTGCATTGTTCTTTACTGTAGGAAAGACATACTTTTTAATTGGATTTACAATGCAACATTCCCAATTAGGTACCTAAGTAAATAATGATCCAACACAAATTGATAACAGTCTGACTACCAGAATCTATATAAGGGTATGTTTCTACTACCATTGTATAACACCATGGCAAACGGACCTGGAAAGTGTGAGACTCAAAGTGATTTTGCTTCATATTTGAGGTAGGAGAAAAAAAAAATCCTCCCCAGAATTATTTTACTTACAAAATCTGGCATGTATTTTCTGTATTTTTAAATACATTTTTTTTCAGAAAGCTTCATTCAGTTTAATTGGTAATTAATTTTGTCAGTATGTAATTTTAAATTAATTTTTTAGTACTACATGGTGGTCTTAAGTGTATATTTGCAAGGACACTATATTATAAATTTCTGTCCAGTTCTATAGGGCTGACCTTTTATCATTTCAAATCATTATTATTTTTGCAGAAAACTCCAATGGCATTCCCAGCACTGTAAAAGGCACTTAAATATACAGTGATTCAGAAAGTATTAAACCATGGAAAACCACCCTCATCAAGTGTGACAATTTATATTCTGAAATATCTTGTTGAATCAGGCCATAAAATATTCCTTGCTTTGACTATCTTTCAGTATAAAAGACAGGCAAGATAAACAAAGAGTCTTGAAAGAACTGAATTGAACTTGCTACATAAATCACGATTAAATGGTTTTGAATATTTCCTGTAGTTTCTTAGAATTCTTTTCACCTTTCACGCAATGTTGGTCCTAGACTTCTCAGAACTGTGGGTCAGCTCTTGTGAGCCCTCCAGAAGAATTCAAAATCAGGAAATGTTCCATGCCCATGCTGCAGGAGGTCAGAAAGTGTAGAATTGTCATTGAGAGAAGGACACGTGGCTGTCCTTGATAGAAACCAAAAGAAAGACATGATACAAGGTTGCTAAAATGATGATGGATATATGTAGAGGGTACTTATAATTGAATCTGTTATTGGTTGAATATTTACTACTTAAATCCTTCACATGTCCTGAAAAAAAAGAATCCCTTTTACCAGGAATTGTCCGTCTTTTGCTTTAGGTGTTTACGATAATAATGTTTGCGTAACTGTTATGAGTACTAGGACTACAGTAAAAGTAATCAAATAATGGCAGTAGTGTACACTGCATGCCCTTCATTTATTCCTTAGAGGGAACCCAGTTTGTGAAGGCATATGTTCTGCAAACTGAGCCCACAACCACTGGGAGCAATATATACAGTCCAAATCTGTCAGCATATCACAACAAAACTGTATATATCTAACTAACATGCTGACAAGAATACCAATAAACACAAAAGGGAGGCCAGAATTCTTGCTTGCTTCTAAGCTCCATTAATTATGTTATGGACAGCTTTTCAGCCTTTTGTTGGGATAGAGTGAAAACATTCAACTGCCGTGTGTTTGATTGTGCTCTATCTGTAGATCAAATTTCCTTCCTTGATGGTAGGTTTTTTTTTTTCTAATGCTACTGAAAAGGAGAGGTTTTAATTTTCATTAATTTCTGAAATTTTCATTCTTACTCCTGAATATGCAGCTGTCTACACTGAAAATGGAAGTTTACCTGCTGAAGTCTGCAAAACTGTGGGATGCTATGAGTTAACTGAGTTTTTGTTGTTGTTGGTTTTGTTTCTATAAAGGGTTTTAGAGAAAAAGGTCCATATAACCTATTTGAATAAAATTATAAATTTTAACCAGGTAACTTAACCTAGTAAGTACAAATAATATTCATAAACTAACTTTGTAAGTGTAATTTGATCATAGGCATTCATTACGATATTCAGTAAAGAATATAGGTATTATTAGTGTTTAGAACTGCACCTTTTCTTTAAATAGTAGATAAAAGTATAGTAATATTTCACCCAGATATCTTTATTCACTGACCATCTGTGCCTGCAAACAAATTGAAGACCATGTCTCAGCATTTTCAGAAGAAAAGATTTTCTTTATCTAATTGAACTCTGAAGGGACATTTCAGGAGCCTTGTGTGAGAAACTTCCTTTTGCACTGATTTTGTTACTGATGACAGTACAGGTAGAAGTGGTTGTTGCCATGACAGATGCAGAAGGCAGATGATATCCTTGGTGTTTGGGCCAGCATTACTTGTTATAGAAAAATTGATTTGGATATAATAAGCTGAGCAATTTTTGAGATTATATTGAGTACCTGATAGTTTAGAATTTTTCATTTGCCTACCCTGGTCTACTCATGCTAAAGGGATTACTCTTGAGAGTGACATGTTCTAGGGAAAGTAATATAGAAGACCAAACTATCTTTAACATAAATTATGAATCAATACTGTGTACACTGAAAAAATACTTGGGAGCTAAATTTTTAGGTAAATAAACTGTTAGTTTTAAGCTACTAGTTTGTCTGCCTTTATCTTTTTTTATTTGCACACTACCCCAAATTCTGATAGCCTTAAAATAAATGTTAGAACGACCCTTAGATGACCTTCTTGATCATGTTCACAGCATGCTTCCTTAGTATAAAATTCAAGTTGACAGCATTGTGAATAGAGAAATATAGCTGTAGATTCTGTGTGATTCACGTTACCTTGCAAATGTGCTCACATTAGATTCTAGAAATAGATGTTTGTATATAATGAGATAGACCCTAGTGGGCAGCAAATCAGACGAGTTTTCCAAGTGTTTGAGAAGAAGGATTTACACTTTAAAATTCATCAAACTTTGTGACAAGCAAGGGAAAATCTCCAGATTGTCTCAATATTGAGCATTTTGTTGCCACTTGACTGAGTAGGAGTTGGATAAGGTGTTGGAAAGCTGCAAACATGATAGGGTGCAAACAACAGAAATCTCTAGCTAGAAGCCAGGGGGATCTGTTTGACTGGAAGGGTATTAGAAGAGTTTAGGTAGATCATTTGCGCCAGAGTTGTTTCAATGGTTGTGAACTATTAAGCCCCCTTCAGAGCTTGGGAGCAAATTTTTATTAAAAAAGGAAAAAGTAAAAAAAGGAAAAACAAAAGCTGTTATAGGTCTTCTTAGATAAGAAGGAATTTGTTTAAGCAGGCATTATGAGAGAGTTGTTGCTGGGTTTGGTAGAGTGAGAGGACAGAAGGGACAGGAGAACCCTTTTGAAAGGAGGGGTCCTTTTGCCTGAGGTCCTTCCATTAGTTATAACACCATTGCTGTGTGCTGAGATATCTTTTACAAAACTTATCCTTATCCTTGAAAGGGCTTTGCAGACACTTTAATTCAAACATGTTTTCATTTTTTTATGGTTTGTTTGATTTTTTCTATCAATAGCCCATTTAAGTTTCAATTGCACATACTGCTGCTAAACTTAGGGTCAAAGAGGAAGGGATGGGTGGAATCTGTTCGTAACTGCATTCTCAGTTCCTAACTTGTTTCAAAATAAAAGCTAGAAATATATTTAAAATCTACTCTGCATTTATTTCTATAACACTGCTGGAAATAATTTCCACACCACGGGGACCTCTTCTGAGGGAAGCAGGGTGCAGCAGCAACAGAGGCTCCCTGCAGCTGTGTACTCAGTAAGAGTTTTGCTTCTAGGGAATGTGCAATTTCTAATTATGAGAGAATCCTTACTTGGCATAGGAATGACAGGCTCATCTGCTTGTTAATAAAAGCATTTATTGTCCACATTATAATATGATGTGTATTAGAAAAGAGCTGCCTAAAATCATTGTGGAAACTTCATTAATAGCTCACTATAGTCTGGAAATGAAATCTCTCCCTGAAAATTCTAGTGTCAGCCTGTGCTTATGATTAGTAGGAAAAAAAAGAGGTAGCTTGTTTTCTCCCACTTTTTTGTTTGTGCTTATGCCTGCAATGTGTGCGTAAGCGATGAAGCTCTTTAGACTGTGATATCTTGGGCCTGTGAAGTACTCTAAGCAGGACATAACTGCCACTATGGGAAGCTGTACTGAATGGGTGGGGATCTGCACAAATCACACTGTTGTGTCCTGGTTTTAGTTTAAAAAATCATAAATTATTTTTTTTTCCTCCCAGCTGATAATTTTATTGGGAAAATGAAATCACTGTGTATTTATCAGATTCCTAACAAGCAAAAAATATATTTACTTACTGTGGTACAGATCCTAAAAAGGATCCCTAAAGTGGAAATTAAATGACCTTCAGGCATCGAAAACTCAAATTTTAACATAAAAACACTGGCTACTTGCTGTAGTAGATTTCTCCCAAACACTTCTGATGGTAGAGCACGTGGATGTTCCTGTCTGCACACCTGTATATAACCTGGTGAATCAGAGCTCCCACAGGTGTGCTGCATAATCCTGGCCACTGCTTGCTTTCTGCAATATTTCTGCTTTGTTTAGACAATCTTCAGTTTAATGTCTCTTTTTCAGAGGCAGGTCCACAGAACCTTCTTCCTGTGGCTGTGGGAATCTTTGTATCTTTCTACAGTGATGCTCACTTTCAGTGGGTTAGCGCAGTGCAGTTGTAGCCCTTTGGAGAAGGAATGCTTCCAGAAGTGCTTGATGCAGCTTGAATCTCCTCTCACTGAATGAAAGCATCTTTCTTCCCACGCCAGTGCTGTCATCACATACAGGGGTTATGTACAAGGCATGCCTATTCGGCTCTCTTCATCTCTTTCTAGGTATCTTTTTTTATGAAATCAACTGTCCAAGTTTCTCCCCGTATAATTAGGTCTCTAATTACTTCCAGGGTACAGGGGCTTCTGGGCTTAGCGTTTTCTATTAGCTGTCTTTATTTGCTGCTTACTCTGAGAAGGGAATCTTGCCCTTTGAAACATCTGTGAGATTATTTTCTTACTAACATGCTTGATAAAATCCTCCAGTTTGACTGGGAATTATCTACGTGTGTGATAGAGAAGATGAATGCATTCGTTATGTATGTAAAAACCCTTCAGGTATCCATGACAGTTTTGGAGTTTTAAAGCTCGAAGAAGTGGGAGATCATTATGAATGCACTGAGCAATTGATTTTGCTGGTATCTCATATCAGAAGAGACTAATTTGGAGCCAATCTTTTCGACATGGCAGTACAACAGTTGGAGTAATTTGTGCTAAGTAAAGGCCAACCAGAGGTATAGCTGAGGGGCTTCAAATACTTAAGAAAGTGCAGAAGCTTTTGCTGAAATACTTTTTGATCAGAATAACTTGGCAGTCATGGAAAAAGGTGAACCCATATGGGTCCTTGTCCTCACATTTTATATTCCTTAAATGGGTAATGTCAATTGCTTTACCCCTTGTAAAATTGGCTGGTGCCATACAAGTTAGCAAGACTCTTTACTTGTTCACAGACCAGTCAAAATGATTGCCTCCTTTTGAACCTTGGAAAAACTCTGGCCTTACTGAAATTGCTCAGTTTTTCCACAGACACAACTGGAAAAAGGATTCACACTTTTGTGCTCTTAATAAAGCATTCTGAGTAGTTTTCTGTCACTGTTTTGCTCTGTGATAAAGATCTGATTATGTATTAACTTTATATTTTTATATAAATATACAAATATAATGCATTGTATAAAAATATATTTATAATGCGTTGTAAGGTGTTAGGAGTATTCTAGTGTACAAAGATGAATTTTACGATCTTATAATTGCTAAGAGTATTAGATTCTCTACTTCCAATGATCTTTTTTTTTATTTTCCTGGATGTCTCATCTTGTTTCCTTAAGGTTTCTTAATCTTGCTTAACTACTGAATTTGAGGAAAGGAGTTCACCTGCTAGACAGAGTTTAGTCAGGAAGGGCTAGACAAACCTAATATAAAACATTTCATAGATATGTTACTTGTTCTGTTCTTGTGCAGACCATGGGAATGCTGTAAGTTCTTTTAATGATACATAGTAAAAAGTGAAATTACCAGTCTATTGTTTTTGCCCATGCTTAGATGACATTTCAAAGCAATTCAGGAAAAGCTGTCTTTACCTTAGGCAAGCACAGCCCTTAGTACACTGGATTTTAGGTTCAGGCATCAGAGGTCTAAAAGGTTGACCAATAGAGAGGTCATTGATATAATGAATTTGTTCTCCAGCTGCCCTCAAGCTGAAAGTCATATATGAGGAGACAATTTTGTCTGGAGCCAAGCTAGTGTGACAAATGAACAGACCTGGTCTCTACATGAAAATCAGTGTTTTCTGATTATTAGATGTATTTGCGTAAAGCTCAGGAGAGCCCTGTTGTGCCCATTTACACACTTACAACATGAGCATAACAATATCATCTTATGAAGTTTGCTGTGACTCACTGAGGAGTATCACTATAAAAAAATAAGAATAATAATTTTTTTTAAATATTTATTCTGCGTCAAAACGTCCATTTGTAGTTTGAGATATGGCCTGTACTTTGGAAACAGGCCATTATCAAAGCTTATAATTTTCTAACTGCTGTTGTATTCTGACTAGCTCTAGATTTATTTGCCTGAAACGATTTTAAGTTTCACAGTGTTGAGGTTTCTGAGTTGCTTAACAGTCTGTGAGAATTTTTTTGGTTTTGTTTGCATAGTCTCAGTTAAAATAACTCTTCTACACTATTATAGAAGAGTTAGTGAAGTAATCCAACTGAGACATCAGTTCCCTAATGCTCTGAGATAGTTTTGCTTGACAAACATGCTCCTGCAAACGGTTCTGATAAGCTAAATATGTTGATGTGCTGCTCAATGCACACAGATCAGTAGGCAGCAGCTGTAACTGTGCCTTCTTTTTTTTTTTAAAGTGTGAAGAATGTATGTGTTATAGAGGGAAATATGCCTGAAAATCATAACTGTCATTGCAGATTTGATATCACCCTCAGAGTCTTAAATGACGTGGTCCCTACAAAGTTTGAATACTGAAAACTTCTATTTTAGAGGTATATTTGTGCTTCTGTAATTAAAAGCCTGCCAACCTTACTCAGAATGCTTGTTTGTGAAAAGGTGGAATTTGGATGTCAAGAAATGTTTCTGAGCTGAAATGTGGCAGATAATCTTATTCCAGAAACAATTTATTCTAAAATTGAATAGAATGTATTTTTGTCAAGGTGTGATGTAGGAGTTTAGATTGCATTTCTGTGGTGCTAGAACAAGATCACTAAAAATGCTATAGATATTTTCCACACAGTGTTATCCTTCTTTTTTTAGCACAGTATATCACAACTACCCATCATGTGATAATATGGTGTATAAAAATTATGTATGCTTTAATGCCCGATGTTACACTGAAAATGTGTACAAAAAGAGTTGTTAAGAGAAATGACACTTCAGGGGTCTTGCGGCTTATCACATTCCTTTAATTTCTTTTCTGATTATATTTACCTGACTTAAAGCATGCTGATCATATTTTAGACAATAGAGAAGAATTAAATATATCAGAGTAACACAGGCCACTCAATATAGTAAAATGTGCTAATATAATCAAATGCAAATATGCCTATTCCTTAATATTTATAACTAACTGAATAAAAGGAATTAGGCATAAATTTGGGAATGAAGGACATTGTAGCAGAAAATGAAATGGTATGTTACACCATCAAAAAAGAAAAGAAGGAGGAACAAAGAAGAAACTGACTTTACCCCAAGTATCCAAGAGCAAAGAAAGTCAGCATATAGATTGGCTGTCAGATATTGCATTGACCAAATCTTGTCTACAACAGAAGGGAATAAAAATGTAATGATAAGGGTTTATTTAACTTAACAGAACTACAGGACTGCATTAACAAGAGAAATCCCTGCATAAATGGGACAGCAGCAAAGGGGTTCACATATACAGAATCCTTTTTAATATCAGCCAAAGATTAATCAGCAGTAAGATGGATAGCAATGGCTGATTTTATTCCCAGATTTCCTTTGAAATGTCTCCATGGGATGTACCAAACAGAGAGGCAGTTCCTTTAGAAGGAACCTTAACATAATCCAGGAGGCATTTTGTAGTAATTTGCACTGCCATGACAAAGCCTAAATTAAGCCATTCTGGTGCCAAGCCTGTTGTAGTCTCACAATTGTTAGCACAGGTAGAACTGCAAAGGTGGTGGGAAGTTTTAAGCTTGTGTTTACAGCGCTAGAGGTGCCTTTGCGTGAAATAATGGAGATGCCTGTCTGGCTTTTATATTTTAGCTTTCAAGACAGATGGTAAAATCATCAATGAATTGCAACAGTTGCGAGGAGTGTAGGAAGAGGCGGCAGCTAAAATTGCTGCATCCCAAGATTGTTTCTAGGTTTCTGAATGCTAACCCACACGTTTAACTGCACTGACAGATAAACAGGATCCCAAGGATAGCACAGAATGAAAATAGCATGTACTTACTTCAGATTAACCTACTGCTATGTATAAGGATCATGTATGGTTTCTGCATGTTTTAGCTTCTGAATGATCTTCAAGAACTGGCCTACACATTGTAAGTTATAATAGCCTGATATAAAAGAGTAGGTGAACAATACATAGAAAATAATCAGCTTTAGGGAAGACTGACACAGAAGAAGTACTGAATGTAACAGAACCTGCACAGAGGATTTGTGGAGATGTATATTAACCATAAGTAGATGATCAACAATTTCATTCCTGAATACCTGCATTCATCAAGCAGTGACATAATTTGTTACAAAACCAGAAGGACCACTTTACTTACTACTGGATGTCTAGTCCCCTGTGAGCACAGCCAATGTTGAGGAATAATATATTTCTTAGGCAGTTATCCACCTTATCTTTCAACAATATGTATTTTTATCTTTTCTACATTTGCGTATCATACAACGTCTAGGAACAGCTGGATCTCTGACTAATCACCTGCTTGGAAAATTGGCTAAAAAAGGCATTGGTGGATATTCCCAAAGGCTAACTTTAGGATCACCTCTTTAGGGTGCATCTATGGCCATCTTGTTTAGACTGTGCTCTTCCTAGAAAGGTTGGACTAGATGATCCCTGAGGTCCCTTCCAACCTGGGATTCTGTGATTCTGTGATTCTATAGTCAATGGAAAAAGAGAAAAGAGAAAGGGATTCTGTAGACAGTGATTCAGCAGGATCCTAACCTCTGCTGCCATTAATGGTAAAGGGAGTCAAGACTAAGTAGTTAGTGCTAGAGTTAGCTACAACACCCACATTTTTTCATGTATTTATTTTTGTCAAATTATGAAACTATATTCTTTAATGCTTTAATTGGATTTAGGCTGTTGTGCCACATTGCACTGCTTATGCTTTGTTGTGATGCTGCTAAAATAAAATACCAAATATTCATCCTTGTTAATTAATATGCAATGAGTCACTGTGGAAATAGCTCTACATTTGGATTGTCCTGATTCACCTTATATAATCTGAATTATATACAAGTTGCTTATTGTTTACATTTTTAACTACTGTCAAGATTTTTTTTTAATGCATTTGAATTGATCCTGTTCTCCAGAATATACAGGAATTATTTCCCAATTGACCAGGACAAGAAATTATTTCCCCAAGTAGGAGAAACAATTATTGTATGGCTGTCCAAATGCCCCAGCTTTAATGGATTAAAGAATCTTAAAAATATAAATCTGTCTCAATAAATCTGTTAATATTACTTTTCTTTAGAACACTTGTGACATCACAAAAAATTCTTGAATTTATTATGAAGAATGAGAAAAGGGAGGAATGTATGACAGTAAGTGGGTTTGCTCATAAGCTAAAGGATTTTAAGGTTCTTTTCCTCA
This sequence comes from Phalacrocorax carbo, assembly GCF_963921805.1. NCBI lineage: Eukaryota > Metazoa > Chordata > Aves > Suliformes > Phalacrocoracidae > Phalacrocorax > Phalacrocorax carbo. The sequence continues at coordinate 31,157,904 of NC_087513.1, forward strand.
AGGCATAAATGATAACAATGGAAAATGGCTTTTTAGAAGTAATTTTATTTATTTGCTGCATCCTAGGGGGAATAAAACAAATAAATGAAGGAAGGAAAGTGCTTGCCCTTTCAGGGCCATAAATTACTCATTGTTCAAAATGATTTGAGTTGTCAAAGGCACAAGATTGCATACTGTTACTTGAGAAATTATCTTCTTTTATATATTGCTATATTCTCTTTATTTTGTGCTCTTTTTTGCTTGCTCTAGTTTATCATTTTCAGTGTTTCAGGCAATGAAAAAGATGTTCTTTGTGTTCTATTAGAGAACTGAAACTTCAAAAGAGATATTAGAGGCCACTAAATAGGGATAATATCAGTTTCCCATTGTCTTGCTGACTTTGATTATCTGCTATTGATTTATACTGGCTTCCTTCTGTCTGTAAAAATATCATGAGCTATTTAATTAAATCCCACATTGGCAATTAGCAGCTGTTATGGTAGCCACTTGAGAGTCATATGATTCCATCATGGCCATATGGTTGCAAAATCTGCTCCCCAACCACCAAGTTTGATTGGATCTCTCTCTGCTCTAAATGTGAAATGAGAGGGTGCTGCATGTACTGAATCTGCTGCATGACTTTGTGGGATTTTTTTTTTAACATATTGTTTGAAGATATTCTGGAAATTTCTCTTTAATACTTTTTTTCCTGTCATTTCTATAAAAATAATTCAGGAAACTGTAGTAAACTTTGATCAGTCTTTATTAGGCATATTGCAACTGGCTTCATATCAGCAGTCAGATGGCCACCAGTTGCATATAAACTACCAACACTGGCATTAGTACTTCAGTATTACATTGCCATTTAAAGGAGCTTTGCTTTGACAAGGGAAAGGATTCGCATGATAGTTTAAAATAAAAAAGAAAATATTAATGTTTCCTATAGTTCTTACTATAGTGCATGTCTTAATACTTTATGGCTTAGTCAGTGTAATAGTTACTGTTTCTTGCCTCTAAGTATAGATATGTGAGAGGTAATATTCTAAATGTTTGTACGAAAACATCTCTAATGGAACCTCTTTTTACACACAGACTTTCTTCACCACCTTACCATAAAAGTGTTGCATCTGAATCTAGCAAATCTACTGAAATAGTACTTTATTTTTACAAATTAAAATTGATTTGGAAGGGTGCATAGTTCAATGACTCAGATAAAACCAATAGATTAGGTAAAAGGAGAATCCAAACATTTTCTTTTTTAATCCTATCTTTAGTTTATATCTTAAGGAATCATATCACTTAAGCCTTGTCTTTGCTTAACAGAAATGATGATTTTATGAGGTTCTCCAGGGACATTGAGAAGTTCTGTGAAACTGAAGGTTTGTTTAGTCCAGAGAGACACAGAAGTTTCTAAGATTGTTCTTGGAGAAATGATAGCTAAAGGTATTTAATCATATTTTTTCCTGGACAGCAGATTGCATCCAGTTCTGTTTTACTATGGATGCAATGATTCATGCATTCAAGTGCGCCTGAATTTATTGTTACTTTTTCCACTGTATAAGAGCAAAGCTGTGTTCCCAATAGGTACAAGATGGGACAATATGAAAGTGGGTGACATGGAGGTACATAGGAAATGATAGCTTGCAGTCATGCAATTTTTTAGGCTGAGGTTTGTGGAGTCCAGAGATGCCAGCCATCCCTACTCTAAGTAATTAGTATTTATAGACTGATTATTACAGCATATTAAAAAGAATCAAAAATAAAAACAGTCAGGCACAACAAGAAAGCTGTGGGTTACATGCCTCTTGCAGCAGAAGCAACATTAAATAGAGAAAAAGTGAAGGTGACTTCTACTTAGTTCTTGGTATTTTTGAAATAGGAAGTGCAATTTAATTTGCAGATGGAACAGTATTATCCTAAAATATGCATGAGACATGATAGCTGTCTTGCTGTGCAGTCTATTCTTTGCAGAAACTTGAGGCTTCCCCAGCTGAGGACCTCTGAGGATCTGCACTGGACCCTCTGGACAGTGCTAGCCTTTCTACAGTCTGTAATGTCATAGCGCTGAGTACTCTTTTAAAATGTTATGACTTCTGTAGATATGAAGGTTAGTGACCAATTAGATGGATTTTTATTATTTTTTTTTTGCGGGGACGTGAATTTTAGGGTATGTTGATGACTTAGTAAGAAAATTGTAAATCACCAGAAAATTTGAAGCTATTTTTAGTACATGCCAGTACAAGCCTTTATTTAATCCTCAGTCGGAAAGGCTACAGGATTCTAGAAACTATACTTTTGTCATTTGTTCCAATTAGCTGTATCAGCCTCAGTTGTTGGTCTGCGTGATCAATACTGTTATTTTCATAGAAATAGTGTCCTGATCCTTTTCAACCTGACTTAACATCTCTTTCTGAAGGCTTACTTCTCAAGATAATTTTCAAGTTGAACTTTCATTTTTCCCTTGGGCAAGTCTATGATGGTACCAAGTGACTACTGATCGGATGATTCAGTTTTCCTTACTTCAGTCTGCTTCTAAGGAGAGTAGTGACTCTTCCAAAATAACATACACAGCCAGTGTGGATTCTTCTATAATTCATAGGACAGTATAAAGTGCAAGAAATGTATATCAAGGACGCTTCATTTCAGAGAAAATATTCATGCACTACCTGCAGAAACAGAGTTCCATCATAAATCTTTAAGTATAACCACTTCTTTTTTCTCAGTCTTTCTTGTTTTCTTTTTTCTATTTCAAACTGAAAATAGAAACCTCTAGTTTACTTAAACCTAACAAATATTGTGAAAAATGACACTCACTTACAGTCCACATTAGCTTAATGTAACTGTACACAGCAATTATAACTATAAATGAGTACAAACATTACATGTTAATTAACTTGGAGTAATACTAGGCTCCATTATCAGCTAGGAAGCTGACAGTGACTTTATCATGTATCTAAAAATAATAATAAAAAAATCTTTATTAGCCATGCTTTGGTTCATTTAAAAAATGAGCCATTTCTTATGTTAGAACAGTTCCTGATGAATTTTGTGTATGATACCTTTTTACTATCTATGTACCCTGGCATATAAAATTAGTATGTAGGCTGGACATATAGAATCCTCTAAAAGCAGATGAAACCCAAACCTTCCCTGGCACACCAGCTTCTGATATTTTCCAGCAATTATTTCTGCATCTCACGATTGCATCTCTGGCAGTGAATCCTCAATATATTTTTATTCTTCACTGGCTGCAGATTGCTTGGGCTTCACACAAAAGATCCAATCTTAAAGTACTTTTTAGATGAAGTTCTTTTGACTCTGAGTAGTATATAGTGACTGGCTCATTTCAGCTGTGGTCCCATAGAGAAAGCATGGCATATCTACTCCATTGGAAGTGAAATCTAAAGAAGAAAACCTGGGAACTGATGTTAAATTGACATTTTTTAAAAAAGAGAAAAGTGGGTGATTTAATGATAACCAATAAGTCTTTGTTTTTAATGCATTATATTTTAATTCTGAAATTAATATTTTTAATCTAGCTTTGCATCACTGATTTTTTTTTAAATTTATTTTTTGGTGGAAGTATGTTGCCCTGGTTAGAACAGAGGCAGTATACAAAAATGCCTTTGTGATGGCTGAGATGAGGTGATTTCTTCCACCGAGCTTAACAGCTTCCTGAGCAAACCATTTTAAAGCAACAAAACTAGATATAACAAATGTGTTATTTAGACAGGTTCTGCTACATTTTATCTGACTACCCCAAGGGACTTTGGCTTTACTCTTCTCATATTCCCTCACTCCCAGAGCTGTCATGTAATATAATGGTATTTAACGAATTGCATTTGGAAACTGATTCTACTCAAGGTCACTAAGATTTCAGACCCCGTAACCTACGCTCAGTAATCCACCTGCCGTTATTACTGCTCTCCTTTAGCATTGCAGTATAAAAAAAAAAGACTTCTGAGAGTTTTCGAAGCAAAAACCTAACAAATTATTCATGAAACTGGGAAAAGCAGTATCAGTAACTGCATACTGGTCCTGGGCCAGTGAAGTCCAAAGGGAGCTTTGCTATTGTCCTCTCTAAATTTAGTATCAAGTCATTTAGAAAGGTAATTTAATGTCGGATGATGTCTTGCGTTTATTTTGAGTGTATCTTTTGAACAGATGGATTTTAATGGAGAACATTACATGATTTTTAAGTCAATATAAAAGCCCAGATTCTTTTAATCCAATTGTAAGCCTTGAACAGAGACACCCAAATTAATAGCACAGTTGCCTAGCCTCCCTCTACAGTCAATGGAGAGAAATGGGGAAGGCTGATACCGCATACTCCAGGTCTACATCACTGTGTCAAGGTCCTCTCTGCACTGGTTGTCTACAGAGCTTAGCATGACTTTCAGTTTAGGCTATCAAGTTAGGTGAGAGAATCCAAGCTTGCTGAATTTCTCACAGGATTTCAAGAGTATGTTGAGAGAGGATCTAGTAAACAAACAATTCAATCAGTCTTCATTTAACCTCAAGTCTTATCCTAGATGTTTTCTCAAACTCAATTTTCTACCTTTAATTTCCTAAATTTAATACGCATTTTAAACTTTTCCAAATAATGTTAATACCTTAAACAGTAATCACTGTCTCTCACATTTGTGTTTTGGAAATCATAGCACTTTAGCACAAAGTATTAATTGCTAAGTTAAATCAGCCTTTTTCTTATGTCTCACTTCAGGACCTGAATTATGTTAATTTGGGGCTATAAAAAGCCCTAAGGTATTTGATTTACTGTCCCTCCAGCATGCAAAAACCTCTTTTTTGGGTCAGACAGATGTTCATGTGGGCAGCCTCTCTACAGAAGGTGAGATTGCAGCATGTATGCCAAATAAAGAGAAATTACTTGAAAGTGGTCTCTACTGATTGCCAGGGAACTTCTACATAAAACCAAGTATCCTTCAATTAGGAAAAAATACAGCAGTATAAGCTAAGGATAATACTAATAAAAAGCTTTTAATCTCTCTCTTCATCCATCCAAGGATGTCTGAATAGGGCCTGCACATGATTCCTTGTGTGGGTATTTTTCCATATGCTTCAGTAGACGTTGGATCATACCAATAGGGTTAAATCCAGCGTCCATTGAAACAAATGAAATTTTATCCCTTAAATCTAATAAGCTCTGTTTCAGGCTTGTAAATTTTACAGTAGTCTGCACTATATTATAATAGCTGTCGGAGTCTAATGCCTGTGAGGCAATTGGCTGCTCACTGCTCATATCTTGTCTTATATAAATGGACAGGAGATGCAGAAATTTTGGAGGAAATGAATGTTCCTCCTTGTTTGCATAAGGCTTTGTTCTAGTAGATAAAAAAGTTCTCTAAACAAGTCCCTCAGGTCATCAACACTTTTTAATGCTGAAAAAAAATTTTAGTAGCATTCACATTTCTGTAAGAGAAATCAAAATATTTGAGGATTTGGGTTTTTTTTGTTGTTGGTGGTGGTGGTGGTGCTGCTGCTGTTTTTTTATTGGAAAACCTATAATTCCACTAGATATTTTCCTCCTATCTTTTTTTTCCTATGAATAGGAGTGTTTACCTAGCACTTAAGTAAGTACCATGGAAAACAAGTGCCTGTGGACTAGTGACATTCATAAATCTCATGTATTTGCTGCAAGCTTTCATGTTTCTCAGATAAGTCATGACAAGCTGTGGTATTGTTACATATTATGCCTATTGGAAATAATAGTCCTCATCAAAAGCAAAATGCAATGCAATACTAGACTGTCACCTACTTATGTCAGAGTAATAATACTGTTAAACCTTGCTGCTCACACTGCTCTATAAATTAATAGTTGATACCAGTAAGATTCAAGAGGTGAAGTATACATAGTTTACAATATTCCATAAATCTGTTTTGGTTTTTGTTTTTTGGTTTTTTTTAGTCATTGATTTTACAGAGGAAATGAAATAAATCTTAGGGTCAGATTCAGGTGCCCTTATACACGAAGAATAGCACTGGTTTACAGGAACAGTCCTTTCAAATTTACTGCATCTAGCTTTCAAATAAGTTACTAATCAGTTTGAGGAAAGGTTCCAGACTCCAGTCAATGTGCAAATTGCATCTGAAACTAAGACATTAAGAAATTCAAAGCTCAGGGTGGCTTTTTGTACATAACATGTCTCATTATTTAAAAAAAACAGAGATATCTATTATCAGCTCTGGGTAGCTTTGTTTTCACTAGGAAACTCCAATGGAAAGTATTAGTCTTTTAAAAAGCCTTAAACATTATAATCAATCAATAAATTATGAAAAAAACTGCTAGGTTTTAGTTTTTATTTTTCTATCACTATCTCTTGTTTGTTCAGCAAAGATACTCTTATTTTTATTTTGACATTTAATAGTAATTTGTTTTAGTGTCATCTAATTGACTTTCTGTAGAATAACAAATATTAACAAAAATAATTTTGATGATTTTGTTAGCAAACACATTTTTAAACACTCTGTTCTTCAAGTGGCTTATTTATGAAAAATAAAGGGCACTTCATATTTCTGAGTAACTATTTTAAAGACAGTTTTTAACCTACACTGATGAGTTTTCAGAATCTTTACTGTAATCCTTGCCTTACTCTTAAAATAGCAAAGCAAAACAAAATCTAACACTCAAGCTTTCCCTATGGGTGAGATGTCATGAGAAACTTGTTGACTCCTGACTGACACAACGTGACACACTCCAAATCTAAACAGAATTTTACACAGAAATGCCATAGCTCATCATGTTAGTGTCTCTGTCAAAAAGACAAAAATTAGTGCAAGTTGGTTACCTTTTCAGTTCAATTTATGGTTCTCTTACATTGTAACAGTAGCATTTCATAATGAAGAACTTGTGGGACACAAACTGAGTAATGATTTTCTAGTGTTCAGGTGAATGATGTCAATATGTCATTATCTAGGAGAGAAAAGGAAGGAAAATATCCTTGTGATGGCAGAAATTTTAACTTTCTTTTTTTCAAGAGAATAATAAAAATGTCACTATTTAGTGATCAACAGGGCCCAGGTATCAAGCATAAAATTATCTGACAAGCTGTCATCTGAGCACTATTTTTGACATGGCTTTAGGATCCAATCACGACTTGTTTATAAGCTATCATTTTTAATTACTTACAAATAGTTCTAATGAGGATGTTTCAGAATTTTGATATTTTAAACCCCTTTCAAAAAACCTCATTAAATAGGGATTAATTTTGACATGGTTCTAAGTAAGAAATCTCAAATGATAATCATCAAATAGGCTCAACCTTGTTTGTGTAGCGGCAATAAATTTAGTTAAAGTAAGATGCACTTTGACATAATAGGGATTCTGATATCTCTTTCTTAGTAGCTAGCTTCGTGTCTATGACACTCAACAAAAGGAACACTTCACGTGTGTTTTGTACTAATGTAAATGAGTACGCATGATGTACTAAAGAATGGTAAGTGGAGACTGAACTTTCTTTGGATTGTCGTAGCTTTGAGAAGATGTTGACTTTTAAAAGAAAGTTTCAATTTCTGTGTACATATATTTTGATGTACACCCTGAATGGCATTTTCGTCAGCTCAAGGGCATGGTTTAGCATTTTCAGAAATGAATATTAGGGATTAAGACGTGTTGATAGTAATGCCATAGTACAGGGTAGTAAGAACTTTAAATAAACAGAGAGTCATAGGGGCAAAACAAGAGTAAGTTTTACTTAACAGGAATTTAATGTATTATAGCCTCAACACTTGAAAACCAAAGAAGCATTTAAACTTCTTTAAGCACTAAAGCTAGTAACGGAGGCCAGCTGAAATATTATCCCTGAGAATAAACCTCTTTTATTATTTTATACTTTCTGATGTATTTCTGGACAGTTGCTATAGCTGTACAATTATTTCATCTCTCTTTTGAGGAGAATCTCAAGTTCTCTTTAAGAAGCCTTACTCTTTATGATTGAAAAGATGACCATGGCAATTTGCTTTCATTGCAATCAGACAGGTGAGATGGCTTTCTTGAATCTAGACGAGGTTTAAAAAACCAACAAGTGAGATATGACGTGCCCCTTTAATCTCAGTCAAGTTCTAATCTAGGGTGGTGTTCTGTGGCCAGAGAATTAATCATTGGTTCAGATGCCACTGAATTTAGCTTTTTTGTTGGAGAAATCATGTCTTGGCTGGACTTGGAAATTAATCTGTCTTGGAAATTATTTCTGTATCCTTTGTCATCCAGATTCTGCCTGTGATTATGCCTTGCCCTCCGCTCTTCCTCATAAAAGAGTGTTTGGGGATTTATAGTGGATCCCCCTCCCGCTGTGTAATGGAGCCAGGCAGCAGAGAGTCTGGGAATCAGAGCTGGGTGCTGCTCTGCCCAGCAGTGGAGGAAGGTTGGTGGGATCTTCTGCCTGGGGTAGTTGCTACCAGCCAGCAACCAGGAAGCCTTTAAGATGAATAATTGAGGCCAGCTGGAGGTTCCCCCATTTCTTGGCATACACGGGAAGGGTAACAGGACTGCCAGAATAGCATCAGAGAAGTCACTCAGGAGTTGTAGCCAGACTTACCAGATACAATCTGTATTAAAAAAAAAGTTCCTTGCACAAAAATGTACTGGAGAGCTACGCAACAGCTGTGAATTAATTTTTGCAGAGATCCAGCAGAGACTGTGAAGAAAGGTGATGTAAAAGTATTTGGAGATTGCAGAATGAGTTGCCTTGCTGTAGAACATAGAATGTTCTGCATTGGACTCTCCTGTTGCAATGGAGGCTAAAGATTGTTCTTTCTCACTGGAAGTTTGAAGGTCTTCCTTCTAATTTCAGGATGCAGGTTGTCCAAGCACTCTAAACTCCTATCCAAAGTTTTGGTGCTATCTACATTTCCCCCACCTCCCAAATTCTCTTGAGAATCTGGCACTGCATTTGTTCACTTTTCATAAGAACCACACTTTCCCTCATCATTAGATACTAACTTCCATCTTCTTATTTGCTGCATTTAGAGCATCATGATTTTGACTCATGGTATGTATTTGACTCATGATTAAAATCACATCCTCGTGCCTACAGACATAAGGTGTGAAAGCCTCCCGTTTGAGATTGATTCATGCTTCAAATGGGTAAGTGGTGCATGCCACCCGATGGTGAGATGTCTGAGGACAAGGCAGCTTCAGATTCACCTCTGGCTGTGATTCCGGACAGCATGGGGACTTAGGTTACTGTGGGAAATTTTGAACAAAGCATGGAAGCCTTTCTTTGCAGGTTTGGGGGTGGCTTTTGTCCATTCAAGAATAATAAGTGTTAGACTCATTGAACAAGAAAGTACACAAAACATAATTTTGGAAAAAAGAATGTATAGTCCTTACCAAGCTCAGACTGGGTTCCTTAAGCTGTGTGGTGGAGGGAGAACAAAGATGCTACAGGGAGATTGCCAGACCTCCACTGCAAAGCAATCTCAACAGCCATCTTTCCATAGCCTCTACCGATAGCTGACAGAAATTTGGTAATGTAAAGCAAGATGGAAGATGAACTATCCATAATCGTCTCATTAAAATATGGATCACTTTTTTCATCCCCTTTGAGTGCTAAGATCCTGAAGCAGAAGTAACAACTCAGTAAACATACAGAAATATATTTTCTCCAGAGCAGACTGATGAAAATGTATCAGATTGTGCTGTCTGCACATGTCACTGCTGCTGTCTCCTCAGCTAATTTCAGAGACAGTACTTGGATCTCCAGGCGTTGTAGCAGTGGTGATGAAAACGCAGTCTGCTGCTGACCAAAAATGTGATTTCTGTCCCCCAAAACACTGAGGTACAAAATAAATGCTGGATTTGCAGCATATTTTGAATGAGATTTCTTATAAAGGTAAGCACTTAAAAGGATTTTTGCTTTCCTTGATTTTCTTACTGGAAGTGAAAAAGCTCCATGCAATGAATTAGTTTTAGTGGTGTTAAGTTTTAACATTTAGCCCTTTCACGTATTAAATGTGCTAATCCTTTTCCTGTACTGATGACCTGGCAATCCTGTGTAGTTATATCTTGCTAAAATAGACTAATAGCTACATATAATCTGAAAAATTGAGTAATTTAAAGAGTTAATAAATCTGGATCATCAGCTCACTGGAAATTGTATGCATTTTCTTTTATTTTACTTAATTTTAATGATGTGCTCAAGTGTTTTACTTGAATATTTAAAGTTCAGCACATGCTTTACAGAACTATGTCTTGATTATGACTATGAACGAATATTTTATTAAATATGCAGGCAACTGATTTCATTAGTCTTCCACTACTTTCTTGCTCATGCTGTATAGCTTAAGAGCAAGTCTTAATATTTCCTTGAGATAAATATAGCTCTTGATAGTAAAGTAGTGGATTAAATCTTGTTACTGTGTTTGGCTAATGCAGAAGGTAACTTTTTATTTTGAAAGTATGAAGTCTGTGACTCAGTTATTTGGTTTATAGTATCCTGTTTTCTTATGTAAGGGTACGTTAAAGAAGGCTAGAGAGCAAGGGGAAAACAGAAAAAAATAGTGAGTACATGCCAAGAAGAATAACAAAGGTCTTGAAGACAGCAGTGGGAGAACTGGCTGCCTACAAACTGTTTTCCCTGTGTCCTAGTGAATCTGAGACATTTATGTGCCTTTGGAAGATTTAGCACAGGCCTTTAAAGAAGCCTGTTCCCCTCTGAATGAGGAGTCACAGTGTCCAGTAGAGGTTTCCTGGGACATCTCAAATGGCAGAAAGTACCTCTATTTAGGCCAATTAACTGGATCTCTAACATAATGGTCAGAAAGCTCATATGTGGGCTCCTCCTGTCCTTCCTAGATTTTCTGATGTCCCCATAGTGATGGGGAGCTGCATCACCCTGTCTGCTGGTCCCCTGCCCCACCTCTGGATCACTCAGCTCTACCTGGGCTGTCAGGTACATGAGCCAGGCCTGGAGACTTGATCCATCATGTCACTTCTCTATGAAATTGCCTTTTCCATAAACACGTGTGCTTCTTCACTGAGGGGATTTTCTGTGGAGAATTAAACAATCATCTCACATGTGAGATCTGGCCTTGTAGATTCAGGACTGCACAGAAGAACTGCAACAGTATTTGATTAAGGATATGAGTCTTATTATACTTCTGATTTATTTTTGTGAGTCTTTTTTCCTCAGCAAAACCTGTTAAGCCATTATCTTAGGCTGATCAGATGTGAAGTAAAGAAAAAAATATGAATATGGGAATGATTAGTTATGTAGGATGTGGAAATTATATTCATAAGTATATAGTGTCAATTATTTAATAACAATTTCTGTTACAAAATGAAAGGGTAGCTATATGATTTGAATTATACCAAGAAACCTTGTATTTTGAAAAATGTCACAGTATCATAAAACCACAGAATACTAAATAATAGTAAGTTTGACTAGGGAAAAAATAGGATATTTTGGAGATAGGTTTTTCTAAATAAAGTAAAAGCTTGGTTTAGTACATTTAATCTCTTCTACATAGTTTTAACAAAAATACAGAATGAATCACACACAGACAAGGGAGGAAGTATTTAAGCATTCTTAAAATCATAGCTATTATTTTAGCTATAAGGCGAAGAAAAATATTCATATAAATTTAAACTATTTATGTGGTTTTTTGCTGGTAAATCAGCTTGGGGAGATTACATATACACAATTATCTCAATGAAATTTACCATTTTAGATGATCCTCACAGAAAGACCACTATTAAAAAGTCTTTTATAATTTTAATAACATATCATGCAGGTATTTAATGACATTTTGATATCCTAGCTGCTCACTGAATATTTGCTCCCCACTGCTTTTCATAGCTCATATTGCCAACAGCATGTTTTCTGTAAGTCAGACTGTTTCTGTATGCCATTTTAGAAGAAAATATAAGCAAGCCTCACAGTAGGAATTTTTGAAATATTTAGTTAAGTGGAATAGTCTATTGAACAGTTGTCTTTTCAAGATAAGAGATGATTAAAATTATTTTATTAACAGTATTGCAAAAACTTAATTTTTATTAGACTAAGGCTGTTGAAATGTGTGATAAAAAAACAGAGAAGCTGTGAGTAGGTTTACAGATCTACTTGCTGAACATGCAAGCTATTGTCACTGAAAATTTTTTAACAGTTCTCCTAGCTTTAGAAAATGCTTGCTTTGCCTAGTAATAGTTCACAGAATCACAGTATCCCAGGTTGGAAGGGACCTCAGGGATCATCTAGTCCAACCTTTCTGGGAAGAGCACATCTAGACAAGACGGCCCAGCACCCTGTCCAGACGACTCTTGAAGGTGTCCAACGTGGCCGAGTCAACCACTTCCCTGGGGACATTATTCCAATGGGTGACTGTCCTCACTGTGAAAAATTTCCCTCTCGTGTCCAGTCAGAATCTCCCTAAGAGCAACTTGTGTCCATTCCCCCTTGTCCTCTCCATGTGACTCTGTGTAAAAAGGGAGTCTCCATCTTCTTTGTAGCTACCCCTTAAGTACTGGTACATGGGGATGAGATCCCCTCTGAGCCTCCTTTTCTCAAGGCTGAACAAACCCAGTTCTCCCAGCCTATCCTCATATGGCAGCTTCCCAGTCCTTTGATCATCTTGGTGGCCCTTCTCTGGACCCCTTCCAGCCTGTCAACATCCTTTTTGTATAGCGGGAACCAGAACTGCACACAGTACTCCAGGTGTGGCCTGACAAGCGCTGACTAGAACGGCATGATGACTTCTTTCTCTCTGCTGGCGATGCCCTTTTTGATGTAACCCAGCATCCTGTTGGCCTTCCTGGCAGAAGCAGCCACTGTTCGCTCATGCTGAGCTGCCTGTCCACCAGGACCCCCAGGTCCCTTTCCACAGAGTTGCTCTCCAGCCAGATGGATCCCAGTCTGTGCTGTACTCCTGGATATGTTTTCCCAGGTGCATGGCCTTACACTTGTCCTTGTTGAATTTCATAAGGTTCTTGCTGTCCCACTCTTCCAGCCTATCCAGATCTTCCTGCAGAGCAGCTCTCCCTTCTGGAGTGTCTACTTCCCCACTCAGTTGTAATATCATAAGTTATTTTACCTTTTTTTTTTTTTTTTATTTAAGAGGTATTTTCTCACCCATTCCCTTGAATAAACTTCTCTGGCTACTGCTGGCCTTCTTTACTTTGTCTTTTTTTTTTTTTCTTAGCTCAGCATTTGATAATTACTGTAACGAGATCTTGCCTGACTGCCAGGTATCTGCCAAGTAAAATTTAAGTTAATGAACGTTCTCAGCTGTCTGGGGTCTGCTGCTCCCAATGCTATCCCATCACAATGCTCATTGATGGAGCCACTCAGGCTGGAGCTGCTCCTAACAGAGCAGATGAGGCAGCAGAGGGTTGGGATGTTCTCCATGACACCTCTTAGTGTTGATACTTCTCTAAGTTCATAAAGTACCCTGATTTTTCTGAACTTCTGTAAAGGGTATGAAGAATATAAATTAGATGCAAAGGTAACTAGTATGTCGGGTTTTTTTTTCACATTACTTGTCTTGAAGAAGAATTTGAGCGTATCTAGAAATCAAAACCTACTCTTTCCTTCTGACAGTAAGGACTCCTTCCTTTCCTTTTATTTATCCTGAATGCTTCTGAAATGTCATCTCTCCCAGCTTGCATGGATATGATCCCTGGCACAGTCATACTTCCAGAAATTTGGTGAAATTTGATCTATCTTCTTAGCTTGTTTGCTCAGCTTTGCAATACTAGCCACTCACCATCAGGGCCTGCTTTATCTGTGAGTGTGCAGTAGAAGCAGAGCAGGAATATGCCAGGGCTCTCCCCTGTATTAGGCAGGGCATCACAGTAAATCTCCAAGGCCAGGGCAGTGCTGGGACACCTCCATGCAGCACTCCTGGAAGCAGAGCGCTGCAGAGGAGGGGTGACAGAGCAAAGGGCATGGCTCCATCTGCTCAAGCACTAGCCCATGGGGATGAATTGGGTCTGTGGAGGAGCAGCGTAGTGAGAGGACAAGTGCAAGCCCTGGGTAGCGTGAGAGCTTTTGGAGCTGCTTTGTGACTCCTTCCCTTGTATTCATTGCACTGTCCAGCTGCATTTGCCAAAGCTGTAGAATGAAAGTGTAAATTAATGACACGCAATGGAACAAAAATGGAAATCAACTTAGTTTGTAATGTACAGTGTTTCTGCATAGTGTCCTAAGTATTTGGTCAAGAAAGACAATGCACATAATCATAAGCTGAAAAATGTTACTAAGCATGATATTCTTCTGACTCTGTTGGCACTGAGACAATATGTTGCTGAACAGGAATTCACACTGAAGGCTTTTATGTATTCCTGAATAATTAATATGCATAGATTTGGGATATAGCTAATGCTTCCTAGGTGAAGATAATGAATGTGTTTTAATAATTGTTCCCTGCCACGTGATTTATCAATTCTTAAAATACTGAATTGCAAATACATTACTGCTTTCTAATGCAGGGCTCTTTCATGAAAGCTATTAGTACATTTTGTTCTTCTGTTGAGTTACATGACTTAGTGACAATCCTATTTAGTCTAGGAATTTTGTGCATCTCCCAGTGAAATATTAAAAAGCTTTTAACTATTAAATGATATTTATGTATATGCAGCATGCAAAGCACATCATAGTGTGCACTAAGCAAATTCTTTCACCATTTTCATTACTAGAAATATAAAATAAATAATAGATCAGTTTGTAAATCTTTTTGTAGACCTATTTAGCATAATGGTTCTGTTAATCATAAGCAAGAAAGAATAATTTCTAAGAATGCTATACTTGCTGAAGATAAAAGAGCAGTAGTGCTGTGTTATATGCTAGTTTCTATTTTAAAAATATGTCTTTAGAAAACACAGAAGAAGAAACTGGGAAGGACTGAAGACGTTAATTAGCCTTAGTGTCCCTTTCAATAACATATCCTTGACAATTCCGAGAAAATGCATTGAGGTAGAATTTAGCTTTTGAAATATTTGTACCAAGTCTGGTACTGTGTTTAATTTAGTCAATGGCATTGACAGCTGATTTCTTCACAAGCTGAATTGCTTTAAATTTGCACTCCTTCTATGAGTGTAAATTACGATTCAAAAAAACTCTCATGTGAAATATATTCTATTTTCAGTGACCACTTCCTTCCTTTATCTCTTTTGTAACTTTAGGTTTAACATAGGCATGTGGACATGATAGAACAAACAAGAATGCAACCAAGTTATTTTGATATTTCGTACATTACATTTTTTCAATTCCGTCAATAACCTGAGCTTTTATTACAATGCAGTGACTGTGCTCACCTCTTCTGATATGAATAGTTTAAATTGGAAAACCGGGGTAGATTGGAGCAGTCACCATCGTTATATTAATTTCAGACAGCTACTTTGTGCTAACATGCAAATTTTATTCACTCTGGGAATCATCCATTGCATTTAAAATATATTTCTCTCTTTTAAATCTTATTTTGTGATTTTGTCTGTGCATATATGTGTAGTATATATACATAATTTTTGAGTGTCTATTTTCACTTTCTTAAATTAAAATAATTGTCATTTATATATTTTCATATTTTTAATATATTTTCTATGTAAATGAACACTCTGGAATTTGATAACTTTAATAAGGACCTTTACTGATTATACAGTAGCTCTGTGAAAGAAAATACATATGAGATGTTTTATCTGTAGCTGGAGCTGCTGCTTCAGCTATCAGACTAATGGAACCGTAATGGAACACTTACTAACAAAATTAATGGGCTGCATTCTTTTCTTTGTCACTAGATCTGTATGGCTCCATTAGGTCTGATTTGTTCAGGGATGAGAGGAAAGAATGATGAAGATGCTAGTATTTTGCTATGTATTTGAAAGGAATCTATCATTTTTTTTGTATTCATGAGCTAGTTAGCATCTTGTTATGCCAACTTTCAGTGAGCTGATACAATTTAAAGAACATCTGTTGTGATGTGGTTTTATTTACAAACTAATTTATTGATTCTCATCTTTGTGTTATTCTTACATTCATAAAAGAAGGAGGTCAAGGATATTTGTTTCTTCTGCCATTGTTCATTATCCCAGATACTTCTACTAGAGGAACTGGTTTCTCTGGGATTTTACTGTAATCCACAGGATTTTATTTTTATTGAGCCTTTTTCCTGCTTCTGCACTTGATAGTAGTTGTTTCAAAGTTCAACCATGTACAGAAAATGAAATGTAATAGCAATCACGTTTACTTTCTATTAAAGTATGGATTTTTTGAAGAGACTAATTTACTGGGAGAATTCTCTGTGAGATGGTTTTACACCTACAATCTAAAATCAAACCCCCATGCAACAACCTTTCTTAAAAAGAAGAAATTTTATTTGACGCAGATAGCTAACCCACACTATATATTTTTCTTAGTATTATATCTGAAACACTACATAGTTGCCTAAGTGTTTCTGTCCTAAGGTTTTCTTTATGTCTGAGGGGGCTGAAATATTCTAGAGCTCTTTTTTCTCCTTTCTCATTAGCCTGGTCCCTTTACACACAGTTTTCAACCTCCACACAAATTTGACATTCCCAATCTTCTGGAATTTCAGGATAGTGAAAGTACAGCTAATTGGCTAATAGGATATAGGTAGCAGGCTTATGAACTGGAAAAATTCATTGAACTTATATGTTTGCCCAAATTGTGCCATCTGTAAATCACCCAGGATTTCTCCATATTAGAGGATTTTTCACCTAAAATACTGGCACCTTTCAGAGCTTCTGTGGGAAGTAGCAAATATCCAGCCAGCAAAATATGGTCTGTATAGACCTCTAGTACTACAGAATTACTGCCTGCCATCCCCAATGACTTTGTGTTATGGAACAGAACATTTGAGAAGAAAATTTTTAATACAGCTGATATTCCATAGGGCTAAGTGTGTGAAAGGATGTATATAAAGCTTCTTTACTAACCTGCATATGAACAAAAAAGATGTTATGAGAATATATTACTTCAGAGAATAAAAAGCATAATTTGAAGCACTGTGATTGTTTGTTGTGTTTTATCTATTTTCAGTTTGAGAGAATCTTAATACTTTGCATCTTTATCATTGGACATGGCATTTGGAAGGCCTGTGCAATATTGTTAGAATATAGCTCAGCTTAAGACTAAAGCGAAAGTGACTCTTCAAAGCCAGAAGCTGATATGTGCCTTTAAAATTGTGATTTTTCTGGCTGTTGATGAAATTTCTCGAGTACACAGGTTATCATCTGTGGCACTTGTAATTTAGTTCTGTTTCTAGTTTGTTAGGTAGCTATTGTTGTTCTCTTCCTGTGGTATTTCTGAGGATTTGCACAATTTAAACCTTTATTACTGACACCAGGAGACAAAATACAAATTAATATTGAATTTTTTCTAGGCTGAAACATGACGAAATAAGAAAATTTTTAGATAGTATTTTTTGGTATTTCTTATTCAGAAGCACATTTGTATTCAAGTACACCTTCAGAGAGGATTTTTGTGTTGATCCAATGTTAAGGATTGCTGCTGTGCTTTATTATTATCTTCCTATTACCTTTGCTTATTATTATCTTCTGTGACTGATCTAGATATTCCCATATTTCTTATATTATTTTATACTTTGCAATATGATTATAACAGGACCTTTTGTCACAGGGACATAAATGTTTTCTGTATATATCATCTTTTTATTAAAATAACTAAGTTAAGTTTCAGTCACAATCCCCCCAAATCAAAATACCTTGTAAGAAAATAATACAATAGTCTATTTAATTTTCTGTTTTTATGTTTCTGAAAGTATTTTTATTGGAAGCAAAAGAAACAGTGAAACCACTATGTGTTTATTAAGATTTCATAAAAATCCCCATTTTTTGTTTAGGAAAAATACGAAAAGAAACACTGAATGTAGGGGGAAAAAAAGATAATCTTTCTGTATTTTGCACTGCTTAATGAGAGTTTATATTGTCTCAATTACAAAACAAGCAGTAAGGTAATGTTGCAGTCAAAGCTTTGTTATGAGTAAAAAGGTGAACACATCTGATACAGAAAGACCCCAATTCATGGTTAGTTGCATTAAAATTGTAACTCTTCACTGTACTTTACTTAGACTCTTAATATGGTTAGTCATGTTACAATGATATTAGCACCCGCACTCCAAATTATCAAATTAATGCACAACAAGTCTCAGCAAAAGTATGGTTTAAAAATGTCACACCCTTTCAAGTATCTACCCTTTTCTCAGTGTTTATGCTGCACTTTTAGGTCCCAAGGCTGGAAGCACCCATCCTCCTCAAAAAGAAAGGAAAGGGGTGTTTTAGTGAATTGACATCCTGAATTCTTCACTAGAACTATGATAACGATGGCTTCTTCTTCCTCACTCTCAGTTCCACTTGGGGCTAATTTAGTACATTTTCTAACATGTCTTTTTGCCTTGTTCTTTCTTCATTGGTGGGCAACACCACTTTTTATCTGTATTTATTAAATATTTTGTTTTACATATGTTAGTGCATTCCTTGTCCTTTCAAACATTTTTTTTTTCTCTTTGTTAGCCTTAAAACCTTTTTGTCCAGCTCCTCAGCCAGTGTTTTTTTTCCTAATGACCGTGGCTAAGTTGCTTATAGGCCTTCAGTCTTTATCATCCCATTTCTATAGTCTTGTAAACCACATTATTTTGTTAAAATTATATTTCATTCTTCACAGAATAATTACTTTTTACTGTACATGTAAAAAGTTTGATTATACCCAAGATTATGCAAATATAAAAAAATATAAAGGATATACGGAAAACTGTAACAAATCAGACAGTAGTCACCTGATCATTAGAAAAACTGTTGCAGCTAAAGAAGCTAAATCAAAACTCCAGGCAGGCAAGGAAAGTTCACACAAAACCAGAGAAATTAAGCTTGAGACCTTGCAGACCTAGTACAAGATCTACAGGTTGTTACTAGCAATTGCAATACTGGCTTACAGGGCTACAGTAACAGCTGAACAACCATTCTTATGTTGTTTTTTTGTCTCTTTAATGTCTTATTATTACTTCCTATTAGCAAATTGACTATTTAGGAAGTCTAATTTTAGAAATTTGTAAATTTAGAAAATTGCAAAGAAAGGCCTGGGTTTTTTGGTTCTGCATTGCAGTTTTTCAAGTTATATTCAGTGGTGCTGTAGTTCCTTGTTTTAATGTTATGGAATTTGAATTTGAAATCGTGGCTCTTTAAGCTAGAGCAAAATCACTACAGGTTCAAGGGGAAAAAGAAGCAAAGAGAAATCTGTAGGGAATGCATGTAATGTAAAGTGAACTCACAACTAGAAGCAGTAGTACCTGAATTTAGCAGGTTGGGTAGACTTTACGTGTCCTGAGAAAGTTGAGAATAGCCTTGTTAAATCCAAATGAAGTCCTGGATTTCCATAGAGATTTTGGTGTGTGCCACTGCATGCTACATCTGTACAGGATTCTTGCACAGTCTGAATGCTGCTTTTACCACTGTGATTTCAGATTGCAAAAGGCATCATGGTAAGAGACAGTGAAGGTGTCAAATGGCGAACAGACAAGAAGAGGTAGAAAGTACAGTCTGTAAATCAATGAGTATTTTAAAATTATGTATTTTGGAACCGGGAGAAGTGGTAGTAATATAAGTCTCTATACTAATAAAGGTGCATTCATCCCAACCTATTAGGACAGAATGAGCAAGATAGTTGTAAATACCACTGCAGATAACACTATCAAGCTTAAGCTTACCTTTCCCTAATGCAGTGCCAGAACTAATCAGTCGCTATACAACGAACATACTAACAACAAGCAGACTCTGAGGAAATATGCTTTTATCACAGTAGCAGTGTCAAAACAGTATTGTTCATGCAAAACTTATTTTGCAGGTAAAATTGCTATGTTAACAGAATGACTTCTCAGTTGATTAAAAGATTAAAGATTAAAAAAAGACAGAATTAATGCCTAAACAGCTCAGGTGAGGGAGAATACGGATTCAATTCAACATAGTGTCCATTGTTGCCACAGCAAGAAAAATAAGTAGAACATGATGTAGAAATAAAAATAAACTATTTAGATTGCTTGCATCTCTTACTCATGTCTGTAAATGAAATATGTTCCTCAAAGAATTTGTGCCTGTAAAGGACTTTTTGTTATAGTTCAGGCAGCATTTCAAGGGGGTAAACTTATTTTCTTAAGTAAAGAGAGTAAATAATGTCTGTAAGGGAGTTGACTACTGTCTTTTTTAATAGATTATTTCAGCATTTCACTGTTGCTACAGAAAGTGTAGCCTCTCAGTTCATCCTTTGTCCGTATCTAACCTTGATGAGGGTAAACCCATCAACAAAGGCAGGTTATTCTCTGAACAAATCTGTTCTTCCTCAGTGAAATTCATGGCTGCTCTGGTAACTACAGAATAATAATGGGCAACGGACAAAAGTTATTAAGGTTGTTTGCAGAAGTCAAACATCAAGGTGCTTTTAAAATGAGCCTTTAACTTATTACAAAAGAAGCCCTATAGCATCAGTGTCATTTGTTATTTAGTAAAGACTTCCATCACCCAACAATACCCGTTTTTCCTTTTTAACACTAGTCATGTTGTCCTGTAAATCAGGTTTATAGGAAGGATATTTCTTTATTAGTTTCAAGCCAGATGATGGTCAGTAGAAGTAATCCTCTGGGCAAAATTATTCCCAGCCTCAGCTTCAAACAAGTTTTGATTTATTTATTATATTCTCAGTCTGTGTGCAGACCTCCTACTGACATCAGTAACAAGCAATACACTGAGAAAAACACAGAGCTTTGAAAATGGGATGTTATTTGTGTTTGAGAAGAGTATTTTAACATTTTTCTCTGTACTAATGCTGTCACATTTTATATGCAGTGGTGGGGTTTGCTGTGGTTTTATGTTTTGGCACCAGCCTGTAATGTGTATGCCATCATGCTGTATACTCGGGGAACAAATCCCTGTGGCAATATTACATTTGCAGACCACTTTATGGGATAATTATGATAAAGGATATTGTGAATTCCATAAATTTCCAACAAACTATACAGAAGTATGTCAAGACTTTAAAAAAGGTAGCTAAATCATATCAAAACAGTTACCACTTAGCAGCCTGTCCTTTGCTTAAATGTAGGAAAAAAGCTGCAATGGATCAGGGAAACAAGTGATCCCTGCAAAGGATCAAGCAAGTGAAATATGATGCTAGACTGCAATTTCAGTGATCTACTTCAGATTCTTTTAGATATTGTGGGTTATTAAGTAACCAAATTATATTCAAGTAGTTCAGCACCTGCTTCATCAAGCTACAGAATATGGAATTAGATATAGACCACTTCAGCTTCACTGATTTGATTATGTAGTAGAGGGAGACTGGTGAATATACATTAATCCTATGAAATTAAATCAAGAAGATTAGCTGAAGTTGTTCCTAGGGGCCTATTTGGTGTCTATTTGCATAAAAAGCTGAATTACCTGCTTACTGAAATAACTTTTTCTTTTTCTTTTTTTTTTTTTTTTTGTAATGAGTAATGAAATGGAACTGAAGATCTGAGTTTACATAAAAATTCAAGCAGGAATATATGGGTTCAAACCAGAAATCCATTTAACTCCTGGCTCTGACAACAGCCAATACCAGATCATTAGAGCATAAGAACAAAACAAGTATATTATTTTTCCCTCAGTGTTTCCTAATGTGGAGTATAGAGACTGCACTGTTACTTTGTTTATGTTCAATTACGTGTGATGGACTTTGCTTCTACTATTATTTTCTGAACCATTCTGGTAATGTTTTCTGGTGTATTCAGTATCCTGTGTAATGTATGTAAGTATGATGTAATCATGCTCTTTCTGAAGAAGCATTTCCTTTTTGTTGGTTTTAAAAATTCTTTAAGATGTCATCTGATGTTTCCTCATTCTTATGAGAAATGATGACATAATAGGCAAATAAAGCCTATGCATTCTTTATCCACGTCATTCATAGTTTTATAGAGTTCAGACTCTGTTGTCTCTTTAGAAGTCTGAATTATTTAACCTTTTCATGTATAGAGACATTGCAATATTTCTAACCATGTTTTTGTCCTGTTTTGCAACTTTTATACTGGCACTGGATACTTTATAGTTGGTGGGAAGCTTATTACTCGCTATTGTCTCCAGAAGTTTAAACAAATAGTTTAAGATGTAGAAGTCTATCCTGGAGGCTTTTCAAATTATCAGAGATTAACCTCATACCAAACTACTTAATTTCAATGTTAAGTATAGACGTTGAAGGCCTGTCTTATTATCTCAGTCTGAAAATGTGACTGTTCTATTTTCAGTTATCCTTAGTCTAGCCATTTCATACCCTATTTGAAAAGAGACTTGTGTGCAATTTTCTTAAGGTTTTCTAAGCAACTCAGTTTTCTAAACTATGCTACCTATAAGTGATTCATTTGTAAGCAATATCAGTATTGGCTTTTATTTTGAATTATTGAAGTAAACCATTAGTGAAGTAAAATTATTGAAGGAAGAAAACAACAAAGAGTAAGATGGTAAAATATGTTTATAAAACATACTAAACATACATACAAACATACAGACATACAACAATACATACAAAACATACAAAACATACAAGTAAGTCATTCTAGAGCTTCAAAAATATTTGATCTGTAGATGTGTTTCAAATAATTCTATTAGAAATACATTTTCATCCTTGGGGAAATATATATGATTCACAGTAATTTCCATTTTTGGTTGGAGACAAAATGGAATTTTGAAGGACAGTGATAAGTGGATTTAGAAAAGCCGCTAACTAATAACTAATAACCAAAAACTTTCATTGGATTATAGAATGCCTCATATGTTTTACCCAGCTGTTTTTCCTGAACCTGAAAAAACATTCCAAGTTCATGTTTGTTACATCCACTGCATTTCAACAAGCAGATTTGAATTCCATGAAATGTTTTATCAAAAAAAAGGAATTGTCACTCCTCATGCATGCAAAGTTCTGTGCTTTGTATTCTCTCATTGCTCTAACAAATCAATATATGCTTTGTATTTTCCACAATTTTTTTTTTTTGTGGTATTTAATAATCTCTCTGGTTTATATTTTGGTTACAGGTTTCTCTTGGACTTCTACATGCTCGAGCTACTCATATCCTCTGGCCTCCAAAACGCTGGCAGAAGTTACAACCAATGCTACCTCCGGAGCGCAAACCACTCCAGAGAGAGCAAGAGTGATCTAAATGTTCAGATGGAAAAACACTGAAGTGAAGTTTAACCAGGAAGAGTTGCAGTGTTATGCCATCAGCAAGTGCTGTGCCAAGTGTGCTTTAACATCAGGTACCATATCAGCAAATACATGCAACACCTTCGTGTTAAAATGCAACCTTGAGTGTAAACGTTTTTTGGCTTTTTGTTTGTTTTGTTGTTTGGTGTTTTTTTTTAATCTCAAACAGGAGTGCATTGTGCATTATTTTGGTTTGAAATAATTGGTTGTAGAGAGTTTGAATGTTTAATTTTTCTGGTAGCAGTAAAATGCTTGACTTGTTATGTCTGTACCTGTGCTTCCCTGGATAAGAAATTATTAAAGCCTTCAATAAAATATTTTAATCTTTTAGATTCAGCTTGTTTCTTTATTGTTATCCTTGATTGCATATGAAAAAAAACCCAAACATGTAATATGCTTTACATTTTCCTGTAGTTTCTGATACTGAAGAATTGGTACTTCTGTAGCTGAAAAGTTAATCATATATGTTATAAACTTTTTTCAAATAGTTGATAAGATTTTTTTACTTTCATGCAGCTTGTGTTTATTATTAAGCTGAGTACATATTACTTATTTTAATTTCTCTTTCAGGAGCATTTTATATAAACATTTCTTGTATATATTGATGAAGTAGATATTCAGTAGATATAAATTATATTGCAGTATCTGAAGGCAATGTTTCATTCATTTTTCAAGTACAGTAAAACTTTGTTAGTATTGATTGCCACATTTCTTTGAAACTATATAATTAGATTATAAATACTATACAATTAATACTATAAGTATATAATTAATATTATAAATACACTCTGTGAATATGCAGTAAAGGTTCTGTATGCATCATAAGTGAAAAGAACTTGAAAAATGACACATTTTCAGCTGCAGTTTAATAAGACAGCTTATTTTCATATTTATTGAATTTTATTTCAGATAGGATAGTACTTTAAAAATTTAACACATCACAAAAACATCTCTAAGCATTTCAGCTAAAATAATGCAATTATCAGAACGTCAAACAAGATGAAAATAAGTCTATAGCTCTTTGAAGGCACACATCTGCGTATCAGATAGACAATAAGTTCAGTCACCTTGAAAACTCTCTATTACGGTCTAACCTTCTTAAATGCTCCAGCTCTGTAGACTCCCTGAACACTTTACTGTCTATGTGTGCCATGATTTTTCGTTGTTCTAAAAAGCTGCTCCATAGATCTCTGGTCTCATCTTAGTTAAAACTAATGGAGTGTCTTTGGGTGTTAATTGAAGTAAATTCACAATTGTTTTAATTGGCATAGGGTGATTGAAAACAATAGTTTGCAATTTTTTTACTTCAAATTAATTAAGAAAACTGAAATGAGTTCAAGAAATTTACTGCAGTCATAATTAATTTTGGTGACAAAGATACAAACACACATCCATGAAAGGAGAAAGAAACAAAACATAAAAAGAAGCAGAACAAAACCAGTTTAGAGCAGCTTTGTTTCTCTTGGTTGTTCAGGTCTTCATTTCCCTTCTTTCCACTAGTTCAGTCCCTCCCTCCTCCTCCTCTTGAGGATCAACTGGGCAGAAGTTCTTACATACATTGACAAGCTGGTAAATTTGGTTGGCTGTTCTGATTCACTGGTATGTATACTGCAAAGCCAGTGCCAGAGAGTTATCAACAAAAACAAGGCGTTTGTTCCTTAGTTATTATCTTAATTATATTTTTCTATTCGTGTTGTCTAAAGATACAGCCAAATGTGTCTGCATCAGCAACATTTCCAAAAAAAGATTCTTTGACGTTCCTTAGGACTGCAGACCTTATTTTCCAATTGAGAAGGGTTCAGGGATATATGGGAATAAAATTACAGATGAGGTAGAATTAAGGGCTGCATGCAAGCTCTTAGGGGGTGGCAGATCTTGCAGCACAACAGAGGTGAGGCTGCTCCAGCACCATGTCCCCTTGTCCATTCAGCAGCAAGACCAAGCATGCCCCCTGGGCACACATGCACACACATTATGTTACATCCATATACATGTGACTGGCCACACACATCAACATAGACAAACCCACTCACGACTCACATAAACACTAATGGAACCAGTGACCTCATCCTGGTTCTCTTTCTGGCTGATCAGGATGAAAATATGTAAGCGGGAAATATATACAAACATATACAGTGTGGATACCTTCCACATCAGACACCCATTTTGCACAGTATACAGAATCCTAGTCTCTCTGTTTGCTGGCACATGGACAAACAAGCCCCCAGACACCCTTCAGTGGAGCCCTCCACTAACTGGGCTTAGACACCCAGTCCATCTGGGTCCATCCAGTATCACAGAATCACAGAATGGTAGGGGTTGGAAGGGACATCTGGAGATCATCTTGTCCAACCCCCTGCTAGAGCAGGCACACCTAGAGCAGAGGGCACAGGAACGCATCCAGGAAGGTTTTGAATGTCTCCAGGGAAGGAGACTCCACAGCCTTTCTGGGCAGCCTGTTCCACTGCTCTGGCACCCTCACAGGAAAGACGATTTTTCTCATGTTTAGCTGGAACTTCCTGTGTTCTAACTTGTGCCCATTGTCCCTTGTCCTGTCATTGGGAACCACTGAAAAAAAATCCACTCCCATCCTCTTGAATCCCACCCTTTAGATATTTATAAGTATTGATAAGATCCCCTCTCGGTCTTCTCTTCTCCAGGCTGAACAAACCCAAGTCTCTCAGCCTTTCCTCATAAGGGAGATGCTCCAGTCCCCTGATCATCTTTGTAGCTCTCTGCTGGACTTGCTCGAGCAGCTCCCTGTCTTTCTTAAACTGCGGGGCCCAAAACTGGACACAGTACTCCAGATGTGGCCTAACTGGGGCAAAGTAGAGTGGGAGGATAACCTCCCTCAACCTGCTGGCCACACTGCTTTTAATGCAGCCCAGGATACTGTTGGCTGCCTTGGCCACAATGGCACCAGCAGTTGGACCTGGATCCTCACTCTTCCCATACACACACGTACACACAAATGGCTCTCCTGATCCAACCACAGTTTCAGCAGCTGCCTGGGACCCCAGGGTGCCTCTGTTAGCCAAAGCCATCTGTGGTCTCACCTCTAGGGACACCCTCGCCCCACCCTCCAGGCCATGTGTCTCACTGGCCAGCTGGTCCAGCTTGGTGCTGGCCCATGTTGTTCTCTGACAGTGCACCCTCATTGGACCCCATTCTGGTGCCACAGGCATATGGACCTTCCATCCCTGGTCCACTCCAACCACTGGCACTCAGACCCCCCACACACATGCACATAGCCCAGGGAGCTCTGCACCCAAGAAAATCACTAGAAATAAAGTTTAATGAGAAGATGAGACAGACCACTGATCAGGCTCAGGTGTCGACAGACCAACACCTGTTTAAGTGTGAATAGCTCCTTTCATACCCTTCTCTCTCTATTTTTCCACACTTGATCCTCCCCAAACCACCCTTGTTTCCCTGACTTTTGTCCCCTAAACATCCCACAAGTCTTGCACAGTACTGAAATGCTCTTTCCTGCACTCCACAGCAAACCTCATACACCTGGGCAGTGTCACCAGTCTGTGGGACAAGCCAGAGATCCTCCCCATTGACTCCTGGCGTTGGCTGTTCCCTGTGGGCCTGGTGAAGGGGCTCATGGCTCTGACTGGGTTACTGAAGTGTACCCCTGCCCCATCTTGCTTCTGTGCTGCTTCATGGCTGTGAGGATGAGACTTTCACAATCTGCTGGCTCCTGTAATAGGCAGAGAGGAGATAAGTCACAGTATTAGCTGGCTTCCTCCAGCTGCCATTGCTCCTCTTGGCTCCTTTGTCTGTGTAGAGACCTGCTCTTTACCACATAACCTTGTACAAACTATGAAAGTTTGAATGTCCCAAGTATTCAACTGTGACATGCCTCAAGGAATATTTATTAATCTATATTTGCATACATATATTTATAAATATTTATTAATTTATATGGATATATAAGATATACATGATGGAATGGTGGAATAGAGAATATGCCTATTAAGTTTGAAGATGTTACAATGGTTGTAAATAGTGCCATAATTTTGGAGAACAGTATTAGATTGCAGTGATCGGAATTCAATAATGATGAGCAGAGAGTCTGGTGGAATAATTACCCATACACATGCTGGATTAAGTTAAAAGAACATTTGGATATTATAGTGGATTGCAGTTGAGCATGAATCAGCAATATACTGTTGTAAGTAAGGAAAATACCACAGGTTGTAAACAGCAGTACAGACTGTAAACACAGGAAACAATATTTCTACTTCATTCCTCTACAGTGTGATTTTAGGCACCAGATTCAGAAAAAAATATGAGGGACAACTGGTGGTGTTAGAGAGAAACAACAAAAATTAAGAGAAACCAGAAAAATATGTCCTCTAAGAAATGTTGGAACTTGCATTTATCATTTAGTCTGGAGAGTCTGAGGCACAGTCTTCAGAATCATGAAAGGTTGTTGTGAAGTAGAAGAGAATTGTTGGTTGTCCAAGTCCATCATGTACAGGAGGAGAACTGACTTACAATGCAACAATGAGACTATTAGGTTAGACGTGGAGAAAGAAACATTTGGATTTTTAAAATAAAACATTGGAATAGATTATTTTTAAAACTTTTTATCAGGACTGTTTGTACTTTGAGACAGGAGGATGGATTAACTAGACCCTGAAACTCACATCAACTATTTTATACATTCTCTGATTAGGTATTCTGCGATAGGTAAACTTGGTGGTGCTTTTGATGCTAGGCATGCAGGCAGTTACATCAATATCTACTTCCTTTAGATTTATCAGATTCATTATATGCAAGCCTAACAGTGTTACAGTAGCCTCATGTACCACATTTTAGAAATAAACATCTAAGGAACCTGATTCCTGTAAAAGAAGGTATTTTGCTACATATTGGCATCAGATTAATGTGCATGACATTTTACATCACCACATAGCTGAATGAATGGAAATAACTCAATGAAATCATAAGCATTTGAGTAACATAATGTAACAGATCATTCAGTATACAGAGCATGAAGAGCAAACCCATCTTGCCAAAGCAGAAAGGACCAAGCAGCTGCAATAACACATGACCACATATTTAAAGGTGTTACTATTTTATTAATATAATAATTTATTTGATTTACAACCTTCAGATGTGAAACACATGATGAGAAGCCTGTTCTGGCAGTAATGAAATCGGTGACAAAATTCTTATGGAGTCAAGCGATGATGATTAGCTTTCTAAGTCAGCATCTTCCTCTGCAGTCACTGGCCGCCTGGTGTTTTGGTGCTGGCTCACATCTGTAGTGCAATGGGGAATTGGTTTCATGGGAGTTAAATAAGCATGAGCACAAGTGAGAAGTAGGACATTAAGAAATGAAAAGATGACAGGATGTTTTAAAACTTGATTTTTTAATGTATGAGGAGTTACATAAATGCACTTCCTATGGCACAAGACATAGAATTGCATCTACCTCTGGATGCCAGACTTATAGAGCAAGGAGAGATGTTGCAAGGTGATCAGGAATTGTTACTCTCAGCAGACATGAGCAGCTGCATCTGAGAGAGTGACAGAGTGAAGCAATGTACCTCAGCAATGCCTAAGCATCACAGTTTCATACAGAAAACCAAAATGCCAATTGAGAAAGTGGAAAGCTCGTGCAAGGAATGAATGATCATCTAATGCATACAAAGTTTCTCAATTAGGTGTTCAGCATTCCCCGTGACAATGAAACACTCACAGTAGCAGACAATGGGGTGAGTTTCTTTCCTCCATCTATTCATCCTTTAAGACAACATACCTAGATAATGCAACATGAAGATTAGCAATCTGTCATGGCATGAACAAAGCATTAGCTGTTCAAGTCTTAAGCCATTACAAAATGGATAATATAGAGCAGATCTACCCAGGGAAAAGAAGGTAAAGCCAAGACAATAGATTGTTCTTTAGTAAACAAATAGTTTACACTGCCTGGCTCCTCAAGTATTAACACTAATGAAATGACATGCTTATCAGACACCAAAGATTGCATCTAAGACATCCGAACTTGAAGTAACATAGTAAAGTCAAGTGATGACAGATATCAGCTCTTGTTATGCAGAATTTTTTCACAAATCTTCTTCATTCATTTAGATTTGTTTGCCACACTAAAATCAGAGAGAGCTCTGAACACTTCTGGCATATTACAGGTAAAATAGCTGTCAGATCCATTGTTCTGTAGGTGTATTTTTCAGGAGTCTGGCAGCTGATGAACCTGCATGCTTTTGTTCAACTTTGGTGGTCCTTTGATACTTTACTATAATATGGCATAATCCTCTCTCCTCAGAACATTTTACTATCATTACTATTATGATCAAGAAAATTATTACTTTCTTCCTCTCCACACCAACATTGTCTATTCTTCATATCATGGTCTATTAAGCATCTTGTCCAAGGTTATATATGATAATCGTGATAGGTTTGGAAAAAACACAGGATTTCTTAGATCACAGTCTACCTTCTTAGTGGTAAGACTGTCATTCATTGCCTTGTACAATTAATGCACAAATGTAGCATTTGTGATATAAAATACAAATATAAATGAAAGAAAAAGGTCAATAACAAACAAAATTCCAAGTAGACAGCTTAGCCCTCCACCATAGTGTTGTGAAAGTGACAGATGAGTCTCTTTAGAGCTAAGGTTTTCTCTGGCAGTATGGGCTCTTATAAAATGTAATACATTCATACTAATGGCACATACTGTAGAAAATGTCCTTCTTCCACAAATATCTGATTTCACTCAAAGAGACTGGATCTGTGTAAATAACATGTAGCAGCACTTTCTAACTGTCTCATTGAAGCTGTGCTTTTGTGCAGAAATAAATTAAAGTTTTGAAGAAAACTGGATGACAAAGGCTGCAAGAAAACCACGTGGTGGTGGCTTAGGGGATAGACCAGGAACCCCAGAGATAGCAGACCTGAAGTCCTCATCCCTGCATCTGTACTCCTTTTCAGTAATTCCTTTGTGTGGAGTAAATGAACAGATTATTAAAACTGGTGCCACAACTACAAACTTAATCTCATCTAATGTTTTCCAGTGTTTTTTAATTAAAAAAAAATGTGTAGCCTGCTGTGGAATTTCTATCATTATCTTTTATGCTCCTGAATACTGTGGGTTTATTTGTTTGTTTTTTAATTTGTGAAATAAAAGATAAGCCAGAGCTATTTTAAGTAACTGCACCTCAAGAGACTTTTAAGCAGAACACTACACAGAAAATATTGCCAATACTCAAACTGTGTCACCATCCAAATATCATCTTGATTGGAATTTATTGAGTGTTATTGAATGGGTGTCTCACCTTTGGATGATTTAGTAACCAAAAACATGAAGGTGCAGAATATCTAAAAATTGCAGCAGCTGAATCTGAATATCAAGTTAGCCTGGTCATACACTGACAAAAACTTTAATTTAAAAAAATGTTTAATTTGTCATAACTTGTTGGAACTATATTAACCCACCACATCATGTACTATCTTCCTCATCCCACTCACAAATGTCTCAGCATTTTATTTAACATCTAACCTTTTCTCATATCCTTGTATTAAATGTCAAAATTGAATTTTACATCCTTTGGGAGCTAAAATGTACCACCCTCATATTTTTTTCTTATACACATTTCAATTAATAAATGAAACGTATAACAGCAATTTTTTAGCACTCCCTATAGTTTTATTCATTTGATCACACAGGTTAATCACACAAATGGTCCTGAGTTTTCTGTAGGACTGTGGTGCCTTGGGATCTAAGATCAGGCTATAGTACTTAACTTTTTAACCTGCTTTTGATGATTCTGTAATTAAAGAAATGCAATTCCTTTATTCTCCTGCATTCTTCCCTCATAATGAATGGATGGTTTCTGAATCTGACATGAAATATCTTAAGGGTTCAGATGAGTAGTCCATTTGTCCAGTAACCTGCTCCTGGTTAGTAAGGGTCAGTAAGTTATGCTTCCTTTAATGAAGAGTTTGGAATGGCCTGCCATAAAGGTAATTACTTTCCAACCCCAGGCAGTTAATGTTAATGTTATGCCCTGAGGCATGAAAGTTTAAATCCTTACTTATCTTACATCCTTTCTGATGTAACTGAATGTTCTCATTTTCTATACAAATGTTTAATGCTTACTTCAACAGCAACACCTGAAAAGTCTCAGTCTGTAAACAGCAAACAGCTGAGTAAAATCTGAAACATTAGCCTTAACTTCTGTTTACTTGTGCTACCCCCTATGTTAAGTTGCAAGCAATTATTTCTTTGCTGGCTGCTTCTGCTTGTGGGATGCTTGGCCCACAGAATCTGTCTGAAATATCTGGTAAATGGAAATTATTTTCTTTCAGTTCTCTTACTCTAAGGAAGAAAAAGCATCACTCTCATAAAACATTTTAAGAAGTACTTATTAAGACTGATATCAATGTTAATGGTTATTATCACAATGTTTTACACTTTATGAGTGTCACTGTTAAAGATTACAAAGATTCAGGTGGCAGATTTCTATATGTGTGCAAAGTTAGTGACTATGGTCAACATACATGAAGCCCTAATGTTTAGGATGTTTGGGCCCTGTAAGGGACTCCATAATCTATGATACCCAGACTCCTTGAAAGGTGCACAGGAGGAGTGCCAGCGTCAAAACAGGGGCCGGCTAAGAAGGGCAATATTTAAGCATTGTACTTAAGTTGATGGAGGCAAAACTGAAACCAGATCTGCAAACCTCTGTGGGGCGACAACAGTCCCAGGAAGTGCTGCTTACTGGAATCCATTGCCTAGGACCATATTCTGGTCCCAGGGGTGTGTTTCATTTTAAAACACACCACGAGAGAAAGGTGCTAAGGCAGACTATCCTCTACACGACAGCTGAACAGTTAGTATATTCACCTACAAAATAACAACGTTCAGGCTCAAGGTTTTCCTCAGCCTGAAGAGCTGATATGAACTGGATAACTTTCTACAAAGAAGTGGCTGATTTGGTAGATGAGGGAGAGCAGTGGATACTGTACCCAGAAGTAACATTCAGGGAAATACATAAAACTGTGAGGAACAAAATGCTAGAGGAAAGCTGAAGTATCTTTTGCCACAGAGCCCTCAACTACTGAATCTTTTAACTTGTGACCAAGATAAGGTACAAACCTTTTTAAAGAATATCCACAATGGGAAATAAATTTCTGTAAATGCCTGACAGAATCTATAATATCATTACCTAACACCTAGTAGCAAGGTCAGCTGATTCTTAAGGCTTTATTTTCAGTGAAAAGAAGGTTGTTAAGTCTCCAAAGGGAAAGAACAATTGCATCTAAAAAAAGAAGCAAGGTGAATCTTGAAATAAAGAGGCTCACAAATACTGACAAAAATTATGACTAAGATGGAAACCTCCACTTTTAGGCTTGAAACAAAATACCTTGGACTTTATTTCAACAATTATAAAGATGATTTTTCCTCCTGACAGAGGTCTAGATTGACAGAGGGTAAATGGAAAAGCCATGCCATGATCTTTCAAGTACATCTTTGTAAAAACCATGTGTGTTAAGGGTAATATCTTCACACACTGTTGTAATAGTAATAAAAAGATCTTCTGTGCCTGAGGTTTGGAGAACAATTGGGATAAAAAATTTCTCATATCTCATTTTTTTCTTTGCTCTCTTTAATCATCCATATCAGGTGCTAGCTGACATAAGCATTGAGTAAACAGCAGACTAACACTCTCTGACTATACAACTGTGTGCTTTCTCTCCTGAAAGATAACTGTAAGTGTCCCTTGGAGGTGGTTCTGCCCTACAAGCAGAAAAGATGTCAGCTTTTACGATAGGATCTGGAATCTAAATGGACTTTTTAGGGCTACTTATTGAAAAACTGTTGTAGCCCCAGCTGGCAGCTAAGCACCACACAGACACTTGCTCACTCCTCTGCCCTGCCAGTGGGATGGGGGAGAGAATCAGAAGAGTAAAAGTGAGAACACTTCTGGGTTGAGACAAGAACAGTTTAATAATGGAAATAAAATATAATAGTCATAATCAAAATTAAAAGGAAAATAACAAAAAGAGAGAGAAATAAAACCCAAGACAGAAAAGTGATGCAAATGAAAAATGATTGCTTACCACCAATTGTTTGATGCCCAGCCTGTCCCCAGGTAGCGGCTGCGCCTCGGCCAACTTCCCCACAGTTTATATGCTGAGCATGACGTCATAAAGTATGGAATACCCCTTTGACAAGCTTGGGGTGGCTGTCCTGGCTGTGCTCCCTCCCACCTTCTTGGGCACTCCCAGCCTTCTCACTGGCAGGCCACTATGAGAAGTCGAAAAGGCCTTGAATGTTTAGCAACAACTAAAACATCAGTGTGTTATCAACATTATTCTCCTTCTAAATCCAAAACACAGCACTGCACCAGCTACTTGAAAGAAAATTAACTCTATCCCACCCAAAGCCAGGACAAGAAGGAATACCAAGTCCTCCATAG
Source organism: Phalacrocorax carbo (assembly GCF_963921805.1). Taxonomy (NCBI): domain Eukaryota; kingdom Metazoa; phylum Chordata; class Aves; order Suliformes; family Phalacrocoracidae; genus Phalacrocorax; species Phalacrocorax carbo. Next base: position 31,191,556 of record NC_087513.1, read on the forward strand.
ACCTTCTAAGATGATTCACTTACCAAACTTCAACCATTTCACTGAGCCTGTACTCATATGCAGGGCCCTGTTTAACTGATTTTGAAGACAGGTCCCTTCAGATTGCGGTGCAGGCTTTATGTGGATTGAGTCACTCTCTGAAGGCGCCAGTGTCTTTTCAGAGTCTGTGGTTAAGATCCATGAATCTGAGGCTTGATTTTTTTACATAATTTGGTACTTTGCACAGCAGATTGCCATCAGAAAACTTAGATAAGTCAAAATCAAGGCTGGATTGTCTCCTAGTTCTGCTTGAATTTTATTACACAGATTAATCTTGAACTTCCCTTTGATCCCACAAAATTATGTAGATGCAAGTTTCCCCCCATGTTGCCTTCTTTCTTGATATATCGTTCACAGTTGGAGAGTACTCAGGCTGACAATAACTTTAAGATTTTTAAAAATAATTTCCATCAGACCTTAATGTTTATTTTTTCACAGAAATGTTGAAAAGAAGATTTAGACATTTTGCTTTAACACATATATCAGCCAGATTATACAGAATTCTGTTGATTACATAAAATTTTACATAAAGAAAACCTCTGAATATCCTTACTCTACAGATAAGTTTAAAAGTTCACAGTCCAGCCAACTTGTGCTTTGTGTTAACTCTGCTGTGGATTACTGTTAGGTTATCATTAAGAGATTCCATTCATGTTGCCTACTCTTGAAATTAGTAGGAGTTTTATGTGAGCAAATGGAACAATATGTACTTTTTTCTTAAATGCTCACAGGAAAAAAATCAAAAGATTTGTTCTAGATCTTAGCAACTAAATCCAACATTAATTATCTAAGTGAAGTCTTTTGTATTCCGTGCTACACAGCTGTACCTAACAAGTTTCTTTTCTCTCTCTAGAGTTGGTTAAACTTATTTGGATTGCCTTAGGGCACAACTCCAAATCTGACATTGAGTCCTCAATAACTGGGTGCCAAGCATGAAAAGGCCTGTTCTTCAGGGCCTGACTTTTTAATACTTTTTGAAGGATTTTCTCCTTTTAAGGCATCTAAAATGATTTGCTTGACTTGCCAAATCAGTAGCCACTGCTCAAAATCACTGCAAAGGTGTGATACAAAGTCTGAACATATTTGTTCTTTTTGTAACAGGACAAAAAAAGAAAATAATTTCCTCTGCCTTTTCTCTATTAATAATCTGTATTTGAAACATACCTTTCTCAGAGGCAGGCAGGTAAAAGTTTTTAGAAAAACACTGAACAGTTTGAATGGGATTTTCCAAAAATACTTAAATGTACCAGTAAATGCATTACTTGATTGAAAGGTAATGGAACTTTTTACCCTAAATCATTTTGGGATAAATCCAAAGAGTGATTTGGTCATCTAGCAGTCAGCCCAAGTTCTTTAGCCTATCATTTAAGCACAGTGAGTCTAATCTCTGCTGCATATTTGGGTTTTTTCCTCTCTCTCTCTCTCTCACACACACACAGATGTTACTTAATCCTCTAGGTACCTAAGGTACTAAAAGCTACATTCACAGAAGGTTTCAGGTGCTACACTACTTCTTCAGTGAACTAATATCTTCAATCTGAATCCCCAGAATCCCCATACAACAAATAAGGGAAGAAGAATTGACTATGGATGAATGAAATTTCTGAAGTGCACTGAATAAGGAAACGTCCATATTGTCCAAAAGCAGGAAAGTTAGTCTCTAAGATTGTATCAATCCTAGTAAATTAAAAGTGCCTAGGAAGAGTCTCAGGAAAATTAGCACTTATTCAAGTAACACCCAGAGTTCAGGACTTTACTCAGGCCTGTGACCGTTCTTATAGATGGTTTGAATGTAGTGACCCTATTTTGCAGTGACCCTATTTTGGAGAATATTAACTTATTTAACAGTGTGACTGTAGGCCATTGGAATAAACGCCAGAGAATGAACGGTCCTAGACACACTTCATTTACCTATATGGATATAACACAAGGCAGTTGGTAGCTGTTGCTCTTATGGGAAGTAGCCACTGCTCTGTTCTTTGCACCATCTCCTGGAATTAGTTGCTAAACACAGCTATTTTCCATGCTTCTTACTCATACTCAATTTTTCCTTTGTTAGACTATTGTCTAGTTTGCAGAAAAGCCAGTATCTACTCCACAGGAAGGATGTGAATCTGTATTGTCCAAAAAGCCAAAGTCATCTTTTTGTATTTTAGCAGAAACTTTGTTCATGGTTTTCACAGGGCTCTTGGAACTTTGTCTAGGTGTTTTGTGCATTTGATCCTCTCTTTGTATCACCTTTTTTTTTGTCCTTGTAATGTCGTGACACTCTGAAATGTTATTTAGTCAGAGTATCCTCTTTTGTTCTCCCTAAGAATTTTCTTAAACTCTGCACTTTTAAAAATAAATAGGGAATATTTTCCCATGAGTATTTCCTCAGAGATTCTGTGACATTGTCCTTACTTTTCCTTCACAACTTTCTTTCAAAAAGTCCTTCCTCAGATTTACAAAGATTTACAAAGACAAAGCCGTTTCTACTCTCTGATCTGCTAACCTGCTTCAAGACTCTTACCCTCCCTCCTTTGGGGTTATTTTTCTCTTTTCTATTCCTTGAGAAAAAAACAAAACAAAACAACAAACAAACACTTCTCCCCAAAAAAACCCCGATCCTGCAGTTCTAGCCTGGATGTATCTACACAAAGGTGGAATGCAAGTGCTTTTAACAAAAGGCAGCCTCTGCCCACTGCTGCCTTAGGTCCTTGGACCTCAGCTGCCCATTCCCATGAACAGTGAGTATCTCTGCTGTTTCCCTCATTAGCAGTGCCAGCAACAGCCTTGAATTAAAAGCTGTAATGACTTGGAAGCCTTTGAAATATTGCTTTAAAAAATCAGAAAATATATTGGAGAAAGATGCACTATTTATCACATCATGCACTCATACACGGCAGAGATGGAAGAGAGCCTTGGCCAAGGGAGCAATTCTGCGTTTTTCCAGCAAATGCTGGTAAAACACGACTTCTGTTTGTCCCACAGATTGGTGAAATGCCTGTATCTGAGTAACAGATCAGGGTCCTTCTTTCCCCCTCAGTGCTACATGGTGGAGAGGTTGCTGTGGTTGTTAGGGGCATCTCTCAGAAGTCAGTGCAATAAGAAACATGTCAGTGTCTTTGAATCTCTGATTTTTTATGCAATGTTTTTTAAAACTTCTCAAGTGCTGCCTAGCTGATGTCTGAAACAAACATATCCTTTCAGAACAAAAATATATAAATATACGTAATCTAAATTAGCATATAGATTCAAACTCTTTAATTATACACTGCAAAGTTTAAAATTATAGATAATTAATTAAGAAAGCACACGTTCAGCACTGATGCTGCTCCAGCTCTTTAAACATCAGCCAGTTAAGGAAATTGAAGAAACTGAACTGATGAGCAGTGTTTATTTACAATAATCTGCCCTTAAGCCTGCAAATGGGTTCAAATACACGTTACTTGTGTCTATCTGCATGGATGAAAGGTGTCTATATGAATAAAACTAATTAGTTACCAAGGGAAAATCTACACTGTTACGTTGCAATCAAAATTGATGGGCCTCATCGAAGGTTTAGCATATTACAAGAGCTGCCAATGCTTGTACAGGAATAGGATAATTCCCTTAATTAATGCAGATAGTTAGTATTCTATTTAGAGACAAAAAGCTGCAATGATAGAAAAAAGAAGCTTTCATTTCCTGACATAAGGAAAATATAGATATTTATAACAAGTCAGAGATGTCTTTTGGCCTACTTTCAATATTTAGTTTTAGAAGATTCTAGTGCTACAGAATTATAAATAATTCTGTTATGCATATTCAAGAAATCATTATTTCATAGCCATGAAATATAAACCAGGTAAGAATTCATGATTTTTCTGAGTTTCATTTAGAAACTCTTACGTCTATGTCCCCCAGGGAGATGCACAAAGGAAATTTCATATATTTATCTAATGTTTAATATTGTCAGAAAGTAATGGTGCTATAAATGCAGTAACATTTAGGTAAGTCATTTAAATACTTGCTACTTATTTACTGAACATTTACTGATGATGATACTGAACATGATGACTTCCTTGTCCTGTAATGTTGAAATATTTTGGAGAACGATAACAGCAGTATTGGAAGTATGGGCTGGTGAATCATAGAATCATAGAATCATTTAAGTTGGAAGAGAACTTTAAGATTGTCAGGTCCAACCATTAACCTAAGATGGCCAAATCCACCACTAAACCATGTCCCTAAGCACCACACCTGCATGTCTTTTAAACACCTCCAGGGATGGTGACTCAACCACCTCCCTGGGCAGCCTGTTCCAATGCTTGACAACCCTTCCAGTGAAAAAATTTTTGCTAATATCCAGTCTAAACTTCCCCTGGCACAACTTCAGGCTGTGTCATCTTCTCCTGCCACTTGCTACTTGGGAAAAGAGACCAATATCCACCTCACTACAACCTCCTTTCAGGTAGTTGTAGAGAGCGATAAGGTCTCCCCTCAGCCTCCTCTTCTCCAGGCTAAACAACCCCAGTTCCATCCACCTCTCCTCATAACACCTGCTCTCTAGACCCTTCACTATCTTTGTTGCCCTTCTCTGGACATGCTCCAGCAACTCAATGTCCTTCTTGTACTGAGGGGCCCAAAACTCAACACAGTATTAAGGTGCGGCCTCACCAGTGCTGAGTACAGGGTCACAATCACTTCCCTACTCCTGCTGGCCACACTATTCCTGATACAAGCCAGGATGCATTGGCCTTTTGGGCCACCTGGGCACACTGCTGGCTCATGTTCAGCTGGCTGACAGCCAACACCCCCAGGTCCTTTTCCTCCAGGCAGCTTTCCAGCCACCCCTCCCCAAGCCTGTAGTGTTGCATGGGGTTGTTGTGACCCAAGTGCAAGACCCAGGACTTGGCCTCATTAAGCCTCATACAGTTGACCTTGGCCCATCAATTCAACCTGTCCAGATCCCTTTGTAGAGCCTTCCTCCCCTTGAACAGATCAATACTCCAAGTTAATTTGGTGTCATATGCAAACTTACTGAGGGTGCACCTTGTCCGATGGAATAGTGCACCTTCTCCTATGGAAACATCTTGCAAATGTATAAACCTTCTAAACTTCCTGGAATCTTTAGTGGATCGATGGCTGCTTGCAAAAACTCATAAATAAATAAAAAATCCTTGCTACTTCTGCCAGAAGCTTGCTCATGGCCCACAGCAGGTGAGTGACTGCCTGGCCACCCACAGACCCTGAGGCCCCATGCCCCTGTCCTCACCCAGTAGCACCCCCAGAAATAAAAAGGCAAAAAACATATGATGCAATTGCAGGGTTGTTATATACAGAAAATTTATTTTACTTGTTGGCAAAAATAATAACACGTCAGAAGCAGAACGGCTTACTTCCCAGAGTAGTTGAAGGCTGTGTGTAGGAGGGGAGTTGTTTCACTGCCTCATTCCCGGCCTTGGCTTACTGCTGTCTCTTCATTATTCACATACAGCTTCTCATTTTGTCTTTTCCATTTACCATATCTCTTCTGTAATTTTATCAGTCTGTAACCTCAGGCAATAATTAGCTGTATCTAGCATGTAAACTAGAGGCAAAGTGTTAAAATTTTATGCTTTTTGCATGTGCTCCCTCCAACTATTTGTTTTTTGTATTTAACAGTGACTTTGGAAATTATGTGTTGGCTAATGTCTTCACTACCAAATCTGTGTGCCCACAGGGGTTCACTGGGCAAAGATAGCCTAAAATCAGTGCTAAATCTTGATTTAAACATTGCCATGGCATTTTGTGGATTACAGGACAAATGACGTAGTTATCTTAGTCCCACCTTGGCCGAATTCACATTTATATTTGCAAAAACAACCTAACAACCTGCATTAGGTATGATTTTAAATTTGGATATTGCAGCCTTGGTGAAAAGAGGATCCCAATTTGAATGCAATATCAACTAAGAGAGTCATGTGATAGGGTGGATGATAGTATTTCCGACTGCCCCGATCTCATAATTCCAGCTGAAAAAATAACCGGTGCAAACCAGTTAAACAAATAATGTTAGCCCAATCTGCTCATATGAAGTAACTCTGATAAGCAGTTTGAATTGTAGCTTTGCAATAGTAATGAAATATTTTAAGGTATGTTTTGTAAAATATGAACTGTTTTCCAAACTCAAATCTAAACATTTTAACTCAATTGACATATTATGTCATTGTTTATATATGTGATGGGTGAAATTAAAATTATAGAGTACAATGTTAATCTAAGAGAAAATAGTCTTGTATATGCTTATCTCTAACTTCAAGAAATATTTATCCTGTTATTTCTTAAATCTTTCACCCTAAAGTAACTGTGTTGTCTACTGTAACTTTTAACTTTCTCCACATCACAGTGTTGAAAGAAAAGACGTAACATAGTCACTGGGAACCCAAGCACAGCTCGCATGTAAACATGCTGACAACCACATAGCTCATAATTCTAAGATAACAAGATTTACATATATAAAACGTACTTGTCCAGGATGGCATTGGGATATTACCTGGCAAAGTGCATTTAAAATATGAATTTTCTGAAAACTACAGACATGTATGCAATTAAATTTTCCCCAAGGATTTGTGCTGAAATATGTACAATTATGTATTTAGTAAAATTATGTTTAGTATGAGCTGTGAGAATCTGAATATATGAAATGTTACAAAACCCCTAATTTGTATGAGTATTATTTAGCTGAGAAAATTATGGGGGTCATTTAACAAATAGTTTCTTTTTACCCACTGAAATCTACCTTAATTTTTTAATCACATAATTAATACAGTAGACACACAATTGTAAAAAATAAACGCAATCATATACAAATACCTGATGTTTATTCTTCTGTAAAAGATTGCAGTGTTTTATTCCAATTAAAAATAGGGAGAGGAAAGATTAAAAATTAGAAATTAAGAGATCGTCTTCAGTCAGATCTGCAGGATGCCTAGTGGGAAAAAAAAAGCTCAAAAGACTATGAAACACTAATGTATGAGTCTGCAACATTCAGTCAAAATTTGATAGTTGTTGTTTCTGATTTTTCATACCAGGTTTTTCAACTGAGCCATTTCCTGCATTTTTAGACAGGATATGTGCTCTCAGTTTTCACCACTGGGAAGCGTACTATTGAATATCATTGAAGTCAGCAGGTTTACAAGTTAGGGCTGGTCCGTGGCTAACCAACGTATCTATACACACATTTTTTTCTTCTATCTGTTCTACATATTATATCTAATTTAATCCCATTGAAATATACTTAAGAAATAATGTGTAAGTATTAGTTTTAATTACTTGTAAACCTGTCTTTTTCTAAGGTCTTTTAACATCTCATTGGCCAGATCCCAGCCCTTCTGAAACCTGGGGGAAAAAAGGTAGTTCACTCTGGAAGACTTAGTGCTCTCACAGAGAACTGCATTTAAAATTCATTTGCTTAAAACCTTTAGGAGAAAAGTTCAATTCAGACTAATGCTTTTATGTGAGATGCCAATACAAGATGCACTTGCTAGCTCATTAACTTTCTACTATGTTTTCTCTGTCTTTGTTACGTAGTGGACTGTGGTGTATCGACATATTGAATACATTGTTTGGTATTAGGTTCCTTGTCCTTCACTTCATTTGTCATATTTTTCATATTCCTACTGTGGCCATCACTCTTCAAGACAGAAGCATATCTCATGCATAAAAGAAAAGCAATTTTAAATCCCACCACTGTGAAAAAGAAGTGTGTGAGAAATCAGCAGGAAGAAAAAGAGAGAGTAATGAAGAGATATTCAGATCTCTTATCTCCTTTTCATTTAGGCATATTGTATAACAGTTCAGGGGTGAGTGTATCTCCTGTTCCAGTGGATCTCAGAAAACTTTATAGTCTTGACAAAGGTAAATGGACAGATTAACTTGAAAGAGACAAAATATTTTATAATAATTCCAAAATATACTAAAGGCTAGTTTTAGAAAGTGGATGAGCCAGGGGAAAATTACTGAGGAATGTTGGAGAGGAAAATTTATTTCACTTTTCAGAAAAATTCTATCTTGATAACTCTGTTGTAATAGAGTTATATATGAATAAAGAAATAGCAGTGGGCATAGTAAGTCATGATAGTAACAGAGAAACCTGTACAGCAGATTAAGGTATTGTAAATGTAAATCAGGTATGAAGAGAAAGTGATATGAAGTATCCGGAACAAGAAATGGACTTTCTGGAATTTTGCCATGTTAATAGCTTACCAAAAAAAAAAAAAAAAAAAAAAAAAAAAAAAAGAATAGAGAGTGGATTACATAAAGATGAAGGATTGTCTCTCTTCAATAGCAGGCACAGTATTACAGTATTGATCTTAACTAAGTGTGTTAGACAATGTTGCTGTTGTTTTTAAGATTATTTTCTTTATATTGTTTATCTTGCTTGAATTTAAGCTGAGTTTTACATTATGAGGTGTGACATTTCAAAACGATTGTCTTGTAAAGGAAAGACAAATTTTGCTTACTGAAATAGAATCTGAGAAGAGTATTTAGATAAATATCATGAACAAGTTTATAACTAGCACGTGTTATTTTAATGCTAGATGTAGGATACCTCACAGTGCAGAGACACTACTAAATTAATAAGTAAGATTTTTGTATTTGACCTTCAATTCTTAAGTACCTTTTCTTGTAAATGGAATCAAGAATAGGTTAATATGTATGTAAGCCTTTCCTCTGCTCATGTCAAACAAACCCAGACACTAAAGCAGTTGATAGAAAAACCATTCTGGCGTTATTTTTTCACTGAGGACTAAAGACAAAAATATTTTTAAGGGAAATGCAGGTTTTAAAATTTTGAAACTTGGATCATTCTAAAAGAAGAAAGAAAATGGTATAAATGGATATTTATAATTTTATTTAAATAAATAGATTAATTTTTTTTTTTGTCTGTTCTCTGATTTTCCAAAGATTATCATGCTGACAATTCACAGGGAAAAAACAACTTTTGCTAACTTCACATAAAATTCTAGTTAACAATGATCAGAAGAATTTAATTAATTATGGCATGTGAGAAATTGTATTTAACTGAGCATATGTCCCATCTGCATTTAACAAAATATGATTTCAGCTAGACTGGTAAAGACATAGGATCCAGTTCAGGGTCCCATAGAGAGTGGTTTGACACTAAAAAAAGAAATAAAATTAAGACTTAAAGATAGCCCGGATTTGAGAATGTTGGCAAAGGATGTTGCAGTTGTCCATATGAAAGCAGATTACAGGGTTCTCTTGGAGGGAAAGCAGCGAAACACTGTATTTTGATTATGCCAATTTTAGATAGTCTCACACAAAAGGAAAATAGAGGAAAAGGACAGAAATTTAATATGGACAGAAGCAGACAGATCTGGGCTACAGAGGTAGGTCTGTGAATTGTCTTTTTAGAGACTCTAGTGAATACTCATTTAGTATGAGATTATCCAGGCAAAGGGAAAAAGGAAGGCCATGCTGTGCAATCCCCATATAAATCAGGAGTGGGGAAATCTCTGTGGAACACAGTTAATGAATACTAATACAAGTAGCAAGTAGGAGGACTAAAAAAACCCCACCAAATAATGTAAGAAAAGTGAGAATAATTTATATTTTCCTGGATAGCCTAGTCCCAATTCTATTTTATCTGTACTTGCTTTTTGCCTTTGGGCTCAGTCAGAAGCTAACTCTTCAACCAAGATGGACTTCAGTTACTCTTGCTCAACTGGCTGCACACTTGACTGAGGACAGGTTGTTGGAGAAGTGTGGTGCCCTGCAGAGTGGAAACCAAAAATGCAGACAAGCAAGGTTGACACTGCATAAAGCAAATTTGAACTGGTAGTAGTACCTGGCACCTTCACTAAGCTTGAGGAACCAGAGCTGAGGCAGCAGTTAAAATTGGAAGTGGTTCTTGATTCAGGTGGGAACACTTCATTTTTCTTCAGATGGAACAAGTTCATATTGTGAAAATTGATAAGGAAAGAGGTTGTGGAAATGTGCCAAGAAGCATGAGTGTCATGAGATTAGAGTGACTTTTGTTATGACTGATTCATCTATGATTATTTAGAATACATATTTTAAATAATTCAATCACTTATTTAGAAATGAAAGAATACTACAATTCAATCTGCAAACGCTTTTCAACAATTTAAAGGTTTTGAACTCTTTACACCCATTTTTAGCTTCTACTTCTTTTATTTTAGTAATCTTTCTGCTATTTTTTCGTTATTAGTCACAGTCCATAATTCTTATTTTCACCCTACTGACCAGTTTAATCATGATAAACTTTTCCGCTCATTGGCACTGGTGAAAAATACTCTCTCTTTTTAAAAATTTTATTCTCACTGTTCCTAGTTTTCACTCTGTTACTTAACCATTCCCCTAGGTTTTTTTTCATAGTCCTCAAAACATTTTTTCAGTTTTCCAAGAATGTTATTATGGAATTAAACTTTTTGAAAATAACAATAGAAATTGTTAACAAAATAAAAATATAAACACTTGTTCCCTTTTTTTCTCTCACAATGTTGGTACCTTCAGATATTACTGCATTTTAAAATTTAATTCTTGTGTATCCATGTAAGAAAACATAATTATCTAGTTACATGATGGACCTAACCTGACATTTTTCATCTCAGTATTAATATGTCATAAAGTCAAATGCTGCAAAGTTATAAACCATGTGGTTCTTGCAGCAAAGTAAGCTGAGATTTAGAGCACAGCTGGAACTTGATGAGGAAAAAAATCCATGGATGAATACATCACATAAAGAAGGTAAACTGTGTCTTTAAGTGTATCTACTCTTTCTACTTAAGAATCTTTGTTTTTAAAAAAGTCACAATTTTTGCCCTCACCTTGTCAAAATGATTCAAGAAAAGTGCCAAAACAGCAACAGATTTAGGGTTTTTTTTAAAGATAAATTATCTTGTTCGACGGATTTTGCCTTAATAGTTGGAATTAAACAGTGTCTAACTGGAATGTCAAGAAGTGGTTTAAATTTTGAGAGTAAGAGGATAGACTGGTCAGATAAGCAGGGTTTGAATCAATGACTAGGTCAGAACCAAAAGGTCATCAAATGTGGTTGAATAGGACATTGACCTGTAATTCTGTCTATAAACACATTGTTGAAACATGGGACATGTCAAAGATTTGAACTGTAACAAGAAGTTTAAATTAACCGAAGAGTCAGCTGGATAAATTGTTGAAGAATGAATTAACTGGAGGGCAGAATGAGCCTTTGGGGTTAAGAGAGGTCTTGTATGGATTGGTTTGATTTTTATCTAGATGAAAACAAATTAAGTGAAAGAAAACAATCTAAAGGATAAAAGGGTTAAGACTTAGTATATTACATTGTTTCATGCCTTATGTATTCCTATGCTGTGGTCCTAATCAATCTCAGTTTTACTGACAAAGCTGTAAGTGCTGCTGAAGCAAATCAGATACTGTAGGTAGAATGGAAATTATTTAACATGACCAAGTAGTTTCTTTGAAAAATATGTATCCCTGGGCTACAAGTGCTCAAAATCAATGCTCAGTGCTCTCTTATGGATGGTGAACAATATTGTGAGGCATACAAAAAATATTCATGATGCTAACTCCCTTTGTCACTGAAATGTCACTGGATTGTCAAAGTGAATAACTGAAAACCTATGTATTTAGTTTAAAAATCTCTCTATGGAGATATGATATCTGGTACATTGAACAATGACATTCCTGTATGTATTAGTGTATTTAAAGAAAGCAATAACAAAGGAACTCTTCACATTTGGAATAACTATTTTATGGGTTAAGAAATCTAATGAAAAATAATTATTGATATAAACCCCCCCAATTATCTTAATAATCACGATCGTGTCTATGAAATCAGCATTCAGGAAAAAAAAAAAAACCAAAACCAAAAGCCTAGCTATATTAGGGGTAAGCAATTATTTGCAGGTAAGCAACACATAAGCAGAGTTATGCCCAAGAGGCCACTCTATATGGGAAATTCTCACAAACACAATATCGAGAATGATTTCTATATGCAGACCCTGCAGGCTAAAGTTCAGAGAAGTGGAGCTGGAGGTAGTGAATAGGCAATATATCTGCATAAACAAATGGATGTACCTCTTGATTAATGGCATGTGGAAAAAAATTTTTATGAAGACATATTTTGTCATTCACAGTCAGACTCTACTAACCAGTATTTGCTTAAATGATTCTTTTATTAATATGAGTAAAAGGACTGCTCATATTTAGGTTTATCTGGAAGGATCCTACTACATGAAACATGCATGGCTTTTTCATTTTCCTTGCAATACTTCAGGAATTATTTTTCAATTTAAAATGTGTGAAGTCTAATAGCTTAGACACAGAGTAATTAGGCAAAATAACCCACCTATTTGCAAACATCTGTGAAACCTTTTATACCAGGGCTCATTTTGCTACTACAGCTAAATGTCCATGTTCAAATTTTGTCATGGTACTTGTATTACGACTGAAAAGGGAGTAACAGATGTATTCAGAATGTGTACCCATATTTATTTTCCCAAGAAATTGCACTTCACCCGATTAATTCTTAGGAAACATTGTGAAAATACATGTTCTGGGAGACATAACCGGATGGTGTCTGAGTTGGTATTTGTAGGTGTGTAATCGCTGTTCACCCTTTATAGACAAGCTGTGTTCTTGTTAATAGAATTATACAAATTCCTGCATAGAGGAAACTGTATGACCAGTGTAAGAGTTTTCACTGTACTTTGATTGCTAGCTACAGACTGTTCCCAGGTCATAATTTATCCATTGAGGCCAAGTCAGCTAGAAGTGTTTTGCTTTGATTTGTGAAAGAGGATTACTTGAGTGCTGTTTCTTTCCACCTCTGTTCCAAGACTTGTATAAAAGGGTTACACATGAAAAAATACTGAAACCCTGTCAATATTTCTTGCAGTATTGGGAATTAGACCTGCAAGTTGTTGAACATCTGCTACCAGTGCTTATCTGGGATTCACAGAGTTGGATGGTAAGTTAATATAAGAATGGACAAGCACAATGAAATATAAAATGTGGGGAAGATTAAGAAAAATAAGCAAAACACTTGTCTATTACTGGTTTTAGTTTACTGAACCTCTCTTGTCCTAGAGCCCTTTGCCTATCATTGGTCAGAGAAAAGTGAAGTGATAAATATAAATATAAATGTTGCTCACCAGGTAAGTGTGCTAGAGCTCCTGTTTTCTCCTAGTGTGTCACTACAGCTGTCTCCTTAAACTGAAGTGTCACTGCCCTATGGCACTGCTTTTAGAAACAGATCAATGAGCCTGCAATTTCCACATTTTTACATTAATTGTGTTAAAATGTTTGCCTCAATGTGGGATTAAAAGGCAAAAAATGATGTTAATGGCATACTTATTTTCAAGTGAACATATTTTTTTAATTAAGCAACTTTCTGAAAGCACTCCATTATACAATGGAGTTTTACTTAGAAAACAAGAAACTATAAGCCCACACTCCCACTGACATTCATGAAAAGGGAGAAAAAGCATCATGTTCAGAATATGATTAAGTCATGGTACTCTCCCTCTGAGCAGCATTTTATCCTATTTCATCAGAACAGGAAACCATTCCTTTAGTTCTAGTGATTAAATCCTACAGGACAAAGCTGAATCATAGAATCATGGAATGGTTTGGGTTGGAAGGGACCTGTAAAGATCATCTAGTCCAACCTCCCTGCCATGGGCAGGGACATCTGCTAGATCAGACTGCTCAAAGCATCATGCAACCTGACCTTGAACATTTCCAAGGATGGGGCATCTACATCTTCTCTGGGCATCCTGTTCCAGTGTCTCACCACCCTCATAGAAAAGACTGTCTTCTTTATAGGTAATGTAACCCTATCCTCTTTTAGTTTAAAACCATTACCCTTTGTCCTACTGCTACAAGCCCTGGTAAAAAATCTCTCTCCATCTTTTTTATAAGCCCCCTTTAAGTATTGAAAGGCTCCAATAAGGTCTTCTCAGAGCCTTTTCTTCTGTAGGCTGCAAGTCTGCAATTCTCAAGTTTATTTTTCATACTGAGCTGAAGAAATCAATAGGATAGAATTTACAAGCTTTTTAAATGAAGCTGCAGAGACTTTTTAGATGTCTTGATCTTCCAGTAAGCAGATCATTCAACTTTTAATTTTAAGATACTTATATCTTCATTTCTAGATAAATACAATCACTGTAAGCTTAACTATCTTTTAAAGATGTTTACTGATATCTTTTATAAACATGATAATAGGGAGCTCAGGAGACTTATTCAAGAAAATGCTAAGGATCTTGGAGTAAACATTTAGATGGAAATTGGGAAACTGGGTTCAAGAGACCAATGCAGGAAAACCATGCTTAAATTCCTAGGTGTTTTAGACGTCTTCACTGCTTAATATTTCAAGCAATGATTTTCCTAGTACCTAAACCTGTGCTACTTATTATAACAAATATAACTCCTGGATCAGAAAGCTGAAAAGCTCAGAAAGCTCAGTGGAGATGGAAGAGGGTGACCTGGCTTCTTTCTGCACCAGGCTGTTGTGCTGGTACTAGTCTATAAAATATTAGAAGTAAGAGCACCACCCTTTTCTTTAGCTTACTGGTCAGCCTAGAACACAAAATTCATGGGGTCAGAATTTTGGACAGTACCAAGAAGTACCAGTCTGCAAACTTTGCAGACTGTCTGCAGAAAACTCAGTTCCAAAACAGGAATCCTAGTGATTTGCTTTGTAAATTATTTCAGATTCAAATCTAGTGAATATTTGATGTAAAATTCTATAAAATTAATCAAAATTCCCTCATGCTCTCTTCCTTGCCTTAGCCATGAGACAGTATCAGCCTCTGTACCCCAGTTTCATACAATTCAGAAGTAAAAGCCTAAGAGCCGAAGTTCTGCACAAAAGATCTGGGGTTTCTGTTTACTGTCTATGTGTTTCCCACTAAGTATTCTAGCTGTTATAAACCCCAACCTGGATTCCTGTCTTCTCCCCATTGCCTGTAGAAATAGTAGTTCAGAGCATCAATACTGAGTATATATAGTTGGCTTCCTACAGGAGTCTCGTTAATCAGTGCCCTGCAAGTGGTCATAAAGTCATGGCTTGCTTAAATTCACTAGAAGAGAGCCTAATCTGGACAGATTTCCACTAGGTCAGATGACTGTAGGCTCAGTGTCTACTTCATTTTCTGACCCAAGATCTATTAATTAGATAGAAGGCTTGCAAACAATACATTTGCAAATATTCCTTTACTTTAGAGGGAGCTGAACATATTGATCTTGCAGCTTTTAATCTATATCTGTATTCATTTTTATGCCATATGCAAATATGATAGATTAATGACATCTCACACTACAGAATAGATGCCTCAAGGGCTGTATGACTCTAAACAAAGGATCTAGGCCCTATATATACAGCAGCTCATGACACATTTTAGAACATTTGTAGCAAAATAAAGCCACAGTTTTGACAGAAATTAAACTGGACTAGTTTAGAATGAATAAGCAGATGTGCACTATGTCCCTTCCTTGACCTTTTCCAAAACAGCGTCTATCCAGCTGGTTGGCTTATGAAAGACAGAGATTATCAGTCTCAGATGAGTGGTAGAATTCAGCAGCTGTTGGAATGATGCATGCCAGTTCTGTTGAATTGTTTGCCTAGTGAATTTGCTGAGAATTTGAAAGACATGTAGAAGTCAGCATGGATTTCATTCGGACAGTGCCATGACAGACTGTTTTTGCTGCATGGCTCTTTCAGATGAAGCACCTTGAGGAAAACCAGAACTTTTAAGTGATTTTCGTAAACCTTCTAAAGCCTTTGACATCAGGAGTTGTTCTTATTTGTGCACAGTCCATTTGGCTGTCCTAATTAGTGGATCAGGTTCCGTTATATGAGAAAGAAGGTTGTGTCTTATGTTTTCAGAAATCTTTATTTCTCTTTCAAATAAGTTAAGTCGACTTCATATTAGCACTGTGTGTGATGCAGTGTTGATGGACGAATTTAAAGACAGCTATCAGCATACTCTTGAAAGCTGTACATGAAAAAACCAAAAAGACTCATATCCTGCAGATATTGACCACTGATTGTTTTGCTACAAAGCACAGTGATTCCACAGTCTATAACAACAACAACAGAAAAAACAAACAGAAAACCAAACCCACCAGAATGTATGTTTCCCACAGGACAGGGTAGCTTTGTAACAGTCCCCTTAGTGTCCACTGATAACATGTGACTCAGGCTGCCAACAAGTTTTGTTATCTTGGTAATGAAATGCGGTGATTGCTGACGGTATCACGAAGTATATCAGCATGGCTAGCAATACTTTGGTAAATTACGGTGCCAGCCACTGACTGAACTCAAAATTAGCTTTTGAATGAGAATATTATGCTGCTGTTGTCATAGTTTTATGGCTTCAGGATTTAGACAGATTGCTATGTAAATGCCTCGTTCATTTCCACCTATGCTGTTTTCAGCAAATACTTAGTGTCAAGTGGCAAAATATGATAACTAGTACCAAAGCTTTGCAGGTCAGTAAAAGCACTGACATTGACGCTGTAATTATCACATCTCAGATGAGGCAGCAAAATATAGTTCATGTGCCTGAGGGGAGCATCCCATTTTTTTGATAGAAAGACAAAGGTGCGGAGCTGGGTGGTTGAAACATTAGGAAGATGATGTCAAAGTTAATCTTAAAGCATGTAAAGTAAACTTATATCTCAAAACAAACTTTGATGGCAACGATTTCTGTAATTCTGGTGACCTTGAGAGACATACATATTGCTGCTCATACACTGAGCTGAAAAATCTTCAGTGTGGAGCAGAAGAAAATAACACAATAATAAAATAAGATCAGAAAGCACACAATTCACAGATGACTTCATGCTGTCCCAGGTTTTGCCTGTGACACACACACAGGCTAGTGTGCCTTCCAACTGGACTCACTCTTATGCTGGAATCCATGAGTGAATTTTGGAAGGCTGGTGTAGATTTTCATATGTTGATGACAGAGGAAAGTTTGCTTCCCCTGTGATAGTATGAAATGGGATGTTCGCCACAAGTCCTTCTTGGATCACTCTTGGCTACTCCAGAGGGTTTATTGTCTGTTGTTTTTTTTATAGATTACTTGAGTATGAATGTGGGAAAGGCCAGATGTAGTCCTGAAGCAGAATTTGTATTAGTGATCTTTAGCAAGTGGGTGCTAGTATCTAAAGAGAATTTACTAGAGTCTTATGTTATTTGGGAGATTTCACATTTGGATGCAGAACAAAACCTGGAAATTTAAACTCTATGAACCATAAGAAGACTCATTATAAAATGCATAACTACAGCAGACTTTAATTAATGCAAACTGCAGCATTGCTTTCTATAGTTAGGAAAGATGAGTTGCTGTCTTTTCAAGCAATAGAAATGTTCAAGTGCCCTACAAAATAATTACAGTCTGAAGTGTTCCCCTACGCTTGAACCACTGGGGAAAAAAAAATCAAAAGACGTAAAGATTTCACCTTTCCTTGGATTTTTATCTCAGTTTATATTAAAGAAATTATAATTGTACTTTAAATTATAAAAGTTACACTCTAGTTTCAGTGCAGTACCACTGAAATTATTAAACTTAATCATGTTAAAACAGAGAATAATTTGTTCAGCATAATCTAGTCTGAAGAAAATTATCTTATGACTTGAAGGGGTCATAACGGTTTCCCCAGTGTCTACAAGAAACCTATAGTAGGATCTCAGCGGTAGTTGAAAAAGTTGGATATATCAAATCTACACATCTGAAGGTTAAAGTAGGAGAATGAAACATGTTCAGGTTAAGTGATGCTGTTAATACAATGACTTCACATACAGTCTTTCTAAAGCATTAATGTACAGTTACTTATGCTTACATATCCCATTAACTACCATTTCTCTTCTACCTAGAAGAACTTGTAGAAAATGGAACATGTATCTTTGAAATAAAGCTTAGATATAATAAATGCATTTCTTTTCTATTCTTCAGTGTCTGATCCTCGAGGCTACAGGTGCCATTTCTCAGTCTGAAATCTTAAAAAATAATCAAAGCTCCATCTAGGTTTGAAATTCCTTAAGTATTCATTAGTATTCAGATGCAAAATCTAGTTCTGAAATCTAGGATATGGCAGCCAGGTAATGCACTAGACACTGGACAGATGATCAGGATGCTTGTATTCGCTTCTATTAGACCTTTTTATGAACAAGCTGCTCAGTTTACTGTCTCGGTATCAATCTTTGTGAAATATTTCCTTTCTGCTCTGGGGTAAAATACAGATGTCAAAGCCTGTTAATAATGGAGAGGTCCTCAGAAACATCAGAAATGCTGGTCCTTCCTCCGAATCCATAGTAGTATCTTTGTTTAGATCAGTATTTCTATGATGGATCAGACTCTGATACCAAGAAAACACCATATTCTTTCAAAAATATTGTGTTTTGATGTGGATACACTAAAAAAGGAATCTCTTATAAGTAAAAAAAAAAAGACAGGGAAAGGCTAGAATCGGTTAGTAATACCTAATTTTAAGTTTTGGAAGACCTTGCCAGGCTTCTCATGTGCACACAGCATGGATCCATCCCACCCCTTTCCAGTCAATAAGAACTCTTCTACTTATTTAATACATATTAGTCTGACGATCTGTTTCACTTCTGTCCAACTAGTGTCAGTAAACAAGACATATATGTGCATATAACACGTATTAGTGTATTATGTATATAAATATCAGTTACTGCAAATTCATCATACAATGTCATTTCAGCTGCTTACTTCATTAGACAGAGGAATCTGACATTACTCTCCATTCCATAATCACTGAGGAAACTAACAAATATGTCAAAAATAATGAGCATTATTCCTTACCTTGGATACTTAAAATTTCTTGTCTTTCTTGCTGAGGATATTTTCTCACTTTTCCCAGGCTCCCAAGTAACAATTTTCTCTCTTCCTTCTCTCTCCTGAGATCCCACTGTCCCTTCTAAAATACCTTCCTTTCTTCAGTGCCTTTTGAAAGAACAAGCAAAACTGTGCTTACTTATACTTGTTTCAGGCTGACCCAACCTCACTGTTATCAGAGCGTTCTGGATTTTCACAGTTGTTAGAGCAAACTGGACTTTCAAATTCACAGTAACATTCTTGTTTTCAGAATAGAGGAGGATAAGGATAGTAGGCTAACAGCCTGCACCTCTGAGCAGGGTGTGTAACGCCCTTCATTTGATTTCAGTGAAATTTTGCTGGTTTTATAGGTAGTGATGCCGCACACCTGGGGTTTTTCCATTCTGTTCTTTGCAGAGAGAAGTGGTCTTTAAAGCTTCAGAAGTTGGCTCTGACATGGAAAACAGCATGTCTTGTTGCTTTTTGCTTATTCCTGAAAATAGAGCTTATTTAATCCATCAACACACTAATCTTTTTTTTTTTTTCTTTTTTTTTCTCTATTTTAATTTCGGGAGGGTTGGGCATGAAAACTGTTTAATCTGTGGCAGAGTAACATTCAGCAGATGGATTAAAAGTCTTATCTTGCTAAAACCAGCAACATCAGGAATCAATATATGACTGACTTCCTCAAGTAATATCTCAAGGCAGAACACACAGGTTTCATAAGTTTACAGAAGTGATCCTAACTCTTGCAGATGCATCTGTGAAGTAAGATGGAGAAATGTGATTGTGTCAGTACAGTTCAGGCTCACATAAGGTTACAAGGGATGAACATTTGAGCTCAGGCATGTCTGCAAATAGCCTTTTGCTGCTTTTTCAAATTGAGCGTCTGATATAGCTTACAAACTTTGACAGATGTAAACAAATTTCAGTTTGACAAACTAGCTGTTACCTTTTTTCTTTCCTTTAAATCTACATCAGGCACTGTGAACTAAATGCAAATAATATCTTCTTCAGTCATCAGGGTCTTCCACATGGAACAGATACATTTATGTTTGCATGAGTAAATAACATCGATTCTGCACCGAACTTCCATAAAGATCCTAAAATGACTTTTGCAGACTATCTTAGCCCCTTTTCATGTAGGGAGCCCAGCTCCTCAAAGCACTTTACACAGCAAGAGTGCCTATTCAGGGAAGCTGAACCACAAAAGCTCAGTAAGCACTCAGTGATGCACTTTGATATAGTTGAGCCTGACCTTTGCCTGTTGCAACCTAATGTAGTTCCACTGATATCAAGGGAACTGTAACAATTTATACAGGGTGAGAATACAATCCGTAATATTTATTAAGCCTTTTTTCTACTGTAGAAATAACTAGGTACCCAACAGAGGTAAATCAATGTAGTTTCATTGAAATCTATGCAGACATGCTGCTTTAAAGAAGTAAGGGACCTGGCCCTCAAACCTTTCACAAATGAATGTGCTCTTTTTGCTGATATTGTCTTCATCTACTTACGAAGTCCTTATGTTAGAAATTAGTTTTTCTCTTTTTTCTGTGTGTCTTTCTACAGCAACACTTCCAAAGTGTGAGCCTGCCCACCCTCTCTGACTGCCATCACTACAACGTTAAGGTCACCAGCTTCCATTTTCTTTCTTCCATTGCTTCCTGTGAACACTTTCTGCTATTGCCAGAGGGCTGCTATCAGCACTGCCTGGCTCCTCAGTCCCTGGGCAAGACTGGGCTGTAAACAGAAAGCCAGATCTGGCATGAACTGCCAGGTGAGGCCTTTTGCCTTTGTCAGGCATAGCACAGGACTCACAGTCAATGAAGTACATGGCAAAGTAAGTCTTTGAAGCCAAATTAGAATTTTCAGACTACTACAGTGCTCTATACTGAAGCAGTAAAGGTGTATTTTAATCACTGCAGACTGCCTAAGGCAGCATTAGTTAGCCTGTAAGGTTATCATCAAGAAAAGACTGAGTATCTTTGGTTGAGTTGTAAAGTGCCTCAACCTTATGGGGCTGCTTGCAGCCTTTTCTCAACTGCACAGCTCCATCTTTGGGACACAGTGTGAAGAGTATACCAAAAGCTAAAGAGATTCTGTCTTTTGATTCTGCAATAAATTTTTTTTTTTAATTCCTTTTGCATGTGCTCTTTACTCCAGTGTCTGGCCTCCAAAGAAAAGGGGTGGACAGGGGATGGTTCTTCCCAGAGCTTCTACTGAGCTTCTCACTCATGAATCTACTCCTGTGTAGAGGCACAGGCATGGGTCTGCTTTGGATCCTGACTGGGACTATGCTGGCAGGGCAGCAGTAGTTATCTGTGGGGATGAACTGCTGGTGCCTAGAGCAGAGGCTTCCAATGAGCTATGGGGTAAGAGAAAGCAGCACACGTGAAAAGCTGAACCTAAGGTACTGAGCCCTTCTAGACTGTCTCAACAGTGGTAGAGACACAGGGGAAGAGCTAGCCATCTTGGAACTGGAAGGAGAGGAAACAGGGATGAGACAAATGGATCCAGAGAAGTTTAAGATGTTCTCTGTCTTCGTTTTTTCTGATGAAGGTGTCTCCATCCCATCCAAACCCCCACTTCTGATTTTTCCTCTGATGATGTTCCCGCTCAGCGTCTGTGTTGGAAGAAAACTCATGTTCTCCTTTGTAACAGAGTTCCCACCTTCCGCGGTTGCTGAAGGGGGTGCTCCACTGAAGCTAATATTTATTCTCCTTCTAAGTCTGAAAACACACTGCACTGAGGAGTCCGCAGCTGCGTAGAGAGTAGAACTGAAAAGGTGAGCGCCATGGCTTGTAGAGAACACTGCACTGGTTAGAGAAAACACAAAATTGTTACATTTGCCTCTGTCTCATTAATTTGCATACGGCTGGAAGTGAAAAACCTCAAGGGTAATTAAATTTTAAAGGTGCAGAAGGAGCAAAGAAAAACATCGATCAGTAGGAATGCTAACTTAATATTTCTTTCACCTTCTATTTATATGAGCAACCTATTCTCTAAGAACTGAAAATGAAAAATTTGTATTGCTATAACAAACACCTTTAACGTATGCAACTGTCACTTACAGCAGCATATAACTCGAGGCCTTCCTGACCTTGGCAGCTTTACAAGGTGTTGGGAATTGAGTTGATTTTTCTCATATTGGCATATGAAGCTTGAGAATGTGCTTCTGGCTCCACCTCCTAAGAATGCTTGTGGCATGAACACGATGTATACACAGCAACTTTATATGTATCATAAATACGTATAAATCAGGAATGTCAACAAAAGCAGACCATTTTGGAACACTTTCCTCCTACCAGCAGCTGAACATTTCATACAGACAGAGCCTGACTCTGCTGTCCTTAAACCCTATGCAAAGGTCTCAGCAGACATTATGCAGTAGCTTGTCCTCCTTAAAGATGAAGAGCGGGGAAATTCTTGAAGCTTTGCTTACTGTAAGAAAACCCAACACTGAAGTTTTTGTTTCCAGTTGAACCAGGTATTTGGAAGTCACTTCTATCTTAGGTATGTATTTATTTCACACATAGAATCATAGAATCATAGAATGGTTTGGTTTATAAGGGACCTTAAAGATCATCTAGTTCTGACGCGCCTGCCATGGGCAGGGACACCTTCCACTTGACCAGGTTGCTCAAAGCCCCATCCAACCTGGGGCCTTGAACACTTCCAGGGATGGGGCATCCACAGCTTCTCTGGGCAACCTGTTCCAGTGTTTCACTACATTCATAGTGAAAAGCTCTATCTCATAAACTTTAATCCTCATATTTCTCACTAATGCCCTAGGTACTAGAAAATTCAGAAGCAAAACCATTTATCGTATTACTGCATGAAGTGTGGTGGGTATGCCCCCCTCAGTACAAGGCAGGTTAAAGCAGTGAACTCTTTATACCCATAGCTCTTCAGTGAGGGTGATCTTTTGGAATACAGATGAAATCTTTTTTCTACAGGTATTTAAAAACTATTTCACATGGAAATCCCATAACCTCAGTTTTCTGACACAAATTTAAGGATTGGAGCTGACTTTGAGTCAGACAGAATGACATAGGGATCTGAAATTCCTAAACAACAAATTGAATCAGGTAGTAAAACTTAGAATAATGATTACACATTTAGGTGTGCAATTTAGATGTCTATATCTAACAGAATGATGTAAGGATGGCGTGGAAACTGGGCTGGAATGTCTAAGCTGGAAGCAATATATTGGACCAGAAGAATAAACTATTAAGTGGCTTGAAAATTGCACACTGGCTCAAAAGGGCTCAGAAGATCCAATCATCCACCTGATAGCTGTGAATGAGCATTGTACCTTGAGGTCAGTACGGGGCCCCATACTGATCAACATCTGCATTGATGACCAGGTTGATGACAAAGAGTGCAACATCAGCAAATTTGTAGGTGGTTCTAAGCTAGAGAGAGTCACTGACATAGAGAATAACTCTGCTTTGGAGGTGTCGCTATAAACCTGAGGACAGCCAACAGTAGAGCCAGGGGAGTCAGCGTGGCAAAATGCAGAACTCAGCACCTGGAGCAGAGCCTGTACCACGTGGCAGTATAGACGAGGAAGTAAGTGACTGAACGTCACTTGCAAATTGCATCACCTGGATGTGCTGCCATCATGGGAGAGCTGAAACCCAGGTGCTTTTTCCTCATGAACCCTGGTATAGTCACACATATTTTCTTTTGAGGGCCTAATGCAATTAGCCTAATTCATGCACAGAGAGTAGTGAGCTGATTCAACCAGCATTGTAGGGGAAAAAGAATTATCCTTTTTATTTTTTATTTTACAGTAGTAGAACAACATGCTTTGTTTTGTTTAGAGGTATAGTGAATGCTCTGTGTACAAATTAATGATCTGGATGTCTTCCTGAATATGTCCAGTTTATCTGCATGACTTCTGGGCCTCAGTAAGATCTCACTATGGCTGATTGTATCCACCCTGGATTGGAATAACTTGGTAAGTGGGAATTCCTTTGATGTTATCAAGCCATGGTAGACTAATCTGATGTCTGTGACTCAAAAAATAGCCACAAAAAGGACTGAATTGGCATACTGCTGTGTTCTGAAAGCTCTACAGTGTCTAAAACTGCCTCTGAGTCAACTTCAGTGTTCAGGATTTTATTGCAGTGTTAAGGATCAGTGCTAAGTTGATCCTTACTTTTTTCATCAACACATTTGTATTTTTCCAGTTTAGTGTGATTCTTTGCTAAGGTTACAATGGAGCATTGTGTTATATGAAGGTACATTTGCATTAGGAATTATTTTCAGCAATCTCACTGAAGAAATAACCTCCTTTGGTCATGTAGCTATATACTAATTGACAATTGTTTCCCATGATGTATATTTTTAAAGACTCATATTAGCAATAAATAGCTCCAGGTGAACACAATAATATTCTCACCCCTACCTACTCTTGTTTTACTGTATCATCATCCCTGGAATAGTAAGTCTTAAAGTTCACACATTATGCTAATGAAGCTGTCATATATTCACATGCTTCTTGCAAAATGTTTACTTTTTATTTCTTAAAAAGTTTCTAAAATGTGAAAAAATTAAATATATTTGTGTATTGATATACATTCATACTTATTACAAAGTATGTTGTTAGTCAGAACACACATTAGAAGTACAATAAAAAAACAGCTGGAATATTATACACTTTAAAGTACAACAAGAGTTTTCCAGTCTCTTTTTGATAACTGCAGCTATAATGTAATACAGTGGCAGAAAAGTAAATTACACACAAAAAATCCATTTCCATGCTAATGGAGTGTGTTGTATAAGACTGTTAGCATGCTTTCAGAGAGCAAATAGATGTTATTTAAGAAACTCACTTCTTAGAATAAAGGTGTACATTAAAATCACTGTCTGAAAGATTCTAGTCAGCTAAAAAAATCTATTCCCTCTTAATGAAAGCATTTATTTCTAAGTAGAAAATGCCAATGAGGCCAATGACTACATAAAAAGCAGTGAAGAACTGTAAAGACTGGGATTTTCCATTTCAAAACCCTTTAACTGGTTTCACAATAATGGTTTAAAAATGAATAATATAAGATCAGGAAATTCTGTGGATGTCAGCTGACAACAGTTTTTGCCAGTTTTCAACCTGTACAAATGAAATTCCTCCTGAAAAGCCTTTAACTAGAAAAATACTGTGGAGAATTTCAGCTAATAACTGTCGTAATCAACGTTGAACAAAGAAAGAAATGCTCTGTGTGTGTGCGCGCGCATGCACATGTGTATGTGACTGACTGAGACTGAGAAAGAGAAGGAAATTGTGTGTATGCAGTGGCAGTACTTCACTAACATTTTTTCCCATTACGTGAAAAGATTAACAGACTTCAGAAATGGACAGGTAAATGGCACAGTCACAGCTGCCTGTTGATAAGTTCTGCTCTCCAGCAGTTCTACTCAATCAGTCCTCCTGCACTATGGTGTATGGTCTGTAATAGTTTCTTATTACTAGAAGAGCGAGAACAGTGATGTTTAAAAGCAGCAGTGGAAGAGGGCTGGGAAATGCAACAGCAGAGTGATTCTTCCACATGCAAGCTGGTAATTTGCTTTGCTGGAGGTGGTGTTCACCACCGCTTTTATTTGCAATCATTTAGGGAGGTAAATGTGTGCTCCAACAAATGTTCGCAGAGATCAAAGCAGCAAAAAATTCCAGTGAGAGTATTTGTATTAGAAATGCTTGCAAAACTATTTTAAAAAGCTATATTTTTTTACCTTTCACACAAAGTACTAGCAGCTGCATATATTTGTAGAGCATATTTTCTTCCTTGTATTTAAAGTGCTATGCAATGCAGAAGACCTAGTACAACTCCCTGCTCTGATTGATTTGTATCAATGGTTAGACTCCAGCTTTTCCATCTGACTAGTGAGCATTGTGTAGATGAAGCGTATTCATATGGATCTTGTCTGTTGAAGTTCTGCTTCGCATATAAGTATTAAATATCTGTTGGAGCAAGTTGGAAGCCTTCCTCTTTCAGATGAATCCCTCAATAGTCTTTACTTTCTATATGAATGAGTTTCCCACCCTCCATAACATATTTTGTGGAGTTAACAGAACCTACAGACTTGAAAGAGGAAGGGAGAAAAAGATCCTAACCCATGGATGGACATTTAAAGTAAGCTAGATGTCTAGCTGGTTAATGATGCATAGGTGAATGGGCAGCAGCAGAAATGACATAGAGGCAACACAGTAGAGGAATTTGGGCAACCATCAAATTATTATATGCAAAGGATGTTTTGCTGAGGCCTTGAGTATTGGTTTTAGGCACAAGATGTCCTTAGGTTTATGAGTTTTCTGTGTGAATCCAACTTCCTGTGAGTTAAGGATCAGCTGCCCATATTGGTTTCCCTGAGCTCCTGTTTCCTTCCCATGGGTGAAACTGTGGCTTTCGTTTCCATTCACTGTGAGGTAGGATATGTTCTAGTCTGTAGTCCTCTTTCTGGATACTCCTGAGGGTCAGCTGAAAGTCTAAATATCCCATGGAAGATAAGAAATATACACACTGTGGTGTCTCCCTGACAGATGTTCAGCCCACCAGCACTTCTCACCTAGACAGCATTAGTTAGCTCCTCCTTGTCTTGTCTGCAACGGCTACATTAGACCATTGTGGGTATGTCAATACTTGGCGGAAGGATGGATTTATACCAGATTACAGTGACTTTAACTATGCTTAGATATTGAACTTAATGATGCAACTGGCTGTCCCTAAAACCAATATTCTATTTTTCCCTTGGTCAGACACTCACAGAGTGGTGTGGCAACAAGTGGCAGGAGAACAGAGGCATCAGGAAAGAGAATTTAACATGATTTTTTAGGATGGGACTTCTCTTTCAGGAGCCAGATTTCAAGCTGATTAAAGTGATTTGATGTGCTGTTAAAAGACCCTCAAAACCAGGCTTAAGCTACTTTTGTTTCTTCTGACATAACACTACCTGAAAAAGTTAGAAAAAAGACAGCCCTGTTGTCTATTTTAATCTAGCATTTAGGGCATGGTAGAAGGATGTGGGATCAAACTCTCATTCCAAATCATTTAAGTCAGAAGTTTTGAGCTTGAGTTTTTCCCAAATGAGTTCTCTAAGCATTGGGTAAATGGATGTGTATGTATGAAAATTAATCTTTCTTCTGTTTTTGTTTTGTGTAAGGAAAAAAAATGTAATTGCCTTGTACTTTATTTATACCAAAACATAGCATATGTGCAAAGCTAATGCCAATGGAGCTAGCTCCCAAAGTTGAAACAATATATGCATATGAAGGCAACGTGGCACCTGAGCTACTAATTGTATTTAGACGCAGGGTTTTCAAGCTTTCAATTGCTGCTGCTTTAATTGTTTATGATGCTCTTGGGACTCAAGCTGTTATCTCTGCATGGCTTTGCACTCCACCATATATTCATGCCGGCCTAACTAGAACTCGCTCAAGGGCCTTTACATCATATTTTATTTCATGGAATAAGCATCCCATTTAATTCCTGACTCGGGGTTGTGAATCTACTAGAGGGAATATTTTAAACTTTGCCTTGGAGTTAGAAATCCTAGACCCAATTTTTTCCTTGACATATCCTACTATCAGGTAGCAGCATACAAGGAGTGGAAGTAGGGTCAGGTAACCCAGGTGTGTAGAGATACTATCCAAGAAAGAAGGGGTGGAGTTAGGAAAGCCAAAGCTCATCCAGAGTTGAATATGGTGAGGGACAATAACAGAAATAAGAAGGGCTTCTTCAGATGTATAAGCAGAAAATGAAGACTAGGGGAAATGGGAACATAGTGTTAAATAGGATCTGGTAACAAAGGGCATGGAAAAAGCTGAGGTACTCAGTGTTTTCTTCTACTTGGTCTTTTCTAGCGTGATTTGTTTTCAGGCATCCCATGCCACTGAGACTAGATGGAAAGTCTGGAGAAAGGAAGCCTTACCCTTGGTAGAGGAAGGCTCAGCCTTTAAAGAAACTGGACACGTACAAGTCCATGGGACCTGATTCTTAAGTAAATACAGTTTTTGCAGTCCTTTCTGAGTTCACAGGTGTCACTGAATATGATATCATAAGATGCACATTGTCCCTTTCTCGCAATAGCTACCTTATTTGAAGAAGAGACCTTTTAGCTTTTTTCTTATCATTCTGTATACATTTACACAGTCTGTCCTGGTAGTTGATTGACATCTGATAAAGGAAGAACAAAGAGGACCCCATTTGCTATGATTTATAATCTCTAAAATTTGGTTTGCATTAGATTGCTTCCCTCTTTTTATGTTTACTTCTTTCTGGCTAACCTTTGAAATTGGTGACATTTCCTGAGTACCAAATCTGTCTGTTAAAATGGATTGTCTGAGGCTGTTGTTACTGTTTAGGCTACTGAAAAAATGCTGATACATGATTGTTCACAACATCCTATTTATATAGTTTCAACAATGTTCTTTACCCTTACAAATGTTACATATGAATTATGTTAGCAATAGAGTTAACTTTTTGTTTTTACTTGATATCTTGTTTGCTGATGTGAAACCAGTTGTGTTGTCTAAATTAGACCTCCTGAAGCATTTTAATGATCCAGCAGGATACTATTTTATAGAAATGACACACACAGAGTCTAGTATCTCCTTAGACTCAGATTGTCTTATAGTTTGTGTTTTCTCCCTTGCGAAAGTGTGTAGTATTACAGAAGGTTTAGAAACACAGGGATATAAAGAAAATACCTTGTGAGTGTATTAAGCTATCCCGAAGTTGTTTATGTCATCTTCCTTTTGAAAGTCAGGGTGATGTTTATATTCAATGTTATGAGTCATCTAATCCATGCTGGCTTCTTTCAACTTTCATTGAGAACTATCCCTTCAAATTAGATTTTGTTTTCTTCTTGCTCTTTGCTAAGTTTAGTTTGTGGATTTTCATGCAGCTTCTGGTGGAAAACAACAAGCTTTCTAAAAACGGCATAATAATTTCTATATTGCTGAATGATGCTGTCAACTCCAGTGTTAATATCCCCAGGAACTTCTTTTATTCTGTCCCAGAGGCAATAACTCCCAAAGTTCTTGTCAAAATGTCCTTTGTCTCCAATGTCTTATGAGTACTTTTTAAATTATTATTATTATGTGTGAATCCACAACTGTAGGGTGAATCATACAAACACATTGAAATAACTCCTCATATTTATAAAAAATGCAACCTAAACTGCAGAAGTCAGAGGATGTTTTTATGTTTTATAAAGTGCTTTTGCAGCTGTTTTGGGGGAAAAGTGTTATATTTCATAACTCTCTATCACTTAGAAATCCTATAATAGTGTACCTATTTTGGGTAAAGTTGGCGTCCTCTACAGTTTATCTTACAGTGTAGAATTACAGACATTTATAACAGGTGTCTGACAAAGTCTATTTTCTTGGGTTTTTTGAGCTTATTCCTCTTTAATATAACTAAGTATTAAATTATCTGCTGAATAATATATGTATTCATATATATATGGAAAACCTTCCCATCAGTAACAGATGGAAAATTTCGGAAGGCCATCACCAGCATTTTACAAGTTACAAAATGTAAGGAAACTATATTCACTTTCTTGAGAAGCAGGCAGAAAATCTTGGGCGAACTGTGAAGCTGCTTTTTCTAAACTGGCAATAGAATGTCTATGCATATGTTTATAACTAGGTAAATATAATGGCATTACTTGCCACTTATTGTTGTCTAATCCCGTCAGTACCAGGAAGAATACTGAAAGGAACAGGAAAACTCATCTGCTTAACATGTGGCTCAGAGGCTGGTGCCCTTTGTGGAATTTTGGCTTTTTTTTGTCATGGGGAGGTTTGCATGGCACTAGGCCTGCTGGTGATAGGTGGACTTCACCTATCTCAAAGGGGCAAAAGGATTCTTGCACATGAGTTGGCAGGACTCATCAAGAGGGCTTTAAACTAGGTTCAAAGGGGAGGGGGATATAGCCGGGCTCAATAGAGAAGAACCTAGGGGTGGCATGCCAGGGTTAAGGGTGAAATCAATAGCCCAGCTCAAGTGCATCTGCACTAGTGCACGCATGGCAACGCATGGCACTCATGGGCAACAAACAGGAGGAGCTGGAAGCCATTGTGCACCTGGATAGCTATGACTTAGTTGCCACCATAGAGACATGGTGGGATGACTCTTATAACGGGAGGGCAGCAATTGATGGTTATAAGCTCTTCATAAAGGATAGGCAAGGAGGGAGAGGTGGTGGGGTGGCTCTATATGCTACGAAGTGTTTCGATTGCATAGAGCTTAGTGATTGTGATGATAAGGTCAAGTGCTTATGGGTAAGGATGAGGGGGAAGGCCGGCAAAACAGATATCCTGCTGGAAGTCTGTTATAGACCACCCAACCAGGATGAAGATGTGGATGAACTGTTCTATGAGCAGCTGGAGGAAGTATCACCATCAGTTTCCCTTGTTCTCATGGGAGAATTCACTTTAGCAGATGTCTTCTGGAAATACAACTCAGCAGAGAAGAAACAGTCTAGGAGGTGCCTGGAGTGTGTGTAAGATAGCTTCCTGACACAGCTGGTAAGTGAGCCTACCAGGGGATGTGACTCGCTTGACCTGTTCACAAATAAAGTGCTGGTGGGAGATGTGGTGGTCAGAGGCTGTTTTGGGATTAGCAACCATGATATGATTGAGTTCTCAATTCTTGAAAAAGTAAGAAGGGGGGTCAGCAGAACCACTACCATGGACTTCCGGAGGCCAGACTTTGGCCTGTTCAGGGCACTGGTTGGGAGAATCCCTTGTGAGGAAGTCCTGAAGGGCAAAGGAATCCAGGAAAGCTGGACACTCTTCAAGAAGGAAGTCTTGAAGGTGCAGGAGCAGGCTGTCATCATGTGCCATAAGAAGAACTGGCGAGGAAACAACAGGTGTTGTTGAACAGGGAGCTTTGCTGCCACTCAGGAAAAAAAGGATAGTTTACCACTTTTGGAGGAAGGGGCAGTCCTGGTTAATAGGGGAGGTCCCAGACAAATGGAAGCTTGCCAATGTGATGCCCATCTACAAGAAAGGCCAGAAGGAGGATCTAGGGAACTACAGGCCAGTGAGTCTGACATCAGTACTGGGGAAGGTTATGCAGCGTCTCATCTTGAGTGCACTCACCAGGCAAGAGCAGGACAAGCAGGTGATCAGTCTCAGCCAGCATGGCTTTATGGAAGGCAGGCCCTGCTTGACCAACCTGATCTTTTATGACCAGGTGACCCGCCTAGTGGATGAGGGAAAGGCTGTGGATGTTGTCTGCCTGAACTTTAGCAAAGCCTTTGACACTGCCTCCCACAGCACCCTCCTAGAGAAGCTGGTGGCTCATGGCTTGGATGGGTGTACTCTTTGCTGGGTGAAAAACTGGCTGGGTGGCCAAGCCCAGAGAGTTGTGGTGAATGAAGTTAAATCCATTTGGTGACTGGTCACAAGTGGTGCTCTCCTGGGCTCAGTTTTGCAGCCAGTTCTGTTTAATATCTTTATCAATGATCTAGATGAGGGGATCAAGTGCACCCTCAGTAAGTTTACAGGTGACACCAAATTGGGTGGGAGTGCTGATCTGTTCAAGAGGAGGAAGGCTTCACAGGGGGATCTGGACAGGTTGAATTGATGGGCCAAGGTCAATTGTATGAGGCTTAATGAGGCCAAGTCCTGGGTCTTGCACTTGGGTCACAACAACCCCATGCAACACTACAGGCTTGGGGAGGGGTGGCTGGAAAGCTGCCTGGAGGAAAAGGACCTGGGGATGTTGGTTGACAGCCAGCTGAACATGAGCCAGCAGTGTGCCCAGGTGGCCAAGAAGGCCAACAGCATCTTGGCTTGTATCAGGAATAGTGTGGCCAGCAGGAGTAGGGAAGTGATTGTGACCCTGTACTTGGCACTGGTGAGGCCGCACCTTAATACTGTGTTGAGTTTTGGGCCCCTCAGTACAAGAAGGACATCGAGTTGCTGGAGCGTGTCCAGAGAAGGGCAACAAAGCTAGTGAAGGGTCTAGAGAGCAGGTGTTATGAGGAGAGGTGGATGGAACTGGGGTTGTTTAGCCTGGAGAAGAGGAGGCTGAGGGGAGACCTTATCGCTCTCTACAACTACCTGAAAGGAGGTTGTAACGAGGTGGGTGTTGGTCTCTTCTCCCAAGTTACTAGTGATAGGACAAGAGGAAATGGCCTCAGGCTGTGTTGGGGGAGGTTTGGATTGGATATTAAGAAAATTCTTTACTGAAAGAGTGGTCAGGCATTGGAACAGGCTGCCCAGAGAGTTGGTGGAGTCCCCATCCCTGGAGGTGTGTAAAAAATATGTAGACGCAGCACTTTAGGGCATGGTTTAGGAGGTGTGGTGGTATTGGGTTGATGGTTGGACACGATGATCCTAGAGGTCTTTTCCAGTCTTAATAATTCAATGGTTCTATGATTCTAAGAATGATGGATTGAATTCTGATCCTTACAGAATCTGTTACCTCCTTTATATTTGGGAATTACCATCCATGAGAATTTTTTCTGAAGTGATTCTGTGCTATATAATGGCACCCTTAATACTTATTTACTGCTGAATCACTAATGAAAGGAAAGGGACTTGTCATACCATGAACAAAATACACTGTTTGTTTTTTCTTTTTTTAACCTAAGAAGGCTAAAGGAATAATATTTGCTTGTGATATACCAGTATAATGTGTTTGTTACTCTTACTGTGTTTTCAAAAACTCATTCCATTTTAAACCTGTATTGAGGATCATAGAATCCTCATAAAAGAGGATTCTAAAAGAGCCTAAGCTGGAAGGAACCTTGAAAGATCATCTGGTCCAAATATTTGTGGGAAAGGGAGCTTAGATGAGGTTATCTAGCACCCTGCCCAATCACATCTTGAAAACCTCCCGTGATGGGGACTGTACCATGTCACTGGGGAGGCTGCTCCAGGGAATGATTGTTCTCACTGTAGAAAATTTCTTTCTTATATTGAGATGAAACCTTTTCTGATACAGCTTGTCACTCCTCATCTTCTTTATGTAGGTCTTGTGAAGGGAGAGCTTCTGTCCTTTCTAGCTGCTCTTTAAGTACCGGAATACTGTGATGACATACCCCCCAAGCCTTCTTTTCTTGAGGGGCAAGAGACCTAACTCCTAGCCGTTCTTTACAGGGCAGGTGCTCCAGCCCTTTGATCTTCTATTATGCTTTGAAATTCCAAAATATACCTATAGATAAAAAATAGATAATGAATGGGAAATTCGGATTAAAAACCAGCAATTAGGGTGCAGGCTTGTGAACATGAGTACAGCTTTGACTTAGGTCTCAGTTGAAACTGAAGGGCTGTTAGAGGTTGTTTGAGTAGTAGAAATAATAAAATTAAACATACTGTATCAATAAGATCACTTTGCAGAGTTCCCCTTTTTACAGGATAGTCATGGATACATCGGATAAAGTAAATGTGTGAAAGGGAAAGTGTTAATACAACATCAACAGATGGCACTTCATCAGATACATGCTAATAAGAGAATAATTTAAATAAAGAATTGTTCCTGATAGTACTTAGACTGTATTAACTGTGATCTAATTGAAATAGATCCTTTGCATATTGCTTCTTTCCATTGTACCCAGTATAATATTTGCAGTGGTCCTAAGGGTGCTGAGAACTCATTCTGCATGGAACCAAAAGGATTAGAGCTGGTCAGGAAATGTTATCTCTGAGGACTCTCAGGATGTTTTCTTGACCTGTACTGATGCACCTTTCTGATGGAAATGTTATGTGCAACATGAAAAGATACACAGGTAGCTAATTAAGGAAAGCTATCTTTTAGAAATATTTTTCCTATCCATAAATGTTAATAAAGTGAGGTTCTCAGGGCTTGTTTCCCCAGCAGACATATTTCTCTTTCTTCACTGTAGCATCCTATGCAGTGTCCCCTTTAAATACAAGGGGAGATTGCCTCCAGAAAAAAAAAATAAATTACTTTTGCATATTTTATTTACCTATTTATTATAAGTCTTTAGTAAGGCTCCTAAAGTAGATTTATTTTCTCTGCTACCTGGAAACTGTTGTGGAAGATGTATGTTATGACTGTTTTCATTCTGCCAAGCTCTATTATGTTGTTTCATTGGCACTAACACATCTGTAATCTAATACCTTTTAGTCTACCATAAATGATGTTTTCATGCCATGTTTAATGATATCATGGTTCTTCTAAATATAATTAATGTTTTAGAGTTTCTACAATAATTCTGTATCTAAAATGTTGAGAAAAGGGAATTTATTCTTGTGGAATAAAGAAAGCTTGACATTCATTAATTTGACAATCTTAACATGACTGATGCATTAACTTCTGAGCATTATTTCAGGCTGGTCAATGTGTTGAGACAGGACACAGTCACCAGTTTTGCCTCTCAAGGGTTTATATTACTGTTTCCTGGTATTAATGTTTTTCCATATCAGTTCATGTCCTTTAGGTGCTTTTATTTCAATGGAAGGAAAATTTTGAAGATC
Source organism: Phalacrocorax carbo (assembly GCF_963921805.1). Taxonomy (NCBI): domain Eukaryota; kingdom Metazoa; phylum Chordata; class Aves; order Suliformes; family Phalacrocoracidae; genus Phalacrocorax; species Phalacrocorax carbo. The sequence goes on from NC_087513.1 coordinate 31,225,891, forward strand.
ACCTCAGTCAAGTACTACCCAGCTTCATAAAAGAATGGTGTGAAATTGTAAACAACAAATACTGTCAATGGAGGAAAATTAATTGTTCTAAGTTCATTCAAAATTGTAAACATGTTTTCTACAGGTCACACCCTTCCTTAAAGAACCCAAAAGGTATAGTGACTTAATTTGTATTGCAAGCATTTCATGCTAGTCTGAGTAGCACACTGGCATTTCTTTGAAACCTGCCACTGTCATCTACATAACGTAGCCTAATGTATGATCCACAATTGCCAAGCCTGCTTGAGGGCATCAGACAGCTGACTGTTCCTCAACTTGGAAGCTCAGTAGGCAGAAATCATCACAGTCTATGCATACAAGATTCTAACTAGTGAATCCCTTTCATGCTTATTATGAATTCTGTATCTTTTGCATCACAGGACACGTTAATCTGACCTGGTTTTGCCTGTTTTTGGATACTTCCTTCCGCTGGTAAGATCAAAAAGACAGACCTTAAACACAGCCTTTCTCGTAGTGTTTTCCTGTCTGAATGGCTCACAAAAGGATGGCTTGATTCTATCCAGGGACCAGAAATGTTTGTTATTTTCTTCATTATGCAAAGTGGTTAAAACATTGTGGTTGGGAATGGCTTTGAACAGGCTTAACAGGGACAAACTAGCTTTCATTCCAATAAGGTCACATCTTTCTGCTGGTATATCTGGCTTCTTCAGTGTCACAGCTTCCCCTCAGCACAAGCTGGGAGAGCCAGATCTGCTTGCCTCAGGTTGCTCTTCTGCCTAATGTAGTTAGAAAGGCTCAAGTTGTACCATTCACAATGACACTCACAGGCTTAGGCAACAACATGCTTTGATTATTCATCTTCTCTTTATTATTGCCAAGGCAAAAGAGGAGCAGATGACAATTTTCCAGAAATCTCCTATCTTCATGCATTTAGGATTTTTTTAGGCAGTCAATAGCCCCAAGGTAGGTTAGACTGGCTGTGGTTTTCTGCTTTATACGTTTCATTTTAAACTGTGCTATGGCTTACTCTGAAAATGAAGGGCATGATTTCATACTCCCTCACATAATTCTTTAGGAATTAATTCTTTTTGTAAAGAGACAAAGCAGGAAGAATAAGTTATTTCCCAGCTCTCAGCCAGCCTCTGTGTCTTCAAATCACATTTGTTCCCAAGGGGACATTGTGTAGGGTCAGGCAAAACACAAAATCAGACTTTAGGCTTGGGATGCTTCCTCTGGACTGTCATGTCGAGAATCCTGCTATTATAAACTAGCAGGTAACATATTATTTTCATAAGCTACAGGTACACCATTTCAGAAGCGCTTTTTCCAATAGAAACTTTCTTTGTAGTTTACAACTTTGTAAATATTTTTACTTGCCAAAAAGCACACTAGGGCTGGTAAGCTGTTTAGCCTGGTAACATAGTGAAAATAACACCTTCTTCAAAAAGAACTGGTTTTTCTCTGTGCAGTTACGGAAATCCATAGGAGATTCATCAGGGCCTTACACAAGTTTTTAATCAAGGCTTGCTAAATCTTTGTGAACATTTACTGTCCTTTTGGTGGTCATCCTCTCCACATCCTGAGGCATGGTGTCTAGAAATGGTCACCAAGACCTGGCTTTTTCTTCCCTTCCATTTCCTAGACCCAGGGACTGCTGCCAGCTTTGAGCATATTTTATTGACAGAGGCTCTTTTATAGTGCTTGATTATCTGATGAACACATAGCAAAGAATGACTATTTGAACTTTTCACTGGGGAGGCTGAAATCCAGGAACCAACAAAATTTGTGAAAGACTTTGACAATTTCTTCTACTTAATTGACCAAATCCATCTGGAGGGAGCACATTAAAAGCTACAAAGCATTTGCTGTGTGTTGGAGAGCATTGTACCTTTCACGTCTGCAGTGTGAGGATTAGTTGACAGGTTTAATTGTTCCCAGATTCAGCATTCCTCATTAGTTTACATTCAGTGCTTTGTCTTTTATGGATGGTAGATTATTTGACATGACTTGGTATTGCAGGAATTGTTATTTCCAAGCTGCTGCTGAGAGACTGCAAATAATTTTTATTGTCTAACACCCACAAGTTTATACTTTCACATTATTCTACCAAATCCTAATGAACCTTGCTTAAAAAGGAAAATTTAAGCATGACTATCTTCTCACTGTAATTTCACACACATTATCTTAAACAAATGGGAGTGTCTTGAGACTTGCACAGTGCAGATGCCAGGGAATATCCAAATGTTCATTGATTACAGTAACAGTTTTGGTCACAGATGATGTATTTCTCCCCTATGGCTGTTCCTACTATAGAAGTAGAGAAGGAGGGATTGGTTGCTGGCTTTACCTAAAATGCATGGTAAAATACTTTGCTGTTAGACTGTGTAAATTTCAAATTCTGGGAAAGATGCTGTTCCTTTCTCTGATCTCCACAGGAACCAGTAAGTATCTTTGCAGTATAATAATAAACAGCAATGGTTATTATGTTGCAATAATATCTTACCTACAAACTGAGTTAAGCTTACTTCATGTTGTGTTTATATTCATATCATTCATAGTAATACGTTTTAAAGTTTGGCATTTTTCTTTTGTTTTGCTTTTTGGTTTTGTTTTTTTTTTTGTTGTTTTTTTTTTTGTTTTGTTTTTGTTCTATAAAAGACAGACAGTACTAGCCTGTGTCCTGCCTCATGTTTCCACACTATTTTGAGAATTGCATATGCTTTTCAGAAAAGAAACTTCTACAAAAAGGTGAAAACTGCAGCTAGCACTCAGGCTATGTGCATACAAAGCTGATTTCTTGGTGCTGCCTTTCATCCTGGATTCCTTCTTTCAAGCTACACTCAGTTAGCTACTCCTTATTTTAGCAATGTCTGTACTTATCTTGTATCTTCTGTGAGCGTTGCTTGACTTGGTGGGGCACGAAGTGATTAGTAAATATGGTATCATATGAATGTGGCCTTTACCAGCAGCCCATTTTTGTATGCCCACCAGTTCTTCGTATTTACTGAACAACTTACGTTATCTCCTAAAACTTACTGTTTGAGTTACAACCACTGACTTCACTGTGGCTTTTGGCCTGCCTTTGTGCTGTGGACTTACTTGATTTCATTTCTGCTGCACTGAGTTCTAGTTATATTGATGGCCAGGACTAATCTTTCATCATTTCTTTGTGTGAGTGCTTGTGTAGTTTTCTTGAAGCACACATAGTGGCTACAAATTTCTGTTTTCTTCTGTGGTTGAAGTCTATACCAAATACTTGAAAAATGCACCTAAAATTTCTCAATCAGTTCCCAATTCTGAGTCCACGAGCATATTTCAGGAATGAGGGTTTTACTAAATATAGAGTGGAACTCCTGCCTGCAAAAATGATGTCTACCTTAGCTGTTTCAGCACCAAGTTGTGATTTAGTGGGGTTGGAGGGTTTTATGAAGTCTGAACAGTTGTGCATTTCGTGCTGTTCAATATACATGTTCAATAAATCCATGTCCTGTAGTCATGACTTTTGGCTTGCTCCTTGCATATTGTTTTACATTAAGTATGAAATGTTTGCTTGTCTCAGTGTCAGTTCCTACATTACTGGATAGGGCTATCTTGCATTCACAGCTCATCCACAAATAAGCTGGCAGTAGGTGATAACTGCCTTTAGCACTGGATCCTAAATTCCAGAGTATGCATTTTTTTAATGGATGGAGCAGCTTCACATCAAAGAATTTTTGGGTTGTTTGGGGCCTTCTGGAGTGATGCACAGCAACTGCACCACATGGATAAAGCTTGTTTCCTATGCTACAGAACTGCTGTCTGGAAAGCATCTGTGTTTTGGTCTGCAGTGTGCCGTCTGCTCACAGCACTTTTCTTTGACTTACTTTTCCATTGTATCATTGTAGGCTGAGTTAGAATATTCAGCAGTGGCTTTTCCCTATGCTTTTTAATATGATGGATGGGTAGACTGTGGAAAAATAATTTACCACTCCCATAAATTATTGAATTTTATTTATTTCTTATGATGTGTCTCAGCTTTCAGTCTTTCAGTTTCTCTAGATGCCAATGCAACCAAAACAAAAGAGTTTACAGGGTGCTGGGCCATCTTGTCTAGACTGTGCTCTTCCCAGAAAGGTTGGACTAGATGATCCCTGAGGTCCCTTCCAAACTGTGATTCTGTGATTCTGTGAGTCAGGTGTCCTCAGTTTCACCTTGTCAGCACACAGGCTGTTACTGGAACATGCTTGGTAATAATTTCAGTTTCTTCTTCCCTGACCTCAATTTCTATTACAACAAAAATACCATCAGCAATTTTAATTCCTGGGAGATCCTTACTGTCTGGTTACAACAGCCCCATTTTTGGCCACAAATTCATCTGACTCTACCATTTAACCTGTTCTTGGCATTTGAAGTCATTAATGCATTTGCCTTGAATATATGTGGTCTGATTTCCTTGGTTATTGTTAGCAAGTAGTTGAAAATACATCACAGCTAGACTCCAGTTCACCTTTGTTCTCCTATTACAGTTATAGTTGAATAGCTTGCAGTCTTCTGCAGTGTATCTCATGTGAAATCCTGGATTTTCTTAACTCATTCCTGACATTCACTTCTCTGAAAACTTCTGCATCTCCAGTGATGACAGACACTGGACTTTTTCATCTTTTAGCTACCACATAGCACAAGAATGTGTTTCAGATCATGGTCAGTGATAAATTAATCCAGCTGCACACCGTATTGGCAAATCTTCAGTGCTGGTCAAGAGATTAATTCACTGGTAATGCCAGAGGAGAGGAGAGACAATTTCTGGCATGACATGTAACCTGCACTTGAAGATTTCATTGATCACTTTGAGCCTGGCTTACCTTCTCCTGTGAAGCTCATTTAACCAAACAGCAAAGTCAAAGTCAGGCAGAAAAGCCAGCTATAACTGTTTCAGAGGATTCCCAACTTTATTAGTCCTGACATTAGTTTCTGTATGGGACCTTCAGGCAGCCTGAACTCAGTCTGAGTTCAGATTACCGACAAGAACATTGTGATTGTATAGATCCATGTTCATTATTAAGAGGTAGCCAAAGTTGTTTTCTAGTGTACCTACACTGAGATGTCATTCTGTATTGTGTGTCATTTATCCTGCTCCCTGGTTTGATCTACGATGAGCTGAAGTACACCGTATGCTATTGGTGGCTTTGCTCCTGCCACTGGATGCTTTAGCGACCCTTCTTAGTTGGAAATATATTTCTATGGATAAATGTATACTTTTTAATAATTCATCACAAAAGCTGGCCAGTCTATAACATGGAAACTTTAATGTCTCTGGAGTTTAATAAGAAACCTTTTACTGGCAGCCTGCGCTCCTCCCACGGAGTTGCCAGGCAGCTGTCAGCTCTAGCACAAAGCTTGGTGACCTTGGCAGTGCTAAGGCAGGATATACAGCAGGGTAGCCTTCCCAGAGCTCAGAGTGGGACAGTCAGATTTATTGACTGGTAGGCATACAATAAATATTGTAATTTCTCTTTAAATTTCTGTTAATATCTCCTATAACTATTGTTGATGTTTGCCAAAGGAATATATGAATGTTTGTAATGAGCAATTAAGCCTCTATCACATTAGTGATACTGAACGTAAAATGTAGAAGTTAAAAAATCTTTAAAAGTCTAAATGTATCAGAAATATTTATCGTCGTACTATAAATAGAACACTTCAGTATTTTATTTAGAAGCTTTGCTAAGCAGAAGTCATTTAATTGAGTTTTATGTATTTAATCAATATAAAATTTATGAATTACAATATTTTAATTAATTTAACCATTTTTATCCCATACAAGTATTATTTTGAAAATTCTGTATCTAAATATTACATTTGAATATTATAATGTTCTAAGTACCAAACAAAATAAGTGATTTGTTAAAATGTGCTTTTTTAAAATTACTTTTAAATTTTTTTTAAAAAAATCATTTTGGAATATAAAATTGGCTCAAAATAAAATCCTGTCTTGAAAAAAAAATTGGCTCTTGGACAATTTAAAATTGAAAGGATAAGGCTTTAATTCCTGGTTTCCTTCAATTCCTGAAGTTTCAGGGATGTTGTTGGTGAAAATTTTAAAAAGTTCATTATATTCTACTATGAAATTTGGATAATTGTATACAGTATTTTCCAGTTTTTGATGTATTCTAAGGAGACAAACTGAAAAATTGCATTGCAGACTTTTTAATGTTTCTAGATCTATGGAACATTTTGCCTTGAATGGTTTCCTGAGGCCCAATAGGAAGAATAGGAGAGGACTATTGCTCATGTAGTGGAAGTTTGTCCATGATGACTGTTGGACATTGAAAGGCTCGTAAGTCAGATTCCAGCATCACCCCATTTTCCCCATAGAATGCCACAGAGAGGAAAAAGTGTTAGGAGTATGAAGTTGATGTTTTCTCAGATGGAACGGGTACTCAGAGTGGCAGAAGAGCAATAGGCACAACTGGCATTCAGCTTAACAGTGAGATACGTTTGATGATTTCATTACAGTTTGGTCTCTTTTGTCCTTTAAAGCCTTCAACATTTTCCTCCCTGAAGTCTGTGCAGCTTTGCACCACTGCTGTCATCCCCAGAGTCATTATCAAAGATGTAAAGAGGCAAAGACCTCTGGGTCTGCTGTGATGCATCTTGGCCCTGATTTTTGTCTCACTAATCTCTTGAGGACTGATTTACTAAGTGGAGATTAGGTCAGCAATGTTGAAATTCATAATGCTAAACATGGTTGCTATGCCTCCTTCCAAAACATCGGTGTTAAGAATTTGAGTTTCCTTTACAGTGAGTATAGAAAATTTAGTTCTTTAGGTCTACAGTGAGTATAGAAAATTCTCCACTACTGTTGTGTTGCAAGGAATTAACCAGTTGGAAGCGACAAGGAAAATTATATGACTCATGCAGTGATACTTTTAGCACATAAGGAAATGCAGGCAGCTGGCCATTTGGAATTACGTACACCATACTCACCAAAGCAGTGGCTTTGACTTCGGTCTGCTCTTCCCAGCAAAGCTATTACCACAGGCTATGAAATAATTCTTTCATGATCTCTCCTTGTATTTTGATGTATTCACTTGCAAAGTGGAACACCCAGAACAGGAAGGACAGAGTCCTGCTTATGCAGGTCACACGGTTGCTGATGAGGCTATCCCTCGAGGGGAGGTTCAAACCCCTTTTGACAGGGGTGATTTGGACACATTCTTGATGAATGTTCTAACCTTTAAATTCATGGATTAGGTGAGGCTGGAGCATCATAATCAGCACTGCCAAGTCCACCTTTTTCAGCTATGTTTTCTATGGATTTCTGCCAGGAGGTCATATGAGTAAATGAAGCCCTTTGTTATACCACACAAGGTTAGGCAGAAGACAAATGCTGAGCAGGTGAGTGCTGTTGGGATGATGGTATAGAGTTAATTTGTGAGGCCTATAAATTCAGTGGAAATTTTCAAACTGAAGAGTAGGTATCTACAAAATTAGGCAGAGAGTTTGAGAATATCACTGATGCCAAAAGTCACTGATGTGGTTATAACGTTCTGTAACATGATTTCATCAATAATACCATGAATAACAAAGGCAATGTTATTATTTGAAGTACCTTTTGTTTCTTTGCCATATTTTATGCAAATAAACATATGTATTATGGGAGTATATGTTGAAAATGAAGGCTTTGGTGGATGTCCTGAAGTTAATTAATTAAGAACTCCCAATGAGTTGTTAAATAATTCATCTCATTTTTTAGCGTTCTGCTAGTCATTGCATCTGAAATAATTTTATGAAATATGATTAAACTAAGCTTCAACATATTAGGTGATACTCTAGAAGAGGCATCTTCTTACTATTTGTATTTACTGTCCAATTAGATGCCTGGTATTTTAGCAGGTTTTGCTATAAAGAAAAGAAAAAAGGGGGAAAAAAGAGAGGGAAATAAAGCCATAAGGAAAACAAAAGGACGGGCAGAACAAATTGTGTCTTTGAATGCAAAAGAAATGCACTTGACTTTGAATGCTGTTTCACAATATTAAATTTTACTAACATTGTTGAAGCTTTAGAACTTTTTCTTATGGAGTGATATTATCATACTTGTAGATAGTCAATGTACTGATGGTTTGTGTTCTAATTTAGGTTTCTTCTGCGACACTGTAAGGCATCTCATACAGATTAAGCTTAAAAAATTCATATACTGAAAGTGGATCACTGACAAGCTTCAGCCTAAATGCTGCATCTGTAGCCTTGGCAAAAAAGTCCCAATGCAGTATGATGAAATGTCCTTAATTTCAGCTGTTATTTTTATTTGGAGAAGAGCATTTTTGGTATCTTTCAACTGTGTGTGTTTGAATATGTGTTTGTGTGTAAGTGTAGTGTTAAAGTAACCCCTTTACATTTCCCTGGTAAACCCATGCTTGATTCCGTTACACACTAGCCATTTCTGGTCTTCTAATTAATCTTATTGGTTTTCGTCAATTTAGAGATGTTTGTTGGGATTTTTGTCTTTCTTTTGTTTAAATTGTATATAACTGAACACATCGTACTGTGAAACTTAACACAATAAATTTAATGTGCTGGAGCTGGATATTAAATAAGTAATCAAATAGTCAAATAGCTGAATAAGTTTCTTTTCCTCCAAATTTCCCAAGGCACTCACTTCTCTTCTTCACAACTGCTGTAGTGGTTTTTTTGCATGTGTGTTTTGTTTTCTATTTATGTCTTAATATAGGGAAGGAGAAAGCTTAATTAAACTTCAGCTATGGTTTGCCAAAATTAAAATATTTTCAGCTAAAAATTCTTGTTATAAACAAAGGTGATAGCATAATAAGAAATAAAGAATAGTGTGAAAATACACCTTTATTTTGATGTAAGAGCACATTCCTGAAATAGAGCCTTAGGTAAGAAAAATTCTGACACCTGCTTCCTTGAAATGCATCTATACTTCAGGGGTCTAGAACAAAAATTCAGAATTAAAGTTTTTAGTAATTAAAATAATGAATTTTAAAAATGTAGCATCAATCCACCACCACCACCCCCCCCCCCCAGAAAAAAGAAAAATGTGGAAATACTCAGGTTTTTTCTGAGACAGAGAGAACTTCTAACTGACTGCTAAATTCCAGGTTATTGACTGAGACTAATAGTAATTTTTAAAAGATATAAAGTAGGTCTCATAAGGATGTTACTCTGTATTTGGAAGTTTGGTGTGATGTTCCCTATTTCCAGGAATTTCATATCACAGGTGCTTTAAAACAACAACAACAAAATTTTAAAAATCCCAAACTATGCTAGATTTACTTATTAAAGGACAAAAATACAGGTTTAGGTAATTCAGTGCTTGCAGTTAAATTTTAGTGACTTAAAATAAAAAAGTGTCAAAACAAATTATCCAATGAAATAATCACTGAATTTGTTCCCAGTAACATGTGGAATGATTAGCCGCATGACTTCACATGAGTATGTCTCTGATAAACTAAGTTGAGTCTTAGTCTTCATGCTTTTCTCCTTTTGCTAGCTTTCTGGTAATACAGTAATATACTGAATTAAGAGATTTGATTATCAAAGGGAACCATTTTCCATTCTGCAGTAGAGCATGTCACACAAGCACACTCCGGAACCATGAAATTTGATAGCATTTTAAAGATAGCCACCTTCACTAGCTGTTATTCCATACAAGAAACCACAAATTAAACTACTGTAGTTGTAAACCAGAGAGAGACTTTTAAATTATCCTGCCGGAGAAAGTCTGAACTTTGTAAATCACTACATTTTTCAACAAAGATTATTGGGTTCAGATTTAATTCTTTTTCGTTTTAATTAAAGAGTAGTGTTTGTTAATCTGTTACTGGGTTTGTAAGAAAACAAGGTTTTTATACATGTGTGAAAGTCTTAATCCTTAAACTGAGACAAGAATATATTTTCACTTACAGCTGATGCAGAAAAAAATCCTGAAGGAGAAGATGGTGTGGGAAGGACTACGTCAAAAATAATCTTTTTTTTTAGAATAATGACCTGAAATTTAATGGACAGACAAAAATTTAACATTGTTCAATAGTGATAATGCAAAATTACATGGGAAGGAGAAATTGTCCAATATTTCTTTGTAGGTCTTAATTTGCGTTCTGGCAGCTGGCCAGTATTAGATGTCTAGAATATGACAGGTTTACAGAAAACAAAGCACTGGTGTTAAAGCCTAGCAAAGCATTAAAAGACATGAATAACACTAAAAGTCAAAAAGGGGCAATTTTCCCATTCGTGAAGATCAAAATCAAAATTCTGTGCCCTACCATGTAACATATATCAGCTTATATTAATGAACATTCCATGTGGCATCAACCTTTAAGTTCATATTTATCTTGATACTATTAAAAGGAATTGTCCAATATTTCTTTATAGGTGTTAATTTGCATTTTGGCAGCTGGCCTTCAGTAAAATTTTAGTGTTCTTCCTTTAGATATGACTTTGACATTTATTCTTAGCAAGGTAAATAGTGTTCTCATGTCTTTCATTTTTTAGAGTATCCTTACAAAAAGAAAGACAAAGCAGATACAGAAGTGATCTGACCTTTCAAAAAATATTTTCAACTACTTGTTGCTCTATTAAACTGCTTTTCATGATTCAAAACGTGAATTCCAAGAGCTAATTATCACATCTATTTTCAAAGCAGAGTTCACTGAAATCCTTCAAAAGCTTGTCACAAATATTTTTGAAAAATTTCAAGATGAGAAAGGGTGCATGTGGCTATGAAAAATGAGTGCTGACATATTGGTAAATACAAATATACATAAGCCAGTGATTCTGCATGTTTACTTAAGGATAATTTTTATCGTAGGTGGTTGTAGAAAGGAGACTGTTTTACAGGTAATTTCATTAGTGATGTGTCCTTTCACTTTTCATAAAAATATTGGCATTCTACCTATTTAGAACCTAAATTTGGATTTATTTCCCTGAAGTAGGCTCAGTCTTCAAACACTGTGTGAATTACATATTTTTTATATCTATTCTATATGTCACTGTTGTCTTAAATCCACCAAAATGTAATATAAAAAAAATCAAACAGAAAAAATGAAAGTTGCACATACCTGATTGGAACCCTTACAGGTATGCTCTGGATGGCCTTATGCTGGCCATCATTTTGCACCAGTTCTTTTTTCACTAACAGAGATTGAACAGCACACATTTTATTATTCAGTAGAATAAGGTTCCTGCTTTTGTCAATACAGAAAGATTTCTTGACATAGTTCATTGTGTTTAACTCGAACATCAAGAGTTGGATTCATTTCATCTATAGACACCTACAGTATAGATGTTTCTATCTGAAATTAGTCGGTGTAAAGTCACCTTTTTATTTCAGTGGAGGGTAATAGATACTGTTTCCATAAAAAGGAAGAGATGGTCATTTGGTTTTTTCAGCACTTACTCAGAAATTTACACGTGCAGGTGTCCTAAATTCTGCAGGTACGAATATGCATGGCAGTCAAGTTTCCCTAGCACCTCAAGTCTGATATTGGTGAATCAGTCACTGGTGGTGCTGTCTTGTGCTCCTTTGCTTATGGGATTCCCAGGTCAGGAATGAATGTCTTCTCATGTAGCTTTTGACCTTACTGTATAGATGGCTACATCTGAACTACCCAGTGTAGGTCTCATTTTAGTCAATAGACATAAACGTGTACAAAAAATTTTTCTTCTCTGTTTTGTAACGAGATTTTAAGCTAAGATAAAGCATGCCCTTAAAGTGTCTATTACTCCCCACTGAGTGTAAAGGGAGTCTGGACAGCTCTCTCAGATCACTGGTTCTATGACCTGGTATGAACAATACCATAGTTACAGTTCAATGGCTTTAATTTATATATTTCAATATTTTCATGAAATCACAGAAAATCTTGAGTTGAAGGGACCCATAAAGATTATCAAATACAACAACCTGCTCTTTACAAGACTACCTAAAACTAAATCATATGACAACAAGTGTCATCCAGACACTCCTTGAAGTCCGACAGGATTGGTGCTATGATCACTATGATCACCCAAAACTGCACACAATACTCAAGGTGGGGCTGCATCAGCGCAGTGTAGAGTGGGACAATCACCTCCCTCTATTGCCCAGCTGTGCTGTGCTTGATGTACCCCAGGACACAGCTGGCCCTTTTGGCTGCCAGGGCACAGTATTGACTCATGTTCAACTTGGCATTAAGCCAAATCCCCAGATCTCTTTCCGCAGGGCTGCTCTCCAGCCTCTCCTTCCCCAATTTGTATGTATAACCAGGATACTTTGTTCAAATTACATTCCCTTCATTTTAGTGAACCAGCCCATGGATATGTTGGTTGTGGTTTTTTTTTCTTTTTTTCTTTGTGTGTTTCATTTTGTTTTGTTGCATGGTTAATCGTGAAGAAGGAATGACCCACAGCAGTCAAACTCTGACCAAATTTTACTGAAAAAAACCCAACCCAAACAACAAAAAACACCCCACACATTTCCTCACGACAACACATAATGGTCATCTGCAGCTGCCAGACCAAGTGAGTCTGAGTTTATGCTGTAACCAGATACACAGTAATTTTAGAGGTTTTTTTTTTTAATTTCAAACAAAACTTTTAAATTCTCTCTTCTACAAAGACCCTACATCACCCCCTGCCCCTCCCCCCATTTTAAAATAGTCTTTAACTCTTTGATTAGTGCCTGGTACTTGAAGAATGGGGGAGGCCTGAGAAAATTAGAGTTTATATGTACCTCATTTTCTTTTACTGAAAATGAAATGTTTTTATTCATGCCTACAACTTGAGAAGTGATGGGCGCTTCTATTTTCTAGAAATTCAAAATTTAAGGAACAAAACCTTAGAAAATCAGTCTTATTCCTACATAAGGAATTCAAAAAGGAACAGTTTTCTTCTTTGGAAATACTAGAGTAGAACTTTTGCATACAAGAAGCTCAAAAACTTACAGGAAGTATGTAAAAAGAAATAGCTCATCTTTACCCTGCACAGGTCAAATTAATGTTGTAAAATCCATCTCTGTGGAGTTTTATTAACCCTTCTTATTAGCTTCTGGAGTAGCTGTTATATATATTTGAAAGAATGATGCCATTAAGATACACTCCACATAGCTAAGAGTTAAGAATAACCTTTTTTAAAGATATAGTTGATGTAGTTGATCTATAATATGTTCTGCACTTTGTGGGTGTTATTCAGAAACACAAAAGGTGTTATTCATAATGCCTCCTTTACTGGAAAATGTATGCTCACTAACTTAGTTTCAAATGCTGTTAAAAGAAAATCTGCAGACAGAGCAAAAGGGCAAAAGGGTGACATATGGCGTAGCAGACTTTCTAAGATGGTTTTGGCACACAGCCTGCATTAAACTGCAGACACTGAGAAAAAAAAAAGTATTGGAATCAAAAGAAAAGAGAATACAATGAAAAATTGATTTCTAATATTTAGCTATTGCAAACCAGTCAAAACTAGTCAAAGTGCTTTAGTTCATTATCTGTCATGTCTTGCATTGGGCCATTCTTTGATCTGTAAATGACCCAAAAATGGGTCTGAAGTTTGACATCTTGTCAGCCTGATTACATATACACACTGCAGCATTTCCTAATCACTATATACTTGATTTCACCTCTCCAGTTTTCACCTGAATGAGTGATATACAAAAACATCTTCATCATTACCAGACCTCACACACTTCATTTTTCAGAATGGCTGAAAGATGAAATACATGACGTGCTGTTTGAACTGTGGCTAAATGCATTTTATACGTTAAACAAACAGTGCCATGGAAACTATGATATGCATGTCCTTGAGGGAAAACAGTCCATGCATTTCATCTACACAAGGAAAGAAAAGAGAAAGAAAAGTGTAGATGTTAGAATTATTAAAACTACCTAGAGGTAGGGACACTTTTTTTAGAGAGCACATCTGTTTGAGCCAAAAACTAGAATTAGTGATCTCATTGGCCCTTTTCTTTCACTCGGTTACTTACTAGGCTTCTTTGTTACAGATGTAACTAAGGAGGAGTGGAAAGGAGGGTATTAATTTTGAGTGATCAATAACTCATTGCTTTACAGATTCAAGGAGATAATTCTGCCAAATCTCTGAGTTACTGATTCTTGCTGTCTATACTCTCCTATGCACCTGGGAGGTTTTGTTGCCTCTTAAAGCACATACACATTAGGGAGGCACTCCTGTGATTTCTGTGATGCTGATGAGAAGTCACACTGCTAATTAGCTTTGAGAATGTGTGTTTGCATTTACGTATGTATGTTCTAATCTGAAATCATAGTACTTCCCTCTTTCATGAGCTGTCTGTTCCTATCAGCTTAAATAGATGTGGAAATGTAAAACTACACAAAGTGTAGTATAATCATAGCTATGTAATAGCTAATATAGTTATATAATAGCTAATATAATAATAATAATAATAGCTAAAGTGCATAAACCTATACTACACAAAGTGTAGATAAGTCTTTTTCATGGCCTTGGGTTTCTTTAATTACATTTCCTTGTTTGTTTTTCTTGAATGCTTGCTCACCACGTGGGCTCCTCTACTTTCGTAGGAAAAAAAAAAAAAAGTAAGGTATTTTAACCTTTAATTTTGCAGTCAGCTTGGGCTGATTGGGCACTCGGGGCGTGAGCATTTGTTTTATGGTGCCTCAGAATTTAGGTAGATGCTATGGAAGTAGGTCTGGGGATTTTATACTGTCACTTATTGAGTAACAGAAGAGAACGTTTAATTCTGAGCTCCTTCAGTAGATATAAAATTAGTTCCACTAATCAGCACAAAATAAATCAATTGAAACAGCATATTTGGAGAAAACCAACCAAGAAACCAACCAACAAGAAACCAGACAAACATGGTACATTTCCTTTTCTCAGAGGCTGTGAAGAAACTTGGAAAAGTAAGTTCACTTCTACAGCTCTGTGGTAAGCTATGCTGTCAGATAAACATGTATACATACTTGATATGTATCTTAGTTCAAATTTCTTTACTCAGTTTTTGATGATGCAAGTCATCGGTAAGGTATATTTTACTCTTCTAAAGTACCATGATCAAGAGCTGTATTTTATAAAGCAGAAAGGGAAACATTATAGACTGAACTCTTGCAGTGCACCATTATTCTGGGGAAACAATGAAAATTAAATTCTCCATTGAAATAGATCTGGAAGGCTCAGCTTAATTTCCCACAAACATCTTCCTTCCATCCGACACAACATAAAATTTGGCAGAGTTTACTTATCTTTGCTCAGATGAAGCCAAGAACTAAAATAAAAATGAAGAACAATTCAGTGTTGAATGCTGATGGCAGAGATTTGGGCATAAATTTTACAGTGACTTTAGTTAATGTTATTAATTCTTCATTGACGTATTTAACAGAACAACTTGAGCTGCAGAAAAACTAATAAAAAATAATATTTGCAAAATAAATTGATTTTAGCATCCACTCTTGTAGGTCAGAAAGTATATAGAAATCCTTACCTTCTCTGGAATACAGGTATCTAAACCAATTTTTCTTCCCCCCCCCGCCCCCCTCCCCCCGACGTTCTATAGTTACATTGTGGGAGTACTGAGTTGCTAAATCAGTTCCTAGCCCTTCTTGTAAGGAGTCCTAGCTATTGGCTGAAAGTTAATAAAGTTTATTCCTTCAGTGAATTATAAGTGCATAAAAGTAATTCCAGTAATCTAGCTCTAAGAAAGTTACAAAGAATGGCCTTGAAATTGCTTCAAATTGCTTTAAATCAGGCTAGGGATTGATTTTCATCCTCCTCCTCCAATTCTACAAGCAATTCCTACAAGTAAAGCATGCAATAATATGGAAGAAATTCCTGAACATAACTGTATTTAATTTGAGTTATTAAAAATATTGGTACTTTGTATTGGGCTATGTATTGTTATAAATTGGTAGTGAGCTATAAATGTTTAAACCTCTCTACACACATGAATAAAGGAAGTATTTCAGGAATACAGAATACATTCTTCACAGGCTTTCTCACCACTTACTAGTGTTCATAAAGTCTTCCAAGTATTTTCAATCTTACATCTACTTTTTTGTCAAGAATCATGTTTGATGGAGGGAAATTACATGCTTGCAGTATACTACTTGGGCCAGTGGTAGTATGAAGCTAACTGTTTTAATCTCAGCTGTAACAAACTAACATTTTGAAAATTCTGCCGCTTTGTTATCCTACCGGATGTGCTATAAAATCTACCCAATACTGGCTAAAGGAACATGCTGTAAAGACATGATCCTAGGTGAAAAGGTGTGGGGAAACATTGTCAGTTTGACTTCAGACAGCTTCAGTGCTGGCAAAGGAAATTGCTTACGTTTTCCAGGAAAGAAAGGAAACAAATGCCACACACGAGAAATGGATAGTCTAAAAGAAAATGGATATGCAGAAATTCCAGTATGCCTCATTGTCGTCACAGCAAGACGCATTACAGTTTTAGTGTATTAGTTTGGACTACATTTCACATTACTTCCCATTCTTTATTCAGCTTATTGTGGGAAAAAGACAATCCCATATGCAATACTCCGAAACCTGGGCTATGTCTCCATTAACTAGTGACACAGTGCAGTTCACTGGCTCCGTATGCTGGATTTGTTGGTGTTGAGACTCACCTCTTACATCTGCTTCATATGTGATTTGTGGGTTGTGCTCCAGCCTAGGTTTAGATTAGTCTGATTAGTTCAGTTAGATTAGCGAACTGAACATCCCCACTGCACGTATGTCGTAATTTTGTCACCTTGTGTTGTGGTTTAACCCTGGCAGGCAGCTCAGCCCAACACAGCTGCTCGCTCCCCCTCAGTAGGATGGGGGAGAGGATCAGAAGGGTAAAAGTGAGAAAACTTGTAGGTTGAGATAGAGACAGTTTAATAGGTAAAGCAAAAGTCGCGAGTGGAAGCAAAGCAAAACAAGGACTGCATTCACTCCTTCCCTTTGGCAAGCATCTGTTCAGCCATCTCCAGGAAACCAGGGCTCCATCATACGTAAGAGTTACTTGGGAAGACAAATGCCATCATTTCAAATGTCCTCCCCTTCCTCCTTTTTCCCCCAGCTTTATATGCTGAGCATGACCCCATATGGTATGGAATATCTGTCTGGTCAGTTGGGGTCAGCTGTCCTGGCTGTGTCCCCTCCCAGCTTCTTGTGCACCCCCAGTCTACTTGTTGGTGGGGTGGGGTGAGGAGCAGAAAAGGCCTTGACTCTGTGAAAGCACTGCCTAGCAGTAATGAAAACATCCCTGTATTATCAACACTGTTTTCAGTACAAATCTGAAACATAGCCATACTAGCTACCGTGAAGACAATGAACACTATCCCAGCCAAAACCAGCACACCTTACTTCTCAATCAAAGCTGCCTGAAGGCAATCATTTGTTATTTTTGATACTTATATTTCCATTGAGAGTTTGAAAGTATTTAATGTATTTCAGGAGTAGAGCTTTCAGTTTAACATTTACTGAAAATTATCCACTGAAAAGGAATGTAGTCCATGCACTTCAGAACTGCCCTTCAAAATGCATCAACTCACAGTCAGTGAATGAAGAGTTTATTCACAAGAATCACTACTACTCCAAGATAGTGATGAAAACTCAGGCTTTATGAACTCCTGTTGCATTAAAAATATACCATAGAAATCAGTGGCCATTTAAGAAAATATGTACTGTGCTTTCTTTTCCTGTAAATTGACATAAAATTAGCAAACAGCAAAAAACGTACATAATGTTGGTTGTAGAAATTGGAACAAACTTGCTCTAGGACTGAGTATAAGTGGTATTATCTTCATTTTATGGAAATTGCTCCCAAAAATATATGTTAATGTAAAAATTCCATCCAATTCCTTATCTAGTTATCTACATTTATTAAACAAAGAACTATCGGGTTTTCAAAAATTACTGAGTACTTGTTATTTTCCATTGTCTCAGTGAGTTTACAGTAATGTGAAACCTATAAAGGCAAAAGAGTTCAATTCTATATTTAAAATAAAGATTAAAAGCATAGAAAAACAATTTATAGCAACACATGGAAATCAAATTTTATACAAAACCATCAGTTTGTGCTTGCTTAATCTTTTTCTAACGTGCTAGCTTAAGCATTATTTGACTTGTTCAGAGAATCCAGATTTCTCATTTAAAATATACTGCCTATCTTTTAAAGAACAGTGAGCGTTTTTCTTTATATTAGCTACACTTGTCTGTCTCTGATACCTTTGTTACAGTTTTTTCTTCTGAATCTTTTTCATCAGCATCAAAGAACTTTTCAATTTTCATATAAATTTACACCCATCTTTCTGCTATCTCAAACTGCAGAGAATTGACTTCTTAGTGGTAAAAGTTCACATACAGAATTTTATCTTGACATCTCAGAGTTTCTACATAGATCTGCTAGGAAAGGGGCTGGAAAGCCTGCATTTTTATCTTGTATGAATTGATGTACTGTCTATATGACCATAGTATATTTTGTAATTATCATTGTTAATTACCATTGGTTAACATGGGTCTTTTTCCTTTTCGTTTCTTTTTTTTTCCCCCGAGGGAAAATGTGTTTTATTAAAATTCCATTTGCTTTCCCCCCCCCTCAAATTGTCTTTTTCTTATTTTGATCTGATGTGAAGAAGGAAAGCTTACCATGGGAAGAAAAAATACAGTTTTGGATAATGTGTTAATTTTGGACCATGTTCAACAGTCTTTGAATTGGTCCCCAAGAAAAATTCTGTCTTTTACTGCAGCAAAGTTTCTCTGTGTTAAAATTCTTTATTGTGGCAAAACACAGGAGTCATCAATAGCATTCCTGGAAGGTATTTAGGAAGTAATTTTTGCTCCAAGGAACTTCATCTGGGCAACTCAGTAGAACCCAGGTTACATATTCCATGGGAAGCTGCTGTCAAGAGAAGCCAAAACAGTGCTTTTGGTGTTTAGAAAACAGGTTTTTAGAAAAGCCAGATGAGAAGATGGCAGTAGTTTACATGAAAGAATACTGGGATACGAATGAGAGAGTTATGCACCCTGTGGAAAGAAAATTAAAAAGTGGGAAGGAAGTGGCAGGCTCACAGAGCAGGTTTGACAGAAGAGTTGTGTGAAGCAAGCCATAATCCTGGACTAAAAGGCCAAGATTTGGGAAGGTTTTAATATAACTGACTCCTTGGCTTTCATTTAAAACAAGTTTTATTCTCATAGTTGCAAAGGATTTACATAACTTTAACCTGAGCCTAACATGGAATGAGGCATCCTCCTGGATATGCCATTCGTCTTTGTCAAAGGGATAAATATCAGGTTCCAGAGACTAGAATGTAGATCTGGGGTTGGGTTCTTGCCAGTACCTGGGTAGGGAGAGTTACCTGCTTTACATCTGCCTGTCAGGGAACATTGTTTCATCCCTCAGTTTAATAAACCCACATGATTTCACCCCTGAGTTGAGCTGACTGTATATTGTTACTGTTCTTTTAAAGCTCTTAGAGGTCAGTTTGTGCTGAAGCTGGAAGCTGGACTGAAACATGCAGAGGCTTGATTGCAGTCTGTAAATAAGGATACACTAACTTGATTAACTTTGGAAGTTGTTTTCCTTTTTTTCTTGTTGTTATTCTCATCTAATTAAGGTAATTGTAGTTAATTGAAAAGGCATGATTGGTTTAATTGAAGCTGAAGATGCAACAAGAAAATCACTAACGATGAAGATGGAATTGATTTGATGGAAACTACTCCAAACAAAAGTGCAGTCTGAGCATTATGGATCTCTTCAGAGAAAAGCATTTAAGAAAACATGGTCATTTTTTCATCACACAAGCAATGAACAGATGCAGGACCATTGTACTGAAACTAAGTAGAAATAGCGTCAATTTGATAAGTTTGTCCAGCTTTGCTATCTTATATAGTGGACTTCATCTTTCTAATTGTATTGCAGCTGCTTTAGTTTGCAAGAGATGGTGGGGATAGAAAGTTTATATTGTTTAGGGAAGTAGACTGTACCCATCATCAATCTCTGGGAGCGTCAGGACTTATTGGGGGAGAACTCAGACCATGTTAAAATTCATTGGATTCTTAGATAGCATGGCGTCCCTTGATTTGTTCAGTTCCCTTTATAAAAAAATTATACCTAAAGAATTGAGGAATGAAAATGTTCTGGCTCTTTCCCAAAAGGAATTAGGCAATAGGGCTTTGTTCTTCGGTACCCACCAGAAAAAGGTCCAACCTGCCCCTGTGGGGTTCATGGAAGGAAGTTTTGAGGCCTTGTGGAGGTGGAGCAGCAACATACTGAGCAAAATTATTACTCATGATGATGAGTTGGACAGGAGTCATATTGTCTGATAAAACATTTTAACACTTGACTTTGAAAGTGCATGGCTTTTCTGAAAAGTGAGTTTTATGGTTAATGATCTACAACTTGTTTCTGAAAGATTAAAGATATTTCTCAGTGGAAATGTGGTAAAAATGCAGATGTTGGCTATTGTCCACTCCAAAAAATGTCACAAACTATACAGGGTCTGGTTTGTATAAGAACAAATGAGAATAAATCTCATGAGATTGTATTAAAAATTTCATTTTTATTAAATAAGTCAACACAAGGGATGACAACAAAAATACTTTTTCATTGGCTGAAAACTATGTTTACTGTCTGCAGATCAGATTGAATCAAAAAGGTATACAAAACATCATGGTATAAAAAGCATAAATTTAAGTTTAAGAATTATGATTGGACTGAAAGGTACAGGTTAAAAATAAAGAGGAATGCAGCCAAGATGTAGTTAAAAGAAAGGCCTTGGTACAAGTGAAATTTACAGTTTGAACTACCTGGAGAAATAATTGAAGACACATTGATTAGTTGCAATTGGAAGCATGCAAATAAAGTAAAATGAAATTAAATGGAGCATGGAAGTGGCTGACCATACCAGGTAGACATTACTGCTGTAAACTGATGCAGTTTCTTTGAATAAGTGAAGTAATACAATTTACATCAACTGAGCAATAATTCCTGGGGAAGGAATGTTTTATCTTCTTACCAACTTGGAAATTGCATTAGTAATGACATTATTGTAAAATGGAATTTCAAAAGTAAAAATATTACTCCAAAAATGAATTTGAACACACATTGTTCTTGGAAGGACTGAGAAATACCTTTTCTTGAGAAGGCCTTTAAGTGAATGAGGAAAACACTGTTCTGAGGAGAGCTTATTGGCGGTGGCGTACCTCTTGCACTACTGTGAGCCTAAGTTGGCTGATGTCCAGCAAACATAGACCTTTCCGTGCAGGAGTTTCATAGGCAGTTTGAATCTTGAATCAGGATGCACCCCTCCATAAAAATAAGTCCACAGTGCAGCCCTAAATGGAGGTGAAAAAAATGGGCTACTGTTTTTTTTGGAAATGGTCCATAATTTTGTTTGCTTGAATTGGGGCATCAGGCAGCCTGGAACAGTGTCTTGTCAAAATTTCTTTGGTCTCTCTCCAGTGTTCCTTGAAAGGGCTGCAGTGCAAAGATTCTTCACTGGTTTGTTCCACAGACTTGTATTATTTTTGTTTTACAGTAACAGTGAAGTGGCCAATGACAGCCACCTCCAAGACAGACCTGCTGATGACCAAGGCTGAGCCCATCAGCAATGGTGGTAGTGCCTCTCTGAGAACATATTTAAGAAGGTGAAAACTGCTGCACAACAGCCAGAGGGAGGATTGAGAATATGTGAGAGAAACAAACCTGCAGACACTGGGGCAATGAAGAAGGAAGGGGAGTTTTTTTCCCAAATCAAGTCTGTTTTGCCCATGATGGCAATTGGTAAGTGATCTCCCTGTGCTTATCTTGACCCAAGAGCCTTTCATTATATTTTCTCTCCCCTGTCCATCTCAGGAGGGGGAGTGATAAAGTGGCTTTCATGGGCACGTGGCATCCAGCCAGGCTCAACGCACCACATAGTGTTACTGCCCACATGCAGATGAATCATACATATGCTGTTAATTTGTTCATGTGCAAAGCAATTTGACATTTCAAATACAGCTGCTTTGACTGGAGTTACTGAGAACACGGGGTAGCATCCCAGTGTAATACAGGGGTTTGGGCAAACACAGACCTCAAGGTGAAGTCCAGGTATCTCTAAAACCTCACTTAATTATTATGTCTGTAAATGTATGAAGAACACAGTACTGTAATGTAAAATTTTACGTGTACTATTTTGATAACATCTGAAGATTTTTTTTAAGTTAAAATGACAAAATTAATTAATCACAGTTGAGCTTTGACCTGCTTTGTCCTTTTCTAAAAAAAAAAAAGGGGTATAAAATAGGTGAAAAGCAGTTTTATGTCAAATGTAAATTCATTCTATTACAGAGCTTGATTAAAAATGGCAGCTTTTATATGAAAAATGATGGTGAGGAAAGAGTAAGTGGAGGAAAACACTTATATTTCTACAGAGAAAAAATATATTAATTTGTTTCATGTTTAACTGTTGATGATAAAATATAACTATAAATTTTGAGAGTCATTTTTATACTGAATGGTACTGTATAATAGATACAGTATTTTTTCCTTAAAATCCTACTATAAAAATGTATAGCAGCGCACCATTTCTAGTAGAAGTAATTACTTTTTTATTATGATCATATAGCACCTTTCATGGTTGTGAAGTTCATGGACTGTGCACTCATTTTTGAGTTACAAAGTCATATTGATGTTAGTTTCTTGTAATACCAATATATTTTGTATGACTAGTCCTGAGCATGTCTCCAGACTGAATTCTCCAGTTCACATGGATAGCTGAATCCTTGAATAACTTGACGGTGAACAATGAAAGGTCATCACTTCTTTTGAGGCACAGAAAATTCCTACTAAACTTCTACTACAGCTTGGAATTTGGTGGCAACAATGTACTTCAGAAACAAAACCAGAGTCTGACATGATACACTCACTGGTTTTTTTCTACAAAATAAAATTACTTTTTCACAGATAGCAATTAATACCTGATAACTATATGCAAGCCATTGTAATGCCGCAACACTATATATTAGCACCACAATAAAAATTGTCAGTCACATTTTTGTCACATAGCAACAAGAAATTTAATTAATAACACAGTTTTTGCCTTTATTGAGAGTGTAAACATTTCATATAAGGATTTAAAATTGCATGGATGTATGCACCTACCCAAACGTAATTATGTATTTCAAAACAAAGAGAAAGAAAATACAAGCTCATGTGACAAAGGTTTTACTGGTGTTCATTCACAACCATGTTATTCACAGTGGCAACTTTTCCTCCGCTCTCTTTGGGAAACACGGGTCACTAGCTGCTAGACCAGGAAGGCCTTCAATCATAAGGGCCAAGGTGCACCAAGCTCTTAGGTCATATTGGTGATATTTTCACTGTACTATCTATGTTATTTCCCTTCCATGGCAAACCGCCCAGGAAAATTTCACTAACATTTTCATAAACACTAAACCTCACAAAAAGTTTAGAAGTTTGTAAATTTCTAGGCCATAAAACTAAAAGTATGTCAACTTGCTTTAACAATTGTATTGCTACTTCCTGGGACTACTCTGCATAACAGCTAATATTAGGTACAGGTTTATTGCCAGTGATCCGTCCTAATACCTGACATTTTACTTCATGAATGAAGCAGAGTCAACATAATCTCTACATTTGTCTTAGTACCATGAATATAGAATCAAACAAAGCCTGATCTTCATAAATGAATGAAAGAATTATATTCATCGAAGTGGTCGTATTTTAGCCACTGCTTGTTTCAGTAAGGATCAAACACAAGCTACTTATTAAAGAAGTTACCATGACAAGGTAAAATAAGCAAACAAAAGAAAAGCAGGCCAAATTTCTGTATACAGTGTCCTAAACCATCAGCATGTATTTTTCCCAAATCCCTGGAAGAATAAATATCTTGCCTTAAAGATAATAAAGAACTGATAGACTAAGGCATTTTTCACGTAGAAGGTTGCCTAACAGTGTTCCTTGAATGGTCCTTAGAAGGAAGTCTAACTGAATTTCTACACTGTCCGGAGTGGTGGAAGTATGATCTAGATGTGAAAGTAGGTGTATAAAGATGTGAAAGTAGGTGTACAGAGAGAAATGTTCTTACATATAAGTTTTTAACTTTAAAACAAAGACAGGGTTTTTTAGCCAGTATTTGGTACTGTTCTGCTTGTAAAGCAGAAATTTAGCACACTCATTTAGTTTGAATTGTAATCAAAAGCTTGAGAGAGGTCTTCATAATCCAACCTGGTTTATGGAAGTCTTTGTGGTTAAGGCACTGGTCTGAGACCTGCAAATATTTACAGTGAAGCAGCAAAAGGTTAGTTCATTAATGTTTGAAAATACTCTGATACACAAGAGATGGAGCTGCATAAATAAGTGTAAATGTGACTTACAACTCTGAGGTGGGTTGAAACAAATTCCTGCAATGTTCTGTCTAAATCAAGAATTTATTAGAGGGTTAACAATTTATTTATGGAGGGGTTCCATATTTACACATGCAAGCAACTCTTAAATATGTATATAAAAACAAACTAAGCAACGTGGTAAGCTAGAGATCACTGACAGTCATAAACAGACATACTCCATAACATTTCACTTCTTATGATAATTTGAATTTCACTTTTATGTGAAAGAACCACATTCTGTATGGGATCCTCAAATACTTTCCAATTTAATTTCTCTAGGTGTTCTCTTAGATATGTATTCTGTAAACACACAGAATTTCTCCCAATCTTCTTTCATTTCTTTATTTCTTACAGGTGACAGTGTCATTGACAACTTGATATATGGACATAGAACTGTGGTGAACTTTGTACACTGCTTTCTGTGTCCAGTCTCCTCCTCTTTCTTCCATTTTGAGGGTGAGACCCAAGGACTTGGTTGTGTTTAGTAAGGGTAGTGTGGCTGTAATTCACAGCTTAGAGAGACTGTTAGGGATCCTGTGCTGTGAGTAGCACAGAAGCAGTTAAGAGTGTGAGGGAGTGCAGGAAGCAGTTAATGGCTACCCTGATTTAGGTTACAGACTTAAAATCTGAGAAACCAACAATGGAAAGAACCAGTGTAAAAATCTAATAGAAGTTTTACTGTGTCAAAGCTGTGACTGCTAAAAGCACCTACAGTGAGGTTTGGATTTGAGTGCAAACCAATTGAAAGACTCAGAGAAACATGCCAGTAACCGAGATTTAATATTCAACAAAAATGATTAGACACACTGATGGGAACTGGTTATTTAAGTGAACTGGGTAAGGGTTGTGAGAGCCTGTTTCTTTAAGGAATAGGAGCGACAGCTTTGTAAAAAAGGAATGCAGACCCAAAGGAGGAAATAAATATTTCATTAAGAAAGAAGAGAGGAAATGGAGAGTCCTGCAATGGAAAGGATGGATTCATGTAGGTGAAAGCAATGTTTAGACTTGGGCAAGCAATGAAATCTCAACAGTAAAAAGCCAGGAAAACCAGATCCATATGGTATCGTGCTAACAGAAATTTGCATATTATGATCCTTCTATTTAGATCTGAGTTCCTACTGCCCTTTCATGATGATACTTCTGGATAAGGTAACAGAATCATCCATTATCTTGCAGCTCTGTTCAGTATGTAGAGGAGTCAGCCAGATCTTAGATCTTTTTTGGGGACTAGAGCATCACTGGCATCAGAGCATTCTTGTAGGCTGATTTTGTCCACTTGCTGAAGCATCCTAATGTATGGAGTAACAAGAAGAATTTCTGCTAGGAGATATTTCCTCTGGGAAATGACTGGTTGTACTAGCTAGTGACAGGATTACAGAATGGCTGTCTCCTCTCACAGAGAAATGACCATGAAAATACTCTGGTGATTCTATAGTGTGTCTGGAGAGGTGCTCCCAGGAGCTGAACTGACCGGGTGAAACATCTCTGTAATTTAAAGACCCTGGTGAGATCTCAACTTTAATATCATGTTCCATTTTGGTCAAGATATTAAGGAAAGATGAACTGAAATCACAACAGCTGCAGAGAAGGGATGTATGGTTTTTCAGGGGAATGAAGAGCATATCTCTCAGGCAGAGAGATTAATCCAGCAAAATGAAACATGAGGGAAGATACTGTTACTGTATATGAGTATGTCATGGGGGCAAGCATGTGAGGGAGAACTATTTTTTCAGATAAAAGATCAGGCTGGAATGGGAACAGGTGGCCATCAACTGGCTATGTGTAAGTTGAAGGTGGAATGAGAAGACAGGTTCTAACTCTCAGAGCACAGTTCTGGGTCAGTCTTCCAGGCACAAGTACTGAGGGCAATTCACCCCCAAATGCTTTAAAGATAGGACTTGGAGAGTTTATGAAAGTGATTTTATGTTTGATTTGTCGGCAGGGAGCTGACCCAAGAGGTCTCTGGCAGCCCTGCGAACAGACCATATACCTTCATCTCTTCCTTCAAACCCTTTTGGAGAGCTCATTTTTCTAGGCAATCTTCCCTATATTACTCATCTCTATTCTCTCTGCAGTTTCCCATGCGCCCCATGCTTTGTCTTTGTTTCTTTTGTATGGCTTGTTATTATGATCTCCACAGCACAGAGAATTTATCTTTTGTACAATGGCACTTATGTTCATAGTACTATATAGATGATTAATAATAATTAATAGTACCATCTGGACTATCAAGCAGTAACAACTATATAATCATCAGCCTTTTCATCTGACTCTCCTGGATAGCTATTTCATTAACTCTAAGTTTTCAAAATGTAATTAAATGTAAAAATGTCCTCAAAGAAAAGATATATACTGAATAGAAGAAAAATCTTAAACTATTTTTTTGGTCGTAGCTTGTATTCACCTAGTATATAAATTTTGTATATGGATTTACACATGCATAATATAAATGGCTATATATAATACAGAAGTCTATAAATAGAATATTTAGTGAAAAAAACAGGATAATATTAAATCATGTAGCATGATGAATCTAACATACTGTGTTACTCTACATCATTCATGAAACAAAATGAAAATTTGGAAAGAACCTGAAATGCTCATTATTAATTTGATGTTATGTTTATTATGTTTGGTGTTGTTATTTGATGATTATGCCAAACCTAATGACCTTTAGGGGAAATAGAGCATGCTATAACCTGGAAGTGATTACTTAATTAATTCCTGTGGTACTGGCAAAAAAGGCCACCAATTTATTTTATTATTTGTAGTTCCAAGTGGGATCAAACTGATTTTTTATTTTCCTCATACTATTTCTCCAGCGTAGTCTGTAGTCTAAATAGAGGGCAAAGACAGTTCTAATGTCTCTGCAGATCGGTATATTATCTGTTCCATTGAAGGATTTCCCCTGTGCTTCTATTTCAGTTCTTTCCCTGATGTTGTGTAATTTAAGCAGTATTGACAAGGCAGCAGTGCTGTAAAGTGTTATTCATGCCCAAGTGCCCAAAAAGCAATTGCCCACAAAACCTTTAAAAAGCAGCAACAGTTGAATGAAAAACCTACAAATCAGAATTCTTGGCACATTAATAGAAGTCATTCACTGAAGCAAATTGAATTACTGCATGCAAATTAGTTTTAAAAGAGGGTAAGGGTGACTAGCTACTACCTCTGCTGTCAGTATTTACACTCTTGAGTTTCATGTGCTGTTAGCCTGACCTGTCTATAGTTTATGGAATCATAACAATTAGAGAGAAGCTAAATTACAGCCTGATTTCCTCAAATGAAGTTTAAGCACAAAATTTTAATTAATGTTAATGACAGAAAGTCTAAAGGTCTGTTTTATGCCATTTCTATGATCATTTGGGACAAAACAAAAGCTGGAACAGATGCCAAAGTTCTTAAAAGGCCCCAAGTCTTTAACTGATTTTAAATCATAAACTAATTAATGGGTATGCTTTTAAATTAAAAAAAAAATCTAGCAGGGATATGTAGCAGCATATCTGATACGGTTTCTAACGAAAAGAATATTTTTGTTCTATGTATCAGACACGTATTAATTCAACCTGAGAGCATTTGGGGTTGAAAAAACTTGTTCATACAGCAGTAGTGTGGCACTGCATCTGGTCTCAGCCGGTGCAGGCATGGTGCCATGCTACCCTGGCTAAACAACTTTTTTTTTCCAGCTTTGAGTGCATGCAAGCGTTAGTTGTGCACACCCACAACATACATCATAAACCTATATGCAAAAGCTGGATCATTGCAAAAGATGGCATTTCCTCTTGCAAAGAAAATTTTCCTGATTGAAAGCTGTTTAAAAGTCATCATTTGAACCACATTGTTAAAGGTTGCCACTAAATAATTTATTGAGTATTTCAGAGCCACTTTCTCTGCAACATGTTATAATAGAGGTAATTTATTCAGAAGCTTACTTCTAGGAATCATTACTAATGCAATGCTTATAAATGTTACCTTAGTCTAAGGAATCAATGAAAAAGGTACGTTACAAATTGCTATTGAGCAGCACCTTATCCATTTATTGATGAAGTAGCATTGATTCATAGAAAAATTTTCTAACGTTCACAATAAGTTTTCCTGTCAAAGACATCAGGATAAGAATTGGCTCCATTACCAGCATCATAGGGCATATTTTTCTACCACTTAGCTTACATTCTTCTGAAGAAATAGAAACTCATCAACCTCATCACTGACAAACCTGGAGAAGAAAGGAGGAAAGTCTGTGTATTTTTCATAACTGGACAAAATATTTCTTTATGCTTTACAAAAACAGTTGATTAAATGAATTATTTTCCCCAGATTCTCTTATTTCTGACATTTACCACAATCTTATAGGTTGTGACATAGTTGAATATAGACTATTCAGCCTTTTTCATACAATTCCTGTGGCTGACACAATTACTAGAAACAGAGGGTCAGTTTCATCACTGTCCTTCAGCAGTACAAAAACAACTGCAAGCCTACCAAAACTTGTCACTTAAACTAAATTTATGGCTATTTGTTGATGCAGATGGTTTCAAAGTTGCTTTGTGTCACTGCAGAAGCATGAAAAAACCAAAACATATAAGTCACTTTATCTTCCACTTACAGACTAAATTCACCAAAAAAGTGGAGAAGGACTTCAACATTTACCACTATAGGCTGTGCACCAAAGCTTGAGCTTTTTCCATTGATTTTAATCTCTGAGAGAAAGCTGATGACAGGATGTTACTAAAGTGAGCAGATGTTAAAGCGCTATTAGAATTCCATTCTATTAAAGATTATCACCATGGATGAAGATTTTGGAAATGAGCCTTTTATTCTCTAAAAAATGGCTATATGATTTGTATTTCATTCAAACCAAGTCAAGTCATGTGTTCATCTTGTTTCCTGAGATCTCAGTTTCTTATATCAGGGAGCTTACCTCCCACTGGAACAAGAAACTCAGACTATCTTAAAATCAAAATACTGTTTGGGTCAGAACACATCTTTTTTATTTTCCCTCTTCTACAGTTCTGAACTCAGTGAAACTTGACATTTTACTTTATCACTTGGTCTTACAATATTAGATCCTGAAGTGATTTACAAGTGTGAATTTACTGCTTACACATCCTCGCAGTAGATATCATTTATGCCTATCTACTAAGTAGCATTCCCTATAATGCTGACAGTATGATACTGGATTAAATTCAAGCTGATCTTCACCTTCCAGTGCCCTTTGTAAGCAAATCTGAATGCCACCTTTTCCCATTTATCTTGATATTTTTGGAAATAAGTTTTCAAAATGTCCTTCATTCCTTGGCATCATATCTCCAATATAATATAGACATAGAATAGTCTTTCATGGTGAAGCTGTGAACTGAAGAATGTTGTGAAACACCATTTTCCAACAGTGCGGGAAACAGCACCTATTAATAGTTTCTACAGAAAAGACTCATATGCTTATCTTTGTGGCTCTTCTGATCAGAAAACCTGATCTCATGTCTGTTAAATACTAGGGACTTTTATCCTTTGATTTCATTTGGGTCTGACCCAGCTTATCACTTGTACAAATATCCACAGTAAAATCGAGGGCCCAGCTTGCCTGTCCATATTTAAAATCTGCCCTTGTATATATGGTCTGCCGGGTCCTCTGGATGAATATTATGGATTGCCTATGTTGTTGAACAGCATGCAGCCAATGCACTCATTCTGCCATATCAAGTATCACGCAAAAATGAAAGTAGCTGAAGTATTTATGACTAGGCAGAGCCCTTGGGATATTTTCTTGGTCAAAACCAGTATTATCCACTGATCTTGCTTTGTAACATCTTATTTATTCTTTTCATGAAATTGCTGATTTCTTTTTAAATATGTTATTCTTTATAATAAGTTTATATGTACATATATTAATATCGGTCCTCTAAAATTCTTCTGTTTGCCAAATCTTTATTCTTTGGGGGAAAATTCTGAGTTTCTTTATGCTTTACATTAAGTAAAGAAACTTAAATGTAATGTTATTTAGCCTGTTCTTGCCAAATCTGGACAATGAAAAAATTTATTTTCCTGACATTGCCATCCTGATAATTTTTTATTGAGGTTTTTTTATTTTTCATGTTCTGCCCAAAATCTTCTTGCATGTGCAAAGGATATGATCTTCCTTTTAGTGCTACATTATTTTCAAGATACATGCAACTTTTTAAAATATATCCTTAGATATAAGCAATATATATTTACAGATATGAACTTATAAGAGAGGCAAAGGCTGTCATTCTATACATGTACTACTAGGATAGCAGGTGCTGTACATCACTTGGTGGGGAAAGAGCTGTTTTTTTCCTCCAGCAACATTGTTTCCATATCAGAGCCTAGGTCCAATGGAGGTAATGGAACTAAAGGTATAGTTTAATATATTCAATCTGGGCAGAAATTTTCTCCTCATTTTAGAAATTTATTTAAACTTTTTTTTTTTATTTAAATATATCCTTTTATTAATTACCTCCATGTTCTCCCTACCCCTTATCCAAAAGTTAATATATAAGAAGTTCTTACTTAGTTTGTGTGAGGGAAGAACAGTGTTTAGTTCTGTTCTCCCTATCCTTGAGAACTTAACAGCTGCCAGCTATTCACACTATACACCTTTTTGCTTCACTTGTTCTGCTTGCTTTAAAAATCTGCACATTCTTCCATTTATACTATCGTATCTGCATTTGAAATCCCTGACATCTGCCTTTTGACTTTTGCTTAATCTCATTGATATCTATGCTGCTTTCTGACACTTAGGTTTTATGAGTATTAATAAAGATTTCACTCTATCTCCTCCTGAAATATGTTCTGATTTTTTCATTACACATGTTCTGTACATTAGTTGACTGCATTCATCTTTCTTGAACTCATTACATATTCTCTGCAAATGTGCCTTTTAAATCTTAATATATTCAGCTCTTGTCTTTCCCAGATAAAGTCTGATGATGGACTATGCAACCCTATGAGTGCTACACAGGATAATTCAAAATGTATTTTAAAGACTGTTTCCTCATGTGAATCTCACAGCATTCTCATTTCATTAGAACATCAATGTGTTTGTTTCCCTCCAATGAATTTTATTGCTGCGTGGCATGAGAAGGAGGGACTTTTTTCCCAAACAGTTCTTCAGACACATTCAACAACTCAGAGAACTTGAAAAACACTTAATCTTTTCAAATGTTAAAGCATTATTTGGCAACAATATGATATATTATATATAAACCCCCCAGAGATGATACTGAAGCATATATTACATGTATTATTTTTGCAGAAAGTGTATTGCAGAGACAAAAGAGCACACAGTTTGTCTTTAATCCCAGACCTTCTGGGAAGGATATTCTAAATCAAGAAACAAATTTCTTTATTAGATTTTCTACTTTGTAACATGACTTTGGTAGTAAAAGAAATGTTTATAGCATAATCAAAGGTCTTGAATGACCTTGAATAGAAGTTAAGTAATGTTCCTTTAATTTTTCCTATACACTTCACACATTCCTTAGCTTCATTTTTAGTCTACATCTCAGGAGCACCACAAAACTCACACTAAAGTGCCTTCTAGTGCATTGTAGCTCGTAGTATATTGCACTTCACTTTTTCAAAATAATGCCTTTCTTTCTGTCCATCACTTTATGTTTAGATTGCACTGTCAAGTGTGACTGTTAGATTTCTAAATCTCTTCAACAGCCAGCACGAGGTGATCTTCAGTACTTCTAGAAGCACATCCTACACTTAATGATACTACAATTAATGACTCAGTCAATCCCATAGATGATAACTTAAGGCCCTGATCAGTGTTCGAACTCTGCTGATGCTCAGTTTCAATGGCATTGCATTTCTTCATGTATCTTCCCATCTTTCCAAAGTGCTATAACTTAATATAAAGCAGACTAAAGAGGATCCATATTGAAATATACTTAGAAAATTAATCAATACTTTTATGGCCTTTTTTTTCCCAAATAACTCTTAGGTTAGCTTAAAGCTATGTTGTTAGTATAATTTAACTTTTTGCAGTGTTATCTTTCATGTACAAGAATATGTATGTGTATGACAACTTCAAATAATTTGTCCTTCCTCTAAAATACTTTTTTGCCCTCTAGATTTTCTGACTTTGGCATAGTCTCAGTTGTCTCCTTATATCTTTTTATTGATTATTGTGTTTTGCAGCAAAGCATCAGTAACACTATCAGCTCAACAAACCACATAATATCATAGAGTAGATGATGGAATATAGCAAGAAGAAAAAAAAATAGAAACAAAACAATCCAGACGATAAAATCTTGTAGTAGCCATGGCTGATATATGTCTATTGATTATTATATGACTCTCGATATCAAATAATATTTAACTTCATATAAAGTAGACCCCTGACTATTATCTCAGTTGTAGCAAGAGTAGGAAATGGTGTGACTGATCTAAAACATTGATTAGTTAATATAAAAGTTGTATCATTTTGGGTTTTCTGAGCTTATTTGGTGCTGTTGGTTACTGAAGGAGACAAATTATGGTAGATAAAGAGAGTTTTAACCTAGCTGTATGTCTTTCCACATCACCAAAACAAAGGGTAATGAGGATGGGACTAGTACCTCTAGGGTATTTCTCCTGCAAGTTTGGTAATGGTTACTTAGAAATGAGCTCACAATATCAGTGCTGTGACCATGTTTTCCACACAGAACTAGGAGAAACTCTGCATTTGCTACTGGAGAACTATTCCAAACCCCAATGTGATATAGCAGAGCCCTAGTATGACATAGCTGCTGGCCGAAAATACACATTCCATTTATTGAGCATGGATCCACACTGTCTGCAACACCTAGTAAAAGCCATCTGAAAAACTTTAGGTCTCCCAGTGGTCAATGGTGGACATATATAGTTGTTGAAGTTCCATGCTTTGCCAGGGAAGCATTCAGAGCAGGAAACTAATGCAGATGAGATGAATTATCTTCTGGTGTATAACCCCCATAAGTAAAATATATTTGCCCACAGATACAAATTTAATGTAATTTTGGGTACTCTAGAAAATTTTACCTGGTCTTTAGCTACTGTCCATTGTGGAAAAGGTCTCCTGTAAGCTCCATATGGATGTCTCATAAGAATATAATTGCTCTACTTGCCTATGTGAGGGTGAATTCTAAATTAAGCATAGAGGGAGAATAAGAAATAAGGGATCTACATACAAGCTGAGAGACTAAATTAACTTGGCTAAGCAGAGATATTTTTGAGATCCCACATTAACTGAAAGAACCACATTGGTTTGGAAGATATAATAATGGATTTATGGCTGACACATGGTGCTTTTAGAGACACAACCATAAGCCAGGTAGGATATCCTAGGGAAATAAACATGGCTGTGTGTTCAGAGAACTGAATCCTACTTCAGCTGCCTCATCTCCATTGTTAGTGAGCAGAGGTCTGAAATTGTTTCTGCTTAGGCATAAGAGCTTAGTGTTGTTTCAGATACTAGATAATCTGTTGGGTTTTGGGGTTTTTTTTGCATTTTTACTGTCTTTCATGAAAAAACTTCAAGTTACTTTACGGAAGCTCATGGCATGAACTGTATGTACTTGACATATTGTTTTCTCAGTGGGGATGTATAGACCTGTGGCTTGCCCATTATTGCACAGTACTGGGGCCAGTTCTGTTTAATATCTTTATTAATGATATGGATGAGGGGATCAAATGCACCCTCAGTAAGTTTGCAGATGACACCAAGTTGAGTGGGAGTGTTGATCTGCTTGAGGGTAGGAAGGCTCTGCAGAGGGACCTGGACAGGCTGGATCGATGGCCCAAGGCCAACCGTATGAGATTCTGCAAGGCTGAGTGCTGGGTCCTGCACTTTGGTCAAAACAACCCCATGCAATGCTATAGGCTTGGAGAAGAGTGGCTGGAAAGCTGCCCGGCAGAAAAGGACCTGGGGGTGTTTATTGGTTGACAGCCAGCTGAACATGAGCCAGCAACATGTCCAGGTGGCCAAGAAGGCCAACAGAATCCTGGCTTGTATGAGAAAGACTGTGGCCAGTAGGAGTAGGGAAGTGATTGTGCCCCTGTACTTGGTACTGGTGAGGCCGCACCTCTAATACTGTGTGCAGTTTTGGGCCCACTGGAGGTGCCCATCATCCTAGGTATTCACCAACACTATCCCACATACCCTGACAATCATAACTATCAAGCCTTGAGGCAGATCTCTGGATGATATTCTTAAATTGCTTATTAACCTTAGACAACACCAAAACAATATTTCCAAGAAATACCAGTGGATCTATCTTAACAACCCAAGGGTGTTCAAGATACTGTAAAGTTTTTGTAATGAAGGAGGATACATTATAGAAGAAGGTTGTGAAGGTGCCATTCTGTATATTAAAGTCCAGTGCTTGTTAGTGGCTGCTTTCCGATTTTGCTGCTTGCTGTACTGCTTATCATCTGACTCTGCTGTGCCTAGGAACATTCTGATAACAGCAATGGTGATGCACCTGGGCTGGCAGATGGCTAGGGCATCCCTTCCCTTTCTGTGCTGCTGTACTGGACAGTCTGGAACTCCAGTGTGAACTCAAGTCAAAGGGACTGCGACCTGTGGATGAGTCCACATGGGAGCAGGACACCCCAAAGTGTCTGTGGCTGTGGACAAGCCCATGCCAGAGCAGGTATATCTCAAAGCGTCTGAGGCTGTGGTTATGTCTGTGCCATGCAAGGAATTGTGGCCCAAGTATAAGTCCATGCTAGAGAAGGTACACCTCAAAACATCTGTGGCTTTAGATAAGTCTGTGCTGCAGCTGGTACACCTTGAAGCATCAGTAGCTGTGCATGAGGTCATTCTAGACCACCTCAATGTGGCCATGGATAAGCACACAACAGAGGAGGTACACCCCTGGAGGGACTGCAGCCATAGGGAAGGCCATGTTGGAGCAGGTTCGCTTCTGAAGGGACCATGGCTGTGGGTAAGGCCATGCTTGAACAGATGTTTTTCTGAAGGCATTGTGGCCCAAGGAGAAGGCCACGCTGGAACAGGTTCACCTCATAGCAGCTGTGGCTATGGATGAGTCTATGCTGCAACAGGTGTACCTCTGGAGAGACTGTGGCTCAGAGATAAGGATTCACTAGAGGCAGATACATCTCTAAAGGACTGCAGTCTGTGGATAAGTCCGAGCAGAGCAGGGGCAAGGGGAGGAGTTCATTGCAATGTTAAAGCCAATGGTCTGGTCCAAAGGGACCAGGGGTGGAAATTGTAATGGTTCCACCTTTAAATTGTTGTAACCCATCATTTGAGTTGCATGTTATAGGCATTACTATAGCAGGAACTGCCTGAACCAAGGGAGGAGGAGCCTTACAAGAAGCAGTGCATGTGCAGCAGTGACCTGACCTGAGCTGGGTTTGGTGCCCAGTAATTCAATGCAACACACCACCCTTCCTGTCTTGAGTGACCACCGTAAAAGATGGAGCCGAAAGTCATGGACTGCATGAACTCAATAGACATTTTGTGCACACTTGTGGATATTTTAAAGGTGTTTTACAGGGGTTGTCAATAGACTAAGGGAATGATATCTGTCTATTATATCAAAGGATGGGAAGGGAGTTAATGAGATTGTATTGGATAGTGTTGGACCTGAGCATGACATAAATAGTATGGAATAAGGGGTGGATAGTGTCCTGGTTTCAGCTGGGGTAGAGTTAATTTTCTTCATGGTAGCTAGTATGGGGCTGTGTTTTGAATTTGTGCTGAAAACAGTATTGATAATGTGGAGATACTTTAGTTGTTGCTAAGTAGCTCTTAGACTAGTCAAGGACTTTTTCAGCTTCCCATGGTCTGCCAGGGGCACAAGAAGGTGGGAGGGGAC
Organism: Phalacrocorax carbo; assembly: GCF_963921805.1. Lineage (NCBI taxonomy): Eukaryota > Metazoa > Chordata > Aves > Suliformes > Phalacrocoracidae > Phalacrocorax > Phalacrocorax carbo. The sequence goes on from NC_087513.1 coordinate 31,262,064, forward strand.
ATGGCTGGGACAGCTGACCCCAAGTGACCAAACAGATATTCCATACCATATGACATCATACCCAGTTTATAAAGATGGGGGGAGCAGAAGGAAGTGGAGATGTTCAGAGTTATGGCATTTGTCTTCCCAAGCAACCATTACATGTGATGGAGCCCTGTTTTCCTGGAGATAGCTGAACACCTGCCTGCCAAAGGGAAGGAATAAGTGCATTCCTTGTTTTGTTTTGTTTGCATGCATGCCTTTATTATTATATTATTAAACTAACTTTATCTCAACCCACAAGTTTTCTTACTTTTACCCTTCTGATTCTCTCCCCATCCCACTGAGGGGGAGTGAGCAAGCGGCTGTGTGGGGCTTAATTGCTGGCTGGGGCTAAACCACGACACTGAGAAATTCTGATAATCAGTGTGTTTACTAACTCCACTTATAATTCAGTATCATTTTTTCTTACTTTCCCTGATTATCTCTCTGCACACACACACGTGTGTGTGTGTGTGTGTGTGTGTATGTCTGTGCATTTACAGAGAAAGAGTGAGTGTGCATATTTTCTCTTTTAAATATTTATCCAAAATTTGGAGGCAGAAATATTAGAAAAAATATTCTGAAAGGGGAGGAAATTTTTAAAAGACCTTACCTGTATCCAATTAATAAACAGTTATTCCATACAAATCTGTAGCATTATTTTGAAAAAGTATATAAGAACAGAAATTTACTCTGTTTAAAAGTTTCCCCTTTTTTGCCCTTGCTTTCCTGCCCCTCTGCTGTTCACTGATTACCACTGCAGAGCTAAAAGGAAACTGCTGTTAATATATTTCAGGCCTTTGTACTTTAATTCCTTTAGGAAATCTCAAGCTCATAAAGTTCAAGTGTAGACAAAAATTCTCAAAACCTGGTTCCATCATTAGTTTAAATGTGTTTGCAAGCACATCTGGTTCCTCAATGAAACATGATGTACTTTAACTTCTTCAAACTTTGCTTGGCAAACAATAGATTTTTCCTGTTCCTTTCAAACAATCTGAACAGATAAATCATGCACATGTATTTATGTATTTTTACCATTAGGAAGCCCTTTCTTTTTTTTGAATTCACGTAGCTCATAGGTGTAAAATGGTTTCACCTGAAAAAGAATAACATGGTTTAGAAACACATTTTTTAAAGAGCTCTGTAAAGTGTAGCAGATTAAATAAGAAGTACCTGCGAGATGAAAATCAACTTCTAAATCAAAGTACAGGTGTCCTGTATATAAAGATATGGAATTCTGTATGGCAGCAAAGGAACATAACTTTCATTCTGTGAAGGAGAGAAAGAACAGTAACAGCAAATTTATCTACTGTGAAAGAAATTCTACAGCTCTACAGTAAATATACTAAGCATTTGAACACTACAGTGAGCTGTTACCAAAATCTAATTTTCAGAAATTGGCAAAATTTTTAATGAAAAAATATTATAGGTTTTTAGAGATGTCATATGAAACAGAAATTTTGTACATTGGATGTGATTTATGAAACAGAAAAACTGGAGAAATACCTATGTTAACACAAGTTTATGGAAAATAAAGAAGTAGTTGTTGAATGTATCTTCAGAGTTTCAAATAACTGATATTTAGGTTTTTTAATGTATGCTATATAAAATATATGTAAAGAAAACTGTTACAGTGGCCTGTAAAGTTACTGAAGTTATCAGAAAACACTGCTGAATATATGAAAACAAATTATGGGAAATTAACAAAGAAGGCACTGGCCATTTGTTAAAATTTTCTACCATTTAGAAGATGACTGGATAACAGAAAAGGTGCTTTTTATTGCAAAACAAACCAAGCCATTACATGTTTTATACAAGGTAATTATAAAGGATATGTCATCATCTACCTATTTCAGTTTGTATCTGGGTATGTGGAAATTTCCACATGAAATATTTAGTAGAAAAATGTCCATACACAACAGTAATTCAAACTATTTCATACCTTTCATTGTAATAGCAGTTAATATTTTTCATTAAAACCAAACCCACCAGTATGTCCTTCTCATTCAGATTTTCTTAACCTTCACCTTTGGCAGCACAGTCATTACGCTGAAGAACAATGGCTGACCATTTTCCAGAAAGATCCTTCTTCTAGCCCAAGCAGTCTTTTTCCAGTTACTCTTATCCAGTGAAAGGCTTCTGTTTCCACTTGAAACTTAAACCTTTGCTTAGCTGCTTTGAATAATTATCAAAAACCTAATTTTAAAGACCTATGAATTCAGATCATCCATCATTACTTACTATGTCAGCTGTCTGTCTGTCTTTCCAAGACACACCTAGGCATTTTTTTTTTACACTAGGCAATGTAAATTGTAAATTGCCTGTCCAAGATAACACAAAATTTTAGCAAGGTAATTACAAAAACCTTTTTCTCTTAATGGAGTTACAGTGGAAGCTTTTGAATTTTAACCCTATTGGGTAAATAATAGTCTGGACTTCCAAAACTAGCTTTATAGTATTGATTAAAAACTTAACAAAAAGATGAGAATATTCTATAGCAGACACAGAGACAGAAAAGGTAAAGTTGTTTTATTCATTAAAATGTGATAATAAAATGATGGTTGGTGTGAACTATTTCCAAGATGGTAGCACGTATGTAACTACATTCACTGAATATAGTAATGTCACATCTGTTTCAATACTGCGAGATACTGAAACTAATTTAATTTTCTTGGCATATTACTTACCAGTTTTACAGGATTAATTGCATGTTTTATAATTAATAGAAATAATGGCAATATTTTTCAGTTAGGAGCTTTAAATAAATAGTTCACATATTATAATTTACTTACATCTTTTTAATGACATAATTGCCAATATCACAGTAGGAGCCTATGCATAAAAAGGCAATTAACTAAAACAAAGTGATTGGAATCTGAAGGAAATGAGTGTTTTCTTTGCAACAAATTTTGCCTATCTTTTTGGAGAACACCAAAAAATGAGTTCTAAGATATAAACAGTAGACTTCTTTGTGGCTTCGTGGCTTTTCAAGGGGCAGAACATGCCTGATGAAGTGGACAACTTTCTGTGATGAGATAAAAAGGTGACTTTGTAGACATGGGGAGAGCAGTGGATGCTGTTTACCTTGCTTTTAGCAAAGCAGTCAGCACATTCTCCATAGTAACCTTAGAGCCTTATTGATGAACTATTGACTGGATAACTGTGTGGAAAACCAGTTGGACTTCTGGGATCAAAATATTGAGACAGGGAATCCAAAGTCCAGCTGGGGTCTGGCCACGATAAGTGGTATCCCTCAGGGACTGATACTGCTTTTGATGATATTTAACATGTTTGTTAGTGGCATGGACAATGATATGGGATGCTAATGAGTTTGTAGATGATAACACTGGAGGGTAGGTCTACTATGTGTTGAAAGAGCTATATAGGCTGGAGAAATTGGCTGGCAGGTATCTCAGGAAATTCAACAAAGGTAAATGTCAAGTCCTGCACCTGGAGAGGTGTAACCCTCTTAGCAGTTGGGAGTTGGTGGGTTAGAAAGCAGCTCTGTAGGAAATCACTGTGGAGTGTTGGCAGATGGCAAACAACATTAGTCAGCAATGTGCCCCTGAGGTGAAGAAAGCCAGCTGCATACTGGGTTGTATTGACAAGGGTGTAGCCAGCAGAGGAAGGACAGTGATTATTCCTATCATTCTGACACTTGTGCAATTGCATCTGGAGTACTTCATCCAGTTTTGGGTTTCTCAGTACAAGAAAGACTTTGACATACTGGAATGAGTGCCATGGAGGGTGACAAAGAAGGTCTGGGGGTTTGTTCCATTTTAAGAAGAAAACCTTAAGTGAATTATCTTATTGCTGCATTTGACTACCTAGTAGGAGTCACAGAGAAGACAACCCAGACTCTTTGCAGAAGTATGAAGTGATAATGAAGAGGCAATAGTCAAATGTTACAGCACAGAAAATTCTGGTTAGACATCTGTAAAAAATATTAATAATGAGGGAAGTCAAACATTGTCTTGCCAAAAATTTTGTAGGCTCTCCAATCTTAGAGATAGACAAAGCAGAATTGAACATGGCCTTGAACATCCTGCTCTAGCTGGACCTGCTCTGAATAGGAGGTTGGACTGGAGAGTTTTCAGTGGTCACTTTTAACCTGTATGAAACCATGCTTTTATGAAAGTGATTTTTATCTTGTATATAATTTGTGTAACACAGGTGTGACAATGGCAGTAGGATTTAAGTTATAAATATGAAAATAAAGTTTGTTTTTTAGTTGTAACTGAGATATAGCTGGGTATCAAGGCTGAGCCTGTACTCACATCCAATGCTTCTAAGTTGTTAATTCCATGAATGGTTCAGGAACTTCCCAACCAGCCATCCTCACAGATGAGATAATAGGCTGGCTAGAGGCACTGTACCAACTTTTGACTAGGTGATTCTTTGCCTTCATAGTTAAGTATTAAGAATCAGTAGTCCCGCCATAGTCCCACTGAGGACTACAAGAACCTTGCTAGAGCATGCAGAGATGCAGTCGGGAAGGCTAAGGCTCAGCTGGACCTGAAATTGCCTAAAGATGTCAAGAACAAGAAAGGGTTCTTCAGATACATGAGCAGTAAGCAGAAGCACAGAAAATACATAGCTCCATTGCTAAACAGTGGAGGGAAACTAGTCACTACTAAAGCTGGCAAGGCAGAGGTTCTCAATACCTTTTTTGCCTCCGTCTTTACTGGCATAGTTGGACCCCAGATCATGGGATCAAGTAGCTACAACTACTCATGTGTTGATCCAGCAGTAGTGGAGGAGTAGCTGGTCTGTGGCCTCTTGCAAGGGCTGAACCCACGTAAATCTATGGGCCTGGATGAAATCCACTCCAGAATATTAAGAGAAGTGGCTGATGTTCTTGCAAGGCCACTGTCCACCATCTCTAATCTTTGAGAAGTTGTGGATATCAAGGGAAATCCTTGATGACTGGAAGAAGGCAAATATCATACACATCTACAAGAAGGGCCCAAAAGAAGACTCAGGAAACTAAAGGCCCATTAGTCTTACTTTGATCCCTGGAAAAGTAATGGAATGAGTCTTCTTAGAAACTATTAGAAGCCAGTTTAAGCAGGTGATTGGGAAAAGCCAGCACCCATTTACCAAAGTCAAATCATGCCTGACTAACTTGATCACCTTCTGCAACAAAATAACATCTTCTGTCAGCATGGGGAGATCAATGGATATTGTTTACCTGGACTTCAGCAAAGCATTCAACACTGTTTCCCAGCTTCCTCCTAGACAACCTGGCAAGATACAGATTGGGTGGATGGTCTGCAAGATGGGTAGGACATTAGCTTATAGGCCACACTCAGAGGATGGTGATCAATGGTTTTTACTCAGGCTGGCAGCCTGTCACAAGTGAGGTCACACAGGGATCAATATTGGGTCCTGTGCTGTTCAACATCTTCAAAATGATCTGTACAATGGGATTGAAAGCACCCTCACCAAGTTTGTTGATGACACTAAACTGGTTGGTGAGATGGACATGTCAGAAGGGAGAGCCATCTTACAGAGATTCCTGGAGAGGGGGGAAGAGTGGGCAAGCAAGAACTGTATGAAGTTCAGCAAAGAAAAATGCAAGGTCCTGCACCTGGGACAACATAACCAAATCGCCCAGTACAGGTTGGGATCTATGTGTCTGGGAGGCAGCCTTGCTGAAAGAGTCATGGGGGTCCTGGTAGAGCTGAACATAGGTCATCAGTGTGCTGCTGTAACAATGAAGGCAAATTGGATCCTGGGCTGCATCCACGGGGGTATTACTAGCAGAGCGAGAGATGTGATCACCCCACTCTACTCAGCACTTGTGGTGCAGCCCCCTGGGGCCACTCTGAGATCCTAGGATAAGCACTATTGTGCTCTTGGTCATAATGACTTGGGTGTCAGGCAATCTCTGTCCACAACTGGGTCATCTGCTCCCTGAATAGTGTACCAGAATTGTGGCCAGAATGTAAAATATTGACCAAAGCCAAACATCTTGAGGTCCTATAAATAGCGATCCCACAGGGAGACATTTTTGAGCTCTCCTGGACTGCAGCGGCCTGTGTGATCCTGTATCTCCCCCTGGGCAGGTTTCCTGAGGATTGAAGGATTGTCTGTTGATGATTTTGTGAAGAGGTTCACTGATAATCCATTGATGAATGCCAGCACATAAAAGTGAGATATCCATGAAACTCACAAAAAGGGAAATTTTAATCACACGTAAACCTCAGTGTGTGTGCATGTGTGTGAGCAATTTGCCTCTATATACATATACATTATCCCTATTCACATAAACTGTTGATGAAGTCTGAGACTAAGAGTGGACCTAGCTGCACTTAGACTCCTCTCTGAAAGGAGTTTAGAAAGCAAGGGGGTCTGTTCTGAAACTCATGACTCAATGGGAGAGTCCTCCTTATCCCCTGCATCCATGGTCCCTCTATGAATCATTCTAACTTGAGTGTAACTGGATTTTCCTTTGTGCACTTCTTCCACATAAGTAATGTAATGAACCTTGCTATTCTCGAATCTTTAACTAAGTTGCTATGTTGATTGCAAAAAATTCCATTAAATTGCTGTTTTAAGTTGGCTGATGCTTAAGTGCTGTTAAGAATTATACAATTATATAATACATATTATATAATACAATTATATAAAACTGTGATCTGTCTCAAAAATATTAATAAATTTTAAATTGCTAACCAAAGCCGTGTAACAAATCATATTCTCGACAAATTGGTATAGTTGGCAGTATTCACAAATCTGTATTTACAACAACATGTCAGGCCACACCTGGAGTACTGAACACGGTATTCTGGTCCCCACAATTCAAGAAAGGCACAAGCAGGCTATGGTATTTAGTTTTCTAATGGAATTAACCCACAAAAATTAGTTACTTAACTTTTAACAAACTCCGCGTGACTGTGCAACGTAATTATTTCCTGTCATATATGTGACTGCAGATGGAAACACACTGATCAAAAGGGGAAAAACAGTCAGATTATGCATTGTAGTAGGACTTTTCTATCACCCAATTCTTCCAAAGGATTATAACATGTTGTATCAAATTACATTTAAAATTGTGCAAGTGTTTGCAAGCAGTTGTCTGCGCATTCTTTTGATTCTAAAAAGAAAGGGCTTGAAAGTATCTTAGATGGCATGGGTAAGGTGAACTGACTTTATAAACACAAGTAACATCTGTGAACATTTAGGAATTGTAGTAATTGGAGTGATGTTTCAAAATTTTTTCTCACTTTCGCTATTTCCCTTTAGGTTGTGAACTTATTCAAGTGAGTTTACAAGCACTTTATTGTTCTCCAGAGTTCAGATAGTTGCTAAACTGCTCACTGCAGCTTTACATTTAAAATGCTTGTTATAACTCCCTACAGAGTAGTAAAACATTATGCCTTACCCCCATTTGAGCATACAGAAGAATACTTTTAACACCTTTGTTATTGCTGCTACTCGAACTAATATGTTTTACTATGTCAAAAACAATTGCCATCACTTTGTAATTAGAAAAGAGTGTGGGGGAAAAAACCGTCCATAACAAATGGCTATGATGATTTGCTTGTTTGTGCGGATATGCACAAAGGACAGTTCTGCCACAAAGAGCTTACAAATTAACTGAGAAATATTCAGATAATCACATGCTTGTGACCCAGAAAAAAAAGCACTAATGCTACCTTAGAGAAGTGGAAGAACTTTGGATTCCAATATTACTTCAAAAGTTAGTTTCAAACACATCTAGTCAATCGGAAAGCCATTAGCACTTCACACTGTCTGATTTCTACAGAAACCTTCTTGTGAGGACAAGCCAGGCACACAGACACAATGCGTGACTGTGGAGATTACAAGGATAAAAATACACCAGCGGGGGAAATAAACAATGTTAGCCTGAAAAACATTGCCACCGTTAGTCTGTTGTCACAATTTTTTTTATACATATTGACCTCCACCATATGTTTTTATTTAAGTTCATTAAAACAGTATTATGTTTCAGTGCCTTAGGAAACTCTGGAATCAATGTGTCAAGGCCAAATCTTCATATATACACTTTGCTTTATATAATTTAATCTATGTTGATTTACTAGCTGAGAAATTTTTGAACACATAGTGACAGGGCATGATAAATAGGTGCATCTGCATATTTGCAGTTTCTTCTACCTCCAGATACTGATATTAAAGATCATTTGAAAAAGAAAGACTGATAATCTTGTTAATAAGAATGCCTATTCTGGCTGCAGAACATATTCAGGTAAAAAGTTGCTGGAACATCTGAGTATTGCAAAATAAAGATTACTTTCTGTCTCTGCACCCAACGTATACAAGAAAGGTACAAAGAAAAGTTTGTGGTGTCTACAGTCTAGTAGCAGCCCTTATATCAAAAAACATGACGATAATTTCACATTAACTTGAGTCAAATTTAACACATCATCTGACTTAAGCAGAATGCCTGAATGTAAGATTCCAAACACAAGAAATCATTTGGAGACATGACTTGCAATAAAAATTACAGAATGTAAATACATTTTAGAAAAGAAGAAGTGACAGAAGCCAGATGAATTAAAGTGCAAGGTTGGCACTTTCAGTACCTCTTTGGTCATAGTGCTGATCAATGAATTTGTCTTTGCATTGACAGTGATAATAACAGATAAAATGAAGATTAGAAATTGGCCATTCTTGCAAAAACTGCATTCCACAATTACTAGTTCCAAAGCTTCTGTGTCATAGGGAAGTCCAGTGACAAATCTGTCAGATACTATTAAATATTATATACGGTTGCTTCTTCTGTGTGGCTGTCAAAGTTGGTTGCTTCAAAACCCTCGTAATGCACTCATAAACTTCAGCAGGTTAGGTGCTTTATTTAAATTGGTCATCTAAGTTTATTCTTCAGGTAGTGAGAGTGATAGGCACCTCTAGAAGGCAATTTTTTCTTTCATACTTTCCATGTGGATAATATTCTCATACCATCAATTAAATGTAGTGGATCTTCTTGTAGCAAACTAGTTAGGCAACTAGAGTATTTAATATCTAATATTATGGATACTTAATGGATAAAGTGTAGCATTATCTTATGATATTAAAAATATCAAAGGTATTTGAGAAAATTTTATATTAAAAACAACACAGGACCATAATATATTAAAAAGAAAGAATGTACATTTGTGGACTTTTAACAGACACCATCTGGCATAGTTGGGAACTTGTACTACCACACTATAAAAATGGAGAGGTCCAATTACACTTGGTCTGAATCAGGCCTTTTTGAAAACCTTCATTCCTCCATGAGTAATGTAGAAACACTGGTTGGTTAGGGTTTTTTGCTCAATGATCTCCTGTACATGCCTAAACTTGGACAGAAATAATCTGGTCTATGTTCTCCATGATTTAATCTTAAAAAGTACAGCAGTACCTCTTTGTACAAAACAGCCAAACAGAGTACTGGCTGGTTTGGTGGCATAATTCATAAATATTTTCCTGTATTACATTTAGCACCTTGACTGGATGGGCAGACAAAAACTTTTGGTGAGGTCTGAGCTTTATTGAGTAGCATCTTACTTGCTAAGTTATCTCCTTGAAATCAGCACGACTACTCAGTGAGTAAGGAATGACTACTCAGCATGTGCAGTGAAACGGAATCTGACCCATAATATATCACTTTTGATGAAAAACCAGGATATTAAACAAGGTACATTAAATAACAGCAATACCCAGAATGTCCTTTTAAAATTAGCTTTGTTGATTGACAGGTTATCCTCTGTTGCAGACTCTAGGATAAAAGGGTCATTTAAAACATATTATAATTGAAATCCTTCTTATGTTTTCTGATAGCTTCAAATTCTCATATTCATCCTGTTATAATCCCCTGCTTTACAATACAGAATCTAAAAAGTAATCTTATTTGTTAATATTTTCCTGCAAGGTGTTGTTTTATTTCCTTTCTTATTCTCTCCTCCCTGCTCTTGCATTTCTATCCTCTCCTAGTTGCTACTCTCACTTAATTAAAATATAAAAATGTCACTCACTTCATTACAACATCAAACCAATTTAATCTACCTCATTTTCTTACCGGCTGCAGGCAAATTCTTTGTCTAAATACCAGTTGTACTGAATGTTTAGTATAAATCTGTGTTCCTATCCCCTTTCCAGCTGCAGTTTCTGTCTCTTTGTAGCTGTAACGGTAAGAGATTGAGGGACCCTGGGAGGTCAGAGGTAGCAAGGTTCTGGAGATAAGTGACCAAAGACAAAGTGCAAGGATTAAAAACGAAAGGGTAGCTTTGCAGCTGGAAGAATGAGATTTGCAGTGTTGGATAAAATGAAGATCAGTAGAACGTATACACAATTTCTTCTTTAGGGAGGAGAAGTATGCAATTACGTGAGAAGAGACAGGAAGGTTATTTTATAAAGAAATTGCTTGGTAATAGTCCCCATGTTATAGAAATTTGTTCTGAGGACGCAATGATAAATAGCCTTCTCCCCCAAGAATCAAAGCAGTGAAGATGTTTTGCCTCAGGCACACACTGTTACTTCCCTGCTTGTGACCTGGAAGCAGAGTCAGAGGGCCCATACTAACAACACACAGTCAGCACAATACAGGCAATATGTAATCTCTGCACGAAGAGGGTTACTGTTGGCCTGCTGATGGGGAAAAAGGAAGAGCAGAACACCGTTGCAGCAGTGCAACACCAGTAAAACCAAAGCAGACCAGGCACTGTGTAGGTGTAAAATGCGTAGAGGGTAACATGGTCCCATGACAGGAGTATAGTCATTGGGGCTTTTTTGTTTGTTTCTTTGCTTTTATTCATAAAATGACCTTAGAAAGAATAGAGACTCTTGTTATCTTGCTATCTTGTCCCCATTGATCCCCTTTCATCTGTTCATTTCTTTAACTACAATGTCTTTGTGGAACAGCCAATAAAGACAGGCTTCATATTACCCAAATTCAGATATGTAAAAGCTAGATGGAGGTAAGTATGTTAGGCTACCTGTATAACTGTTGGAGAGAAATGGATACTACAAAGCGAGATAGAGCTGCTCCTGTTTCTTTCTTTGACCACATGTTACTAGCTTGGGTCCAGCTGTATCTTTACATACTGAAGTTAGAGCAGTGAATCCTACCTCATATCTATATTCATTCCTATTTGTTCTATTTTAGCTATTTCCCATAAGAAAAAAAAAAACACCATTTTTACAGTAATTGCACTTTCAATTTCAAGATCAGAGTAAGATCAACTAGAAATAAGTTATTTAGATAATTTTGGATTTTTGGAAAATTCTATGAGGCCTTACAGCAAAAAAAATCATACAGGATTGAGTACTGCAATGGCTCTGGATGGATTGTGTTGTAAAATAAGATGTGAACGTGCTTAGAAATACTTGTGCTTGGAAGGATGATATGTTGTTTCCTGTGTACCACATCAGTCAGTTTTGTATGTCATTATACAACCTTCTAAAAAGTGGAAACTGAATACTTTTTTTTGTCAGTACATCAGTGGTTATAATGCCTCTGTATGTAGCTGTCTTGGTTGGCTGCTAAAAGGCTTTAAGTCTAAGGGACTGCTTTGTATATTTAATCATTATATTTGTATTTTGCTCAAACGCTTAGAAATTCATTAACATTTTTCATAAAAAAAAAAAAAAGAGAAAACAATTTCTTTTCTAAGGACTGTTCTATAAAGCTTTAATTCTCATAGTTAAGCTGGCTGTTTCTCTGCCAATTCACCATGCCGTATTACTTCTCCCCATTTACCTGGCAAGAAGCTGATATACAAATTTTCTCTTCATACTAATTCTAAAATCTCTTTCAGTTTGTGTCACTATCCATGGTTAGCAATCAGTGAAAGGATTATTGTTTGAATTAATTTTGAAAAAAAAGTCATAAAATCTTCATGAATATGTTAAGCTTTTTTTTTTTCTTATGAGTCAATGGAGAGATGTCTATGCCATCTACAGTTCACCTCATCTGGCTTTAATTGATTTTTTTGTGTTAAGAGAAGGAGTATGGCCAAACGAGAATGCTTTTGCTGCATACTTTAGGCAGGCTAAAATGAAAAAGTGGTCATTTTATCCATAAGCACTGTATGAGTAGAACTCTGTTCATCTCACTTCAGTCAGAAGTTCAGTGACTAGACAAAGCCAGCTGAGGACTTTTTCAAGAGAATGAAGCTCTCACTGGAGAGATATAGACCTCCAGAGCCTGATTCATCAGAGACATCCATTTTAGGAAAGGTGACTCACCCTTATATATTAATCTCCAAACTACATTATTTTTTGGTAACTGTGTCATTCTGACTAAAGTAAAAAATTTTCAGTCTTCTCTGCTGTGTAGGAAGACTGAGCCATGGTGAAATAAAAATATTCTTGAATGTTCAGGCCCAGAGCAAAATTAACCCCTTCCCTGATTTTCCTAAACAATCCCACTGTCTCACCTCAGGGTGGCAATAAAAAGATGCAGAAATTAGAGGACTATGTCCTCTCACAGGAAACAGTCCTACTACAGCAATAAAAAGAAAAATTCACCATACAGAATACCTTTCTATAGCAAAAGAACTTCCTAGGCTTTCATAATCAAGGCTGATATTTTTGTCAATTCAGATTTTTGACAGATCATCTTTTGGTGATGTTTTAGAACATGAAAAAGAAGCACTTTAAGATTGTTGATGAGATGGCCAGTAGTTGATTCAACAACTCTGAGTGATTCATTGTCATAGCTTAACCTCAGCCAGCATCTAAGCCCCACACAGCCGCTTGCTCACTCCCCCTCAGTGGGACGGGGGAGAGAATAAGAAGGGTAAAAGTGAGAAAACTTGTGGGTTGGGATAAAGGCAGTTTAATAGGTAAAGCAAAAGTCGTGAGTGCAAGCAAAGCAAAACAAGGAATTCTTTCACTCCTTCCCATGGGCAGGCAGGTGCTCAGCCATCTCCAGGAAAGCAGGGCTCCATCACATGTAGCGGTTACCTGAGAAGACAAACGCCATCACTCCAAATATTTCCCCTTCTTTCTTCTTCCCCTGGCTTTATATGCTGACCATGAGGTCATATGGTATGGAATATCCCTTTGGGTCAGCTGTCCCAGCTGTGTCCCCTCCCAGCTTCTTGTGCACCCCCAACCTACTCGCTGGTGGGGCACCCTGAGAAGCAGAAAATACCTTGACTCTGCGTATGCACTGCTTAGCAATAATGAAAACATTCCTATATTATCAACACTGTTTTCAGCACAAATCTGAAGCATAGCTCTGTACTAGGTATTGTGAAGAAAACTCTATCCCAGACTAATCAGCACATGCCTGTATAGAAACAGTGAAGAATTTACTTCATCTCTGCTCTTTGATCATGATATTTTACCTTTACTTTTTACTCTCCACTTAGCTTGAAAAAGAGGTTCCTTTAATTTATAGTAAATGAATTATTAATGAATTCTATTTTAATTCACTTGAAAATATTTTTTTTATTCAGATGAAGTGGTGTATAATATAAAATATTATAGTTGGGCCCAGAAATATACTGGTCACTCAATGTATCTAGTCAGGAGCTAGCCTGAAAGATGTGTTCAAAAGGAAAGATCATTAGATCTCTACTCTGACTGAATTGTGACTGTTATCTTGGATAATTAAGACTCTGTGAAGTTGCTGAAATAAATTTAAAAAAAAAAACAAACTAGAAAGATGGAATTAATGACATTTACCCAAAAGTTCATGAGACACTAAAAAATGAAATTGATATAAATTTCTAATTGGGGTATAATCTACTGCTTATAGCAAACCTGATTCAAGGAATGGAGGAGGAAAATAGGATTTAAAACTGGAAAGTGTTTGGAGAATCAATTTACGATTATACATCAGATTTCCATATCAGGCAGCTTGCTAAAAGTATAGTAAATAACAGGATGAATAAACACATGGAAAAAATTTCCACACAGGTGACTTGGAAGTAAAATGCATTACACAAATGTATCAGAAAGAATCACTGAGTGTGTGGGCAATCGATGCATGTGAGACACTTAACTTTGGTTTAAACAAACCTCAAAAAGTGTAAGAGGGAAGAAAGACCCTCCTGCAAGGATTAGAAAATTACTGAAGAATTTGAAATATAAGGTGGAGATAGCTGAACAGGTTTCTCAGTGGTATAAAAGCTATACCCAAGATTTTGTGCTTATATCTCTGCTGTTCAGTCCCACATTGAATAAAGTCACAATGATGAAGAACAATGGAGAGAAAAATTCTCATACCCACCCATAAAGAGCAGCTGAAGAAAATTTACAAGGCATTTACAGGGCCCAGTCAGAGTTTCCAGTACAGAAAGCCATCCTGATTCTGATAAGTTATGGGAAATACTAATCACCCTTCCCCTTCCCCATCACACCCTACCCCAGTTGCTACTCCTCTATCTGCTTTAAGTAGAGGAAAATGGGCACACACTTTTATACTTTGGATAGTCAGAATAACATCCTGGGACTCTGAGTTCTGTCATAGGCATCTTAGGGAGCTTGTTTAATAGCTTTATTTCACTTTTGTGTGAGGAAGGCCTTATTGTTACGCACCAGTTGTATTTCACTCTACCATACATCTAACTCAGACCATGGTAAGTAAAATGCAGAACAAATTATTTTGTTTACAACACACAAAGGAGGCAAAACACCTATGAAAGTTTACAAAAGCAAGAGGTGGGGGAAGAAAGCAAGCCTATGCTTAACCTGCTTTCTTTAATGTTAAGGTGAGAAAAGCTATCTTTTTCTTCCTTTTTCTCACATTTAGGTGATTCGTGATAAATTGTCCAGAAAAGATGATTGTCAGGGATTTTCTATTTTTGCTTATCATGCTCCTCATGTCGCATTATTAAAGAGCACCCTGTCTGTGTGATGCATGTTAGCTTTTACAACCAATCTCTCTTTTGAAATCCTCCAAGGTTCTAGGCATATAATCTCTTTCCCCCTAACCTTTTTTTATGTCTTCCTTCTGCAAGAGACAGACAGCTTGTCATGCCTCTTAATCCAAAAAAGTGGATTAATCCACATCCTTGGAAATGCTAATGTGTCTTAGTTAAATCAGATGTCATTTTGTCTACTTTGCTAACTAATAAACAACTTTTGCCTTAGCGAGAAGTAAATCCTCTGTCCTCACCTGGCTTTTTAACTCATTGTGTACTTTTCATTCTATAGTGTAATTTGAATAAAAATGTATGGTTTTTATCAGTCTGTGTTTTATATCAGTGTGGCCATAAAGACACACATAAAGATCTAAAGTTGTATCATTTGTTATTGAATACAGGTCAGAAAAGACAGTAACTAGCTTCTCTCACATGACAACAGGTCTGTGTGATTAACCCTTGTTATCTGCCTCCAGCACAATATTCTTGTACTAGAAACTACAGCTGGTTGCCTAGAGAGACAGGGCAGTCTCACAATACTGAATGATTGGGTGGAAAATGGCAAAGGAAATCCAGTGAGGGTAAGGGAGAAGCAATGCACATGGGGAAAAATATATGCATAATGATAGACTTCAAATTACTTAAAATCACTCAGAAAAAAAAAAGATATTATTAGCTAGTTCTTTGAACAGCTCATCACATGCTCCACAATGGTCAGGAAAGCAAATAGACTGTTTAGGATTATTTGAAAGGAATAAAAAGCAAATAGAACAATCATTATGCCCCTAAGAATCCATGGCATGCCTTTAACTTAAAAACTGCTGCAAGTTCTAGTCTTCCTTTATCAAAAAGAAACAAAGAACTGAAAAGGGCACAGAGAAGTGCAGCAAAGATTATTAAAGGTTTGAAGCGACCTCCTGTTAAAAAGTGAAGCTTACCTATAAAATGGACCAGAACTCCAGATTAGAAAAGATAATGGAAAGAAAGATAACATAAGGGTTAGCACCACTGTAAATAGTGTGGAGAAGAAAGATGGGAATTATTTAATTTTGTTTCCTCATTTATTTAACTGTGGAGCTCATTGCCACAGGGTGCTGTAAAAGAAGTAGTGTAACAACAAAGAAGTCTATGAGTCTTCAGATTGGAAAGAGACAGCTGAAGGGAAAGACAATGGAAGTTCATAAAAGTGTATATTGTGTGGAGAAGATAAACTGGGGACAGTTTGTCACTATTTCTCCATTATTAAACTGTGGATCTCATTGCCACTGGTCTCATGGAGGTCAAAGTATAAATGGGTTCAAAAAGAAATTCATAAAGTTGAGGTCCATTGGAGAACATTTAACATTATGGTTCAACCACAACCTCTGGCTCAAGGTACTAAATTACTCTTTTCTAGAAATGATCGCTTTGTACAGGTCATGCTTCCTGTACTCTTCCCAAGGGATCCTCTTTAGCCACTGGTAGGGGGAGAACGTTGAGATAGACATATTTTGCTCTTGTTCTCCTATGGTTGTTTTAACTAATTGCAGAGCTTTGGGACCCACAGCTACCCTTCCATACATTTATTTATTCTCAGATCAGGGAGGTATGCAAGTGAGACCCGCATATACTGTTTATCCATGTGTATTCTTTGCCATTTCAGCACACCTAGAATATGCAATTGGCCCTTTTCTTCCTGCTGAGTTGCACAGATCATGTTACATTTAATAGGAGGAACAGGTTGGCTTACTCCAGAAACTTTGTGAATTTTCTTATGTGGAAACACTTATATTTAGTCTGACAGATTTTCCAGAAGCTTAGATAATGAATAATTTTTACTTATCTACAGCTTTTGTTGATCAAGTCTGTGATTTGATGGATGGATTTTTTTTTCATGATTCTGGAAATGGGAAAAAGCAGAAAATGTCCTTAGGAAAAAAGGTTTTATTTCGAGGCATATAACTGCTACTGGATATACTTTTGAAGTTTAGTCATTGCCACTTTGCCTCGGAAAAAATTGTTTAAGGAAACATCACTAGGAAAGGATACAAGCAGGTAAGGTGTCAAACCAAGTGAAGTGAATGAAATGCCTCACATCTATGATGCTAAAAAAAACTTCAGAAAGCATTGAAATGTTAAGATTGAATTATTATTGTATGGCAATTATTAACATTGGGCACCTTATTTCAGGGCCTTACAGACCATGGAGTCAGTAAGTGTATATTTTGGGACACATGATATGTGACCTTTCAACAAATGTCTGTGCTTCTGCAGCATAATGAATTCTAAGAATGATGCAGAAACATCTACAAAGTGAAAATGGCGAGGCAAGTTCTGGCAATAATATCGCAAAGTGCAATGATGTTGTAGGTCACAGGGAAGTAACCAAATATTTCTGCTATCTATCTCCTTTGTTGTTAAGCTAATATTAATTTAATGGCTGTTATTCACAGTATTTATAATTTAGGTGTGATTTAAATAGATAAAGTGCCAGAAAAAAATCCAAGCTGTGTTGCAGATCATGATTGATACGATGCTCATTTCATTTAAATACATTTGTATGTGAACAGCCATCCAAATATATCTATTATAACACCAGCAGTAAGACAGAATCATCATTCCTTAAAATCTCTATTACTAGACTGTAAGTGGACTGTTAAACTTTGGCTCAAGGGCACAATAACCCTCACATCAGCATAAATTAATCATCAACATAAGCTAATGGAAAGTTAAATTCAATGTTCAAGACACTGTAATTCTTTCCTGTTTTATATATTCCACGCCTATAGATTTTCCAAAATGGGTAAATTTTTTATATTGAAATGTCTTTCCAGACATAAATACTTTAATGCATTTTTATACACTGATTATTTGATGGAAAGGAAATGATCTTTTTTTTTTTCTATCTGCCTTGAGAATGATGTTTTTATTCTTCTGGAAAATATTTTTTGATATATAGCTTTCAAGAAATTGAAGTATATATTTATCTGTACTGGGTGTTTTAACAATAGACTCCTTCAAAAGATTTTCTGGGATGCTGTTGACAACCATACAAAATATGCTACTTGGCCTACAAAACATTGTGGACATTTACTTATAAAGGGAAATGACCTAACAGAAGTTCATAAATATCCTTTTGCTTGATGTATGAATCTGCCCCAAAGATTTTCTCTGACAGCGTAGCCAAGGGGCATAGAGTGAAACCAGGTCATGCCACATAGGAAGATGGAGCAAAGACAGCACATCATCCTGCTAATGTAGATTGAGGAAGATCATGGCTGCTTTGCACTTTATAGGGCATCTCTGACTGATACAGAAACAGCTCCATGTTCTGGTGACAACCGAAATGTACAGCAGCTTTCCTGGCACATCTTCCTTCCTGTTTATACCCTCTATTTCAGTAATACTAAAGCAGCTGTGTACAAGCAATAAACAGCCTCCACTTGCAACTGAATAGATTGTGCCAAGCAGGTTAGACTAGGATCCTTTGCTTTACTGACCTGATGTAAACCAAGCTAAATGAAGAGGATGACTGGGGCCAATATCTCTTGTGACACTCTGTGGGGATCTCATGATGAAAGAAATTATGGTTTTGTTGCAGCGACCCCATTAGAGGTTTTTCTATACTAGCTGCAAAGTGACTTAATTTCTTTGAATTTCAGTAGAGTGTAAACTCAGCCTAATCTTTCAAAACACTCTTTAAAATTGCCTCTTCTGTGTCTACCAGTGATATTACCATAGCTTTCATCATAGGCACTAAATTCATGTTTATTTTGTCTCATCAGTAGAAGAATAAAATTAAGATCCTCATCTTTACCTTTTTTCCCAGGCTCTTCTACATTTTTCTTTTCACCGAGTGATTGCTTTACCTCCTGTGATTTCATTTTATCCTTAAAACCAGCTGGGCCATTCAGCACTGATGGAGTGGCCTTGCATGAGTCTGATTTTGATTCTTCTTGTGAGTATAGAAACCAAGTATAACTTAATAGAGATAGACCACTGACAGTATCTGGTTTCTGTTAGATAAGTCAGGCCATCCAAGCTCTTTGCAATTATTTACCTCACTTTAAAAATACAGTTTATTAATCTGAAATATACTTATTAACCCAAATGTGTCTCCAAAGTTTAAAAGATCTAGTGAACCTTGGAGTATTTGGATGGAATGTTGTCACAGCGTTGCCTGATCATATAGGGCATTTACAAGGGAATCTTTTTGCTGATACCTAATATTATCTCATTATGTATTATTCAGATTTTTTACTACAGGTGATATGAAAAAGAAACAGGGTTTTTATTTTTTGGTGCACTATAAATGGGCCTTTAGCCCAAATATAGTCAGTTATATTGGATCCTTTCTTGTTACATATTCAGATCTTGTAAGTCTTGGAGTTATCTTTCTAATCACAAGACAGAAGGGTCCTGCTTGACCGAGAAAGGAAAAGTCATATTGACTAAACTGTTTAGAGTTTAGTTAACATCTATTTAGTTCTAGTACTCTACACACCCTTGTCTGACATAAAATCTTTGCCAAATTGTCCACAATGGAGGTTCTTCAGCTAAAGAATGATCCTAAACATTTTTAAAATGTTTACTATTATATTTTTGCAAAGCCAAGGAAGACAAACTCTATTTTCTTGTCATTTATAAACAGGGAAAAAGACAGGATTTATGTATTTAGGAAAATAATTATTGTCACCAGATATGTCCATGAAGAACATGGCTTCATTAGTTTGTTGTCATAGTGTACTAGGCTACAAAACAGGTATTGAAGGAAGAATTTACTAAAGCCACTGTATAACAGAAAATGGGTTAAGAGCAATTAAGTTAAATGCCAAACTAGTTTCGTAGATTTCTTTGATAAAGCACCTGGTCTTGTAGGATTAAATATATAAATAATTAAATTTGTACAGTGCTGTGGAAAAATGGTTAAATTAGAGATGATAGTTGTTGGCAGAAAAAATCCAGAATGAGTATGAAATGAGATAAAGAAAAGAAGGTAGCTGGTTGTGATGAAAAGAGGATGTAAAGTGGGGAGATATGAGTAATGCATTTCTCAGCTCATGATGTTGGTATGAAAATTGGTTTGCATTACTGACATTTGACAATGACACACGTTCAAAGACATTGTCAATATAGGACTGGGGTATTACCAAATCACAGAATGGTAGAGGTTGGAAGGAGACCTCTGGAGATCATCTTGTCCAACCCCCCTGCTTGAGCAGGTACACCTAGAGCAGGGTGCACAGGAACACATCCAGGAGGGTTTTTGAATATTTCCAGAGAAGGAGACTCCACAACCTCCCTGGGCAGCCTGTTCCACTGCTCTGTCACCCTCACAGGAAAGAAGTTTTTCTTCATATTCAAGTGGAACTTCCTGTGTTCCAACTTGTGGCCGTTGCTCCATCCTCTTGACACTCACTCCCCAGCTATTTATAAGCATTGATGAAATTCCCCTTCAGTCTTCTCTTCTCCAGGCTGAACAAACCCAGGTATCTCAGCCTTTCCTCATAAGGGAGATGCTCCAGTCCCCTGATCATCTTCGTAGCTCTCTGCTGGACTTGTTCAAACAGTTCCCTGTCTTTCTTGAACTGGGGAGTTCAGAACTGGATGCAGTACTCCAGATGTGGTCTCACTAGGGTGGCGTAGAGGGGGAGGATAACCTCCCTCGACCTGCTGGCCACACTCCTTTTAATGCAGCCCAGGGTACCTTTGGCCTTCTTGGCCACAAAGACACATTGCTGGCTCATCGTCAGCTTGCTGTCCACCAGCACTCCCAGGTCAATCTCAGCAAAGCTGCTTTCCAGCAGGTCAGCCCCCAGCTTGTACTGATGCATAGAGTTGTTCCTCCCCAGGTGCAGGACCTTACACTTGCTTTTGTTGAATATTGTGTGAGAAAAGTTAGATGTTCTTGAGCTAATAAAAATGAGCTGAAATTCAACAAGAAAAATTAAATCCCATGACTGTTTGCATTTAGCTGTGAGATCAGTAAGCAGAAGGAACATGGGGAGACAATTACCTAAGTATACTTGATAGTCACAACACAGTTATGAACAACTAATACACCGTGATACTGAAAACATTAATTTATATGAAGTTGCTTTAGGAAGGATATTCTAACACTCATGAGGATCATAATTCCTTTTTAAAAAACTTTAATGAAACTTCAACATACACATTGTACCCATGTTCAAGGCAGATGAATCAGGAATGCAGATGTAAAGAAAGACTACTAGCTGTATCAGAGAAGGGAATCTAACACACAGGGTGAGAAAACTGAGTTTCATCTTGTCTAGCAAAACAGAAGCTGTGAAGGGACAAGACTGCTACCTGCATGTGCACTGGGGAATAAATGTTACATAAACTGAAGGGAAATGTTATCCCAAGAACAAACAAGGATAACTCATAATGAATAAACTTAAGTGGAAATTCAAAAACAAATGTCTAATCATCAGAGAGCTGGTTTCTGAAAAGGCTTTCCTATAAAGGAACACAAATCATTATTTTAAGGTAGATGTCAGGTCATTGTGTTTAACGCAAATGAAATGGACTGGAATCTAAAATTTACAAGGCAAGATTAGTAGAAGTATTTAAAATGAGTTCAGAATAAACTATTTCAAATCTTCCCAAGGTAATGGGGTATAAAAGCATAGATACAGTGATAAGAAGCTTCTTTCCAGTGGTAAATGTAAGCTAACTTGCTCTACTTCCATGGAACATAACTGGGCTTTTATCATCCCACATAGACAAGGGGTCAGTCACTCACTCACTCACGGTGTCTGCCCACATGTAGGTTCATTCTCTCAGCAGAATCAAGACAAAGTGAGGCAGATTTTAATTTTGTGGAAGAGGGGTTAGCTGCCTCTCATTTACTGCAGGGCATCAGTGGATCATCTTCAAGTGGCCTCCGAGCAGAGGACAACAGAGCTGCAATTTAACATTCCAGGATAACTTCCTAATGGGCAAATCTAAAATAACCCCTGGATTTTGCATCCCTAATGGACGCAGAAATGTCATGTTGCATTTAGATAACTATAGTGTATGGCATGACATAATTGCCTGCAGTGGTGTATTACTGGATGGAATGATCCAAGAGGTTGATATTCATATATACTCCAGGCACATATAAAATGAAAAATTTATTATAGGAGTCAGGATATTAAACATTTGAAATTGTGCTTCACCGAGCTCTTCCTAGTCTGAACTGAAATCAGTCTTTTTAATAGAATAAGGTTTTTTGAATGTTTCCTGCCTGTTGTTGCTGAGCTTTTTTGAAAATTGCTGTTGAAGGACAGGATGACTCTATGGCTGAATCTTCACATATAGTGAACAGAAGCATAGAAAATAGAAATTTTTAAACATTAAAGGTCAAAATTTTTAATGAAACCCAGGTCTGTAACCTAGCTAGAGAACAACTTGCGATATTTGTTTCCTGTGGGCATGAGCACAATGTCATTCTTAAGGCAAGCTTCCTATCCAGAGGTTATACCCTCTGAGGTCTACTGGAATAGAAAATTATCTCAGTAGGAGCTTAAAGAAATTATATGCCTTAGACAACAAATTATGCTTGAATGCATGACTGTTCACTAGTGAATTCAGATAGGATCTTGTGAGTTAAATGCAAAGGCTATGAGCTGCTGAAATTAGATTACAGCTGTCAGGGAGCCTATTACAGAATTCATTGCTATAGTTCATTTGTTTCTTTCAGTTGAAAGATAATGACAGGGACCACCCAGCCCATCTCCATGTCAGAGACCATATACATGCCAGTGCCAAGCAGTTTAAACAAAATGTGAAAAAATCCAGTCAGAAAATCAGAAAATTTTTTGGATGTTTTGGATGTGAGAGTGAATGGCAAGGATCAGAGACATGAGCATCACCATCTCCTCTGGCAAAACCAGAGAAGACCAAATTCCTTAATGCAGACCATTCTGAGGTGATAAAATTAATAAACTTTAAGATCTATTGAATATCCCACAGAAATGAAAGGCACAAATTCAGTTAACTCCTCCTCACCCCACAGACACCTACTTTTTGTAGGCAGCTTTTTAGAGAGATTTCCAGATAAACCATGATTGTGCCTTGACTGGCTTTCACTCTAAAGTTCTCAGTACTTTCACCTAAATGAATGATTTAGAAAATCACCTTGCTGGATACTATTTCCCTAGTGATTAATGAGAGTCTTCCTTCATTGGCTATTTCACTGTGCCACTAAGAAGTTGGTCTGGTTTAGTCTGATAATCCTGTGGGGAGGGGAAACTCAATGAGTATATATTATAACAAGATGTTTTTCTCAGGAATATTGTGGTAGATGGAGGACACTTGCAAGTTTGCTGTAGTGGGGAATATCTAGCAATTTTTAAATTTTCACTTCCACTCAAATCATCACACCTCCACAGTCAATCTTCTGCTCAATTTTATATTTCTCTTTGTCTGTTTCTTTTTTTCTTTTCTTCTTTTTTTCTTTTCTATTTTACTTTCACAGCATCATCCAAAAACTCCACAGTATGGAATATCCTCAGAAATTTTGGACTGTAGACTACTATCAAACCTAAACATTTCCTGAGCAACTTAATGAGTACACTTGGACCTCATGGACCACTTTTTGTCTGCAAAGCACAGTGAAGGAAGCAGTGTCTTAAATGATTTGGTCAGCCCTTGATCCTAGACTCCATTCTTTACTTTTGATTCCAAAGTCCTTTCCTCGGGGTTCTTTTCCCCCATAGCTTAAGAGCATTCTAATATTTTGTATGAGTAATGAAAAGGCTTCGTTTGTGATGGATGCCCTTTTCCCACTGGAAGTTCTATTTCAGCTGCACAGGAGAAACTGTCACTCTTAGAGTAGGAGTTTCCCAAGGAAATACTGAACATTATCTTTGAGATTCCCCTCTGTAAAGTAACGTTAATTCACTAGGGGAATGACTGGATCCTAAAGCAACAGATGAGATATAGTGTATTATTTCAGTGTACAACATTCTCCATATGTCTTCAAACGTTTGACCTAGTGTTTTGAAAAGTGAGCTTGAACAGGTTATTTCCAATTCCTCTAAATATAAAAATGAATTCAAGCAAATAGGTGATAATGGTGGAGTATTTTCCTAGACAGAATGACCTATTGTTATTGCTTTGTGCTGATGAAATATATCTTTCTGCTACATGGTCATTTCATAGTAAACCAGACAGTGATGCCAAGCAAGTATTTAGATTCAACAATATTAACAACATTATCATATTACTGTTGTTTGGCACACGAAGAAGTGGTACATACTTCTTTCTCATCCTATCCCCATCTCTCACTTTAGTTGAGATCTTTGGAGCTAGTACAGATAGAATAATTGAGAGTTCCCCTCAGGTAAAAGCTGCCTCAGAAAGTGTGAATGTAAATACTGCATATATTTGCACTCCTAGAAATAAGATATATACTGTTTGCTTTATGGTTGTAGTGATTGTCCTATTATTTCTTGATTGTCAATATATGAAAAAAATAATTTCAAATACATTAGAATTCTTGTAATTTTCACAGGAGACAATTTCAGTTTTAAAAAGGAAATGTATCCCTTCACGTTTGGCTTTGTATCCACTTTCTAGTGCTATTAGAGCATTTGTAGTTTCAAAACATTATGCCAGACAAGTACTACAACTATGGGACTCTATAGAGAGGTGGGCCTACCAGAACAGGAAGCATTCTGTCAGATAAACACTTTCAAAATAAAGATAACTCTACACATATGTAACGTATATTTATAGGCATATGGGCCCATGGCACTACAGATATTTCTTTTTCTAATAGGTCAAAAAAGTGTACTGCCTTATGTTAGATTCACATGAGGGTCTTTCTCCTTTCTTGAAGAATTTCATCTGTTCTGTAATCCTGAACACGAGTGGGTTTGTTTGTAGTAGATGAACTCTCCTTCACCAAACATTAAGCACTGAGACTTAAGCAGTAAATCTCATAGCAGGTATTGCTTATTACTATTCCTTCGTGCCAGGCTCTGGGTATGGAAGTGACAAGTCAGCATGAAATATATGGTTATTCAGAACAAATGCAGTGGTCCAGAGGGTGTTTACATCCATCCTCATGCTGAAGAAGCAATCCACTGATCCAGCAGGAAATTATTTTCTTTTGTTTGACAAAACTTCAGAGTCTAAAGCATTTTTGTCTTCCCATGTACCTCATTCATGTCTTGGAATTTGCATGATCCAACACGTTTCTATCCTCAGCAACTTACTCTAGCATAAGTGGTTTCAGGCTGTGCCTACTAGATTCCTCACCTCAGGACATCTAGGTCTAGAGTTGAATTAGAAACAGCCTTAATACAGGTGAGGCACTCAAAAGCTGCTGAACCACTCCATGAAGGTGAATCTGGGCACATGCAATAGGCATCAAAGTAAGTTTCCTAAAAAAAATGTGGACCCATTGGAGTCAAAGTCATCTGAGCTAATACGTATGCATATAAAGCAGACTCTTTGTACAGGCAGTGAAGTGGGTACTTCTATGGCATAAGAGATCTCATCTTAATGTTAATGTCTAAAATAGAAGTGATTTGTACCTTGTGTATTTTTGGTCATTCATTATAAAGAGGTTTGAATGACTAGCTCAGACTTAAATGCTGACACTTTAGATCTAAATTATGTGAGAAGAAACCCTTACAGACACTGTAGATATCTAGGTATCTAGATCATGCATTCTGTATGGGCTCCTGGACATTTAAGCCATTCTTAGGTTAATCAGAATCCTTACAGATCTTTCTTTTGGATTTAAGTTTCTAAATTCTACTTAAAACATACTGTAGATATTGGAATGTGTTTTTATATCTTGTCTTTAAAGTTTATAGGGGAATTGCTCCTGAGAAACTTTATACTAAGCAATGGAGACCTGTGACACTGTAGGAAAATGGGTTTTGGAAGTCCTCCCACACCTTGATTTAAGTTTCACTTTCCTCATTATACTGAGAGAAGGAATTGAAGTATATTCTATTGGACATGGAGAAAAATACATGTTGCGAATGTTGCTGAAAGTAAAACCTAGTCCTTAAAAAGCCTGTTTATCACACTGCTTGCATTCTTCAACATAAGTTAAACATGAAATAAGAGTAGCTTCTTGAAGGTGGTCTTCCTGGTTAAAATTAGCATTTTAAGAATTTGAATGCTGCTTGTACTCAAAGGGGGCCTTAGGTGGTAAAACACCCTTTATATTTCTAAAAGTTAGATAACACCTATATATCTAAATCATTGCATGCCTCAAGCACCTTGGTTCTTAAGTTACCACATCACCTTCAAATTTGTATGGTTTTAGTCTGCCTTGTGAATCTAGTGACTTCTTCCTGTCCTGGGTTTAATAATCCCAGAAATCATCCTAAGACTACATATTTTCTGAATTCTTGTTACTTCGTTCACAATCAATCAGATGCATCAATGCCAAAAAATAAGTAAAAGTGGTCTTACGTTGTTTACAGTCACTTCACTGTAATACTTGCACCTTGTTCTGTGACAACTGACACATTTCACATGACTTCAGAGTCATCTGAAATAATTCCAGGCATACACTAAAGGGGTTCATTGGCTGCTCCTTGTGGCATAGGGATCTTCTGGAGCTATGTATTCTTTGCTCTAGTTTGTTTTATAGTGTAAAGGCTCTCAGGTTCATCATTCAGTCACAGCACAGGTGACTGGTTGCAGTGTCTTGTTATTTTACACAAGATCCATATGACTGAGAAGAGATTGCCTGAAGACTGTACATAACTGATACTGGTTTTATTGCATTAATGTAAATGGCAGAAAGTTAAATGATAAAGTTTTCATAGTGTGAATGTAGGCAACATGTAATACCTTGAACCTGACCAAAATCTTTTTGTGGTGCATATGTTGCAAACTGGGGACAGGTCAGAGTTCGCTGTAAAGGAAAAGAGCAAAAAGCTAATTTTTGCAGTTCTCCAGTCATAAGAGCATTCTGTGCATGGTCATTTCCCAGAGTGAGTTCCTGATGTTGTTATTGTCATTATCTATATTAGCATCAGTCCTGCTCGCAGGCTAGCATGCCACTGTATTAGAAACTAATAACAAAAATAACAAAAGGTGTCTTCTGCAAAGAATCAATATTCTAAGTGCAAGGGATGAAATATCAGATAGGTACAAGCACCAGAAAAAGGCACATCAATATGACAGGCAGTCCTGCCACCATATCTGTTGCCTGACTTTTGCCAATTTCTTTTTTTTCCAGGCAATTTAATGAAAAGGGGGTTTACTGAAAAAATGATAAAGGCAAATACAATTGTGTACAAGTAGCTCCTCCCAAGTGGCAAAGGGGAGTGCCAAGCACATAGGTGTTTGCTTGAAAATTTTCCCAGGTGGGTGACAGAGAATATGATTGTGGTCCAGACAAGGAAAAACTACTGGCAAGACCGGATACAGACTGGATACAGAGAAGGGAAATATATTTAACACAGTACAGAAAGGGAAGACAGAAGGAAAACAGAGGAAGAGATGGATAATGTTTAAAATTTGATGGAGTAGAAACAAAATCTTTGTAGCACCATCTCTATAGTTATTAGTAGGGAGGACTGTCTTTTCTAATCTGGAATGAAAAAAAATCCTTTCATACGTTGGGGTACAAGGTAGTGAGAACTTTATCTTTGTGAATGGATGGGACAGGTTCTCTCTCAGATCTGTCACTCAGGCTGCAGGTCTGAAGAAAATCCTTTATATAGAATGAGAGAACGGTTTTAGTCTAAGATGATATACAGGGTGACGATCCTGACCTGCAGTTCTAAATGCTAGCAAGAAATGTTTTTCAATAGAAATGAAAGCAGTCAATTTAGCTATAAAGATTAGACATTTCTAAAATAAAGTTGAAGAAATCTCTAATATTTTGGTTTGGACAAAAAAGCGAAGGTGGAGAAATTAATGATACTCCTCTGCCCCCCCTAAAAGGCTACTTTATGGAGCCACTACCCAAACGTATTCCAGAAGATGGTGTCAAGATAGATGAATGTTGAAAGATTTTTATGATGACTTTTTGCAATTAAACCACCCCTATATTTTGTATAGAATTTTTGTTTTTGTTTTGTCATACCAGTTTTAGACTGGAATCTTCAAGAGATCACATTATAATAGAGGACCTCGACTCTGTAAAAAGAATTCTGACAAATAAATCCCAAATAAAGGAAAAAGATTTTTATGCACTTATCCCTGAAGTCCATGGCAGACATTTCCATAAGTTTTAATAAAAATTAGATTATGCTTGAAGAAAAATTAAACTGAGAAGCAATACCAGTGTTCATCGTATTTGTTTGTTGAAGTACTCATTCATAGATGTTTTTCTAGAAAACAAGGATCTGTTAGTAAGAATGTATCTTTATTTAGGAAACATACAATTTTCACAAGACAACCAATTAAGTCCCACTAAGATCAGTTGCTAAATATCAGTTGCTTGTATGCAGTGACCCAGAACTTGCCATTATATGAATAATCAGGGCTAAACAAAGAACACAGGCATTAATTTCTGAAGTGGACGAGAAGAGTAAATTACATTTTAATGTATCTGTACTTTGAATAGCTTTTTCTGAAGAATTTCCAAGCTTAGAGTGAAATGGAAATTCATCCACTTATCTATTTTTTTCTACTTTTCTGCATGGTAGCAATCAGATCTATTGAGACTGGTTAAAGCTAGCAAATAAAAAATGTATTTGACAAAGACAAATCCTCTGTGCTATGTAATAACCTGCAAATAATTATGTCATCTGAAAAAATAATACTTTAAAAATTCAGGTGTAATTACTTAGGATGCGGATATCTAGTATTATCATAGTCAAATTAATATTTGGGCTTATTGAACATTGCAGTTCTGAATTGTACAGTAGCACAAACTGATTTTATTATCCAGGCTGCACTGAGTAGGATTAAAGGAAAATGGAAACACTGACCTGAAAGATTAATTTGGTACTATGTTGTTAATTTATCATAAAACAGCCAGGACCAGTAGTAGGAACAGTTAGGAGAGGATCTCCACATACAGGTAAGCCTTTGTTTTCCGAACAGCAGATGTATCACCTGGTGTGCAATAAGTCAATAATCACACACTCAGGGAGACATTGCTAATTTATTTCACAGTTGCTCAAGCCTTGGTGCTCGGTGGTTTTCCACAAACCAAGCCCCCTGAAGCTGGCTACCTCATTATATTTATACAATAACTCCATACATATTCTACTTATCTAATACATATTCATTCTAATCTACATAGGTTGCATAATGGCATTAAGTCATTCCTCATGGCTCCACTTCAGATTCTTCTGTGCATGCCTTCCCCTCTTCCGGGGTCTTTGCTGGCCTTTACAGATGAAGTACCCTAACACTTTTTACCCGTATATATGGTCGCGTGTTACACAAGGACAATTTAAGGCTATTTTCTCTTGCCAACTTTCTTTAATTTTCTTCTAAAAAGAACGCTTGTCCTTGATTAAATGGATAATCACTGATGGCCAAGACATCCCACCCCTAAGCTTAGGTTAAATATTAAAACATGAAACAGTGCTTGATCAAAAGGAAAGGAGTCTAGATTCATGCTAATTAAACATGTACAATACCTGTTCTTTCCAAGGGGCAGTTGTTCTCTTACAAATTTATTGAGAAAATCTGGAAAAATATGTCAGATAACTGACTAAACTAAATCAATGGAAATTTGTTTTCAAGACAACTGTGGAGAAAATTTACTGCACCAAATGGCATATGACAGTGTCAAGGTATGCATGTATTCGTGCAAGACGGAACCAGAGGGAGTGATATTATCTGCCTGTCTCTAATGAGGAATACCTGAACCTGTGTGAAAGACAAAAGCCTTGTAAATGTTTGTGCTCTGCTCTTGAAGGCAGTGCATGTTAGAGCCCTGGAATGAGGGAAACACAGGGGTTATACAGAGCTGCTGTGAAACATGCATGTAAATGAGACTGCCAGTGCTGACGTACATGGAGATGGACAAGAGGTCAGAGCAGAGACAGGAGAGAGAAGAGACCACAAGTAGATGCAAGCATGGCCTGACTGCTCCCTATCATTTGGCATGGAGAGGAGGAGGGGGATTCAATGACAGATTTCCAGCAGAGTCCCTCTTCAGAGATCTAAAGAGGGAGTACAAGCAAAAATAGGTGAGATGGGTATGAAGGAAGCAGAACAGGTTCCAGATATAATTACAACAGACACTTGCCTGAATCTTGGATGTTCATAACAAGATTGGTGTTCAGAAGTATTTTTAAAATTGCATTACACATATGGTCTTTATGGTTGAGAAAAAAGTTCTGGAATTGCCACTGGAACATAACTTGGGAAGTGTTCTGTGTGTGCTGTGTGTGTACATCTCTAGACAAGCTAGTAAAAATAGCTCTGATGGGGTGAGCAGACTGAAGCGTCTATTTGGTGGATTATTCAGGAAATTAAATGGCTGAGGTCACAAATGTGACCTAACAAATGGCATTCAGTTCTATACTGTAGCTAAAAATGAGAGGAATAGAATAAAATAAATGGATTTTATTAACAGAAAAAATACTGCAAAGGTTGTTATGTTGAGAATGTTATTATTTTTCATATCTAATTTAACTTAGTCCTTGAGTATAATTTTATCTTTGTTGAACAAAGTGCAGATTGTCCACATGAGGCAGTAATATTCAAGGATTGTGCCTGAGACCTTACATCCAGGTCTCACAGACTGCATGGGATGCTGGCCATGCACAGATCCAATGAGGGCACTGCCCAGCACCCAGCAACAAAGTAAGTTATATCCCCCACTTGGACACACACACAGACACCCACACACATTGTTCTAAAGCAATTCCTCTGGGAGTCTGATGGATTCTCACCAATTTCTTGGATCAGGGATTCGCCCTGGTGAGGCACTGGGGGACTTTAACAAACTGTACTGCTTAAGCTTTTAGAAAAGAGAGATTTCTGTCTCTTGTATCTTGTGATTTTCCTTCAATGAAACACTAAATTTAATAAATGCTTTTTTAAACCCACTGAAGCAATGAAATCCTCAGTAAAAGACTCTTTCAACATCTAAGCATGCTACAGGGCACAAGAAGTATTGTCTATGAAGTGTTTCTTTTGTAAATTAATTCCCAGCAGCCAAAAAACCTGGATACATAGCTGACAAAAAAGAGAAATAGCACACTTAGCCCATAAACCTCAAGGTTGTTATTTACTGAAGACTACAAAATAATACACCAAGGAATAAATTTTCAGTGCAGTTATGGGAGCTGTATAACAAAATTCCCATAAGCACTGCTGTGAAAATATAAATGCAGGAACATATAAAAAACAACAATTTAATCACTTTTGTAATAAATTTGTAATTAATTTAACAGTAATTCCATTTAAGTTCTGAGGTTATTTTACTGGAATCAAAACTTATTTTCACTGCTGAGAGAGCACCTGCCAATAGACAAAGTGCTGGCTTTTTAAATGCAAAACATATCTGGGTACCTTATGAACACTGATTATGAAACTGTCTGAATGCCTTAGAGTTAACAATAAATAAATAACATCAGGCAATCACTGTGCTTGTGGCCTTTTTTGTATAAAATGGACTTAAAAATTTTAAGCAACATACTGATATGACAATATCATTAAACATAATATTATTCCTACAAAATTACTGAAACTAGTTGAAGTACTGTCACAGGAAGACTTCTCACTTCAGTATGATAAGACTAGTTAATTACAATTTCATCATCTTTCATTTGTGCTATGAATCATAATTTCATTTTGACTGTTCTAAATAATGTTTTACTATTTCGTGTATTGTAAGTAATAGCAGATATAGCTACATACATATAATCTCTTGTAGTTTAATGATTCCACGTTGTTAACAAGAAACTGGTACTGAAATTCTGACATTTCCAAATAAATATTTCCCTTGAACTGTATCTTAGAAAATGTTGACATTTGGATTTTTCATTTTAATCAGATTCCCAAATGTCAGAATTTCCTACGGAATGGGAATTCTCTTTTTGACTATCTCTAATATGCCTACAAAAAGTCTGGTAATGATTCAGTGGCTAATGTTCTCTAATTTCTACTTCTTTTGCTGAACAGTAGTGCCATATTGTTACCTTGTGATCATTCTGCTGTACTATTTTAAAGCCTCTCTTTCTGCTTGTATTTCATTCTTACAGAAAGTTTGCAGGGATTTTTGGTATATAGCCTTCCACACTGGAGCCTTCACCTGCAGTTACTGTGTCTGAGTCGAGTAATGGTGGCCACAGCTCTACCTTCTTGGGAGACGAAATCCTTTTTTCTGACATGTGATGTCACTGCTGGTCAGCAACATCTGTCTGGAGCCAGGAGCATCATCTTCCCAAGACAGGTGCATCCAGTCAAAGTCTATTGTCAACTGTATTTACTCTACAGGCTTTTACTGGCACTGTGGTTCAGGTGGTAACTATCAGCTGGTTTAGCTCTAGAAGGAAATGCAAATGGGGAATGAAATGGCCAACAAATAACGTAAAGGGTAATATTAAAGGTAGACATAAATCTCCAGTATATGTTCCTGTGATCTTTTGCATTTGGAAAAAAAGTCTGAAAATTAGGTTCCTTTAAAAGAACTAAGAAATAAAGCATAGATGACCATCTGCTATCCAAAGGCATACATTAGTAGACTCTTTGGTATGGCCTAGCTGTGTAAAGTCAGTGCATTTCTGCAACATGTGCAGAGGATTCCACATGCACAGAATCTGTGTTCAGTCCCCCCACTGTTTTCCTCTCATCCTAATCCAGAACTGATGAACATCTTCAGTGACTCAGCTCTTACCCTGATCTTGTACAACATGCATTAATAGGACCTGAAGAGAGCAAGAATGGAAACTTAAAAAGAGGTCACAGAGGAAAGACCTTTGTATTACCCACAGCGGTTTTAGATCTCTATTACAAAAAGATAACCCATTCTTAATATGCAGAGCACTTCTTTTCAGTATTATCTTGATAAAATCTGAACAGCTGGGTACTTGCAGAAATGTTAGTCTTCAATCACTGCTTAATTTGACCTACTTCTGTGAAATATGTAATTTGGAAGGTTATTGAATATCTGTAGAAAATGTTCGCTGTGATCATAGAGCTATAATGACTCATCATATATAATGACTTTTTGTGCCAGTGATGGTAGGGTGAACATCCATGGGATCAGAATATATCATGGGGCCTTTCTGAAGTACTTAGTACAATACTTCATTATTTCAGGTGACAATACCATTTAATCCCATTTTCACAGGCAGTAACTTGTATATTTTTTCAAAACAAAATACTAAATTAACTTCAAGTGGATTTAAAACAGATATCAAAGAAAAAGTATCCCGGGTTATTAACAAATAGGGTCACATGGTGTTGGCCATGAATACACATGATTGTAAGCAAAATCTTATTGATAACTGGCAAGATATCCCTCAGTGCCACTGGTTATGTGTTTTACATTGATTGCTTGAAGGGATACATATCTCCTGGTAATGTTAACCCTTAATTTTTAACATCTGGCACAACAGATGATGGACTTATTATAGCTATAGAAATCATAAATATATATACTGTGCTGAAAATAGTTACTGGAAAGAGAAGAGCTGGCTGCCTATTGTATAGCAGAATCAGCTGTAAAACAGATAATTTCCTCTAAGCACACACGACTCAGGTTTAGGAACAAATACATGTAAATCTGAGGAAGGCTTCAAAAACCTTGACAAGAACCAGTCAGTCACAGGTAAACTATGGTACCCAGGAGCATCATCTGCAAAAGCCAGTAGTCAAAATAAGGAACTACATAAGCTACAAAGGAGGAGGCTAAGGATGATGTATGAGTCCTACTTTGAACTACCAGGGGAAAAAATCACTTTGATCAAGATTCAATGGCCTTAGACGTTTTCTGGACCTCTGATTTTGAGCTGACTGTCCTTTGATTATTAACTGGGCTGAGCTGGAATCAGGGTGGAGCACAGCAGCAAGCTACAAGTACAAACTTCCACCAGAGGACAGTGAGAAGCTTTTTCTCTCAGTAAACATTGATTGAAAGAAATGGTAGTGTAACACTTGAACTATTTTGGAGGTTAGCACATTCTTTTATCCTATGTCCTCATATAAATAGAGCACAAAGCTTCACATCTTAGTTTCATAAATTTCATAAAAGCTTAGCTGTAACCCTGACAGATCTTTGCTATGTTACATCATATTAGAAGCCCTCCTTCCCCCTTTTTCTTACACTTCTTGTATCTCATACCTCTCTTTTTTGTACTTCTTATTGTTTGGGTAAAACACTCATTCTGACACAGGAATCACAATGCAAGAGAACGATTCCTCTCCCTCTAGTGTATCTTGAATGCAGGTCTCCAAACCACACTTTGTCTTCCTTTTCTAGCTCACTCTCTGACCTTCAGACTACTGCATTGAAGACTATATCAACTGATTTTTTTTACTGAGTTCCTGTCCTAGACCTGAGATTCAGAAATTGAGGATACTCCTTAACTCTTTCAGAATTAGTAGGAATGCCAGCTGCTCACTACCTTCCAGCATCAAACTGTTTTAATTTAAAAGGCTATTTATAGACAGAGTAGCTAACTTCTAGTCAGCTAGTTTAGAAAGTGCCAGCCTCTCCAATTCTGCTGTCCTATTCTCCTTTGCTGATATCACTGTCTCACAGGTGTATACCTTCCTCCCCTCAACAGTAACCCATTGCCAAACCCTGCTGTCTCTGCCTCAAAACATTCTCATGTTTTCCCTATAACCTTATATTTTAATGAAGTCCTCATACATCCTGCTTTTCTGCCATCTCCATGTTAGTAGACTACACACCGTTCAAAGTTAGTATCTTTTTTATCTGTCATTACAACTTATGTCACCCCCATTGTACAGTTTATTTGAGGCCATATGTAATTCTGTCCTTGCATTTAGACACCTTTTTAAAAATGTTTCCCTAGGTCTCTGTTCAGCCAACACAACCTACCCTAGCATATTGTAAATAAAGATTTCTGTTTTCTCTTCCATATTGTTTTTGAAACCCTTCCTGAACCTTAATTTACTTTTAGTGTGACAGACCACAATCTTCCATGCTTCAAAATTATTCTCCATAACACATTCTTAGCCAGGTAGTTACACACATAATGACAGGATTATGACAGAATCTGAGGCTGTCTATATAAACTTATAAAAAACAAGAAGCAGCATATATAAAGAACTTCATCATGGTTGTCATGGTGATGCCTTAACAGTTAGAGGGTGCTGCAATTAAGGTTGCCTGCAAATATTCACTTGCCTGGTTTTGTTTCCATGCCATGGGAAGGTTAATAATTTTAATTAACATGGTTTTGCTTCTGGGTTTTTTCCTGTAGGGCTCCTGCCTCATTCAGGGTACAGGATAGTGAACTAACTAAAAAAGTAAGCACCCACCACTGTGTTTTCATCTACACGTTTTGACATCTTATTTACAGCAAAACATATAAATTATGGTCTAAAGACAGAACCATTTATTTCCTCTTGGGTTTTTCCTGGCATCCATTTGTACAGTCTCACTAAATGCTTCAAAAAAATGAACGGAGTAACCGTCAGCTCTCAGTTCTCTAGAGATGATTATTTGGGTTGCAGATCAAGTGTGGCATGTACAGATATGTAAGCTGACCCTGTGCAGAGCCAGCATGCATCCAGCTGGACTATGGGGCAGGCAGAGCACCTGCAGCTGGTGTTGACTCAAAGGCTAGCTCAGGCTCAGCAGCACAGCTGCTCTTGCAGACAGCAAAAGCCATGAAAGCCAACCCCACGGTACGCGTAGTAGCAATGCAGGCTTTCAGTGCAGGTGCCTCTGCACTGTTGCCTTGGAAGTGGGAGCACTAGTGGGTGTGTTGGAGAAGCAGCTGACTGCGCGGAGCCCAGCAGGTCTAATTGAATTCACTGTTGATACCGTGCCGGCCAGAGCCAGGCTCTGAGGGGTTGCTGTGCTGCACAGTTTCTCTAGTGGCTAAACTATTACACCAGTTTGCCTCCCTTCCTGATGCAGTTGTTCCTAGGCCCTAACTGAATTTGTCACACACTCAGCTGCTTGTGAAGCTGTGCTGTAAGCCAGCTAATGGGAATTAGAAGGCTGAGAAACAAACAGAAAATGCTGAATACCTGCCAGAAAGGTATTATTATTTTCTAATAGTGATGATTTCATTGGTCTGGCTCACAGCATGAATCCACAACCACAGTTGAATCAGCTTAACTGAGTGGGTCGTAAAATGTGTTATGGGGGAGGTATCAAACAGTCAGAGAGAGGGTAGGTCAGGGACCTCAATTAACCAGCTTTACTATTGCTCACAGGGCAACATCAAGCTCTTCTCAAAGCAAGTCATCCTGTGTGCCAAATTAGACCTGACTAGTCAGAGCTCTCCACACAAAGCAGGGTTACCTTTGAGTTTGTCATAGTTGTGAGAGCTGAGCACTTTGGATCAGATTTTCAAATCAGGCCTCCAGAAAAGAGGGTTTGGTAATTACTATCCACCTGTTAAAAGTTTAGCAAGAACTATTCAGCTGCCCTAATTGTAGAGATATCCTTTCTATCTTTGCAGGACCGTGCCTCTCTAACTGGACCGTTATCATTTTGTGATAAACAGGCAAGGATCCTACAAATACACATCTATCTCCGTGTTTAGCTCTGATTCCTCTCCAGATATTATATTTCTATTGTTTTAGAAAAACAAGACATGCAAGTAAAATAAAACTCACCATAACATTCTAAACATCTTCATATTTGAGTGTTTGCTTTTGTATTCTTAATAACAGTATTCAGCACCCTTCTCTCCCTGAACCCTGGGGGGGACACAACTGTGTGGAATGGGGGGTGTGAGTGTATATAATGACTTTTGACCCATAATTCATGGCATTATAACTCTGTCATCAAGGTGGGACCCAATATTTACTTATTTTCTGTTCCTCTTTTCTACGCTATCCAAGGATCTGTTTTCTTTTTATTTGTTATTTATATGCATATTTATTTTAGAATCTAAAATCTCTGGGATAAGAATTTTTCATTTTGTGATTATGGTCAATACATTCTTGGGTTTTGGGGGAAAAATATCTGCCATCACTGTAACAATTTTAAAGATAACTTCAAATTAATCCATTTTTTCCTCCTGTCACAATACGTTGTATTAATAAAGACAATGCAAAGGGCTATGTTATATCATGTAAGTAGCATAAAATGATATATTACATTTTGTGTAATCAGTTATACAACTCAAAAATTCAGCAAACAAAGATTTGGGAATAAAAAGAAGCAACTAAAAAAAAATCCTCTTTACTGGTGATATTGCTCTAAGACCTTTTTCTTTTAAAATGACTTACTATATACAGAAGATTCTTACCATTTTTTCCCCTGATTCATTTACTAAGTATCATCATTTCACATTCACTTTACTCTCTGCAGAAGTTTGGAAACATGACATTATCATATTATGCACAGGCTGGAATGGTGATAGTACTTGATTGCACCCCATAAAAAGCTAGTTCACGGGGAAAAAAAAAAATCCATCACTGCCTGTTGATATAAACATAGACAGCAACAAAGATACAAGCTTGGAACCAGGAAGTCCCTAAGCTTTAAATTGCTGAAAATTAGGACAGTGCACTGGAATTGTCATTTGTTTGTGCTGTTTCCATTCTTATTTTGCAAAAGCAGCCACCATTTGTCTACTATTAAAAAACTGGGCTGAACAGATTTTCAGTCTGGCCCAGCATGTCTGTTCTGTTATTTTGGTAGGTGCATTACATTGTCATATACTGTCATTTTCTTTTGTAAGGCAAGGCAGTAGAAATGGAATTATTTCACTCTTACAAGATTTACAGTGGAGTATCATTCTCTGAAACATTTCCTTAAAAGCGATTGCTTTGTTAGAACATTAGCTTATTTTCTTTATTACCTTATATGAATGCAATTAACTCATGTACCATAGTAATAGTAACATCAGTGGACAAAGATATACTTCAGTACAATTGAATAAACTCTCAGTAGCCCCTATACTCAGATTTATTCTGTATTTTCTTTTAGCTGATGTAAAGCCTAACCTAGAATCACAGAATCAGAATCAGAATCAGAATTACACAGGTTGGAAGGGACCTCAGGAAGTTTAATGGCAATAAAACATAAAACAAGAATACAAACAAAGAAAACAAATGGAGTT